>NC_084930.1:11250000-11875000 GCF_958298935.1 Phragmites australis | reverse complement strand
GAGGCGAAGCCAGCTAAGAACGCCACCGGGACAACTCCATTAAACATCGGGATCAAACTTAATGATAAATAGTGGTTTCTCACTGATTTTAAAAAAACTGTCAGGGTCGGTTGACCCCGACAAAAGGACCTGGCTCCACCCCTGATGGTACCTCTCCAAGGATAGTAAGAAAGCTCTTAACAATGAAAGCCATTGGATTCAGTTGATCGGATGGGTAGGATTAACTTGTGTTGACTAATGTTGGCAGATATAGTGAAAAAAGCAACCAAGTGCGTTTTATGTTAGTATATATGTGGTCTTTGAATATTGAAGCCTTTTCCATTTAAAAAATTCTCAATTTTATTGAAGTTCTCTAGATTGGGTTGCTCCAGAGTTACTAGTTACCAAACTGACAGTCAATCATGGTCATGTATTTCACAATGTTTAGAAAATACCAACACATGGAGTCATGAAGCATTACGCAAGCAAGAACTTTCAACGTAGAATGTATGCTGCAGTACTTTTATGTTTTAGAAAATGGATAAACCATTAAGCTTTTTACATCAAAAGATGCATACAGCCTATAGTTGATTCTTACATTATCCAGACACATGAAGCCAGCATCACACGGGGGAAAACATAAATAAAACGAGGAGTGTCATGAAGTTTGTAATCTGTAACTATATGAGCACATATGCTTGGTGAAGAGCTCCATCGCCACAACCTCTAAAGTATGATAAATCTTTAGAGACTCTCCACTTTAATCCTCCCTATGTAGTATTTTTCAGAACATTAGCCAGTTGTTCCTCTGAAAAGTGTCTACATAAAAAACATATTTGATTTTTTATGAAACAATATATCATTATGACAAAGCCATATAGCCAAAAAAAAAAAGCCATTATCCCAACTAAGATTCTTCTCTTTTTCTTAGCTTCTATCTGCCGTAACCAAATGCCCATCCTATGTAAAATATTCCTTGGACATTTAATCCCTAAGTCTATACATACTGCAGACCAGATAGTCTTAGCCAAGGAACATTCAAAGAAAAGATGTTGGATATTTTCATTATGATTACAAAAGAAGCACATGAAGCTGCCCTTCTACTTTCTTTTGGCTAGGTTATCTTTGGTCAAAATCACCCCTCGTACTACGTACCATAAGAAATTTTTTATTTTTAATGGGAGCTTTATTTGCCAGATCCACATGTTAGGTATACTTATTGGGAGGTTTAGTATATGTTTGTACATCGATTGTACAGAAAACTGCCTCGTCCCATGTATATCCCATTTGTAAATGTCTCGCTCATTGGTGAGTTGGATATGAACAAGTTGCAACGCCAGTTGTTGCCATTCGATTGTTCCTAATAATCAGGCGTCGGAAGGATAAATTGAGAGGTATACTTCTCATTACTTTCGTAATTGTGGCTTATTTATGTCTCACCATATTGTACAACAAAGGAAATTGTTGGCTTACTGGGTATTTTTCTAACCAAATATCTTTCCAAAAACGAGTTTTTTTCCCATTCTATACTTGAAAATATCCTCATTTGAGAAAATCATTTTTAACCTTCATAAGATCATACCAAAAGTGTGAATCTCCTGGTTGCCCGTGTACTTTAGTGAGCATTTTGGAATCAAGATATTTATTCCTGAGCAGTTATTGCCAAACCCCATCCGCGTTAAGCAGCTTGAAAAGCTATTTGCTTAGGAGGCAGATATTTGACCGAAAGGTTGGTAATTTCCAAACCCCGTGGTCCCTAGGTTGGCAAAGAATATCCCAACGAGCTAGTCTATATTTCTTATTTTGATTATCTCACAGCCAGAAGAACCTAGATCGCAGGTAATCCAAACATTTTAGGACTCCCTGTGGGATCTCAAAGAAGAACATCACGAAAAATGGGAAGACTGTTGAGGACCAAATTAAGAAGCACTAATCGGCCTCCAGCTGACATCATCTTCCATTTCCAGCTGCTCAACTTCCGTTCAAATCCATCTTCAACCCTCTTTCAATCACTATTTCTTAATTTTCGATGATGCATTGGAATCCAAGATAAAAGGATGAAGTAGTATTGCATTGCCTCACCATAACAGAACAACTCACTTTGTGGAAGTTTATCTTCAATCCCGAGAGCTGTTCAAACATACATAGGATGAGTTTCATATTCTTTGCATGTTCCAAATTATAGTCTATGAAAATGATGGTGTCATCCATATAATGTAGAATAGACAGACCATCATCTATTAAATGTGTAACCACTCATGTTATTTGGCCACCACTTTTTACTCTAGATATTAATATTACAAGTATATCTGCTACAATATTAAAAAGTACTTTTATGTTGGAATACTATCCCTCCTCCTTTCAATTTCATTTTAGGAAAACAGTAAAAAAATGCATATTGTGGTAGCAATCAGTAAAATGGTGGTTTGTCTAGTAAAAGTCTTGTCGAAACACAAATGCATATTGTGGTAGCAGTCAGTGAACAATGTGATGTGGTCACACTGCCACGATCAGTGGTAGACATGGAAATGGAAAAAATCAATCATTCGTCCAGAGGGGCTAAGAAAAATAATTGAGATCAAGATATACACTAATACTATAAAGAAAGGACATCAAATTGTAAATACATTTATGTTCAAGAGACCGATCAAATTCTTGAGTAGAGCTCAAGCATGGATTTTGCCCAATCTTATTCCGCTGATTCCACTTTAACATATAGTTGGCCATCATGCAGATTCATATTATTAATGCTTGTTATGTGTTGCATAACTTTGTGAGAGATAGACAACGTGAAATGGATGACATTTTATTGGCTCAAGTGGACCAAGAGTTAGCATCTGGTCCCTGTGAGGGCAACGATGAAAATGAAGATAATCTCATTCAAACTGTCTAAGTAACTAACAAGTGGACCCAGTTTAGAGATAAGTTAGCACATGGTAAGTTTGCTGATTATGAAGCGAGAAGGGCCGCTAGGACCAAGTAGTATCACTTATATTTCCATCTTGGTCTAGTAAAAGTGAAGTGGCATATTTTGTGAAGTTATGATCTCTTATTATGCAAGACATATATACATACATACACACACACACACACACACACACACACACACACACACACACACACACACACACACACACACATCGGACTCCTTTGTGTCAAATCCAAATCGTGCGGATCAAAGCCATAATTATAGGGTGATTCAAAGTTCGAATGCCTACAGTGATTACCGCCCGATCCTTAAAACTCGATCTGGCCACCCGATTGGAAGATCACGTAATGATCTCAGATGCCAAAAGAGACCCGTCAATCACACGCTAAGCCAGCCCACACAACCACTTGACCCTCCCACCCTGTCCTTTCTCCATCGCCCTACATACGCCGCCATGGCTGTGCTACCACCGCCACGTGGTGCCATCTAGCAGCAGGTTGCCATGTTGGACACAATCGACAAGATGGCCAGATGCATGCCGCTCAACACTCAATGTCGCTCACGGTGGTGGTCATGGCTTCACCGGTGGAGGAAACCGGAGGCAGAGATTCCAAGGATACAATCAGCCAGCGGACGTGTCCCATCATGTCAGGCCGCTCCCGCATAGCCTCGTGTGATCCCGCCTTCCCCGGCGACTACTAATCAGTCTTAGTCTCAGGTGACTGAGGGAGACGCAGGGGCGATTAAGGCGAAGAAACCTCGCCCCTGCACTGCTACAGGTGTAAGTGCAACAGTCACTTGGCAAATTCTAGCAAGGCCGATCGGAATTGCATAATTTGCAACAAGAAAGATGCTCATCTGTCATCAAAGTGTCCAACCCTCAAGATGCTGAAGTTGAACGACACTCTTTTCTACTTTGGAACTACAAAACTCAGCTTTCTGCTAGTCCCTGAGTTTGATTACAAGTTGGAGGAGCATGTCCGAGCTCCTACCGCCTTGGTCACCATCTTCGAGGGCCGTATCTCTATGGAGGTTGTGCAAACATAACTTGCACATCTAATTCGACCTAACTAGAGCTGGGGTGATAATTCCTTCCTTGTCACATTCCCAATCAGTAGAAGAACTGAGGAGGATGAACGACGTCGAATTTCGCCTCAAAGCTCATGCAGTGGCACTTACCATTGTTGAATAGAAAGCGACGGAGGATGTATCCCCCACATATCAGCTGGATTACATGTGGGTGCATGTTTTTGGAGTACCACACACATACTGCCATTACCTGGGCTTCTGGGCTCTTGGCACTATCATTGGAGCCACGCATGAGGTTGATATGTTAACATACTGGCCCAAAGGTGTCGTCCGTATCAAGGTTGGGGTGCTCAACCAGGAACTCTTGCCTCTTGAGACAGACGTTGTCTTCAGTGGAGTGGGGTATGACCTCACCTTTAAGGTTGAGGCTAATGACTTTCAGCTGGCCGAGCTTGCTGTTGCAGATCCTATAGAGCGCGATGACAGTGGTGCTATGGCCGATGATTCTTTGAGTGGTCATGAAACTATTGCCCAGGCGGTGAAGCGCCAGAAGAATATGTCGTCGAACGGCTCGCAGGCTAGTCAATCAATTGGACCTATGCCGATGCAACTGCAACTCTCCGTCAGTCCTTTTGGTAACCATCGCTCGGCACCGGCAACCAAACCTATCATCTTGGATGGCACTACCGGGCCACTACCTTTCCATGCAGTCATGCCTCCATGGGGTGTCTTGCAGAAGCAGTTGTCTCTGTGTCGGTAGGTTGATGAAACGATTGTTGTGGCTCCTTCCGTAATGCCTCTATTCGACTGGCCCCCGGGGCCTCAGATGTAGTAACTGGCCCTAGTGATCATACTTTGTTCCCCGTTGAGCAACCTCTGGTGAAGCCACCGGCCCAGGCGTGCTTGTCTCTACTGGTGCCTGGGTCCTCTAGTGACCGAGCTCAAGATGTGCCATCTCTGGTGACCGAGCATGATCCTGCACAGGTGATGACAGCTCATGTAACCGAGCTGGCCCCACCGGTGAAGCCAGATGTCCTTTTCCGCAATAGCCATTGTAATGTTGTTGCTTCACCGAACAACATCATTGTGGCGAACGAAGATTCCATGGCCAAGGCAATGAGGCATGTTGCTGCACACAATCTTTATGTTTTGGTGATGGATAGGACAGTGGCTGACTTCAACAAGTCACCACGCTTGGCTACTTCCTTATCTAATGATACTTTTACTTCAAATCTAGGTAAATTAGGTGTGTTATTGGGTAGTTTTAGTAACGAAACGTTATATTCTGAAACATGTGGAGGTTGACAGAATGATGGTAGCACCTAATCCTAAAGAAACAAAAAATTTGCCAAATAAGGGTACCTCAAATGTGGTGAATCCCTTTGACGAAAGTGATGACAAGGACACCGAACATGATGGTGCCCTGCTCGTTCATTTGGTAAAGGATGTGTTAGAGATCAATTGGGACTAAAGGGGGCCAATTGGGTCGGGCCTAATGGGCCAGCCTGAGACACGCAAAAAATAGCCCTGCCCTGGCATGGCACGGCACGAGAGTAAATGGGCTAGGCTGACATGCAACGGCTAGGCGGGTCGTGCTTGGGAGCCATGGAACGCCAGGCCAGCACGGCAGCCTGTTTAAGTTTTTTCTATTTTTATAAGGTTTTATATAATTTGGTTATCTCTAATACACAAAGACATGCTACTATAGTGGTAGAGTGTTTGTCTCCCATGTACAAGATCGTGAGTTTGATTCCCACATCCGTCGGTTTTTATGTTTTTTATTTATTTTCATGTGTTACTAGGCTGACAAGCCAAAAAAAATATTGGGCCTACCGTGCCGCGGGCCGGCACAGCACGGTCTGATCCTAAGTGGGTCATGCCTGGGCTGGTGTCGTGGCACGTATGGACTGTTTAGCTAACGGGCCTAGCTAGGTCGTGCCTAAATGGGACTGTGTCATGCTGGGCCGGGCCGCCCATTTGGCCACATCTGATTGGGATGATGCGGAGCAAGGCACAATAATCTGCGACCTTATGGCTACCTCTAGAAAATCTAAATCGTCCTCTAAGGCAAAAGGGCTAAAGGCCCCCAAAATGGGCAAGAAATCTAATAAAAATGTTTCCTAATTAAAGGCATCTTCTGGAATAGCAGAGGTCTCTCTGACTTGGCTAAATATCGATATGTTGTTGATCGCATTAGGGAGCATAATTTGGATTTTGTAGCTTTATTAGAGACTGGGAAGAGCGATATGTCAAGAATGAATCTGGCTCGCCTTTCAGGTGGCATAGATTTTGTTTGGCATTGTCTTTCTCCTCATGGTAGGTCTATAGGAATACTCCTTGGGATTAACACGTCCACTCTAGATTTGTCTTTGATAGCAGAAGTGGAACTTTTGTCAAATTCCATCTAAGCAACAAGATAGACAAATTTAAGTGGATCCTTATGGCAGTCTACGGTGAAGGAACCGGTGACGTCCTAAGAGGGGGGTGAATTAGGACACTTAGAACTATTTCAGCTCTAAACACTACACAAGATAAACCCATATCAATTTCTATCTAAATGTGCTCTAAGTTTATCTAGTGTGTCTCTTCTACCGATCAAAGCACTTGCAACCTATCTAAGAAGGTAAGTTGCAAGAATGTAAATACGGAAACGTAAATAAGGTAGAGAGAGCAAACTTGGCACAAGGATTTTTTCTGTGGTATCGATGATATGAATGCCACCCCTAGTTCATGTTGGAGCTCCACAAAGGATATGCTCCCGATCAGCACCCGGCCACGGTTGTTGAGCCACCAAGTCACAAAGACAAGGCCTCCACTCGGATGAGCCACCAAGCCACTAAGGTAAGGTCTCACCACTAGCCTCTTTTCCCGTTCCTTGCCACTGTGATCACTTCGGAGATTGAGCCACCAAGGCAAGGGTCTCCGTGTCCTTGTACACGCTTCTCGTCACTGCTCCACACCAAGTCAGAGGGTCAACAAGCTTTTTAGTGAGTCACCAAGACTCCAAGGTACCAGCGTACCACTTGGTACAAGATTGGATCACTACTTGATCCACTCTCTAGGCAGTAATCTCCTAGAAACACTCTCTCTAGTCCTATAAGCACTAATCACTCACTAATCTTGTGCTTAATCGCCTTGGATAGTCACATTAAGCACTTTGGTGGCTTGGATGCTTCTCAGATGTACATGAATTTCTGTGGACTCCAGCCCCTTCAAATGACTGAGTGGAGGGGTATTTATAGCCTCAAACCCGTGCACTAGCTGTTAACCCAATGGCTCAGAAAAGTTGTTAACACCGGATGATCCGGTGAGAACAATAGTACTAACACCAAATCATCCGGTGAGTACACTCTCACAAACTAGCCGTTGGAACCCCACTTAAGCCTTTGTGAGCACCTGACACACCGGTGTATACTTCATCTTCATCACCGGACTATCCGATGAGTATATACTTAGCATCCGAGCCAACTGTATCATCTCTGTGTAAATTGCTCCAGTGTCAGCATCCGGTGCACATCACTTCATCACCGGACTATCCAGTGAGTTGACTTCAGCCAACCGAGCTAATTTAACCCTCTCTGGAAATAATGCTTCGGTGTGCACAGCCTTCATCATCGGACCATCCGATGCGTTGATCTTTGTTATGCCTCTTTGCACTGTTTATTATCTGGTGTGTGCAACACATTGATCACCGGATCATCCGGTGCTTTGATCTTCAACTTCAATGGCTGCAATCTTCTTTGGACAAAATGCTCTGATTTGTATCTTCTCTGGTCACCGGACCTTCCGGTTGGGTCTTTGGGCCTCCCACACCCAGAGCATTGAACGATCCGGTGAGTTCATTTCTCCTGGGACTTCTCCAATTCAATCAAACTTTATCCCGGCTGTGGTGGATTCTTTATGTATTGCATCCATGAGACCTACTAACATATATTCTTGACAAACATGGTAGTCCTATTGACTATGTTATCATTAATCACCAAAATCGTAATCATGGCCTAATAGGGCCATTTTTGCTACATACAAACTGGTGTAGGACGATTTAAAATCTAGCTTCCTAACGGAGTTAGTGCGTGCCTACCAATAGAACCCTCTTCCGACCCTGATTGGCGGTGATTTCAATATTCTGAGGAGCAGTACCGAGAACAATAACAACAGATATAGTGACCGCTAGCCTTTTCTATTCAATGTTGTCATTGATAGCTTTGATCTTAGAGAAATTAATCTAACGGGTTGATAATTTACTTGGGCAAATTCCCTCCCAAATCCAACTTATGAAAAGTTAGATAGAGTTCTTATGACTATGGAACGGGAGTCTAAATATTCGCTGGTCTCTATACACTCTCTGTATAGAGGTGTTTTGGACCACACGCCCCTGCTGCTGAACACTGGAACGGTGGTTTTCCCACGGAACCAGAAGCAGTTCAAATTAGAACTTGGCTAGTTCACTAGGGATGATTTTCATGATAATGTGGTCAAAATCTGGAATAAGCTGGTAAAAGACCGTTACCCTGCCTAACGAGGGAATAACAAGATGAGCGCCTTCCATAGACATTTGCGGGGCTGGGCAGCTCATACCAGTGACACTGATGAACAAGAAAAATCTAGCATGCAGTCCATTATAGATTATTTGGACATTTCCATAGAGGTACGTGGCTTGACCGATGCTGAGAGAGATCAATTAGATCAATCCAACGATTGGCTAGCGAGACTTCTTCGTGAAGAAGAACTCAAGTGGTACCAGCATGCGAAGGTGACGAATGTCTTACTTAGTGATAATAATACCAAGTACTTCTAGATTGTTACCAATGGTAAACATAGAAAGAAACAAATCTTTTTCCTAGAGTAAGATGGCCGCAAAATTGAAGGTGAGGCACCTTTAAAGGCCTATATTACAAAGTCCTACAAGAGATTATTTGGGCCACCTGAAGACAACTCCTCTCTTGATGAGTCCAGGAATGAGGATGTCACTAAGGTCTCAGAGGTGGAGAATGAATTCCTAATGGCACCATTTTCGATTTTCGGAAAAGGAAGTTCGAGATGTTGTGTTCGACATGGAACACAATAAAGCTCCCAGCTCGGATGGGTTTCCAACAGAATTTTACCAAAAGTTCTAGGACATTATCAAGTTTGACTTGATGAATTTATTCCATGAATTACATGCGGGTGAAATACCGTTGTTTAGCCTCAATTTTGGGGGGATAACACTTCTGCCGAAAATCAAAGAGGCAAACTAGATCAAAAAATATAGACCTATTTGTTTGTTGAATGTTAGCTTCAAGATTTTCACTAAGGTGGCCACAAATCGGATTAATTTCGTGGCGGATCAAGTGGTCAGTCCTAGTCAAACTGTGTTCATGCAAGGACAAAATATCCTTGAGGGAGTCGTCATCTTACATGAAACAATTCATGAACTGCACAGAAAGAAAATGAGCAGAGTAATTTTTAAGGTTGACTTTGAGAAGGCTTATGACAAGGTCAAATGACCCTTTTTGCTATAGACTGTGCGGATGAAAGACTTCTCACCCAAGTGGATCTCTTGGATTGAGACTTTCATTTCGGGAGGTAGTGTAGCAATTAAGGTGAATGATGATGTCGGACCTTTTTTCAAACAAAAAAAGATCTTCGACAAGGTGATCCTCTTTCCTTTATGTTGTTCAACATTGTAGCTAACATGCTAGCCGTTCTTATCAAAAGAGCCAAAGCGGATGGGCAAACTTGTGGGGTGGCGCCTCATCTAATTGATAATGGTCTCTATATTCTACAATATGCCGATGACATGATTCTCTTTATGGATCATGACCTGGAGAAAGCTCACAACATGAAGCTAATGCTTTGTGCTTTTGAGTAGTTATCGGGACTTAAGATCAATTTTCACAAGAGTGAACTATTTTGCTTTGGTGACACCCAAGCCATGACCGAGCAGTACACTGATCTTTTCAGATGTGGTACTAGCAACTTTCCTATGTGGTATTTAGGTGTTCCCATTCATTATACGAAACTAAGGAATGCGAATTGGAAAGGGGTTGAGGAACGACTTGAGAAGACTCAGTAGTTGGAAAAGAAAAACACCTTTTAACTGGTGGGCAATTGGCATTGATAAATTCAATTCTTATCAGTCTGCCCATGTACATGATGTCCTTTTTTGCTATACCAAGGGGGTACTTAAAAAACTTGATTATTTCTAGTCCAGGTTCTATTGGCAAAGTGATGATCAAAAGAAAAAATAACGCCTTGCTAAATGGAACATATTGTGATCCCTAGAGACCAAGGGGGTCTTGGGATTCATGATCTAGATACAAAGAATATTGCCTTACTCAGCAAATGGCTTTTTAAGTTGCTCACATTTGATGGAATGTGGCAATATCTGATACGCAACAAGTACTGGGGCTTAAAGCCCCTATCGCAGGTCCAATGGAAAGTGGGGGACTCATATTTTTGGGCTAGCCTTATGAAGGTGAAGCGAGATTTTCTCCGCTTTGGAACCTTCACAATCAAATATGGTGCCCAGATCAGGTTTTGGGAGGACCAATAGGTGGGAAATTCAACTCTGCGAGAACAGTATCCATGCCTCTATAAAATAGTTAGGAACAAACATGATATTGTAGTGGAAGTCCTCTGAACCTTCCCTCCGAATGTTTCTTTTTAAAGGGACCTTATAGGGCCAAAATTAGTGGTGTGGAACGCATTACTTCCTCGAGTCGTTAATATTGTACTCACTCAGGAGCAAGATGAATTCCACTGGAACTTAACCCAGAATGGGCACTTCTTAGTGAAATCTCACTATCTTGCCTTAGTGCATTGTGATGTTCCCAATGTTAACAAACACCTTTGGAAATTGAAGGGGTCACTCAAAATCAAGATCTACCTTTGGTACTTACGCCAAGGTGTAGTGCTAATGAAAGATAATCTAGCTAAGCGCAATTGGCAAGGCAGCACGAACTGCTGCTTCTGTCACAAAGAGGAGACAAGTAAACATCTTTTCTTTGAATGCCGTCTTTCCCAGGTTGTGTGGTCTATCATACAAGTGGCTTTAGGACTTTTCCGACCTCGTAGTGTATCTCATATGTTCGTTACTTGACTATCGGGTATTAGGAAGGACTTGAAACCACAAGTCCTGTTGGGGCGGCTGCTACTTGCTGGTCGCTATGGTTATGCAGGAATGATATGATTTTTGATAAGAGAAATATTTTTCTCCATTACAGGTTATCTACCAATGTACTCACTGGCTCCGTACCTAGGCCATCTTACAGAGACCGGATTCTCGGGATATTGTCGCACAGGCGTGTCAGCACTTGCTAGGGATTTTTTACCTAGGAATATGGGTGGTGGTTTAGGCAGAGAATTGGCACGCTTTAGCAACTCCTTCTTCAACCGATGATAAACTTTTATGGTGTTTACTATTTTCTTTTTTTAGTTGTGTGCATCTAATTTATGCAGAAGTCGGGAGTGTTCTCAGCTTGATTGTATCACCTTGATGTAATTATCTGAGTTCAATAAAACTTCCTTTGTCCAAAAAAAAACATACACATACATACCCTGTCTATTGTCTCCAGCGACATGAATGCAAATAAAGGAAAGAAAAGTGGTAGGAACTGCCTTACTTGGAGTGATGAAATGGACAATGTATTTTTGGAGGTTCTTGTTGAGCATCACAATAATGGTGACCATGTCCAGAATGGATGGAAACCACATGTATACACTACTACTATAAAGAATGTACATGAGAAGTGCTCCATTGACATCACAAAGGAAAACATAGTGGCCAGGTGAAAAACATTTGACAAGCACTATGAAGTTATTAGTAAGATCCTTTCCCAGAGTGGATTTGGATGGGGTTGGGAGAACCATAAGCTAAAAATTGACAGTGAAGATGTTTGTGCAAAATATGTGGAGGTATGTCATCAGACAAGTAATATGAAGATATACTAGTAGGAATGCATAGGAATTTGGTTGGATCTTTATGCCCATCCTGAGAAACCATTAGTTTCCTTTACATTATATTTAAGTTCATGCAAGACATTGTTTTATCCATACGATTGTTTGTGTTTTGCAGAGCAACAAAGTTGTTGCCTACTACAAGACCAAAGTTGTTAAGAATTCGGATGCAAATTGTCGAATATTAGTTCCTGACAATATGTCCGGAAATTGACTGGTTACCTTCGAGTGCAGGGATTGATCACAAGACAAGACAATCGATGTATACAGGTTCGGACCTCCGATTAGAGTAACACCCTACATCCTGTGGGGTGTTGTTGCCGTATATTGATGATCTCAAGTACAAGTAATGTGGCTAAAATTACAGAGAGTAGATCGGATCTAATCTAACTTAAGGTTAAAGTCGCTGAATATCTTCTCTGCTAGAGTCTTGATGCTTGCCTCGAGTTTTCTAGTGTGTTTCGTGTTGTTGTCTCTCTTCTTTTCCTCCCCAGTCTTTCCGCCTTATATAGGGGTGAGGTACCGACTCCTATCCAGCCATAGTCAATAGAGAGTTGTCTTCCTTGATGTCCAAGTAAATAAATCTATTTTGAATACTGATCGTATCGGGTGGGATAACCAATCTAAACCTTCTTGTATGTACTTCCTTGATTCCGAGTATATCAGGTACCGCTGATTCGGTTCCGTAATATCTGAAGCTTCCTAATATGTGTTGTACATACCCTGTCTGTGTGATATACTCCTTATGCGTATATACCTCATAGTTAGATATTCAACAGTAGCCCCCTAACTCTACTCTGGAGGAGAGGTTTCCATAAGCACCTACTCGAGTACTACTAAGTTTAAGCTTGGTCGAGTACAGTCATTCAAACTCATGGTTGAAAGAATCGAGTATGGACGAATCCTTTCTCAAGTATTGAGTGGAAGCTAAGTCGGGTCGAGCGCCCTGTGGCTAACCGCGCTCAAGACTCGAAAAGATTTAAAGAACTCAACTGATTGACACCCGACTCCGAGTAGAGTTAAAAAACCTTTCAAAATTTGAAACGACGGTTATGAGCACATTTAATGCGGGCACAAGGGTGTGCAGAGATTCACACATCATCATCATTCCTTTTTTCACACTGATCGAGGGATTGCAAAGGCGGGAGTGGTTGAAATGGTGGTAACTTTTTGTTTTTTTTCCCGTATGACCCGGACTTGTGGTGGCCATTCCTCGTTATTGCCACCAGTCTTCCTGCACAAGCCTTTTAGCTTTCTTTGTTCTAGCACTCAACACCACCAGAAAGAACTTTTAGATCCATGGATCCCAACTCTTCCTCCTCGCCGGAGAAGTAGTCGAATGCAGCAGCTGTCGGCACCTCGCCCGATCAGTATGATGAGGCAAGGTTTATGATCAAGACCTGGACACCCTCAACAATGCAAGAATCTCGGCTGGTGGAACTTGAAGTAGAAGAAGTAATGCTACCTCGCAGCCTGGTTAAATGGAGGACGGCATCTGGTGAGAGATTCCCTTCCTGCAAGATCGAGCACGAGTTTGTAGTTTTCGAGTCCTTCTTACGTTGTGGTTTTAACATTCCACCTTCCAAGTTTCTTTTCAATGTGCTTGATCAATATCAAATTGAGTTTCACCACCTGAACCTCAACTATGTCACCATGCTTAGTATTTTTGTCCATCTATGTGAGGCTTTCCTTGGCATCGAGCCAAGTTTAAATCTTTTTCGGTACTTTTATAAACTGAAAAGGATTACTGAGAATAAATGTGTCGGGGGGTGTGGTTTCCAGTTGAGAAGTGGAATGAAAAACTCCTATATCTTGGTTCCCCTAACCTCTTCTTTTGATTTTATATCTACAATCCTGACTCGATTGGTTTTCCTTTAGTGTGTATAGGTCTTTTTCCCGTCCAAAATCCTTCTTGAACACAAGAGCACCGAGAATCCGACCACACCACCTATTTCGCCAACAGGATTGGCATGCTGAGGCAATTTGGCCTAACCGGGTGGCATGTGGCTAAAGACTTTAGTAATAAGAGATTAAGTCCCATGAAGGCGTGAACATGCCTGGCTTGGGAATACAGTGGGGATGAGGATGCTTTCAGGGATGCAGCCGTATGTAAGGCTTAGTTAGTACTTTTGCCCTTTCCATTTTGCTATGAATTTAGAACTTTGTCGAATAAACCTTTCTTTTCTTTCTCAGCTTTGGGACCCCAGGATGTCACTGCCCGGTTGAGCAAGCTTTTCTCTTTCGGTGCACCAGAATGCGACATTCTACCTTATTCCATTGGGAATCCTCGACCAAATGTAAGGATTTTCTTAATGAAAAAGTAGGACCGGTTATCATCCATTTGATCTGACTTGTTTGTATGACCATAGGCTCCAATCTTCCGCCAAGAACACATCCTTTCGAGCAAGGTCTTTGTTCTCGATGGCACTTCTTTCACTGATGCTATCAATAAGGGGAGGGGATCAGCCAATGAGGAGGCCGAGGGGTCTCTTCAATCGAAGAGATCATCCCCGTCTTCTCAACTGCTACCTGATCCGAGCCCTCTCAAGTGCAAGCGAAGGAGTCCTCGGGTATTGAAATAGAAGTCCTTATTATCTTACTATTTCCTAAGCGAATACTTGAATGCATTCAATTGTGATGAGTGGCCATTTGTTAGGGAATGACGAGCGTACCCACTCCATCGCCTCCTCGAGCAATCGCCACTCTCGATGACCCGGACGAAAAGGTAACTCTTCTCGAGTTATCGATTTTCTTTCAGTCATTCTACTGATGACAAATTTGCATGGGTGGCTTTTTAAGGGGCATCTGGCGCATCCTCACAATCGCCAACTCGAGGGATCATCGTGCCTGATGACTTGACTAGAGAGGTAATTTTAGTCAAACTATCACTCTTTAGTTGGTCATACTTTCACTCGATAATAAATTCTTATCATCTGGTTCTTTGCAGGTTACTGATGTCTTGGCCTTGCCTGGTACATGTGTAACTCCTCCACCGGTTCTGCTTGCCAAACTGAGAACGAAAAAGATGACCACAAAAAATCCAAGATTAAGCATCAGCTCACACTTTCCAATTTCAAAGAGGTTTGTTCTGGATTCTGATCTCAATTGGTCAACTAGCAGTCCTTTTTTTCTTCCCTTATTCTGTTGATTGCAGACTATCGACCGAGGTGCAAACCAACACTATCAGTGCCTTGACAAGCCATACGGATCTAACACCTCTGGTTAAAGATCCTGCCTCGAGTACGCCCAAAGAAGATCTGCGGCTCAAGGGAAAAGAAACCTCAATATCGATCCCAACCAATAACCCGTGGGCAGCGATAAAGGTTCTTCTCCAAGTCACGGGTACCCAAGTAGCTGCCACCTAGGCCAACCACCACAAAAAGCTCGAAGCCAAGAGGGAGAAAATTGAACTTAAGTTTGTCCCTGATCACAAACGTGTGATTCGATTACTGGGTGATTAACAAAAATTACTTTTTTGGTTTACTTTTTTCAGGCATTGAGTCCTCCTGTAGCAACAAGGAAAAACTTCTTGCTGACGCAATAAAGAAGATTGATAATGATGTCAAGTATCGGGAGAGACTCAGGAACCAGGTGAACACTGCGCGAGCCGAAAAGAAAGCCATGATGACTGAAAGGGATGCTGCCATTGCCCACTGGGATGTTGATGTCCTGGCTTTTCAAGAGCTGAAGGAGCAGACACTCGACTGCATGACCCAATCAGCCTCTATAAGTGCCGCTACATTGCTCGGTATCCTCAAGAGTTACAATCCTGCGCTTGATACTTCATTGGTGACAGTCGAGTTTAATTGTACTAGCGAGGAGGCCGCAAAACTTGTTGAAAGCGTCCAGCCGGTGGTTCCAGCCTTTGTCGAGTCTTTGAGGCTTAGTTTGCCTAGTGATGATGGTGAGGAGAGTCCCTCAGATTGATGATCCATCCAGTTCTGGCACTTGTAAAATACATTTTATGATCTGAGAATGCCCACAACAACGCTATATTTTGCCAGTCTACTATACTATTGTCTGCTATTTCCTTGTCGATGAAATAGGATTAGCATAAGTAGATGCAATAACTGATAGAGGCATGTTGTCATTGTTCTCAAGACCATACGATTATGTATCTGCAAACTTGAATATTAACTGGATAAGCTATTAGATGCGCGGCCCTCGAGTACTTGAGAAGACCGTAATAGTAAGGAAAAGACTAATACAGGGCTAGAAAAAGAAAGATCATATCGATTTTTTTGCGAACTTTTATCAACGTGCGCATTTGATCAGCATACAAACAGGAACTCGATAGAGAGCACACACAAGGCAGACTAGGACTTCAGAACCCTTTTGGCCGTTAGGCGTGAGATGTTTGACAATCTCTGTGCCGTTATGCCTCTTGAGGTATAATTGTTCGTCATCGACATGCCTCCGATGGTCCTGTACTATTGATTGGAAAGTAGTTTTATAGCTCAGAACTCTGTACTCGATCGAATCTCGCGCCATATACTCGATAAGGCTCGCTCTCGACCATGTACTCGATAACGGAGTCGATCGAAGGGTGAGGCTCATTCTCAACAAAATACTCAAGAATGCCTGCCCTTGAGCGTTATGGTTTTAACTGCAATATGCTTATCGAGTGAACTTGAACCAGTGGGCAGGTGGGCATTAAAAGACCCCACTCCCATTTGTACTCGTTTTCACCGCAACATTTATCTGACGCATCATAATGATCGACCATCCCTCTTTGCAGAGACGAGACAAGCCGTAACGCCATCATGACTTCCACCAAATGCTCTACACGCCCGAGGCGACACCATCTTTTCGGATCTTGACGGCCACATTACAAAGTACAACCCGTTTCACCTGCTATAAATAGAGGTAACTCGAAGCCGTTTGTCCATCATCTCCTTTGTTTTTACCCATTGCCTCCTAGGACTCGTATAGCTTGAAACCATGGCCTTCACTCAATCTCCGCCTCTTGAGCCGATCTAGAAGTCCTTTCCCCTAGGCCTCTTGCCATGATACTTCCTGAGGTCATCATCATCATGTCTTCCGATGACAAGGACTCAAGTAACGGGCCTCAGAAGGAGAGGGAAGAAACATCCATCATGGATCGTTGTCATCCCCTCACTCAGTGCGTTCGCCGTTACAGCGTTCGCCGTTACATCAAGACCTATGCTTCGGTGCAGTTCTCTGCACCAGAGTGGAATGAGGGTGATGGTGATCTTGATCGGATCATCGACCAAGCCGCCATTGAGGTCTTCAGCGGTGGAGCCCTGGAGCCATCGTCGGCGAAGGAGGCACGGTCACCTTCTCCACCAACAACCGCCAAATCACCTTCACGCTAGACAGAAGAGCACTCGGCATCACCAACACTGGTCATCAGCTCTATCAGGACCTTTGCCTCGGCCACTATTCCTAACCCGTATGCTGGTCAGTGGCCAATTCCTGGGGTGATCAGCTGCCACCCAAGGGAGGAGTATAGAAGGTTCCTCAACTCGTTCAGGGGCGAATGGGGGTCCATACGCTTTCAAACTTTCGGAGGAGGTGGATCTTCACTATTTGCTAGAGCTAGATGGATCCTTTCTGTAATCTATCTTATAAATAAAACTTTTGAAGTTGGTCGATGTTCCACGAGTGCTCGAGTATCTCATCATTCGGAGTAGATAGCCGTACTGACCCAGGTCGGGTGACTTCGACTACTATGTAAGGTCCTTCCCGCTTAGGTGATAACTTGTGGCGTTGGGCCTGTTTCTGTACCTTTCGCAGGACGAGGTCCCCAGCAGCAAGTTGCCTGGGCTAAATTCTCTGGCTTTGATATCTACGCAACGCCTGCTGATACTTAGCTACTCGAATAGACGCTCGATCTCGGTACTCCTCCAGTAAATTTATGTCATCCACTCGTAAGTGCTCATGCCCTTCTTCTGAGTAACTTTCCACTCGAGATGATCCAAACTGCAACTTGATCGGGAGCACCGCTTCCACTCCATAAACCAAGAAGAACGGAGTTTCACCAGTGGCCCTATTAGTTGATGTATGAACGACCCATAGTACCGAGGGAAGCTCTTTTACCCAGCATTTCGAGTAGGCTTTTAGCCTGTCGAAGACCCGAGTTTTGATACCCTGCAAGACTATACCATTAGCCCGCACAACTTGACCATTACTCTGAGGGTGAGCCACTGAGGCAAAACAAGTCTTGATGCCGAATTCTTCGCAAAATACAATAAAGGTTCCTCTTCTAAACTGGCTACCGTAATCAGTAATTTTCTGATGCGGGATGCCAAATCAAGTAATTATGCTCCTCATGAACTTGTTAGCCGCTTATGCAGTTATGTTTCCTATAGGTTCGGCCTCTATCCACTTGGTGAACGTGTCGATAGCAAAAAATAGGAACTTGTAACCACCATGGGACCTTGGGAACGGTCCCAGGATATCTAAGCCCCAGATGGAGAAAGGTCAAGAAAGAGAAATTGTTTGTAGAGCTTGGGCTGGTCGAGTGGTCTGCCTTTCAAAGAATTGGCAGCTCTCGCACTTTTTGACCAACTCGAAAGCATCCTGGAGGGCAGTCGGCCAATAGAATCCCTGGCAGAAAAAAATTTCCGACCAAGGTGCGAGAAAACGCATGATTACCACACGTGCCTCCATGGATATCGAGCAATATTTTATTGTCCTCTTCCTGAGTGATGCACTTCATCAAGATTCCATTACTCTCCTTTCGGTAGAGCTTGCCATGTACCAAAACGTAGAGCTTGGATTTACGAGCAATTTTCTCTACAGACGTATCATCATCAGGAATGTCTCGACCCTCGAGATAGGCTTGGTACGGAGTCATCCAAGTCGGGTTGCGTTCGAATAGTGCAGCATCCATATCTACGGGTTCTGCCTCGCTAACCTGGCCAGACTGCTGGTCGGGTTGGGCAGCATTCGTTCGCCGAACTGTCGGGACAGATGGTTTAAGGAGTTTCTCAATGAAGACCCCTATGGGTACCCGTGCCCGAGAAGAAGCGAGTCTAGCAAGTTCAATCTGCACCAAAGTTATCACTCTTGATATGCGTCACTTCTAGCCCTTCAAACTTTTGCTTGAGCTTTCATACCTCAAGTAAGTAAGCTATCATGTTATCGTCCAAGCACTGGTACTTCTTTTGAACTTGGTTTACGACTAGCTGTGAGTCCTCTTTTACAAGAAGTCATTTAATCCCAAGTGATGTAGCTATGCGAAACCCAATTACCAGTCCTTCATATTCTGCAATATTATTAGAAGATTTAAAGTCTAAGTGAACAACGTACCTAAGTTCGTAGCCTGTTGGAGATTTGAGTACAATGCCACCCCCCCCCCCCCCCCCGAGCCCTGAAGCGTGAGCGATCCATCAAAGAAGAGCATCCAATGATCTTCAACCATGTTTGGCCTTATCTCTTCAACGCTTGTCCATTTGGCGATGAAATCTGCTAACACTCCGGATTTCATGCTTGTGCGTGGTGCATAGCTTACATAGAACTCATTTAGTTCTACCGCCCATTGCGCGATTCGTCTAGTAGCTTCCCGATTGTGTATTAAATCCTTCAGTGGATATGTCGTTATGACGGTGATTCTATGCGCTTGAAAGTAGTGCCGTAATTTTCGGGAAGACATCAATACTGCATATATCAGCTTCTGTACTTGCGAATATCGTAGCTTATCATCGTGTAGAACATCGCTCACGTAATAAACAGGTTTCTGGACCTTGGCTTTTTTCTCGGGACATTCCCGTTCGACCAACAATACCGTGGTTACAACTTATAGGGTAGCTGCAATATAAAAAAGAGTTTCTCTTCCTCGTTAGGCGGTGTAAGAATTAACGAAGAAGAAAGTACTTTTTTAAGTCCTATAAGACGCACTCCACTTCTTCTGTCCATTCGAATCGGTCTTATTTCTTCAACAACTGGGTAAAACATAAGGTGTTTTTTCATGGCTACCCGACCATTTGAGGCTGAGCGAGGAGAGTGGGATGCTCAAGAAGTAGGAGGACAAAGGAGTATGCAAATGGAACCAGGAGATTCTGCAGCTTCAAGAGCATGCGCAAAGGATCTCGCTGGGATTATCGCTGAAAAACACACACAAAAAAGATCTCACCGGGATTATCAAAGGTCAGATTTAGATCCATCAACTGCGCAATATATTAATCCAATAATAGCATGCAAGGAAAGGTACGAGGTGGCGAATGGACAAGGGCAATGTCACACGAATCGATTAAAGAGACTATTTCTACGGTGCCTTCTACTCTTCAAGTATGCGTACTAAATAGCATCAATTGATCCGCACTGTTGGGTAAAAAGATTTGGACGGCCTATAAATATTTGAAGGTAATGTAAAAGTGCTATCAAAAAACACTAATGTACCGGCCTGAACTAGTAATATGATATTGGTCTACGATAAAATTTAGCCCTTAGCAAACTATTTGTTAGCTTCTGTACAAGCTAATGAAGATAAATCATATCGAAGAAAGGAATAAACTGAAAGATTCCTTTTATCAATCCATCCTTTTGTCTCATTTGATTATGCATCCAAATTTATGTATTAAATATATGATTCCTAGGATATAAATGACAAACAAATTTTGTGTATTTGCATAAAAAGTTCAAAAAATGCTTCCAAAACTACTTCTTCAGATTATGTAATTTGATCGGGCGTATGAAATCAATAACATGAGTAACCACTGCCAGAAGAAATTGTATATATTTTCCCTAGCTAGTTTTTTTATTTTCAGCGTCCAAGTCCTACTTTTGTATGCTTTGTTGGCTTGAACGAAGCCAAATGGTTTGCATCTATGGTTTAATTTCTCGTGGGTCCAAGAATTGCCTGTGTTCATGATCGAGACATGTAAATGCATGATCAACGTTTAACGATGGGGGCCGATCGAGGTTGGCGACATCATCTATACTTGTTAGGACTTAGAGCATCTCTAGGAGAGTAGCCATCCCACGCTCCATCCCAGCCAAACTCCAAAATAAGCAAAAATCGATCTTCGACAGAGCCTCCGTCCTCCACACTATTTTAGCGAGCACGCCATCCCGCTCCTCCCTAATGCAAAATCTGACGTGTCTTCCCCCCCCCCCCCTCCCCCCAACGCCATCCTCCAACTTCCGGTCACCCTCGTGCACTCCCGCGACCATCTAAACTCCACGGTTCTGCCCCAAGCCCCTGACGCCACTGGCCTCTGTGGCTCCCCTCTGAATTCTGATTTGGTATTTTGCCACCCCTCTCATGTTTTGCATGTTCCGTAGCTCTTTCTATTCTCGATCCCACTCGTTTGCTTCAATCATTGACCGGAGAACAAATCCAGCTGCCTGTTCTTGAGCTCTTCCCTCCCCTGCCTATCTGTGCAGCATTTTGAATGGTCATATTTGGTGGGAACAAACAGAAACTGAGATCTTGGCTGTGGAATCCTAGCCTCTGATTCTGAAGGAGCTACCTTTTTGTCAGGTGATATTGAGTATGTTTCGGTTTCTTGATGTATTCAATTACTGTCTGGAGAGGGCTTTTTCCTTCCTAGCTAAATCTTGCAGTGTTTCTGAAGGGATGGTTATCGTTTGTTCTGGTCTTGGTTTAGTGGCTAGTTCCATTTCTGTCTGAATGTACTTCAGTCAAATGCCTTCTGCTGATCATTGAGTTCCTCCCCGTTAACACATGTTAACTCATTGGAATGTACTTATGTCTGAATGTACAATCAGATAATGTCTTGTACAAGATGAGCAATTGTGTTGGTTGCTTTCTTGTTACACATGTTAACTCAATAATATATTAATGTTGTTCCATTGCATTTTAGATTCTGATTGCATGGTAATTGGTACTTTTGTCCTAATTCAGAAACATTTTATTATCCAACTAACAAGGACTAGGTACATTCCAATGAGTGGATACACTAATCTATAAATAAGAGGGTGCTGCCATTATTTTCATTTACATGTTGATGCCACACTATTGTAGTCTAGAACAATTAAGATAAGGTAAAAGTGCTGCCTCTACAAATGATACTACTCTTGTTATCTTAGCATTGGATAGTTTGTGGTCAAAGAAGAGAGAGAAGGATGATGTCAAAGAGGCTAAGAAGATGGGCGCTATGAATGAGCATTTCTATTAGAAGAAAAGAGGTTGGCACTAGAAGAACAAATGTTAGAATTCTAGATAAATGAGAGAGATGAGAAAATTATGAGCATGGACCTTAGTGGTATGACTGGGCCACAACAACAATACTATTTGAGCTTGCAAGGTGAGATCATAGCTCGACGATCAGGTTGAGCTGAACTAGTTGATGTTATTTTGTCGCACTCTTCAATTAGCTATATGAACTTTTATGATGTATTAATTATATGTTGTATGAACTTTTATGATGTATGAATTATTTGTTGTATGAAAGAGGCGGTCCACAATATTAAGAAAAATTGCATACATCTTTATTCATAATTAAAACACTACACCCCTCCATAATTAAAACACTAGTTCCCTCCATAATATTGTCATATGTGCTCAACTAGATTATCTTCAAACTGTCAGTGAGTTTGCCCATTTCTAATTTTATGATGACTTTGAATAAACTCATATAGTTCAGGTGTGTGGAGATTGGAAGCTATCACCCTTTCTCCCACTCCTTCGTAATTGAAGTCATCTGGTTCTCCATCTCTCTCATCTTCAACTATCATGGTATGCATGATGACACAAGTTATCATGATTTGTTCGAGTGTCTCCTGATCCCAAAATCTTCCTGGTCCACGAACAATGGCAAAACAAGCTTGTAGATCACCAAAGGCTCATTCGACATCTTTCCTAACTAATTCTTGAGCTTGGGAGAAATGTTTTTTTCTTATTCCCTAGTGGAGATGATATTGTCTTCACAATATGGCCTATGGTGGATATATACCATCTGTAATGTAATACCTCATTGTATAGTTGTGATCATTAACGGTATAATTCATTTTTGGAGCTTTCCCTTTAGCTAGCTTTGCAAAGAGATGGGAACGATGAAGAATATTAATATCATTGTGAAACCCTGGTAAACCAAAGAAGGCATACCAAATTCAAAGGTCTTGTGAAGCTACAGCTTCTAGAATGATTGTGGACTCGTACACATAACTGGTATACATGCCTTGCCATGCCGCAAGGCAATTCTTCCACTTTCAATGCATGCAATCTATGCTCCCTAGCATTCAAAAAAGCCTCTCTATGCTCCAATTGCAAGTAATCTAGTAGTATCATAATCATTTGGAGATCTTAGATACTCATCTCCAAAGACTTCAACAATAGCTTTCACAAACCTTTTAAGACTCCATATAATGGTACTTTCTCCAATTCAAATATAATCATCTGTAGCGTCCACTGGTACTCTATAAGTTAGCATTCGAAATGTTGTGGTGATCTTATGCAAAGAATTCTAGCACTATTTATTTTCTGCACAAAATAGTTATCATGGTCTTATATAGCATGCACTGTGTGCAAAAACAGAGAACGAGTCATTCTAAACCTACATGGAATAAAAGAATGAGACAGGAGGATCAACAAAAATGGTGAATAAAAATATATGGACTAATTACGAACCTTCGCGTAAAGATAATTGGGCCATATGTAAGATCCTCTGAAAAAGTAGTCTTGGTATAGTCTAGTATGACCGGCGCGATGAATTACCCGATGTCCTGGAACGGAACCACCATGACGTGGAGCATTCAACCACTGATATTTATTATGTGATACAAATATTGTAGCAAAAATGAGTTTATCATGGAGGATGACGATGAACCCAAGAGCATTTGCAAGACAAGGTTGCGATGACTCATTGCGATGTGACAAAGGAGATACAAATATGTGGATGAGGAGATACAATAACGAATAGCGGATGGACTTGCATATATAGATTCTTAAAATATAGCCATTGAAAATATAGTTGTTAAAAATATAGTCATTGGAAATATAGCCATTACAAATGTTGCCGTTATAAATATATGGTTAGTTACAAGATATTACTAAAATATAGAAGAGTGAAATATGGAGAATGAAATATAGATAGTCTGCTAGAGTGCGAAGAGATATAGAATGAAAATCTTTTTAAAAGACGCTTGGTCCATGAAATGTGGCTACGCTCCTGTAGACGCTCTAACTTCTTGGGGGCAAATCTGCTCGATCAGTGGAAGTAGTGCAGCACAGAGATCATCAAACCGAAAACTAGCACGTGTGCTACTGACACTATTAGCACAGAGATTTTAACCGTTGATTTCCTTTTCTTTTTTTGAACTGTTAACCATTGATTTCTGATACAGTGCTGACGAAGTAAAAAAACAGAAAAGAAGAGAAACGATGAGCCCTCCTCCATCTAGCGCATTTTGAACTGACGGCGCAGATCACGGATCCAATAGGTAATCAAACATCCACAGTCGCAACCAGACACCATCAAGGCCGTCCGTTTCATAGTCGACTCACGAACACGGCGTTTTCATGTCACTGACATGTGGTGTAAACGATGCAGCTGACACATTATCGCGTGCAGACATGTGGCAGACGTACGATAACAATAACATTTTGTGGACCACGAAAGGGATCAGAACCGGGGACGGCGAACCAGGCCTTTCCACGTAATCTAACGATTGCTACAAAGCAGTCGCTCTCACAAACCAAATCTATAAGGTTACGTCTAAAAAGATTTTTATAAGAGCTTATCTATATTATTTATCATGTAGTTTAATAGTTAGATTAAAAAAATATAGTAGACACATAAGAGAAGATATTTCGTAGAACAGAATTATATAGGATTTATTTCACTTTCTCTCCTCCAAAGACAAACGGAGCAGGGCATGCATGCGCCATTCGCCAAGAGGACGACATGAACGAAGTCGTCATGCGTCACGGCTGCTCTGAACAACCTTTCTTTCTCGGACGATACTTGCCCGCCTTTAACCTGTTGGCTTCTTCTGCTTCCAAACAGAACAGCCAATGGTTGGTGTCGCGAGAATCTTTACCTGCTCTGCTCGCCCTGTCTGCAAGGTAAAAGGACTTGTCTTGTTCTTGTTGTTTTACTGGATTTGTAAGACAACAAGATAAGCACGAGGTAACAAAAGAAATCAATCAGGTTAAAGCCGTGATTACTTTGAAGAAGCAAACTTGCTTTGGTTTTCAGAAAATAGAGTGGAAGTGGGCAAGCTCTGATGACCACACTCTTGAGGCTGGAAGTTCCAGTGTTGATTAGGAAATGGGGCAGATTAATGCCACAGGAATGAGTGGCAATCCTCACACAAGTCGTTTTGGACAGAAATATTTTTTTTCTCTTGCCTAGGTCAAGCTGAATTTTCTTTTTCTGGACTAGATTAAAAGGATATAGCTTGGACAAGAATGATATGGCTTAACCTTTGGGAAATTCTCGTAAGATAGATTATTCATTACTTGGTGGGTGTCAAGGTGTACAAGTTACATCAAGTGTCAAATAACACCTTTCAGTACAATCATGGCTTACAAGTGTTCTTGGTTCGGTAAACATGATGCTCCAATCAGCGAACATTTGAACCCTACGTCTCACCTAATGGCTGCAACTATTTAAGAAAGTTAAATACCCCAAGAAATCAAGAAGAAATGACACACCTGTGAGATAAAGACAAGCATATGGTAAGCGCTGATATATCGTGACATGATACTTTCTTATCCATCTCGTCCACTCATGTCGAAAGAACATTTTCTATGTCACTTTGGAAATTTTTGTGTGCTTTTTTGTTGTTGGAACTAAAACGATCATCGAACAGCATAGGTAAGAAAGTATTAGCCAATACAAACAGGAGTAGACGAGTAGGACATGTAGCACAAACAGCACATATATGGTATGTGGTCACAAAGTCACCTGATCCAAGGCTCCAAGAACGTTATCCCACGCGTAAACTGTTATCCGATGCAAGAGCAATTCCTGAATGTTAGCTTGCCCTAAAAAAATCCTGAAGCAGCTAATCACCAATAGAATACAAGAGAAATATTTGATATGCATAATAAAATTATGCCAAATGAATTCGCTTAAGTATTTACCCTGAATTCCAACGAAGGCATTTCTAAACGAAGGGAAGGCCTTTCAAAGAGGTTGCAAACAGGTTTGCCAGGACACACAATTGTCTCTCGCATGCAAGTTGCGGTTTTATCAAACTATTAAACAACAGCAGATGCATTCTCGAACCAATAAATCTCTGTTCTTCTACAACCTGCACCACAAGGCCTGCAGTATTATTTACCTAAGAAATATGTGGCACGAATAGATGCATGTCATAAACTGGAATCTAGTAGCAAGTTGCAGCCATGGGACTTAAATGTGGCACCGGTACCACAGAATGTGATTCAAAGCAAGCAGAAGAGAACACAGGGACATAAGGCAATGGCAACTCTGGCTACAGAACAGAATTCGTGATCCGATGGATATTGTCGCACACACTTTCGTTTTGTGATGATACACACTTTTGCTGAATGAATACAATGGCATAACGATCAGGCCTAAATCCTATCATGTTAATCCAATCAATTAATCAGCATACATTCTTATGTTACAGAACCCTCATTTGGGGTCGATAGCTACTCACTGTGCAGATCATCCAAGACATACTGCTCTCCCAAAATCGGCAAACTCTCTTGCCCTTGCAGTCGCCATAATGGGGAAGGATTGATCTCCCACCCCAGGAGCAAGGTCTGAGTTCTTTTGCCTCCACCTTCCCGTGTATATGTGCTACAAACTCTTCAGTACATGCGAAAACACTTTACAGAGCTTGTAAACTTAAGCCATACAAAAAGTAGCTTGAAGTGTGTCAAATATGCCATGAGTCATGTGAGCCTTGAATTTATGCGCTTGGCGCTATCGATGCGGAGGACATCATTTTTCAGGCCCAACTGAAAAGGAGGAACCGGTGAATTGATTGGCAACCATTTTCAGAGTAAAACTATCGAGAGATGAACTCAGTTGAGTGTACCTCCACCTGATTGCTATCAACAGAAAACCATCTCAAAAGAACGCCAAGGTGGACCACTGCTGGGATCATTTTAAATAGCAGAGGTGTCGTTACCTGCAGAGGTACACACAAGAGTCAGGGTCACCAAATGTAGAAGATAGCAAGAATCTAATAGCAAAAAAGTAGGCCTAGTGATTATATTTGACACACTCCGACTCTGGAAATGAAAACTTTTGAAACTTCAGCACACGGAATCTGATCAATTTTGGTGGAATTTCTGACATACTCATAGTGCATTAGTGCTGGCTAAGACTAGATCATGCTGGCATGTACAAGATGCTGTGAGCCTGTGACATCTCAGGTCAGGCAAACTGACTCAAGGGAGCACATGGGTCCTTTCACTAGAAGAAAAATGGAAAAGAGCCAAAAATCCTAAATAATTTTAACTGGCATTTTGAGGTAATTTCACTCTGCATCTCATGATTCATTCTTCGGAATGGCACTTTTACAAAACGCCATTCTCTCGAATGACATTTCCTAAAAAATCTGTTTATCTCATTTGAGCTGCAATTTCGAATATTGATGTTTATAGAGATAATACTGTATAGCTTAAAAGGAATGGAGAGATAAGGTAGCTACCAAGCTAAGCGCAGTGGTTCCAAGAAGAAGCAGGTATAGCTTGCCCTGTAGAAAAGCAATACAGCTATCAGATGTAGTACACATCAATCAAAATTGAAAAGCTGTAGTGTTTGGGCTTTAGTGGAACCAGATAGGGACTAGCACCAACAAATTATGTTAGGAAGCATAGTAGTTAAAATATCGATAGGATAAAAAGATTCATGTGCTTTAGAAATGTTCAAGTTAAAATTAGTCATCTGCAGTTAATTTATGGCACGTCAGTGCTTATCAGAGTAACAAGACAGTATTACTGAGATAATTATGCATTAATGTAAGCCACAAGGTCTTCATGGCTTTAAATTCTCAGCACAAACAATTTACTACAGAAACGAAAAACGGGAAATGTGAGAACCCAGAATTAAAGAGTGCTACAGGACTACTGAGCAGCATAGACAACTATAGTGCCCGTCTGCTTGGTACAACATAAAAATGGAACAAAATGTTGAGAAATAACCTCAATTAGATGGATGCTTGAAGCACGGCTAAGGAGAACAAAAGCAAACTCTCCTATTTGTGCAAGAGACATGCCAACCTAATGAGGAAACACACAGTTAGTGTGACCACATGAGCACTGGCAAATGCGAGTGTGCTCAAGCAGATATCAAAGACTTACAAGAAGAGATGTTTTGTTGCTATAGCCAAACCCTTTGACGACAATAGCAACAATAAATGTCTTAACAGTTATCACCAAAATTACAGCTGCAAAGAGTATATCCACATGGTTCCACAGGAAATGGACATTAATTAGCATCCCGATGCTGGCAAGGAAAAGAGCGGCAAAAAAGTTGCGAATAGGTTCAACCTGCAGAAAGAACAAACCTGAAATAAGAGTACATATGATGAATTACTAACTACAAGAGTTCGGCTATGAATATGGCTAAAGCGGTAAAAAAAGATCAAACTATATACTGGTTTCCTTTGTAACCCTTGTAAGTTTGAAAATTTGGAAAAAAAAAACAGTGTACACTATATAGGTAAGAAATTACTTGTTCAAGCGTATGTTGTGCAAGATCTGTTGTTGATATCATTACTCCAGCTGCGAATGAACCCAACTCAAGACTCAGGCCCAACTTATCACTACACTGCATCATAGAACGACAGCCACATATGAATATAGAAATTTTGAGAATTAAGATACACCTAGAACATACAATTTCTGACTAGAAATAGAAAAATGTCGAAACTGTATGTTAGTAAACCAATAAGACAACTAAAAAAAGAAAATGGTGGATGAAGGCTGAAGGAGCACAATGTTACAACTTTGAATAACTGAGAAAAATGTTCACCAAATCCGTCAGCTATGATGAATTCGGAGTTCAGAACACTAGTTACTTTATTTTATTCTATCCAGTTTCCATACAAAGCGAGCATTCTCAGTCCTCCTTTCCTAATTCATTTAAAATATTACTTTTTGCTAGGTAATAGCACATGAAAGCTCTTGCAGTTGCAGTATAAGAAATAAAATCATTTTTCTATGTTACAGAAAAATGTCATACTAAATACCAAACCGCAAGAAGTAAAAACTCACCCAAGCACATAACAAGCAGAATGCAACTGCTGCCAGCTGGTACAGTTCATTTGTCTGTGAAATGCAGAGTAGCGAGAACATTAATATCATGGCAAAGGAATGTTGGAGAGATTAAAAGTCAACATAAAGTATATTACTGTCATGGCAAAGGAATGTTCTAGAGATTGAAAGTCAATATAAAGTAACAACTCATGAACTGCGTTCTTCTGCAATTAAACTTTTACCTGGGATGAAAGGCTTATCATCAGCTTAAGAAACCAAGGAACACCCGTACGGGAGAGGATAGAGAGAATAGCCAGAAATGTTATCAGTACCACCAGCCTGAGAAGAAGTTTTGTATCATCAAAATTTAATCCAATAACTGACTATCTTAGAATATTTCTACAGGTTTGCAGCTGCCATAGATAATGGGCAATACAATTAGTAATTTGAACAGCAACACAAGTAATTTGAAATGAACAATATGAAACAGGTCATAAACTCTTAAATTAAACACTGTTGTCTCAAGTGGACCTGCCCTTAACATGTTGAGATAACATGAATACTGTAGAAACGGTACTTCTAGTGGGTGCATTATTCAAGTCCTAGCAATCAATTACAATATTAACATAAATAAAGTATGTCAGGGCAAAAGAGGGACTAAAACTCTGCACGTACGACTTTGTCATTGATGCAACTCCATGAAGAAGATCTGATGTGCCACTCAGAATGGGAAGAAGCGCAAACAGTAGCCCAACAGCACAATCCTGAGGGGAAGGGATGCCATTGCAACACTGAGATATCTCACATTAAAATACTGTCTTGGTTCATTTTTTTATGTCTTTCGGTTCTTAAAAAGGGCATACCACTTTTTAAAAAAAAAGAGGGGGGGGGGGGGTTTACCATTATGCTTGTTTACAAATGCATCATGCAAAAAGAGAAGTTGAGAAACTATGCAGATACAGAAGATAAAGAAATAAGTGTGACATACCTGCAATATGAGTGTGCCAACTGTAACTTGACCGTGAAGGGCATTGATACTATTTCTTTCCATTAGAAATTTCAAAACCTGCATACAAAAATATACCTTTATTGAACAAACAGAAAACCAAGAGGCATGCTGGTAGCATTAAAAATGAATAGGCGATGACATGTCATTCGATTATTAAAAAGGGCATAAGCACATTGCAATTTGCAAGTGCTACAACAACCAATGCATATTATATACATGGACCAAGCATCATATACCGAATCTAGACATATTAACTGAAAATCCTCCTTTTGACATCATTCATTGTATAGGTAATGTTTATAACAGAGAACACAAAGAATCAGTTCATTTGCAGCAAAAACTGCTGTGAAACTGAGAGAAATGCAACATAATTCCTATGTTACAGAGATCAGGAGGTAGCCATTAGCGTAGAATGATGAGGTCACTGCGTGTGTTCAGATATTATTACAGGTGGGGCCAAACTACTGGGCTATAATGTACAGTAAAGAGCTGCAAGACTGACTGAGACAGGGCCAGGTAGCCATTAACGTAGAATGATGAGGCCACGTGCGCGCATTCAGATATTATTACAGATAGGGCCAAACTACTGGGCTATAAAAAACAGTAAGAGCGGCAAGACTGGTTGACACAGTGCCAGATGAATTGTTAGCCTGGATGAGAGGCAACAAAATCTACAGAGTTGAATGAACCTTCAAATATTTAAAGCTTACCACAGCTGTTGAAGACATAGAAAGAAGAACACCAACGAAAACACCTTCCTTTGTTTTTCCTCCACAAAGCTGAAATTAAACATTAAAAACAGTCTGTCAGCCATGGCTTGAGTCCCAAATTATACATCAAGGCAATATAATCCTAGAAACAAACAAAAGCAGATAACAGGGTAACATGCATCAACTTTGTTTCACAGGAACGCTGGAAAGCCCAACTCCAGAAAGTTTTCGACTTGGCTACCTCTATGACATATTATAATTTCTACACATTAACTGGCAATATCAATATGTTCAAATAAGGATGCCCAAATGTTGTTGTTCTGATAAAAACAAATTATGGAGGGAGCAATAAAAAAAATTAGATGCTTGGACATACAATACATAATAATAGATCCCAATGTCCCCCCTTAGAGATGTGAGAACTAGCTTTACATAATGCAAGAAATAATCAGCTCCGAAGTAGAAATCATGACATAGAGAACAAAGGAAACATACTGTAGCCAGAATACCACAAAGGAACATAAATAACATAATTTGGAGCAGTCCTCCGAGAACAGCAACCGCGCGAACAACTCGGAGCTGAGGCAATATGAAAACACCACATATGTTAACTTCAAACCGCCAGTAGAGTTACCTACTGAATGTAGAAAACACAAAAGTAGAATACTTTTGCAGTAGAAAACTCAAGTCCCAAAGCAAACAGGAGAAATATCACGCCAAACTGGGCTACTGTCTCAACCTGGAAAAGAAATAGTGGAATAGAAGCAAATGTTATATTTAGGAGTATGAAATACACACAAATATGCCTTATCAGAAGCAAAAGTTTCACAAGTAGACTTTGTCACTGCATTACTGGTAGGATTGCTTCTAAACACATGTATAAAAACTGAGCACATATAAACAAAATAGAAATATATCTTATCGAGTTTCTCAGCCAGTATGTTATGAGCAACATGATGGGAGGAGAAATCAACCAGCAAACATATATTTTACCACAAGTAGGCAGGCCAGTTCTATAGTACAAAAGCTATTTATTACTTCAACCTTAACTTTTAATATACTATGGAAACCTACAGATTGCTAAGGGTAAAATAGTCATTGTACTCTAGTCTAGGGTTTGGGGGTGTCTCATGTCTTGTACTACATATGTGCCCTATTGGGGCTGTTCAATATAACTGACCCATTCATCCTAACATGGTATCAAGAGCTTCAGTTTCCTAGATACGAAATTTGTTTTCGCTCCGCAACCCCCGGGAGGAGCAATCTCCACTCCCAGGGGCGGCAACTTGAGCCCCAACCCTAATCCACTTTGCCGTCCTAGTTCAAGAGCAGCAGCAGCATTTATGCATACTCCACTGCCAGGCGTATTCTCCTTCTGTGTCGCCCGTTTTAGCACCGCTGGCTCATCCCGATCCGGTCCTCAATCGACAGACCTACATGGAAGATCCGCCCATCTTCACCGCCATCGGCCAGATCCACGACGGGGTTGATTTGTTCCACTGCGCCGCTCCCGCCGCCAGGTCATCGTCCTCTCCGCCGTGCCAAGCCGCTCGCACCTCAGATCTGCCGTCTTTATTGGGACGTGCCGCAAGGGTGTTCCCTCCGCCTGTCGGCGCAAGATTCAGCAGCAGCGGGCAGGGATCCCTCTTAGCGACCAAGCACGCCGCTGACCTCCTTCCCGTCCTCGCGTGTCTCCGTTCCGCCTAGGATTCACGTCGTCGACGTCACCCAGATCCGTGTCGCGCCTCACCGTTGTCACTGTCACAGATTCGTTAGCCCGACGCGCCCTCGCTGCCACCTCACGCCCGTCGTTCAACTTTAGGCTGTTGAGGTACCCCCGACGCGTTCCGCACCGCCGCGCCCATCTGCTTCAGCCACTTCTGCTAGACGCTCAGCGTTGTGTTCGACTCGAGGAACTAGACGCCGGATTCAAGATCGTGCTACTCCATGGGGCACCTGCGGCCGCCCGAGACATACAGGCCCTTGGTGAGCAACAAGCTCCAAAAGCCGCTTCTCCATCTCCTTGTTCAGCTTCACTTATCACGTGTCGCAGGCTTGGTTCTTGATCCCGTTGTGCCCTTGTTTCCACTCCATATTTGTCGTTGTTGTTGTTGATGGGCTTGCTAGTGTGTCCTAGTCTCATATCCAAGTCCGCTAATTCCTCTCCTTGACTTAGTCTGAGCCATGCGAGTCCACAAAATCTTTGTCAAACAGACGATTGCTACTTTTACTTTGTGGTTTGCCATCCTTTTGGCTAATCACTTCCTGTCATTGATGCGACTTTTCCTTCTCAGTTTTCTTGTAGCCTATCTGCTATTAGTAGCTTCTGTTGTGCGGATTTGTGCAACACTGACCCATCCGCTCCAACCTTGCTACCCTTCGACGCCTTCTGTCGTGACTCTTGGCTAAAGGCACATTCATCGTCACGACTCTCTACCTAGGTGCTTCTCTTCGCAGCTCCTCGGCTCAACAAGGTTTTTTGAGGCTTGCACGCTACGTCGACATGATGGAGCCTCAGACTTTTATCATTTAGTGTTGTAATGCGTCTAAGTCTAGTGCTTAGTGTTATCCTTTCCAAATCAGCGCAATTGCATACGCCTTGCATTTGAGGGAGGGGGTGTTAAGGGTAAAATAGTCATTGTACTCTAGTCTAGGGTTTAGGGGTGTCTCATGTCTTGTACTACATATATGCCCTATTGGGGCTGTTCAATATAATTGACCCATTCAGCCTAACACAGATGAAAAAGATACAACACTAATAACGATTGATGGCTAAGAAACAAAATGGTCTCCCACAACAATGATAGGGTATGAAACCATAAATGCAGAAGTCTAATGGTACAGATTTCCTATTTTACATGGTCAAAACTAGTTACATACACCCGAACCAGCAGGAACTTGCTACCTGATCAAGAATGACATGATTGAGCACAAGGGCATGCACATTTAATTTAACTGTAGTAGCCATACAGATTAAGCATCAAGAAAAACAACCAACAAAGGCGAAGGCACCTTACTTGCACCATTTCATTGACGAAGCTAAAACCTCCAGGCCCAATTATAGATCCTGCAAGTAGATAGCCTGTAATCACCTGCAATATGTTTTGAGTTGTAGGTTTAGGTAGGTTAATCTTTCGAAACATCACTTCAAAATTCAAATAGCCAAGTCAATTTGTGTTTTCCATTGTTAATAATGAGGTAGAAATTAGAGGAAATAGAAGTACATAGTACTCACGGGTTGCCCAAGGCAAGCAAAGGCAATTCCACCACATGTAGCAGACACAATAACAACAACAAGATCTGATATCAACCTATCATAATCCACATTCAAGAAATCAAGTTTCCATGTAACGTAAGAGAGATAGTTTCATTCATCATCTCAATAATTGGACAGCATACCTAAGGTCCAGCTGCAGCACAGGGTATTTTGACTTCGGATTTGATATGATAAAAACATTATCCTGGATTAAAGATAGTGTCAACACAGAATATTAGTAAACAAAGGATAATGTTAGGCCCACAACTTTATGCGTACATGTATACTATATATACAATAATTTACAGGAAATTCCACTCAGTTTAAGTGATTGCACCTTCCGATCAATCAGTGTGGGAACATCCTCTTGCTCGGATCGATCCAAGAAAACCTCCTTAAATGGAAATGACCTTGGGACAATGGAAGATTACAAATTTTAAGTTCTACTACAGATTCTGAAACTATGATTAACTTCACTTAAAAAGAACAAATTGAAATGTGGATTAGCGGCATACTTATTTTCTTTGGTCTCATTCTTCTTTGTTACTCTCCTGGCCACAGTTTCGAGAACTCCCTGGTACAAGTATACAGAACAACATAAGCAGTTTGCATTAGAATTTTGTGGTGCATAAGCACCAACATTTTCAAGATATTGTCATCAGCACAAGGAACATGTCAACACAAACAACATTAAGTCAAAAGACCATACTGGGTCAAAAGGCCCAAAACCTAAATAATGATGACATATATATGGGTCATTGAATGCACTGGGAAATAGACATTACTTTTCTTTCTTGAGCCAAATGTGCATCATGACAGTTTCCAAGACCCCTCATATACTACTTCCGTTCTTTTTTACTTGTCATTTAGGACATCAACACAGTTTCCAATACACATGTTTTAACATTACTTTTTATAATCATCTCTAAGTGAAATTTTTTGTTAAACATATAATCATATGAAGATTTTTCATGGCAAATTCACTCATATCATGTGCATGTGTCGAATCCTAGCAATTTTGTGTGTATTAATGGTTAAAGTTTTTGAAGTTTGACTGTAAGCATTCTAAAACGACATCTATTTGAGAACGGAGATAGCAAACTCCAGTACATTAAGACTTGAGAAAGTAATATACACTTCAATGGGAATTGGCAAGTATTAAATGGAACCGTATGTAGCATTTGGGTGTAGCAACCGAGTAGAAGATCAAATATTGAACAGAGTTTCAGCAGGGGCGCAGAGCTAGGGATGTATCCAAACCTAGATTTTTATATAGCAGCTTAGGCACACCACAAACAACTATTAAAGTGTTTCAAATAGTAGCTCAGTTACACCCTAAACAAATACTAATTAGTAATTTCTACCAAGTCTAGTACAATAAACACCACCCAAGATAGTCATAAGCACTAGGAAAATGTCGACTGAAACCACATTAAGTCAGAAGGCCATATACTGGATCAAAAGGCCCAAAACCTACCTAATGATGACATATGGATGGATCATTGAATGCTCGGACACTACAATACACTAAAGACGATGTTGAGCCATAGTAACTATCACAGAATCTCAGGTGTAAGAGTCAGCCCAGCTCATGCCAACTCCAACCAATCTAGACATGCACAATATCGAAAATCTTCCAGAAATGTGATCGTGTCTAAAATAGTTCCATTCACATGTTTCAGCAGGGCAAGTGATGAGTAATTCTCCCAAAACTGAAATCAACAAGACACAAATGGCAACTTCATGATTGTGCCAAATAAATGACAACGCAAAAACAAAACAGAATGGTGCGATGAAATCACCTGCTTCTCAGCGACCGTGTTGTTGAAGCTGCCCGGGTCCGTCTCTGCAAAACCACAGCACAGATTAGCACAAGCGAGTCCAAACCCCCCGCTCGATTCTCCATGCCCCCAATCCCGATACACTAGAGCCACCGAGTCCGAGATCTACACGGCAGGGCCACCGAGGCACCGACACACGCCACCGCCCCACCCCGCCTCAGAACCAGATCCCAAACCCCGTGCAGATCACGGAATCCCGGAGGGAGCGCCAGATCCACGCACCTCCGCCGCCCTGCTGGCCCTCGGAGTCGGGGAACTCCTTCTCCAGCGCGCGGTCGATCATGTCGGCGAGGCTGCCCTCCTTGGCGGTCGCATTGCCCGCGGCCGCCACCTCCCCGCCGGCCTCCTCCACGGACACCCCATCCCCGCCCTCCCCCGCGGCCGCGGCCACGGCCTCCGCCTCCTCCTTCCCCGCGCGGCCCTCGTCTTCGCCGCCCTTGCCGGCTGCTGCGGCCACGGCGGGGGAGGAGAATGCGACGGCCGCCGCGAGGAGGGCGCAGAGCAGGAGTAGCGGACCCGGGCGGCGGCGGCGGCGACGCGTCAGCATCGCCGGCGGCGGAGGGGTTTGGTTGGGGCAGCGGGCGGTGCGTCGGGTGGGGTTTAGATTCTGGACGCGGGGCGGGGTGTGCCCGTGTCGGGAAAAGCGAAAAGAGACGAGAGACGCTTGCTTTGTTTGGTGACGGCATATGCTTCTACACTCTCCCGAACAGTAAAATGCACGAATTTTGACGTGAATCAAACGGTAGCTATTTACCCGTTCGGTATGTCACCGGATCGGCTAAAATTCAAGATTTAACAACATATGTGACCATATCTATTAAAATAGACAATATATTATCGTATTTATAATTTTAATATCCGTATTTAATATCTTATTTACCAAAAATTGACTTTTGTATACTGTATGTAGAAAAAACACAGATCCAACCATATTCGGCATATGAGTGCAAAATATGGTACTGTAGCCCATATTTAACGTCTTATATACTAAAAATCAGGTGTATTCAATATATAAAATGACAAATATAGCATTGTAACTTATATTCTACACCTCATATACTGAAAATCAGATGTATTTAATACATGAGGTACCCCTATAAAAGTTCCACCATAAAATGACAGCATCAAAATGTCTGCCGCCGATACAAGCTATATTCAGCACACGAAGTGCCGAATACGATATTGTAGCCCATATTTGACATCTAATGTACCGAATATGATTGGGTCTACATTTTTTCAACGTACACTCTATCGAAAAGTCAATTTTCGATAAATAAGATAACAAATATAAATATAAAAATGTAAATATAACATTAGCTATTTTGATAAATACGATGACTTATATTATCCAACTTTATATTTTAGACCATCGGATCAGTGTTCGTTGCTGACTTACTCCCGTGGATATACTACACGCTTGCTCCTGTTTGAAAGCGAGTGCATATACGCTCGACTTGCCGTTTATCGTTCCGTTGGGGAAAACAAAGCCTTGCTGTTCATTGTTCCCGTTGGCGGTCATCAAGGGGAGAACAAAAACAAGAAATCACACCAAATCTATAAAAATCCATAGTATGTTTTGAAGCATGATAAAAATTACGCGATGATATTGAAGTTATGCCATCCAACACGCACACATGAGTTTCCCTCCTTTTTCTTAAGATTTCCCTAGCAGTAGTTTTGTATTGAATTTTCTTTGTTCTCCCTCCTTCACCTCTATCTCTACAATTTACCTCCTTAAGATCGGAAGTTTTTCCTCACATTAAAACTATGATTTTCTCCGAATTCCCTTAAAAATACCATAGGTATCAAAAAGGAGGTGGAGGTGGCAGATTCACATCCAATCAAATCTACCTTGCCGAGGTGAAGGTTGCCCATGGAATGAAAAGCAATTTTTCACAGAGATCCGCAATTCTATTTACATAGTGTTAACAGAAACCGCACTTTTAGTAAAGAATAGCACTCCTATTGTCAATTTTTTTTAACAAATTACACGCTTCTATTTACATGATGCTTCAAAAAAATCTCACTTTTTTAGCATTATAGCCATTTCACCTTTGTGAGGTTGACAAAGTGGACGAGCTCGTTCGATATGACAAGAATTCTCAAAGTGTAATTTATGATTGTCATGCAAAAACAGTGAGGTCTATGATATTATTGCTTAAAAGTTTTGGGGGATAAAAGACAGGTTTATACTTTATACCAAACGTTCATATTAGAATCATCATTAGTAGGGGGAGGAGAAGGATCAGGGAAAGAAACAGGAAACGAAACAACTGATGGTTCCCTATTGATTTGTGCTGGCCGCATGGTGCAGCGACGCGGTGGCGTTCGTCTCTCCTCCGCATTCGCACGCTCCTCTCGCAATGGCAGTGCCGCACTTCTCGGCAGTTGCACGAGCACTCCACCGATAACACCAGTATTCTAATAATCGTCTCCAGGATCCATGAGTCAACGGAGATCATCCCCAACAAAGTTGCTACTGGTTGCATTGGATGCTGTTGCCACTAGCACACCATCGCTGCCATCTTGAACACATCTCTTGTGGTTTATGGTGGCGTAGAGTTTATTTGATGGAGTTTTAGTTTTAAGAGTAAATTTTTTTAGGTTGGATAGTTTTAGAATCAGAAATTGTGAAGTTAGAGATACGTGTGCACTGAGAATAGTTGAATGAGTCATTTTTTTCTTATTTTAAACTAAAAATAGTGACTTAAATCAAATTACAATCTTAAAATCTGATGTGAAACTATAAGCCGAAGCTCTAACAAACAGAGTCGTAGTGTACCAAAAAGAGATCCTTCAGCTCTAACTTTCTTTTGTGAAGCAACCAAAAGGGGCTAAACTTCCCACGAGTGAGCACTTATATCAGATGGGAAATGAAATACTTTGCAGATAAACACAATAACAGTTCGTAGCTTACAACAATAACACACGAAGAGAAATTGCGCATCATCGCACTTCCGACGGATATAGCGTCAAACAAAAGTTTGGCTCGGGACATTTTGATAACCATAGGTAGGTGCATATAAAATTGTTGTGTTGCGGACGAATCCCCTTGTACAATATGATCACAGGGCATATCAACTGAAAACACGCTAGATATTTACATGTGCAAGTTCCTTAAAATCGTGTGTAAAAGTTTTAAAAAATTCTAGGAAAATCTCAACTATGGGTGATGGTACTTGTAAGAGGATGGATATAATGCAATGCATAATTTCAAATGCAATTCAATCCGGTACATGAAGACTACAAAAACAAACGGTAAGTTGCAGAGTTACCTAATGCACTGTTTAATACTACCCTATTACACCTACAATTTGTCCCTTTTTTCCCAGTCCAAAAACTGGGATCGATTTTGTCGCTGAATAACTTTCCCTCACTTGAACCTAAGATATTTTTAATAACTAGTACATGTCGCATCATTTTTAGTATTTAGCATGTTCTGACTTTGTACCTCCCATACAATCCAGATCCAGTTCGTCTGACTTTACACGGGTAAAGGCATAGGTGGATAATATTATCTGAGAGTAGATACACTAATGTACAGTTGATGCTGCCGCACGGGTACTGAACGTGGCAGTACTGTGCTGAATTTACTTAGGGGTATTGTAGCACTAAATCATGTACATCTACATTTATTCCAACTGCTCACAGCGAACGAGTCACGGATATCGTGCTTCTATGTTTGTAAAGTCAGATGATCCTCTTTCTCATCGTGGAGCACCGAACCAGGTAGGGTTGATCAACATCGGCCTGGATTTGTTTACACCGAAATGGTGGTCTGGTTTGGCAACTGTCCATCTCACCGTGGTCAAATATCCAGCCCATCGACTGCACGAAGTTAGAGCTTATTTGGTAGGGCTTTAGATTTTTTTTAAAACGTTTTGATTATAGATTTTATGAAAATGACACTGATAAATTTTTCTTAATTTTTTGAAAATATTTAGCAGAGATTTTGGATTCAGATTATTGGATCGAAACGGGTAAAACGCTATTTTGAATTATTCTTCTCGTACTGTTAAAAATGAGAAACGTTTTATTTCACGTTTTAACATATTTGATAGAAATTTTAAAAAATCAACAGAGAATCTGAAACGTTTGTTACAACGAAACGTAGCTTAAAAAAACCATTTCAGACTTGGTCTTCAGTTTCAACTCCTGCACAACTCCGTTTCCTTTTTTTTTTTTTGGAAATTAAGGAGAAGAATGGAAGTGTTGAATTGCATCAGAAGGGAGAGGAACGTCCTTTTTGATTGGGTGCTGGCCAAGGCTTTTCCGCTGCCGCCGGGTAAAGCTTGCTCGCTCGGCACTCGCCGTACTTTGGACGTCGCGGTCGTCTCGTCAGTCGTCACCATCAGAAACGCGGCTCTGTGCGGGGGTGGAGCTTTATCATGTGGTCGATCTTGGATTTGTTACACTGCTACAGGATTTACACTGATACAGGATTTACATAACACTGCTACAGGATCTTGGATTTGTTGCATAAAAACAGACATATCACTGCTCATATACAATCAAGGTAGTACAATAATCTATTCTTCTGATTTATGTAGATAACATAATTATCATAAATTCATCAGATGAAGCTATTAGCATTTGATCCAGAATCTCAAATCTAAATTTGCTCTCAAAGATCTTGAATAGCTTCGCTATTTTCTGGACATACAAGTCAAGAAGGGATCGGAAGGAATTGTGCTCTCACAAGCTAAGTATGTGTCTAATCTACTCCGTCGAGTGGGTATGCAGCAACGTAAACCGGTAAATACTCCTCTCTTCTTCCACTGAGAAGCTCTCAAAAACAGGAGGAGAATTGCTGAGTTCGGCTGATGCAACAAAATATCGCAGTACGGTAAACGCTACAGTATCGCTTTTTAACATGTGTTTCGCGTTTGAAACATGACGTTACGTTCGAATTGTTGTATTGCGTAACTGTAAATATAGGTAGACGTGCTTAGTATACAGTCGTATACGAGAAAATATGATACAAATATAATTAAAACATGTAACTTTATTCATTATTATCGAAATCATAAAATACAGTTTTATAGTTTACAATTTACTCACATACAAATATACACGCTATCTGACTAATGCTCTGATGATCATGTCTTCCTCGTTCTCGTGGCCCCGCAAGGGTGTCGGTTAATTGCATCCGGTTTCTCGGACAACTTCCGATTAAACTGCTTCTCTGGTCATTATCAGGTTGTCTCTGAGTCTGCAAGACTATAATCATACGCATCACAACAGATCAAAATAAGTGTTAAAAAAATAATTAAAAGGAAAAGACAGGACAAATAGTCTAGCGTGAGCTTTTGGACTGTTTATATATCCTGGATCATTATCGATGACGTAGGTCTCAGAATCTGTAGCCCCTCATCATCGGCCTCGGCTCAGGTACTACAAAGGAATAGAGAGAGAGAGAGTCTAGATGCCTAGCAGCCACCAACTTCAACCTAACGGAGCCTGGCTGTCACGTCCCAAATTCTGTAATCACGTAATTAAGCTTAACCATGCATCATTAGCGTCATAATTAAAATTATGATAAATGATTTTGGCACACTAGAGCACTTCATTCTAAGTAATTTGGATGAGAGAAAGAAATTCAGAGAGAAAAAAATAGAAATCGCAGTTAAAATAGACTCTTTCTCTGACATGTGGGCCCTACATGTAGGCCAACCACCCCATGGGCAGCACCACTGCCCCTCCCTCAGCTCACTCTCTCCCTCATGTGCTCTCTCTCACTCCCACCCGAGCAAGCAGCAGGGAGCTCTACCTCTCACTCTCTCTCAAGCTCCCTCTCTCTTTCTCCCCCAAAATCTAATCTCAAGATTTGGAATCGAGATATGCATATGGTACTCACGCGTTCCTTAGCTCCTAAGATTTTCATTCATCCAATTCATTTTTTTTCCCGGAAGATTCAAGCCGGATTTGACGTCTTTTGGTGTTTAGGGTTGAAACACGCGAAACACCGGATTTCTTCCGCTCCCGGGTGATTTCCGCTGTTTTCTTCATCACCTGACAGTCACTAACCTTCACAAGCACCGTGGGTAAGTCTCTTATACTTCCCTTGGCATGAATTCGTAATTTGGTTGGTCGATTTCGTGATTGAGTAAAGTTCATGAGTTCTTGAGGTTTTAGACCAAATTAAAGGATTTGGGGATATTTGAGTTAGGAATCGTGCTGCTAAGTTGATGAGTGAATCCTATACTCTCTAAACTATCTCAAACATATCTCTCTTTGATTGAAGAAGCTCGCAAATTAAATTGGCCATTTTACCAGTGAAGAACAGTTGTTCTGAAAAGTCCGAAGACTCCGAAAAAAAATTTGGAGACTCCGCAAAAAATTACGGATACTCCGCAAAAATATGGAGTCTCCGCGAAAATTCATGGAGGCTCCACGGTTATTGTTTATCAGGAGATTTGAGGCTTATAAAATTCATAGTAAATTTTTCATAGCTCCAAAAATTATGAAACCAATTTTGTTAGTTTCATAATAACCTTCTATACCTATTAAAAATATCCCCATCCATTAAATGATTAATTAACTTTTTGAGATGAATTAATTAGGTTAAGGCTTTATTAATTCATTGTTAATTCTTTGCAAGTCCAAAATTGGTGAATCCAATTTTGCTAGTCTTTTGCTAGTCTTTTTATGACTTATTTAGCTAGGAGAAAGGTTTTCATGCATTATAGTGCATAATTTCATAGCATTTCATCATATGCTTATTGCGGTGTATTCTTTTCTTTAGTGATCATCGTACCAGAGAGTGACGAGTTTCCACGGGAAGGTTTTGTGGTTGATCTTGTTTTGAAGAAAAGCGGCAAGGTAAGCATCTAAGCATACTCTACCTACTACTTTGTATCTCGTATGATACAATTTGATAAATTATACCGTATGTATGTTTGCATAATTAAAGTTCCAGAGTCAGATGATATGGGTAGAACCTATGTTGATTTGCATTGCCACTACCATAAATTATTGTTGATCCATGTCCTTGTACCCTAGGTTTAATACTATTTTGTCTAACTTAAAAGTGTTGCGAGATGTTTAACAATTCATTAGGTCATCGGTAGAAGTCAAGCAGTGAAATGTTTCATCGTTCGCGAGCATAAACTTTAATTACTGTCACAAATTATAATATTATTGGGTTGATGATGTTGGTTGAATGAGTTGTGAGTATGAGGCGAGATGTGGACGGTGTTAGGGGTATCTTCTGCCCTGGAGGAGTCCCTCGGGGTAGTTCGGGAGAGGAGTCCGGATGTCATAGACCACTTGCATCGTTTAAGGCCGTCCGTCGGTGTAGTTGGCTTTAGCACTTTTCCATACTTACCACATGTTGCATATGATAACGATAAACCAAGTACCGTAAGTCACCATGTTCATTTGACTCATACGCCCGGGATGTGAGCAAGGGCTTGTAGAGGCACCTGATATCCGCTAGTAAGACGTTGGACGCTTGGGGTCTTAGGTGGTCTCCACATACATCGGGCATGGGTACAAAGTTTTGGGGTGGGTACGTGAAAGGTTGATACGTGAATCATCACTCACAACCGACTGGTTGTGTGGGCGGTGGTCTCGTGTAGTGTGGGTTCAGGAGTACTCCCTTGCATGGTGTAAAATCAATTCGAATTGCTGCGCTCTCGGTTATCGAGCAAGCTTCTGTTCATTTGCATCTATCGTATAGTCACGAATATGGGATGATATATGGTGGTTTGGTATGTTGGGACATGGCGATTATGGTTCTGTCTTACACTTATGTTTATAATGGTTCCAGCTACATTTAGGTTCTAGATGTTGTCTATAGGATAGTTTTAGTTTAGGCACTCTAGAGTAGATGCTCACATGTTTATGTCACAAGTTTGCTTTCGCTTATGAAGTTACTTAACCATGTGGCTATTTTCTTGCTATCAATCAAATGTATAATCCTTGGAGTCGGTCTATGTATATATGATCTTTATGAATTAAGTCTTGCGAGTATCTTCGTACTCATGCTTGCGCTTTCAGGTTCTGCTGGTGAGGTAAAGGCGGTGTTTGGCTACTTCGTGCCGGCCGATGCCGGTGGCGGGCAAGAGTAGTGCATCCTACTCTTGGAGGTCGAGCTTTTGGGAATAAGGTCTAATGGCATATGACTTCATTTCCTCTTTTGTTGTATAGATTTAATCTTCCACTGCGTAGTTGTCTCTTTTGTTGTAAATTATTGAAAATGGTTGAATGCTTAAGAATTTGTAATGTAATGTTAATTACATGCTTTGTCTTAAGCTTTGTTGTGATGTGTATGTTGGAAACGTATGTGTTTCGATCTTGGGCACAAAACACGTGCCGAGACTACCGGGATGGTATTATGCTTAATCGTCGAGGTTGTGATTATGTTTAATGATCCTCATGATGATTAATTAGAATACTGTTTGAACGATTTCTCACACTGGCGAACTGTGTAGCACCTAAATTCCTATCTACAACCTCTATTACTCTCCCACCGACCACTCAGCCACGAAGGCAAACACCACAAAGGCAAAAGGGTAATAACAGTGGCAACCGAAAAGGGCAACCGCACGCCCGAGCCTCAATATGGATCATTGGCCACGACATAGTACTAAACTCCCAAACTCCTGGACAATGAACCTGTTAATCATCACTGGTCCTTTTCATAACATGATCACCAAACCATCAGTACGAGTAGTAGAAAGGGCCTCAGAATTTCATCATAGGATCCACAACAGTCGGACCGCAACAGCAGGATTCAACCACAGGGCCATATCAGTAGTAGATAAAAGGCCACAATGCAAAAATAAGGATATTGACGACATCAAATAGCCAGCCTCACGCACCATGTCAGAACCATATTAAACAATAATACTATACCACCTAGGAGCAGCACCATAAGCACATGATCTCAAAAGGTGCAGCACCAGGGGGCACCCACATCAAGCCATCAACACAGCAAGGCTCAGAACATCAGAGAACTCCTAAAGCAACAGAGCTCATAGCAATCAACATGCCAAGCTACCACTGCACAAGGCACCATCACATAACAGGATTAGCACCACTTATCTTGTGCTACCACAGCACCACTGCGAGGGGACAAGGACAGCAGCAACAAAACTCAAAACCAACACGATAGCGCACACGTCTGGCGGCGCTTAGACCCCCTGTCGGCATCCCAGCGGCCCTCTAACACCCTGCCGACCACATAGGCACTACATAAAACAGCAAAAGGGGCAACAACATATAAGCACCTATCAAAACTCATGACAGCACTTCCACGGCCATGGCGCAAAGCGCCGGCCAAAACACCTGTATAACGCACGATCACGGCATAAATCCAACCGAATCTCATCATAGAACAAGAGCAACTAGCCCAAAATCACATCTACGTTAATCTCCTCGGTCACGGCATAAGGGGCCAGCTAGGACTCCATCAAGCAATAGCCGGCTGGAACACAACCATGAATCATGAACCAACAATGATCCATATGGCCACAGCACAAAAGCACCGGCTGGCATCCACTGGGGATTAGAAAATATCAACAACCAGCTACATGAGCATATGTATCTCACATGATCATGGCACAAAATATTGGCCCGATCACAACATCACTACACGGTCACGGCGACGAAGGCCGACTGGTCACCACCACAACCAAACACCAACTCAAAGCATCGCCTATTTTCACCTCCACGACCATGGCACAGAGGCCGACTGGAACCACCACAAAGCAAAACAGTCGGTCACCACCACAAAGCAACACCTCATCCATGGACACGGCACACGGCTGGCCGGACAAACCACAGAAAGCAAAAGACAGCCGCTGGCACCCCAAAATCATAGCACAAATCCAGGGACACTGCGTAAGGGCTGGCTCAAACACCTGTATAGCACGGACGCGGCACCAAAGCGTCGGTCGACCACTTGTATGTGCGGACACGGGCACGAAACCACTACCATCCACCTGTATACACACGGTCATGGTGCCGAAGCGTCGACCAGCCACCTATATGTGCGGACACGGCAACGCCAGCCGGCCACCTGCTATGCACGGACATGACGCCAAAGAGCCGGTCGGCCACCTGCTTATGCACGGACACGGGCATGAAGCCCTGCCGACCACCTGCTTATGCACGGATGGGGGCACGAAGCCTGGTTGGCATCACCATGCGCACGACACGAGGGCCGACCACGCCTGTAGCAGCAAGGAGGGGAGGGGTAGCTATTGCAGTGACCCACCGGCAAGAACTACAGCCATAGCGCTCCGATGAGGCAAAATGCGACGGCAAAGTGGTGGATTGAAAGGAGGAAGAGCTCTCCTCTATCTCTCTCTATCTCGTAGATCCGGCCTCCTCCCTCCCCCCCTCCACGGGCACCCCCGACCGGGATATATAGCGGCGGCTAGGGGCTCCCCACGCGGAGAATTCGGATGGGGGAGGTGTAGATTCGGAGGGGAGAAGAGATAAGGATGGAGGAGATAAACATGGGGGTGCGGCTCGAGCGCGGCTCGAGCTCGGCGTGGCCGAGGCACGCGCTTGGATGCGAGGGCCCAGGAGCAGAGAAGGGGAAAGGAGAGAGAGCGGGGGAGGAGCGGGCCGGCTCAAGCACGCATGCGAAGCGGCCGAGCTGGCTAGAGAGAGGCGACAGCGCGCTTGGGAGAGGGAGGCGGCAACGCGCTTGGGAGAGGGAGGTGGTGCATGTGAAGGGAAGGAGAGGAACAACACCCAGCCGAGTGCCCTAGGGCAGCGGGGCATGGAGATAAAGAAAGGGGGCGTCCGAGCCGGGTCGATTTGATTGGGCCGTGCAGGAGAAAAGGGAAGAGAGCTGGGCTGGTCCAAAAAAGAGAGAGGCCGGTCGGGCCTCTCCTCTTTCTCTTTTTTTTTCTTTGTTTTCTTTTCTTTTCTCTTCTTCTTTTCTTTTTCACGTATATGTATATATGTATATGAGGATTGCGAATATACATAGCAAAATACCATCGTACAACACGGTCAGATATCTCTTATGCTGTGAATAAGGTGTGCCAATGCCTATTTCCGCAGCATCAGGCTTCAGGCCCATCAGAGAGAACTACCATCTTGCTCATTCAAACCGTACCCCAGAACACAAATATTACTTGGGCTGTTTCCACTGTATTCAGTACTGGATTTGGAAAGGCCATCCAGATAGTACTCCTCTTTGCAGCTGCAGATTTCAGTTTTTGTGACCAGAGCTCAGACAGACAGTATAACGAAGCACACTTGCATAGAACACACAATGGCACTTTTATTCGGAATGCATGGCCCTCATGGAGCTCTGATCTGCACAATACAAAATGAGTACACTCGATCAACTCGGGTATGAAATGTTCATACATGATACATACTATATATATGACCTATGGTACATGACAGCTTCAAACAACTCTTGGGTTCCTCTGTCTTCACCATCTCATCTTCGCCGGGAAGTACTGCACACAAACAAAAAAGAGAGAAAATAAGCTGATCAGAATGATTAAGAAAAAAGGATGGCAAATTTGCACTGAAGGAATGCTCTGAGATGCTGCGAAATGAGCAAACCATGCATGTGTACCTTGTCGACGAGCGACATGTAGTAGGGCTTCACCTTCTCTACGTCTATCCTGACGTTGCTTTTGCTGTACAGGTCATACTTGCTGCAAAAACTGTACATCACAAGCTGTAAGTGTTCGCATCCCATTGATTCCAAATCCGGAAGCGACTGATTTGGTAATATAGCTTAGGGTATGTTTGACAGAGTTTTAATTTAAAATTTATTTAAAGCAGGATATTCTTAGCTCTAGAAATTTATGTAGTTGAAGCTGAGATTATATTAGAAGTGTTTAAATGAGTTATCTTGTTTACATTCTAGATTAAAAATTTATACTTAAACCGTTTTATATTAACTTATAAACATTAGATCTAAGATGATACTAAGAGCTCAACCCTGCTAAACAGGATCTTACTTGAACACATGGAGCCACTTGAGGTTCTCCTTGTCCTCATCATTCATCAGGTGCATGTAGGCTCCATGGTTGTGCAGCGCTGAACCGCATCGAAAATGCATGAAAAATTTCAGTAAGCTTACTAGTGACCTCTGAATCCGTTTATTTAAAAAGAAAACTTTCTGAACTTGGCCACACAAAAGGATGAGGAGCCTACGGTAGAATGAGTGATATCTGATGATGAACAGCCCAGCGGAAGGAAGGGTGCTCTTTCTTGTTCTCCCTGGCCACCTGAGATGAAGAAGTAAACGTCTGAACTTTTCAGAAAACACTTCAGGTAGAAAGAAAAATTGCTCTACATAACGCAATCACCGAAGGCGAATCGCCGGGCACTAACCAGGTACATGTAATCGTCATGGCCCCATGACATGAACACGTTGTCGAGGCCGCAGCCCTCGGAGTAGGCCCCGAACTTGGTGTTGAACCTGGGGTTGTGGTAGTCAGGGTTCTCCTTGAAGTGCTGCGCATTGCAAGGATACAGAGTTACAGATGCTCGCAGAGAGCAGCTTCAGGCTCGGATCACAAGTAGGTCGCTCCATTTTTCAGGTTTCTGGGCAGAGGATTCTGGCCTGCCTTGGCTTGATCGATGATGACTGCTTGCTTACCTTGAAGTGAACGTTGCACTCGTCGTACGCGCAGCCCACGGGGAAGGTGTCACCTGAAAGACGCAGCACGCGTCAGAGTTTCAGAGGTGACCAGCCAGAGTTGTTGCTGATCCATTGGAGTTGTCACTCACCAACGACTGCCCACCGAGGAAGCTCTCCAGGTCTGGAAATGGAGATGGAGTTCCATGTTACACGTGGGGCCCATCTGTCTGTGACTGTTCGCGGCGATCGCTCTGGCGGGGAAGTGTTGCGTACCGTGGATGAGGCCGGTGAGGTGGAGCCAGTCCTCGTCGGGGTAGTCCTTGCGGATGGCCTCGGCGGTCTGGAGGAGGTGCTCGATCTGCGGCATGTCGAGGTCGGGATCGCTGTCGTCGATGAACTCGTTGAGCAGCTCCATGCACTCCCAGACGCTCATCTCCGTCTTGTCCAGCCGCCCGTACTCCGCCCACATCCGCGCCACGAAGCCGTAGGTCTGGTTGTTGTGGTTCACGCGGTAGAACTCCTCCACCGTCTTCTTCCGCTCCGACTCCGCGTCGTAGTTCCTGCACGTTAAGAATGACGTCTCTCTTTTTTTACAGTTTGTCAAAAAAATTACAGAGAATTCAGTTAAATTTCGTTCGTTCATTATGAACTTAAGAATAACATTTTAGCTAAGTGTTTGTTCGTTATAATAAAAATATAAATATTATATATAGTAACATCAAGTATAAACTTAATTTTTTTCAGTACAATAAGGTACTGATCCTGCTGGCTGCTGTTAACATGATTTGTATTGCTGTTACTTTTCTCTATACGGATCTTTTCACGTGTTCTGGGAAAGAAAAATGCAGAATTTGTTTGGAGCGACACCTACACTAGCCTAGGCAGACCGAGCGAGTGCCGTCCAAGGTAGTGCTACTCTGCTTCTTATGTAAAATGTATTCTGCTAATGCAAATTGTTTCTGATTCCACTTGGATTAATAGGAACTGTTTATGTTAATAATGTGGTTAGTCTCACTCTAATATTTTATTATTATAATATTTGATTAATTATATTTTACATGACTCTTTATTTAGATATTTGATTTTTTAAAGATTATATTTGATATGGATCTTTTTTTTCTATTCGAACCACAAGTTCAATTATTGTTTATTTTATTTTATTTGGACTCTTTATTTAGATATTTTGCTTCTCAAATCATATAAAAATAGAACTGTTAATTTTTTATAATTTTAATTTCGAATTTAACTGTATTAATTATATTTGATATGGGCTCTTTGGTTTAATCTAGACCGTTAGATGTTCATAATAATAAATAGTGTAGATTTTTTCTGATTAATATGGTAATTTTGTGACTTTAAGAATATTGTAGTTTCTTTTTCTTCTTAAATATTAAGATAATAGATAGATAGATTCGTGAGCTTTTAATTTTTGAAAAAAAAGAGTGCATTTTCAAGACAGTCACACACCCCTTTTCGTTTCAGTAACACAGTAGAATTAATAAAGCTGGCTGACCTGAAGGTGTTGCCGAAGGCGTTGGAGTCCGGCATGACCAAGCCCCCGTCGAGCAGGAGCTCCGCCGGTTCACCGGCGACCTTCCTCCCCGCCACCGCATCTGCAATTAGGTGAGAAGCCCAACAAAATATCAACACCACGCCGCCACCCATCATTTATCGACATTACTGCTGCTCATGGGTCCGAACGCCAAGAAACACCATTACATCCGCCAAGAAGGCGACGCCGTGAACAGAGAGACACTTGACAGGGACAAACTGAGAGCCGTTTATCATCACTGGTTTCCCTTACTCACCTAAAGTCCTCATATGAGATTAATTGTTACATTAAATTGTATTCCCAATTAACATAGATGATATATAGATGAACAAGTTGGTGCAGCCCCCCCCCCCCCCCCTGGCTTACTTGCTGATTGGCTGGCCTTGGCCAGCGACAGGGACGGGGATCCCATTTGCATCCGTGAACTCTCTTTCAGCCCATTTTTTTCCACGAACAAGATCTACACCTCCAATTTCAGAAGACTAAGGACATCTTGAGGGGTGAGCAATACTCATCAGAGACAGAGACGCGCCATGAAGAGGCAACGGAGAAACACCGGGGTTCGAACCGACGGCAATAGACAAGGCTCCACCGAGCCTTACCGCTGGGGTACGAGCCCGTTTGCTAACCTAACAACTCATCAAGTAGCCAAGGCCATATATGGTGCAGACGAATTGGTGGCTGCGAGTCGAGGGATCCTTGAGAGCTATGGCTAACCTAACAACTCATCAGGTAACACCTTGAAATGTTAGCATCAATTGGATGTCTGGATGAATCCTGAATGTGTGCGATAGCATGCGAGAGAGGAGACTGCTTGAGAGCAATTCTCGACCCACGGATTAACCGGTCAGTTTGTCTTATTGAGCTGGGACCACTAAATTCATCGGTTCTATTTAGCAGGAACCTTTTTGTGCGAGAAATTCCTGTTCTTTTTGTTTAGAAAATATATGGACTTAAATTTTAAGTTAAAGGGTTTTAAGATATATTTCTTACACATGTTCGAGGGTGAGAAGATATACGCTCCAAGTAATATGCATTGCTGATGCAACGTTTGCACTCTTGCTAACCGTGGATCTTTTTCACTGACGCAGATCAGGATCCATGTCCTGCTCATATGTACTGACTGTTGCACAAAGTGACAAGATTATGTGATGCACAACAGGTTAGGAGATGACTACAGATAAAGTTATCATGGAGCTGTCCAGGTCCAAGTTGGCAACTGGCTAATATATAGCCGCGTTTGCTGATCGTGCAGGTCAGGTCCCTGAGGGATGGATGGATGCATGCGTGCGTGCAAGTAAAAGCCGTGGTGCGTCGTGTACCCGCAGGGTCAAACTGAACGTGTTATCGCCTCGAGACTTCCCTTACGGCTGGAAACAAGCAAGCAACCTCAGCTCGCCGGCTCGTCAATTTTGTGAGAGCCGACAACGAGAAGAGCTTGAGCAGATGGAGGCTTGAAGCCTGTTTGAAATGAAGAATTTCCACAGAAACTCCGTAGGATTTATATTGTTTCAGGTAAAAATTGTATAAAAAATTTCGTGGTTCCAAATAGACCTGAGATATTTCAGTAGGGTTGGCAACACAGCTTGACTCGCACAAGCTAACGAGCAGAAAGTTTGGTCCTTAAAGAATTAGAACGAGATGAAAGTGCAGCTCGACTTGTTGACCAAATATTTTGCAAGGTGCGAGCAAGCTACATCGGAGTAAGCTCGCGTGCCTCGAGGTTTTTTCATCGTCTCTAGCACTTGATGCTGCTGAGGCATGATTGGCTCTTATTTTTTTAAGACAATGAAAAAGTTTTTTTAGCCTCTGCATTCGCAGTGCACACATACTGTTTTATTATTACATCATTGTTGCATTATATGTTGAAACGGAAAATAGATAAACAAACTACATAATAGTTGAAATCTCATCCACCACATAGTTTACAATTAAATCGCCACACATTCTTAAGGAAGATTTTTATAAGAACATCTCTAATGTTTGACACGTCTTGTGCACATCTTTCCTCTCTCTGTCTTTCTGTAGTAAGGTCTAATGCCGAAGCCAGTATATTCGGCTGATGAAGAATGTATGTATAAAAAATGTGATTATCTTTTTGTCTTATTAACTCTTATAACATCTGAATGCAATACCAGTTTATCGGTACTTCACCCTCTTATTAAGTGCTTGATTGGATACAAGGGACTTCTGCTCCAAAATTCTCACAGTTTAGTTCAAATTTAAACTAAATTTCAGAATCTCGGAGCTACCTTCTTCCACTCGTCCAAAAACACTCTTGAAGTGGCGCTATGTGGAGTTGTGGACACATGCTCTATAACTGTCCAAACACACGCTTGACTCACACATGTTGTATGTGTTGCACGTTTGCAGCCATTGTCGATTACAAGGATTCCTTACCTGGCTGTGTGCACAGTGCACTGCTACATGCTTGCATGCAGGCGCGCACCAAAACATAAGCAGACAAACGAGGCAACAAATAGGAGTGCAAATTAATTAACTAAAGTTATCTGTCGATCATTTTTAGTTTAACTAATAACACTAATTTTTTAAAAAGTTGCTCAACTTGAAAAAAAATAGTGTCATTAATTGACTCGGGTAATTAATTTACACCCTATTAACAAAAATAAGTGACAAGTTGGTGCGCAACGTGTCCTGATGGACGTAACCCAACAACTCTCTCATGAGTCATGACCAACTTATAAAATAAAAGAGATTAAGAAAAAACTATTTCATGACTAGAGCATGACTAGGAAGCGAGCACCGGACACGAACGTTGCACGTGTCATTAGCACATAAATGTTTATTCTAGTCGGTTCGTAAGGTCATTGCAGTCGTTTTCCAACCGATTAAAACTAATCAACTGTGATAATCGGATGTGATAATCAGTGCCGGTACGATATTTTGCACACGCGATGTGATGGATCGCCATTAAAATTAGGGAAAACTGCAAAAAACCCCCCAAAAGTCACTTGGATTTTGACTTTCCCCCCCAAAAGTTGTTTTGTTGCAAAAAGCCCCCCAAAAGTTTGACTTTGTTGCAAAAAACCCCCTAAAAATTCAAAAAAATAAAAAAATCATTAAAAAAATTCTAAAAAAAACTAGAGACAATTCTAAGACCTTCTGTGAAATTTGTTTTCAAAAATAATATCCTTTGCATCATATTTCATGGAGAGGAAGTTTGGGAAAAAAAAATATGCAGCTCATTTATTAACTCATGTTATTTTAAATTTGTCATGTCTACCATTATTTTTCCTACACAAATAATTATTTAAGTAAACTAATAAAAGTGGTTTCACTAATTTTGGGGGTGTTATGGATTAGTTATGAATTAATCTATCTGCAACCCATCTACTGAATCCTGCACGTTACAATAACTATTTCAAGATTTCATGTATTTTTACAAGATAGAGGATCATGTAAGAAGACTAAAAAATTTTGTTTCATGATTTTTGGATTAGTAAATAATTAACTATGCATTTAACTCGAATTAATAAATGAGTTGCACGTTTTTCTTTTTTTTCAAACTTACTCTCTATGAAATATGATGCAAAGGATATTATTTTTGAAAACAAATTTCACAAAAGGTCTTATAATTGTCTCTAGTTTTTTTTAGAATTTTTTGTGATTTGTTTTAAATTTTTTTGAATTTTTAGGGGTGTTTTTGCAACAAAATCAAACCTTTGGGGGGGTTTTTTGCAACAAAACAACTTTTGGGGGGGAAAGTCAAAATCCAAGTGACTTTTGGGGGGGTTTTTGCATTTATCCCTTAAAATTAATTTCGTTCGTTCATTGGTACATCGACCGATCGGATTTAATTAACTTGCTGTTAATAATATCTTCTTCTTTTACTAGTATTTGGGAGGGTCAAGATGATAACATTTTCTACCCGGACTGCCAGAGCAGCGCAAGCAACTTGCTCGACAATGCTGGGTAAGTTCCATGATCCATGGCTATCGTGTATGGGAAAATGCCATCAAGTGAGCTGAGGGTTGGACCTGACTGGTAATGTTTACACGTTTGTCTAATTTGTATATGTGGTTTTCCATGTCAAAGACATAGTCACTACATGAAAAAAAAATGGATGAAGGGTGTTAACTGTCATTAGCGATGAGTTCCGTACCTGTTACTCCGAATATGTCACTAATGAGTCGTTATTGGTGAGAGATAAAAATCTATCATCAATAAGATCATAGGTGATGTGTTACATTTTTCTCCCAATATAACATCATAAAGCGTGTGTTTAGATGTGGTTAGGTGATAGATCTTTTTCTAGCTAGTCCAAAGCAAGCAATTTGTTTGACATTGTTGGGTAGATGGGTATTGTATGAAATGCCATCAACTACGTCATGGAAAGGAACTAACGAATTAAATATAGCATAATTGTTCTTTCAGTGCTCCAAAATAACTACTCTTCCTTTTCGACGAGTCATAAGTTCAGAGGAAAATACTTGAGTTTATTTGGTTTCTAGCGACATTCTATCATGCTAGTTGCGGCTTGCACCAGGCAGTAGTGAAATTTGTAGCTACAATTTCAAGTGGAAAGATGTCAAAGTTACAGACCTAAACCCTCGCAAAGAAAAATAAAGTTACACGCCTAACCTTGCATGCCTGCCTAATTCACCCTGAACTACGAAACCGTCTACACTTACAACCATCAAATCTTGCAAACAGTCTACTTTGTCCCCACCCCACCCCAATCCTTAACCATCACGGTTTTAATTGGCTTGGCGATGGTTTTAACAGAGCAGTAGCACTGAGTCATCAATTCAGTCAGCAATACAAACAACTAATCAACAACGACGTGTAAAAACCATCACCATGTTAGCGAAAACAGTGGTGGTTTCAGGGCTAGGAGTAAAGTAAACTGTTTCGAGAGTTGTGTATTGTCACACAATTGTAGTTCAAACTGTAAATTAGACAAAAGTGAAAGTTTAAGGGTGTAGTTTGGACTCCTTCCAATTCAATTTTATGCAACTTGATCTATCGCAAAGGAAGATGTAGATAGTTTTAAGTCTCTTCTCATATGCCCTGCTAAATTTATGCATATTACCACTTCTGGCCACGAGTACTTGATATTTTAGACATAGACGCTTACTTTTCGAGGAAAATCCTATATGATTTTTATGCTCTAAACCTGTAATGATAGTCAAAGTTAGTAAAGTTTGATCAAATTAATGTGTAAATATAAAATATTTATGACAAGAGGGAGTATGTGATAAATATGTCGTTTTTTATGTGGATCACGTATGAAATGCTATCGACTATTCGAGTGAGCCCATGAAAGGGATTAAAAAAAAGAGAGCAAAGGATTCTTTCGACGCTCAAAAATACTACTCAATCCGTTTCAGTGAGATAGTATGACAGTGGCACTTTTATCGCCAATGAGATTGAATACTCCATCTATATTGTTTTATTGGGGCATATTTTATTTCAGCATAATTTAAGACCTGTATCACCTTACATTAGAGCTTGATCTACTACCAGTCTAGCCTGAATTGTCTGTGCTGCGCTGTGTAATAGCAGTGAACTGGTCATTTTTAGTTCCAGGGAAAAAAAATGAAAGTATATTAGCCTTAAAAAATATCCAAATCATTTAGAACTAATTTATAAAACTTGCTTTTTCTTGAAATGAAATATAGAATTCCAATTGGTGTCTTACTCTAAGACCTTTCCACTGGGAAAAGTCCAAAGATCATATGAGATGATTCCATATCGTTTAGGGCTTATCAACCAAGATAATTTTTTAATTGAGCTTATAGGTTTTTTAAGACTTGAAGTTATGGTTTAAATCTCAGCTAGCATAGACAAATATATGAAACAAAAACCAAAGTGGTACTGAAATATAAATAGGACAAGTCACAACCATGTGTTATGAAATACCAGCGATACATAGGCAGATGGCGACGGAAACCAATTTTCCCAGTCCGGAAGCATTCAAATATAACCTTAAACTTTTAAATTCAAATTAACAAACAGAAAAATCAGTTGGCAAATGCCTGATATCGGTCACTCCTGGTGGGAATCAGCCAAATTAATTTTTGTGACAATTAAATTGGACAAACTTAAACTGCCAAGATAATATAGTTATGAACTGGCCAAGAACGGTGCCGGCGTGCCGCCTTGGGTGTGATTGTTCTTTCTTTCTTGCAAAATTGGAATTTGGAACTCCCGTTAGAACTAACGAATAGAAAATGTCGCAACATACAATACACTTGTACATACTAAACTGCATATCACAGAGATCACATCAAAATTTCCCCAGGATGATGAGAATGTGAATCCATTGACACAAAGGTTCACTAAACAAAGTACAGGGCCAGCATGACCATTGAACAACCAGGCAGACTTCCAAGAAGCATCATCTTGAGACCGGCCTACTGACGAGAAGAGGCTAAACTGCTGCTGTCTGTGGTACCTGGTGCAAATTTGCGTCAGTTTGGTAAACTGCACACAACTGTTCTTAGTGATACTGTCCTCGAAAATACATGCCAGGAAACTGGAGTTGCTGAAATGAGTACACCTGTTGAGAGCGTGTTACTAGCAGCGACCGTGCTTGAACAAAAACAAAAACAGGATGCAGAGCGATTTATTTAATAAAGAAGGAACTATAGATGAATAGGATTCTGCGCATGTCAAAAGTAAGGGACTGTTTGGGAGAGTTTTATTCTAGTTTTTTCAGTTCTATTTCAGAAATCCATGATGGAATAGATCTGCCATGAAGCAGAAGCTGATAATGAAGATATTTGGGTAGTAGGTTAGTATCGGATCTAAGAATGAGAGATTTTTTTAAAAATTTACCTTTATCGTGTTACATGTCCTTTACGCTGCTAGCCAGACTGACGTACGTGACGTATCTGGTATTACGCGACATACGTGACGAGGCCCCGAACAAATATCACGCAAAAAAACTTTAAAAAAAAAAACTTGTACTAGAGATTGTACTTGAAGAATAATCATGAACAGAAATCTGCTTGTACTTGTTTTCATTTAAAGTGTTCATACGGCCTCAAATGCACATGATGCTATAAGCTACGATACTTTTTGCAGAAAACTTATATGTTGGTTGGTGGTTGCGTCGGTAAATGCCAAAAAAAAGACTTCAGCGACAATGTCCTTGTTCGGATTCTTCAATTGAAGCAGTTGAGCACCAAAACCGTGCTTGGTGAGCTCCTGCTTCAGTTCCTGCACAGTGAACTTGGTATAGTCTTCGGTCTTTGTCCCTTGTTGGCTCCCGTTGTAAGTATCTTCACCAATAAATACGGATCCAATGAATTTTTTGCACTCTGACAGATACTTCTCCTGAAGGTGGTTTTTTTCTTGTTCCAGGATCCTCACTTCTCACGTGACAGAGCTTTACTTCTAATAGACTCCAGGTTATCAGTCAACAATCTGATCTCTTCCTTCAAAGCCAACGAATCCGACTCATGGTTCTTCAGCTTTGCTTCAGTAGCCTGAATTTGCAGAAATGAGATTATGTGGAAAAAGAGACAGGGAGATGGAGAGGTAGGGCAAGGGAGAGAGACAGACCTCAAGCCTCGAGACCAAACTCGTGCATGAATTTCGGTTTGGCTAATTTTTGCATTTAATCTTGCTATTTTCCTCTTCCTGTTATACAGAATAAGCAAAAGTTAAGTGACCACCAGAATGCATGCAAGACTTGGGAGAAAAATAATATTCAAATGTACCATAACAATGAGAGAAAGGATTACCTTGTGAGATAGTTGGTTAGCAAGTTCTCCCTTTCTTGCACCTCTTTATTTGCGCGCTCCTGTGCTACAGCCGCTCTCTGCAGAGCTGTTTTGGCCTCACTAACAGCAACTTCATATTTTCGTTTCCACTTTGACGCCTCCTCTTGAGCAGATTCAGCCTGTTCTCTTATAGCAGATTCAGCGAAAGTGCTCTAGATCTACAGATAGATGACCGGTGGTGGCGGCCTTGGGCTGGGAGGAGGGTGATGACCTGCGGACAGAGGATGGCGGCGACGGCCTTCTGGATCTACAGCGACGGGAGGCAGTGGGCGAAGGGTGGTGGCGGGTGACGGCAGACTACGTTTAGGAGGGCGAAGGGAGTTAGCTGCTTTACGAATTGATGGAGCTGAGGTGTTTAGGAGGGCTTTGCCTAAATCTATAACGGAAATTGGAGCTATAGCTCTCTCAAACATGCCCTTAATCATCAGTATTTGTTAGCTATTTTGAAACTTGAGACTATGGAATTGTGGCTCAATTACAAGGCCTAAAGGGGTACATGTTAACTGATAAGACGAGGGATCAGGGTTATCTCTTCCTTCTCTTTCACACCTAGCCTCCTCTCTACCTCCCGACCCTCTTCCCTCTCACCTGCTTGTTTCCTGCAACTAACCCTAGCCATGGAGATGCATATCAGTGAGCCACCTAGTTGGAGCCCGATTTAGTCTGTGAACTTCTATAAAAATAAGTTGTTCTGTTATGGAGCAGCAAAGGAATATGAAGATCAATATGCACATTTATTTGGGTGTAATACAAAATTATATCTTTTTAAATATCTTAGCATTCTAATGTATCACTGAAAATTAAGAAATAGTGATTGAAAGGGGTTGAAGAGAAATAGTGATTGAAAGGGGTTGAAGAAAGGTTTGATCGGAAGTTGAGCAGTTGGAAAGGAAAGATAATATCAGTTAGAGGTCGGTTAGTGCTTTTAAGTTCGATCCTCAGTAGTCTTCATATTTTCATGATATCATTCTTCGAGATCCTACATGATGTAATAAAAAGGCTGGATTACCTGCGATCTAGGTTCTTCTAGCAAGGAGATAATCACAAGAAAAAAAATATAGACTAGCATGTTGAGATATTTTTTGCCAACCCAAGGACCAAAGTGGTTTGGGAATTATCAATTTTTTGGTCAAAAATATCTGTCTCCTAAGCAAATGACTCTTTAAGCTGCTTAATGAGGATGTGGTTTAGCAACAACTGCCTAGGAATAAATATCTTGGCTCATTAGGCTTCATCTCAAAATACATGTAATCTTTCTTAAATAAATCATAACATACCTTTTTTTATAGTAATTGAACCCCCATGGTAATCACAAAGTGCTTTTCATACCTCATGTATTGACTTGAGATGTACAATTTGGTCAAAGTCGCTCCTTCCTAATCCTTGGATGATTAGGTTTCTTGCCTTGCGGTTCACCTCAACGACCGACATGTTCTGCGCCGTCACCTCATTGTTCTCTAGAACAACATATGGCTTCTAGAACTTTTCCTAAATTGCAAAGCCTTGTGCTTGAATGTAGGCCTCCATCTTCACCTTCCATAACTAAAAATTAACTCCATAAAAAACGCAAGGTTTTGTGAAATACCTATCTGAAGCTATATTTCTAATTACCAATTAAGATCAATTAGAAAAGGATTAAGGCTCTGATACCAATTATAGAATCTATTATACTCTAATAAGGCAATTAGAGTGGGGTTGAATGATTGCAGAAACAAAATTCAAAGATTAACGCACCCAAATCAAAAATCAATCTAAACTTGGTATTTCACTCGAAATAGATTGTACAAGCTTTAGTAAAAATAATGTAGAGAAAGATCCACTGGTCTGATTACTCTCAAATTTGGACAGCTGAAACTAGATTCAAATAGAAAACTAACCAAACAAGAATCGAGTCAATCGGATGTAGATCAAGAATTATGCCTAGTCGAAGCAGACTATATCAATCAGAATCGAGTAGATCAAAACCTAGTCGAGTTGACCAACAAGCTACTCAAGATCAAATCAAATTCAATAGAAATTTTCTTAGATCAAACACTAGATATTCTAGCAAGGTTTTGGATGAATTAAACCAAGATGAAACTTGATAGAAACACCAAATTAATCAAAAACCAAAACCAAGTACGTTGAATATACAGCAGAAAGAAAATTCCGAATCAGCAAGTCATTAACTTACGAAACTTTATTTTCATTGATAGATGAGTTTACAAGATGCCTCTCCAAAGCATCCAATAAGAATTTCCATGAAATTCGAAACCCTAGACATATCTACTCCTTAGATCAAATATAAGTTCTCTGAGTATGTTCTCCTTCTTGGTCCTCCTTACTCTAACTGAGACCCTCTCAATATATAGCTATCCAAACTGTCTTTTGTTTGGAAACAGCCTGGTCGTATCCTACCTTGACACAAACCATACCAAAACACGTCCACCCATAATTGAATTCAACTCGTGCTCTAGTCCAACTCCGACCCTCACTCAATTCTTTATGTGACTGGACTTCCCAACCTGTCAGATCGCAACCTGACCTAGCCATGTACTTGAATGACTCTACCATTCGAACACATCATCTGGTTACCCACGATCTCGCGCACATTTGCACTCCCGCAACGCATATAGTCGCATACCTGCAACATTATCTTCACGTACACTGTTTACTAGCCCAAACGTCCCGCATGACAACCTTGATCACTACGACCTCAGTTCATCCTGAACCTAGTCGCTGAACCTCAGTTCCTCCCTGAACTTAGTTTGTCAATCTATCATTGACCATGTTTGCCTTCGAGCAACACCTGCACATTAATCAAACAACAAACTAGTACGGGCACAAGTCCTTCCCGACGTGACTCAACATCAGTTTGCGCAACACCATGCAAACTCTAAGCAAAACTAACATGCTAACATAAGCATACCCAACTTCAGATAGCGCATCAAACCATCTATGCTAACATAAGCATACTCAACTTTGCTCTTCCAATTTCATTATTCAAACTAATTTTCATCACATGATCTCATAATCTTCCCCTTGATGAAAACATTGGCAACGCTCATGTGAACATTGGCAACCTCTTAATATACATGATTTGATTTTAAAATCAACGTAAAATGAAATAAAAATAAAGAAATAATTTCAACATAGAAAATCTCTTTCCCTTTGAGAAAAACCAAAAAATTCTCCCGAATAAACAAGTTTCTCCCCCTTTGGCAATGATTTCATCAAAAATTCAAAAGAGAGAATTGTTTTTTTATTATAATGAGCATCATAGATCAACCACATATATAATAGATACTTGACCAAGCTACACTATCAATAATATCTACACAAACTCGTCTATACATGCAAAAATATAGTGTGAGCACAACTTATCAAGTATAATTAATGATTTATTTGCAAGGCATGGTCTCGCAATCTCAACTACTTGAATCCTCAATTTATATTCTATCAAAAACATAGATACAAAAAGTATGACATTGTTTTGATTGAAATCATATGTGACAAGATACCAATTGTACTATCAATAACGTCTTATATTATTTTGCAAGGAATTATATGCGCCATTAGCCTTATTCTATCCAACCATGCGAAGCCTATATCAAAAAGACAATCAGAAGCTTAAGACAATGGTTACGGTCATACACGACTTCTTCCAAGTTCATATCAAAGTGCAATGATAAACAATCTCGTAAAGAAGAAGCGTGATAGTACATACTTCCTTGATCTTTTTTCTATCAACTATTATTCGGTATCTTTTCATTTCTTTGAGTCTTTCACATATAGCATTTTTTTTTACCAAAGATTAAAGCAATCAAGAGAGTTTAACCATGACAAGATTTAATTTAAATTGTCATTCGATTTAGAAAGTCATGACAAAAACTACATCCTACATATTTAGATATAAAGGTGTAAAAACTCTCATATATCATAAGCATTGGCTTTAAAAGTCACATGCGTGTCAGATATGATGCTCATCATATTTCACTGTTTTCTCATTTTAAAATTCCGACAAGCTACAAGATATAAGATCTCCTCTCAAAACAATACCATTAGATGAATAACACCAAGTTTTCCTCAAAGAAAAGTAAAACAAGAAGAATCCAAAGGTTTTATGAAATTGTATGCAGATTGGTGTTTAGTATCCATACACATAAGTTCAATATTCCCTTTTTCAATATTGTCTTTAAGAAAATAAAATATGATATCAATGTGTTTAGTCCGAGAATGTTGCACATAGTTTTTAGCAATACTTATAACACTAGTGTTATCACAGAAAAGTGAAATATTCTCTAAATTAACCCCATAATCTTTAAGTTTAGCAATTATCCAAAGAATTTGTGAACAACAACTAGCAACAGCTACATATTTAGACTCAACAGTAGATTGTGCAACAGAAGACTATTTTCTAGATGACAATGCAACAAAAGAATTACTAAAAAAAAAGGCATGTACTAGATGTACGTTTTCTATCAATTCTACAACAAGAACAAGATTCTGAGGTGGTGTCTGTTGTAACATCTATTGTAACATGTGTACAAGATATGTTGGATTGAGCTATATATACAAGGCTACTACATTTTAGTTAAAATCATTTTTGTTTCTAAAATGTGAGTTTTTTAGCTCTTAATATGTATCAACGTCGGTTGGTAATAAGAATCGGCATTGATAGTGTTAGTATCAGTACTAGTTCTCTTTTATGAACCGGTACTGATACTGATTATTAGTACCGGTTGTATAATTGGTAGTGATAATCTATGGTTATCAGTGCTGAGTAATCCATGATTATCAGTGTCGGTTCAAAAATCATCACTGATGGTGTTTTTGAGCAGACACTAAGTACTACTTTTGTAGTTGTCAGTGATATGGGATCCGGGGGTTCTCGAGTACCGAGGCTAGGATAGCGCGGTGCCACATGGCACCTTCCCTCGGGGACCACCTCCCCGAGGACCCGAGGGAAGCATGGTCAGGAAGTGGGTGCTTGGGGTCAAGAACAGGTGGTCCCGCGCACCCAGAGAGTCCCGAGGACCCGAGGGAAGTAAGGTCCGGGAGCTGGTGCTTGGGGCCAAGAACAGTTGGTCCCCGAGCACCCAGCAAGCTCCATACCGGTGGACCCCGCAGGGACTCCACGATGAGGTGTCGGTCGGTGGGAGGCCCGATGCCGTATTTAATGGGGAGCGTGGACGGTCACATCCAACCACTCTCCCCCATGCCTGTCGTACTGAATACGCCAGTCCCTACCGCCACCTAGCAGGAAGGTGTGGGCACAATTAATACGATGAGTCCCATCGCATGTCCCCTCACAGGGCTCATGAAGAAAAGACGGATTGAAGATATCTTTGATGGGCACGAGGCTTATCGCCCTGTCACATCAGACCGCATCAGACCTACTCTGACCAAATGGGCATGAGAGAGTACTCAGAAGCTGGCCGGTGGGCGCCCCTGTGCCTGCTAAAGCTGGAACGCGAAGACCGATGGAACCGTCCGAGGGATGTATTTTCAACCCTCTGTAACATCAACTGACCAATGGTGGTCACTTTTCATTTATTATTTACGGGAACTTGTGCCCTCGTTCTGGGTACTCCCTGAAGGGCTTCCCCCCGGTAGATAAGAGGGGGGGGGGGGGAAAGCACTTTGAGGAGGGAGATAGGAAAAAAGGAAAGGAGAAGAGCATTGAAAACATACTGGACACACAGGAGTAGAGTATTACGCCTCCGTGCGGCCTGAATCTGTCTAAATTCTTGGTGCATTCATTTCTACTAGCTGACGATCCATCCTGCCTAAGTCCCATTCGCATTAACATCGCGTACGAGGTAGTTCCAGGACCAGCCCCCCGGCCAAATCTCAAAGGGGGTCCCTCAGGATCCCTGCTCGCGGTGTTCATCCACCGACAGTAGTGGTGCGTGTAGATAGGTTTGTTTCTTCATTATCACAGAATCATTGAAAGCAAACGATATATCACAGACAGTTTCTTAGGACCCACCACAGACAAAAATATTTTTAGATGGTTTCTAAGATAGACGTGTCTATATCAAGATAGATATCTAGGTATGAATGAACTCACATACGGTTTTTATAAATCTATCCGTTTCTATCATACAGACACATAGGGTTTTTAGAAAAAATTATTTGTGTCTATTCGATAGACATAGATGAATTTTATAAACATTCATCTGTATTTAAAGACCCACAAATATTTTCAAATTTGACCGCCCGTCTACCCTGACTCTTTTGGCTTTCCACACACACAACTCGCTCATCTCCCTAGGCTCTTTTGGCTTCCCACACGTGCAACCCCTTGTCTCCCCTCAATATAAAGTGATAAGGAATGCTATTCTTTCTTACTCGTCGTATCCAAGTGTTCCATTGCACTGAGAAGCGTCCTCACTCGCCATCAGCATTGGAGAAGTGAGATCTTGGCGGGGGCCGAATCCCTTTCTCTGCGCCGATGTGAGTATCATATGGTTCCCTTCGTGCTTTAGTTAGAGTTTGTTAGGTTTTCATTGCTTTGACCTGTGTAACTGATGGCACAACCTTGTTTCCATCGTAGATCTACAATGACACAATTCACGTCAATCAGGAGGTGGCAGGATAGGGTTGTCCCTATGATGTCTTTGCGCATGGATGCTTGGTGTCGACTTCGGCCGGTGGACGTCGTTTTCTTCACTGTTGTGAAGACCCCCTCCATCAACCATTTGTACATCGTCAATCACGTTCTCCATTTTATTCTACTGGATGGAATTTTCTCCATTGTTGTTTGTTAGAATGGAGATATTTTTGCCAATTGCAAGACATGCTTGAATGCCCATTTTTTATTGAACCATGGCTGACAATTTGGTAGCAACATAGTCTGGTTCTGGCTCATGCTTGAGATAGTCAAGATGCAGCTAGATCCAGATAACTATGAGCTACTAATTGAAGATGATGCTTGGGTTGACATTGTGTTAAAACGCAGGAAGCTAAGATGATGCCTATCATCTCATCTTTTTGAAAGATGGTGTCGATCGACCCAAGTTTGTCGATCATTTTTCATCTTTTTGGAAGACAACGTTGACATAATATCAATGATTTCATCCTTTTGGAATACGACATCTATCGATCAATGATGTATAGCTAGCTAGCTTTATATGTTATAAATAATATGTGATTAGCATCTATATGATGTTCTTAACCTTTGTGATATATAAATACATGTGCTTTATGTTCTGAATAATGTGTGATAGATATTATAACATTGTGCTATCAATGTTCTAAATAATGTGCCAATACGTTTAATTTGAGAATCCTAAAGTGTGTATCTGTGTGACCATTCATACTCTCACCTATCCTCCACGCAACATCAGTATACCGTCTCCTTGCATGCAACTGAACTGGTAAAAGTTATTATGCAACACATAGTTTCTATGGTCGACATTCCACTAGCCACTAGATTACTACATATTATTTACTCCATGGTCCACTTGTCATTGATACTTTTATCTTACACCACCCATAGTTTAATCGATCCTATGGCCAAGCAGCTGATCCACATGAAGCACATGATATGGATAGAGCCGATTACTTGACGAACGACCTATGTAACAGCTAGCAGCCAATTTTGATTTCCATAGGGGCCAAGTTAATTATGGCTATTAATAGAGATGGCCCCTTGCTCCTTCACTCATACACACACCAGCTCAAGTCTTCTTCACACATGTACACACATATTCTCACATACTATATATTAGTATTAGTATTAATCTAGATCATCAGTACCCCATTAAGATACTACAGTTAGTAGATAAGCTATAGCTCTGATCTCATCGTGGTGGGTCACGATGTGATATTAATGATTTGATAATCTTTACAGAGTTAATTAAAGAAATAATAGGAAATTGATGTTTAATGTTACTGGAGAGATTGTTTGCATGTAATTTGTTTCTTGCAGTATTTTAAACTCATAATTACCTTCAGTGTTAAACGCATAATCTGAAGGTCCTGATCAAGACACCGACGACTAGGAATATGCACGGGAAATTTTGGGTGACACTAATAGTACCATACTAAATATTTTGTTTACATCAAAATAAGTTGTATAGGCAAACCCTTAACCATATAAATTATGATTTTTCGTATAAATAAAGCTTCCGCTAGTTACTCTATAAACCATTGTTGCTATATGTAAGTTTTATTTTTGCTTTAATATGATTTTGGATTTTTAATCTATAATTATGTGGCGGCTGTTGCATGGGCCCGTGTTCAGGGCATGACAATCGGTTTCCGTGATACACACCTAGAGTGTTTCATTGCTCATCACCTTTTTACACGTGTACATAATGTAAAAATGCCTTGTTTTATGCTTTGTACTCTTTCCGATCACAAATGTACAATGTTTTAAAGTTGGATATAAGAATTAAGAAAGTGAATCAAATGACCTTGTTACTCTTCATTTATAATATATTAAGAAGATACATCTCATTTATTTATGAGAGTGACAACATTTATTTAGTAGGGCAAGGGAGGAAGAAAAGAGATAAAATTACTTAAAAATTATAAGATGCCATACATTTTAAAAAAGGTTAAGAATGCTAAAACGATATATATTTTCTGCTATAAAAGATACATCAAACTTTTCGCTATAAAACTTGAATGACAGTACTTAGCATGGCAAAACATGGATGACAGTACTTAGTACATCACATGTATGTTTTTAGTAGAATTGGTTATAAAAAACCTATGATCCAAGCAAGTGAACTCAACCATTTAAGGAAAGAATGACAGATCTCACGGCAAAACCATGGCTGCACTTTAAGCCCATCTCCAATAAGGTACAATCAACTAGCTATAAGAAATCCACCTCAGCCTTTTTTAATGTGGGGAAAAGAAGAGAGTACAGAGGAAAACTAGATACTAATTAGTAATCATTCTATAACGCATTTTAAGATGCATGCAAAATTTTGATGTCATCTTACTTATGTGTCTATATTAAATTTGAAGAGCATACTATAGCTAGTTCATTAGAGGAATTATCTATGATGCTATTTATAGATGATATGAACATCTATTATAGCTTAAAAATTGATTATATTTTTTTAAGAAGATTATAAATAAGAACACACATAACCCACTCACACTATACATCCACTCCCAACACATGCACACATGCCCTAAGCACACAAAAATATATGGAAACTCGCTAACGCGCACACGGATACGTACCCCGAAGAGGCTTATGAGTTGATACCAGGGATCAAACTCCCGACTGGCTGTTCCCGCCACTGTAACGAAAGCAACCGAGCTCGGTCCTCAAGTTGATTATGGACCCGTTTGGATAGGCTATGGTTTCAGAGCTTCTGGCTAACTGAGGAAGCAGCTGTGACGGTTGAATTTTGGTTGTTAGCTTTTATAATAAACTTTTAGCTTCTCAGCACATCTAAAAGCCAGAAAAGCCATGTAGAACCTACTTCTCAGTTTTTAGTTTATTTCAGCCACATCCACTTTCTCAACCAGCTAAAAGTCACTAGAAACCGAGACCAAAAGCTAACCGTTTGGATAACTTTTGGCTTTTTTAAGGAAAAACTGAAAAAACCTATCCAAACGAGTATATCCTTGAAGATGTTAGACCATCCCAACTTTATTCCCTTCATTTCGTTCCCTTCCTGATTCCTCTCCCTGTTTTTGTTTCCTTTATTTTCTCTTATCTCTAACAGCTTCTATTCGAAGGGATTCGTGAAAAGAAATGAGAGAGAATCCCGTTCTGAAGGGAATGACCTTGAAAATCTATTCGTGACGAAAACCGTGAAGAAAAACCGTTAGAATGCTGAAAAAACGAAAATACCTTTATGAAGAGACTCCCTTAGGATGGTCTTATGATATTCAACCCAAATATCTCTTCAGATCCCCACTCGGTCCCATGCACCAGTCAGACCTCATGTGAGCTCTGTCCCCACCAACACCGTCCGATTCTAGCCCACTGACCCGTCCAATGCCATCTAGAGCACACAACTTATATGACCCCACCACTTGGTGGCTCATACCTCTCGCGACCCTCCCCTCACCAACGTGCAAAAAGCCAACCATTTGAATAACTTTTAGCTTTTTTAAGAAAAAACTAAAAAAATGACTATCCAATCGAGTATATCCTAATGTTAGACCATCCAACTATATTCTATTTATTTTGTTTTCTTCTTAATTTCTCTCTCCATTCTAGTTCTCTTTATTTTCTCTCATCTTCAATAACTTATACTCGAAAAGATTCGTAAAGAGAAATGAGGCAGAGTCCTATTAAAAAAAAACCATAAAAATCCTTTTAAAACGAAAATCCCTCCGTAAAACAAATATCCCTTCATATCCCTACTCGGTCCCACGTACCAGTCAGACCTCCTGTGAGCTCTGTCCCCACCGACCACCGTCCGATTTTGAGCCACTGACCCGTCCAATGCCATTTAGACCCCACAACTTTATGACCCCACCACTCGGTGGCTCATCCCTCGCGCGACCCTCCCCTCACCAGCGTGCGAAAAGTATTTCGAAACACGCTCCCCGACCCGTTCCGCTCGTCGACTCGTCGTCTTCTCCTTCCATTTCTCTCTCTCTCTCTCCTCCACAGCTCAAGCGCCCCTCGCGATCTCGCCTCCCCCCTCCAGATCAAAACCCTAGCGCTCGCCCCGGGAGGCCCTCGCGCGGAGGCGGCGGCGGCAGCGCGGTGGGTCGGTCCCCGGCGGGTGAAGCTCGGGAGATCTCCGCGCGGAGTGAGGGGCGGTGGCCGATGGGCGGGGCGGCCTCGGTCGGCGCGGCGGCCGGGAGGCAGGAGGCAGTGGCGACGTACCCGGTGGTGCTCAACGTGTACGACCTCACGCCGCTCAACAACTACCTCCACTGGTGCGGGCTCGGCATCTTCCACTCCGCCGTCGAAGGTGAGAGCCGCCAGCTCGAGGTCCGACGGGAGAGGGTTGGTTGGGCTCGAGAGAAATGGGTTGTGGGGAAGTCGTGCCGTTCTATCGTTTGATGATTCGATACGATTTTGTCGGAATCCGTGCTTTTGTTGTACAGAAAGGCGAGTTCCCTTTAGGAGTGGTTGCTTATTGAGGGTATCAGCTAGATCTTGGATTCTCTTAGGTAATTATTATGCGAATTGACAATGGCAAAAGGTTTCTAGATCACATGGTGGTAGGATCAGATTCAGATTACGGGGAGTGGAAGGCCCAAATCCTTTGCATCACAGTCGCAGAATTAATGTTCGCCATCTCCCAGTTGTGTAAGCGTTGTGTAGTTTCCAATATGGTAGAACCTAAGATTATCGTTGATATTAGACATGTCAATTGCTGCTTTGGTGATAGCATCAGAGATCCTTTCGTTTTTCTTTATGGAGCCCTTTTTCATTAAATTTAGGAAGATACCTTATTTGCACTTTATCACTTTTGAACAAATTTGCTTATTTGTACACATATATGGTTTCTGTTATGACAGTAATGGAAAATGGGGTAATCCCAGTTCGAAATGTTTCTTTGGAGCTTACTTATACGGCTATACCACATTTGTTGTGAATGTGAAGTATGATCGATTCTTGTAGAGTTAGATTTTGTGTGTTAAAAAAATTGTGGTGGCTACTTGATATTATAGTAAATTACCTGTTTTTTGTTGTTGTTGTAATGGACCTCTGCTGTGTTGTCAGTAGAGAGTCTTATAATTCAGAGCAGTCACTTGAAAGTGTGCTCTACAAGTTCTTATAATTTTGGTGAAACGTCTGAAGGAGCCCTGAATTGCGTGTCATGAAAGACTACATCACCTTTTTTTCATTGTCGGTAATGTCTTTTGTTCAGCATTTGTTTGAACCTGCAACTATCTAACTGACACAGTCTACCGGTAGTGTTTTAGACGGAACCCTGGCTTGACATTTGCAACCTTCTTTGAGAATTATGGAGCCTATGGGCACATTCTCTCAGAAAGAGCCTGAGCAATTTAATCTTTGCATATGATATATCCAGTCATGAACGGGTGTTGTTTGAGACATTGACACGATCAACAAAGCATAATCTCGACCACTAATTTCCATTATAATATTTTTATACCAATAAAAACATATATATGAAAGTACTTTTTGGGATAAATCCAAATGTGCCGTTTTCATATTTTTATTCTCAAAATTATTCATAGAGATATTGATAACCAAAGCATAAAAGGTTCAATTGTATGCATACTGAAACGACACTTTTTTCTCTTGCAACTATTCAGTAATAAAGTAATAGTTAAAAAATTACGAACTGACCCTTGCATTTATTTATTGCTGGAACCATATCGTATATATTATTTAAGATCCTACTTCTATTTAATTATTGTGAAATTCATTCAGTGGAATGCTGTTCCCAGATGATTCTCAATTGTTGCAAAATGCTCTTTTTTTTGGTTGCTTCGAATTGCAACTTGAAAAGTCTTGCCACTCTAGTTAGTGTTTACTCTCGACCTGTAATCCAATTTACAGTTATTTGAGCATTCGAGGTTAGCCCTTCAGATGCTCATCTTTCTCTAGAAAGCATCCCCCCTAATTACCCATCTGATGTGCTAACAGCCCATGATAGATATTATTAATATCTCTCTCCACCGACTCAATTTTTTTCCAGTGCCTTCATATGTTTCTGAGGCTATATAGTTAAATTTATGAAGATTGGGGATTTTGATCCAGGTAGAGCAACTAGTAAATCTGGGAGGTAGTACAGTTGATCTATTAGGAATAGAGGAAATAGTGCAGAGACTAACTGTCCTGCTATCAACCGATCAACTCTTTCCTTCTCTAGCATTCCTGTACAGATTTCCCTGAAATGCATGTATCCATAGTTGTCATGGTGTTGCAGTATCGTCGCCATATCGGCGTGGCGGAAATCCGGTTCTCGCCATGCCGACGCCACAGCGTGAGCGTGTATGGCATCCGCTGCCGCCGCTGAGACAGTCACTCTCCGCCCACTTCCCCATCCAGGCACCCGTTCTCCGCCGAGCCACCCACCCACCCTCCTTGTGCCACCCACCGCCGAGCCGTTGCCTGCCCTCCCTATCCGGCGGTCGTGAGCGGCAGATCTGGTGGGTGAAAGGAAAATGAGGCGGCGGGTGTTGTGCGTCGGAGAGGGAGGAGCCACGGTGGTGTCGGGTGTCGTGCGTCGGAGATGAGGATGCAGAGGGAGTGGGGAGGCGGAGCGGCTGGGCGAGACGAGGCGGTCGATTTGAGGGTGAGAGCTTGAGGGAGACGATAGAGAAGGGAGGTGGCGCTGTTGGGGTAAAGAAGAGTGGCTGCTAGGGCAAGGAAGGGGTATGTGCTAAGGGATTCCATGGGCCGAATTAGTGGGTTGGGGCAGTCCATTTTATAAGGGTATTATTCTTTTCTTTCTTTTTTTCCTTTCCTTTTTATATACATAGAACATATTCTGTCACCTAATGCTCTAAGTGTATGTTGTCGCCATGCCACGCGCCATAAGCGATATAAATTCCAAGTGAACTTTTTTCTTGCTGTGTTTAGAACATTTAATCCATCATTATGTATTATTATTATTTCTATCCAAGCGTGCAAATTGTTTATGATTTATGTTACTCTGTGGGGAACAGTTCATGGATCGGAGTACAGTTTTGGAGCACATGATCACCCCTCAAGTGGGGTTTTTGAGGTGGAACCAAAGAGCTGCCCGGGGTTCATATACAGGTGTTCAATTTTCATAGGCCATACTAGTCTGAATCACTTGGAATTTCGAGAGTTTATTCAGAGAATGGCCTCAGATTATCATGGAGATACTTACCACCTCATTTCCAAGAACTGTAACCACTTTACGGATGATCTTAGCATCAGATTGACAAGAAAGACAATTCCTGGTTGGGTTAATCGACTCGCTAGGCTAGGTAATAAACATGTGCTCGTTTTACATTATTGTCCCAAAGTTTCTAATGATTATATTACTGCCAAGCAGAATATCACAATATCACTTTGGTGTATAATTTTGTAAGAAAGCCTATCCATTGGCCTGAGGACTGGTCAGGGAAAACCGGCAGAGAAATTCATCTTGTAGTATCTCGAGTTCTGTCTCCTAGCATGAAAGGATGTTTTGTGCTAGGAAACTGTATCTTGAGCATCAGAGGATGGCCATATGCTAAGGCTGAATGGATGTAGTAGTAGTTTCTAATAGCATGAAAGGATGTTTTGTGCTGCTTTTTTATATGTCGAGAGCAAGTGTGGGATTGAATAATCAGATTTTATTTTATGCCTAAGTACCACCTGTTGACATTGACAGGTAGAGAGATGGCTTCATAAAGTACGTGGATTATTCGGAGTGACGTGAGGCGCATAAAACTAGAAAGGATTGGCTGCACCAATGAACATCATTGAATGATCAAACTAGAAAAATGTTTAATAATACCCTCTCAAATGTGATTAAAATGTGAATGCCACATTAATTTTGATCCAGTTTATGATTCAAGACCCTATACAAATCTATGATCAACATGCTATTGACTTTTTGGCATCCATCTTATTCAATATATCGAGAACACAATTTCTAAATCCATTCTGGAATTTAAAAGTTCTACCATACTTCACCAGTTGCTAGCAGAATTAGTTAGTTCCTGGGGAAAGATGGCAAGTTCCCAACAGAACAGGTGGATTTTATTTTAAAGATAAATGTGTGATTCATACAGGATAGTTCTAGTCATTCATAACAATTTATCCTTGCCCCATGCAACACACTGTGTATCTGTTTTGGCAGAGATTCTGATAATGGATATTGACCAGATACCAATGATTTCCTCATGGTGCATGTGAGGCACTGAGGCCACATGAGAGAAACAACTAGAAATAAGCCATAAAATTTCAAGCCAGTATCTTCCACTTACAAATGAAACACGTGGCTATAAGCATCCCAGGGTTTATCATCATGTAGGTTCATGTCAAAACATGAACACTTTCTGTTCTGTATTGTTCTATTGCAAGGAGACATCACATCTTGAAAAAAAAAACAATGCATTATAGTATGCGTAGTTTCTTATGGAGGATAATCCAAATTATTTTCAGGCGCCTTTTGCAACTGTCTTCTACCAGAGGGCATGCGGTTGGAGTCGACTGAGACAAAGCATCTAACTGATTGTCGTTTCTCAGGTAGATACTGGTGTTCCTCATTGGTGGTTGATCATGCTATTCATAATGGTCAATATTATGTATATTCTTGTTGTCATACATCATGCCAATACGTCTTAATATTGCCCAATCTCGTGGCTATATGTCTTATGGTTGTTCTTGACTTTTAGATGGTTCCAACACAACCAGCAATGATGACTTCGATGATGATGACTTGGAAGAGAAACACATGCTTCCAACATCTTCTGTTGGTGAAGATTCAATTGTAAAAGAGGTTCACAGGTGATAGTCTGCTGAAGCCATGCGATGAGCTCTTTCTGTATTCCTAAATGTAATGGCTTTCAACATTCAATGTGCAGTTTGTCATTCATTGTGTACATTGTAATTTCTGTAATATAAAATGTAACGAGCCCCTCCTGTTCTGATATTCTGTAACGTTCAGTGGCTGGTCCATATTCACGATTAAGTTCATTCGTTCCGCTTGTACAACACTACAATACCTTACTGCCCTCTGTAGCCTGAGATCTACAGCCTGCGTGTAGTCTTTATTTGAATTCTTCTGTAAAAATGCAAGATAAAAGAATGGTATTTTAGTCCTGGAAACTACTCCGTATAACGCATGCATGGTTTTGGTTTATTTTTTTTCGGAAAGAGATTTTGATCTGTTCATATCTCCATTGCTTTGAATTCTCTTTGAATTAACTAATTTGAGTGGACTGGTATCCCACATTGTAACAGAATAGCCCAGTTGAGGCCCATTGATGAAGGCCTCCTGAAAACGTTGCAAAGGATTACGGCTAGTTGCCAAACATGTCCATAGGTTTGTATGGGTCTTGTTTAAGAACAAATTGTTCTCATGCAGTGGGGCATTCCAACTCCAGCAGGAGCGGTATTGGCGAGCCGTATCACTGTACTGATGATTTTGCTTTTCTTGTCATCCGCATGTCTCTAGCGGAGGAGGCAAAGTTGCTTTTTCCGGTGATACAGGAAAGCAGTGGAAGTCGGGATCGGCAAATTTGTTGATACAAAAAGGAGTTCGTATCACTGTTTATAGAGTATGGGTGTTGATCTAAGGGGAGGAGGAGAGTAATAGAAGGTAGGAAATATAGTAGCTGCTGGAGATTAAAAAAATAGGAGATACTGTAATAGTATCAGGGGATACTTCAATAGTATTATAAGGGATGTATTTTTAAGTATCTGCTGGAGATGGTCTTAGTCTTTAAAGTCTGAGTAGCAACTTAGCAAGGTTTGGTCAGATTTTGTTGAAATAATTCAGCTTTCATTTTAATAGATTTTGTTAATCCTTCAGACATTCAGATTGTAATTTTCCAGGGTGGGTTACTTCTGGAGCTACTTATAAGCATGTCGTCATCGAATGTCCGAGTTGCAAAGTTTGTACAGATTACGTTGAATTCCTCTTCTACTATGAAGTGATCCAGCTAGTTGAGCATCTCAGAGCCAAGCCCCAACACCACACTGTTTACCACGTCAATTCAGTTTGTCTTGTTGCTTGAACTAGTTGAGATCTTGAGAGGTAGAAGTTGTTGAGAGCTGCCCATCTGCATCTGCATATGTGGTGGCCAAACTCCCTCATCTGCATCTGTGAAGTCATCAAGTCGTCTCAGGAAGGTACATCCGCCCTGCCCACCCACCTAGCTGTTGACAAGAACCGTACACTCATCTACACCCTCACCGTCAAACCCTTAGAGCAACACATGCATCAAGGAGGATTCTGTAATCTATGGCTTGCCGCCAGTTGCCAAGTGGAAGGTCAAATGTTATTATTGGGTTGAAAGATATTTCGTTCTTGAGGTATCTTCACACAAATATACAACGCACTATGCACTGAAACTAAATTGGGCCACGTTAAACACCTCTTGGTGAGTGAAGTCTGTGGTTCAAAAACCCTGGTGACTACAGTGTACTCACGAGTTTGTGAGTATGATGTATGTGTATAATAATATATATTTTTATATGTGAATCATATAGTAATTGAAAAAAAATAGATTGGGCTACTTATCACCAGAACAATTCCATGAGATAGATGAATACTCCAAGCAAGCAGGAAATTAATCCAGCTGCCCTGCCGCAAAATTGTGATGGCGAAAGACTAGCAAAGCTTTACGAAGACGCCTCATCTTTTAAACACGCATGGGGATATGTACTACGAAGAGGTTGAGCATAGGTTAAATGGGTTGATTAGCAACAATTAATAACGAACTGTTCATATTGAAGGATTCCATATTTACAGAAACTCATAATAGCTGTCATTCACCAATTATGTACCCATGCAACGTATGACACAACTGCTGTAGAAACTGATCTTGTGCAAATACTTAATTGGGGGAAATATAAACACATAATAAATGGAAGCTAGGACCATGCATCAATTTGTTGTCCAAATTAAAGCACGTAAGATCCAAGGGCAAGTATATTGGTACATATCAACCGTCTTATAGGTTGTTTTATATAATGTTACGTAGAATTTTAGTGATGTGGATGAGAGAGAGGGAGGTGAGAGAAATACATCATTTTTTTTTGCGAAGCAACCATCTCATAAGCTAAAATTAGGATGGAGAGGCTACTCCAGCACCATTGAACGTGAAGAACCCAAAAATCTCCAAGAGCAACCCTCTCTCTGACAAAGTGTATGTGAAGTTCGATGTGCTTGGCTCTCTTTTGATGAATTGGATTAGCTGCCATGTAAACTGCGGACATGTTGTCGCAATATACAATAGTTGTTTTGTTGATGTTGCAGCTGAGCTCACCAAGCAATTATCATAGCCAACAACATTCAGCCACGGCGTTTGCAACTCCTCTATACTCTACCTCGGCACTTGATCGCGACACCGTCGCTTGCCTTTTGGAGGATCAGGAAACGAGTGAGTCATTGAGGTAGACGCAATACCCCAACGTCGAGCATCATGTGTCTAGGTAACCGATCCAGCTGGCATCGCTATATGCGCAGACATCAATAGAAAGACAAGCTTGAAGTTGAAGACCAAGGCCAGTGGTGCCCCAGACGTAGTGGAGAACACGCTTCATCATGGAGAGATGGGGAGCTCGTGGATTGTGCATGTGCAAGCAGAGTTGCTGCACTGCAAATGTGAGATCCAGTCATGGTAAGGTATTGCAAGACACCTGCAATGCTGCGATATTCAGATGGGTTAAAGATTGGATCACCCTTGTATGTGGAGATTTTGGGATTGGTGTCGACTGGAGTTGCCGCCATTTTGGAGTTCTTCATCCCGAACGGTTCCAACAAATCCTTAGCATAGCCACGCTAAGACAGGAAGAAACCTTGAGGAGAGTGCTCAATGTGGATGCCGAGGAAAGCGGGCTGAGGTCCTTCATCACGAACTCAATGTGGAGACGATTGATGATTGTGCGCAGTAACTCAATCGATGAAGATGTAAGTATGACATCATCGACATGGAGGAGGGGCCAAGCTGTAGATGAACCATGGCATAGCGTGAACATGGATGCATCAGAATGAGACTTCTTGAACCCAAGAGTACCATCAAAGCTTGAGAATCTTGTGAACCAGGTCTGTTGCGCTTGCTTAAGCCCATAAAGGGACTTAAAGAGCAAACACACATGGTCGGGCTTACTGCTGTCGATGAACCTTGGTGGCTGGTGGTAGAAGACCTGCTTGATGAGGACACCATTTAGGAACACATTCTTGACATCAAGGTGGTGCATGGGTCGGTCACGTGAAGCTGCCATGGTTAACATAGTACGAATTGCTGCAGGCTTGATCACATGTGAGAAAGTTTCATCATAGTCAAGTCCTGGGTGCTAACGAAACCCTCGAATGACCCACCGAGCCTTATATCGTTCGAGCGTGTTGTCGGGATGAAGTTTGTGCCCGAAAACCCACTTCCCATGCATGATGTGAGCATGGTGTGGACATGACACAAGAGTCCAGGTTTTGTTGGAGATGAGCGCTTCATATCGTCCTGCATGGCAGCATTCCAATTCGAGTCGCGAAGGGCGGCACGAACCGAGGAGGGTAGATGTGAGATTGGCTTCGCAGTTGTGATTTGGGAGTATCGAGGGTTAGGTTTGAAAGTGCCTTTGTGTGCACTTGTGGTCATCGGATGTCCCGGTATTGGTTTTGTTGAGGCTTGCAGTGCTTGCGACAGTAGAGGCGGTGAGCTAGTAGGCGTGACGCTTGGTGCGTGAGTAGAGGGAGGATCAGGTGCGCGTTGCGAGGAGCCAAAATGCGGTAGACTCGAAACTGGCATAGCTAGATTGATAGGGATGGGCTCGGTAGCATTGCGTGTGGATATGTCAAGGGCATCACAATTGTGGTCTGGAGGGATAAGAGCTGGAGTAGATTGTGGTGAGGTGGACTACACAAAGGGAAAGATTCATTCGTCAAAGTAGACATGCCGAGACATGATAACCTTACGCGTAGAGAGGATGTAGCATCGGTATCCTTTGTATTCTAGAGCAGATCACGGTGCAAGTTTATGAGGAGTGGTGCTGATAGGATGGGGTAGTGCCATATAGTAGCTCATGCGGTGTGGTGAACTTTTTGGGTTTGCATGCATGGAGGCTCAGAAGATATGTTGCTATGGCTAGGGCTTCAGCCCAGGACCAATAGGGTAGGGAGCATGAAGTAACAACATGCGCATCAAGTCATTCAGCGTCCGAAGAATCCTCTCTGCCTTACCATTTTACTGAGAGGTATATAGGCATGACAAGTGAAAAATGATGACATGAGTGAAGTAGAAAGATCGCATGATGTTGTTATCAAATTCCTAGCCGTTGTCAGACTGAACAACAAGAATGGGGTGAGAGAATTGAGTGGAGATGAATGCATGGAAATCAATCAAAATTGAAGCAACTTCAGATTTATTTCACATGGGAAAAGTCCATACATAGTGACTATAATCATCTAGAATCGTCAGATAATATTGAAAGCCTGAAATGCTAAGTACCCGCGAGGTCCAAACATCACATTGAAGAAGATGAAAGGGAAATTCAGTTTATGTCATGGAAGAAGAAAATGGAAGATGTGCATGCTTTCCTAGGAGACAAGCATGGCATGTTTCATTCGCAATTTTATGACATTTGAAATCAAATGATTGCAAGATATGAGGAAAGGAATCCTTGCTGGCCAAGGTGCTGGTGCAACATGGTGGTAGAAGCAGTGAAGCACATCGAGATTGCCGAAGAAGATGAAGATGATGTGAGGGGATAAAGATCACCATCGCTATCACAACGCAGAATCTCCACCCAGGTTGGAAGATCCACAGAGAAACCTTTGGTGTCAAACTCGACAGTCACATTATTTTCACGAGTAAAAGAGCCAACAGATAAAATATTTTTTATAAGGTGTGGTGCAATAAGACATTACATATGTAGAGAACGTGAAGGAGTAGAGACAGTGGTGTTTTTAGTGTGTGACAGGAAAGGATGAACCATTGCCAACAATTACGGAGGAAGTGTTGATAGCAAAAATTGGCATGAACTAGGTTTTTTGTGAACGTCGGATAGTCCGATGTGGCAAATTTATAGTCACGGGACTATCTGGTGAGTTAAGTCAATTATTGCCCCAAAAAACATGCTCTTTGGAAAATAGTCCGATGAGACACAAAATGAACGACTATACAGTCAACATAACTTAAGTTGGTGCTGAAATTTGCTCTATGCAAGAATTGGTCTGATGAAGGTTCTGGCGTCAATGCCGGATCATCCGGTGCGTTATATTTGAAATCTTACAGAGAGAATTGCTCTCTACAAAAATCAGTTCAGTGCATGTTCCGGTGTATACACCGGTATATCCGATGCGTTCAAAGGTGGTTTATACAGAAAGTTTTGCTCTCTAGAAGAGATTGTCTGGTGAAAGCATCCGCAAGGCATCGGATTATCCGGTGAATGTAAAGATGATTTTGTATAGAGAGTTTGCTCTCTAGAAGAATTAATCCGGCATGTTATCTAGGGTAGCGCCGGACCATCCAATGTGTATAAGGAAAGTATTTAGAGTTTAGCTGAGTTGAACTCACTGGACATTTTAGCGCTTAGAAAATTGCCCTTGCCGGACCATTCGATGTTTAGTCTGAGTCTGACTCGAGTTGGATTCGTAAATTTATTCGAATTCTTTTTGCATTTTTGGCCAAACAAAACGTGTTTAGGGTTAGAATAGAGTCCTACTTTGATTTCCTAGGACCAGTACCACGTCCCCTTATAAATAGTTGAGGGTGACAGCCAATTGCATCAACAACTCAGTCAATCACAACTATTGCATCTCCTTCACTTTTCTGCACTTTAGGGTAGTTTTAGAGTAGTTGTTAGTTGCTACTTTGAATCCCCATGATTTGGGTGGTAGTTCTTTGTTGATTTGCTCATAAATTTTCCAGGCGACAATCCCCAATGTTACTGATCAAAATCCTTTGCTTATTTGCTTGTAAACAAATCACGTGTCACTGCAAAAAGGGTTTAAAGTTACTAATTTTGTTAAATTCAATGGGGAGGATGGTAGAACCATAATGAAGCAAATAGGACAATTTCTTGAGCAATGTGGTGAAGCTAGAGGTAGTGATGCTTTAAGATTACACTTATTTTCTTTGTCACTTTCCGGCAATACATTTACTTGGTTTACTTTGCTTGCGCCTAACTCTATTCATACATGGGCACAACTTGAGTAAAAATTTCATAAATATTTCTATACTGGATACACAAAGTTGAGTTTAATTCACTTGAAATCGGTTACACAAAAGTATAATGAGCCCGTTTATGAATACATTATGAGATTTAGAGATACTAAGAACCGATGTTTTAATGTAACTCTATCTGATAGGGATCTAGCTGAATTATCTTTTGCTGGTTTGCATGCATACTTCAAAGAGAGGTTAGAAGGGCAAGAATTTTTAGATGTGAACCAAGTTTTGTAGCAGGCTTTACCTCAAGAAAGCCATGCCAAAGAGCATAGAAAAGTTCAAAAATTTAGTGAAAAACACAAAGTGGATTTTTCGGGTGTTAATGTAGTTGAATGTGAGGACAATTTATCGGACGATGATAGTGTAGACATGTGTGTAGCCGAGTGGGCATGGAAGTTAAGTCTAAGCCATTTGTATGCTCCGCTTTAAAGCTGACTCCACAACAGGATCAGCAAGAAGAGATGAAGTTTACATTTGATGTCACTAAGTGTGATAGGATACTTAATCTCTTTCTACAAGAAAAGCAAATTAGTTTGTCTTATAATCATGTCATTCCACCACTTTAGGAGATTAAGAAGCTTGTGTATTGTAAATAGCATAATTTGTATTCGCATGCTACTAATAATTGTAATGTCTTCTGTTGACAGGTTCAATCGGCCATTAATGAAGGATGATTGAAGTTTGCTAAAAATTCTAAGATGAAGCTTCATTGTGATCCATTCCCTATTAACATGATGAACTTTGAGGGGAAGGAAGTCTTGATTCGGCTATCTCAAGCCGAATCGACTAAAGGCAAGAATGTGATCATTAGTGAGGATAATGTGAGACCAAAGATGATCAAACCAAAAAGTCCAGAGGTTGGTTGTTGGAAGGTAATTGAAAGCAAGAGCAAAGCTATCAAGAAGCTTGAAAAGCCAAAACCTACATTTAGTGCACTTTTGGTTAGGTATGAAAGTGGCAAGGTCAGTCAAAAGGGAGGCAATCAGCTGAATACTCATAAACGCTCAAGATCATCTCTAAATGTGAGTTTGAAGGAAGGAAGAGACAATAAGGGTATAATATTGCAGCAGCTTAGTTTCCTCCTTTCGGACCGCCAATGCCTATGATGTGGCGGTCTCCTCCGATGGTTTATCCTCTGTGTCTACCATGGGGTTGGTGTGGACCTTGGGCACCACCTCCTATGCTGTTTGCACCATTCCATCCGGGGTGGCCAACACCAAAGCAATCGGCATTTGACAGGATATCTCATCATAAACAAGACTGATTTGGTTCAAATAATTGGTCAAATGATTGAAGGGATAGAAAGGAAGTTAAAAAGGCATATCGTGTGAAGAATACAAGTGCTCTTAATGAAAATTAGATCTGGAACAGAAGGAAAAACAGCCGGTTGTTGATGAAAACAAAGTGCAAAAACAATCGGTTAATGAAGGCTTTGTAGGCGGCAACAAAGAGAAAGTTGTAGAGGTGGTTGGTACTGATGTTGGGACCGAATTGGCATCTCTTACAGTAGCACCACAGCCCGTGGAGCCAAGGGTTGAAGAAGCCGCTTTTAGTGCTAAGTCGATCGATAGTTCGGGCGATCGAAAGATTGAAAGAAAGATGCCCTTGCTACCCGGAACTAAAACATAGTCTCGATGGTGTCCTAGAGGTCTCTCACACTACCAAAAGAGAAGACTACAAAGATTCCGCAAGCAAGAGATGGGAGAAGCGCAAGCTAAAAAGGTGAGAGATCAAGTGTTTAATGAAATCAAGCCAATGTTGCCTATTCGACAGGAATGGAGAGTAAAGAAAGTTGTAGCGCCTAGTGTGATGCCTAGTGATGATAAGGATGATATGCTAGTTGGCTCTCCAATAATTAGAGATGATACTCCGCTGCATGACAGCATGGACGTTAATATGGTTTTCATTTTGCCGTCGGAGTTTCGAGCCATTGATGAAGAGGTTGCTCAACTAATTCTTGGTCTGAAGGAAGTCATATTTGAGAAGCCTAAAGAATAGAGCCAACATTTGCGACCATTGTATGTTAAGAGGTATATTGATGGAAGGCTGATTTCTAGGATGCTAGTGGATGGTGGAGCTACCGTGAACTTAATGCCATATTCGGTTTTCATGAAACTAGGGAAGGAGGACAATGAGCTCGTGGAGATGAAATTGGTGCTTAACAGCTTCATCGGTGATCCTACGGAGGTTAAGAGCATGATTTCTATGGAGCTCACCATTGGGAGCAAGATGGTGCCTACGGCTTTCTTCGTCGCCGATGTGTAAGGTAATTACAACGTGTTATTAAGACGTGATTGGATTCAATGGGTATATGAAGTAGAGGTTGTCCATGCGGATACATGGATTTTTGTTGTTTTAGCCGATGCTTAGGTAGATTGGCAATATGGGAATGTTCAATATTTATCCGGTCAAGATCTCTCGGATTATGATTTTCTTAGTGTTACTAGAGATGGTTTTATACCCGTGTCTGTACAACCAATTTCTTCATCTCGGCTTAGCAATGTAATGTTATAAATGGATAAACAAAGTAATTTAGATTGGTTACAATAGCGTGTGGAACAATATCGGTCCAAAGAGAATGATATTTGTGAAACTATTGATGATTTTGATGAAGTAGAAAAGCTAGGATAAGGTTTTTCGTTGGCTGACCCATTAGAAGAGGTACATATAGGAGATGGTACTGTTCCTAGGCTGACATTTGTGAACAAAAACATGTATGATGTCCAAAAAGGCAAAATGATTGCATTGATTAAGGAATATATCGATTGTTTCGCTTAGGAATATCATGAGATGCCGAAACTTAGCCGTGAGATTGTAGAGCATCAACTTCCCATAAAATTGGGTTTTAGACCTCATAAACAACTGGCTAGAAAATTTAATCCTAACATGTATGGGCGGATCAAAGAAGAAATAAGCCAGTTGTTCGCTGCGGGGTTTATTCGTCCTTGTAGGTATGCTGAATGGATATCCAATATTGTCCTGGTTGAGAAGAAAAACAACGGTAAGTTGAGAGTATGCATTGATTTTGACTCCTAAAGATAAATATTCTATGCCTATCGCCGATATGTTGATTAATGATGCTTCAATTCATAAAGGAATTAGTTTTTTGGATGGTAATGTGGGTTATAATCAATTTTTCATGGCCGAAGAAGAGTCTAAAACAACTTTTCGTTGCCCAGGTTTTGTTGGTTTATTTGAATGGTTGTCATGATGTTTGGTTTAAAGAATGGCGGTGCTACTTATCAAAGAGCTATGAATTTGATCTTTCATGATTTACTTGGTGTTATCTTAGAGATATATATTGATTATATTGTTATCAAATTGGATGCTATAGATAGTCATTTAGCCGATTTGCGTTTAGTTTTTGAAAGGATGCACCGGTATGGTTTAAAGATGAACCCACTCAAGTGTGCTTTTGGTGTATCGGTGGGTGTTGGAGGAAGAAAATGCCTTCCACGAACAAGCACGGTGAGAGCACATTCACACGAATGGCTCAAGCTTGGAGAAGAAGTGGAGAGAAAGGAACACCATGTGTATCGATCGTTAAAGGATTTTTTGTGTGTCCTCTGGTTTGGTGGTTAGGGGTTTGTATTTATAGTGCCATTTGGGGTATAAATGTATAAGTATGCCCCAGTAGAAATAACGGTACAATTTATCGCCAGACTGTAGGGCCCAGGACCGGTCAAACTTACATAGCCTGAGCTCTGGTAAAAATACTTTTACCCATACCTAGAAGATATTATCTATTATGTCAAATACAATAGTGCAAGCAACCGTAAGGGTGCAATGCTGAGCCAGTCGTCAATTGTGGCATGGTGCCGCACTGTCCCGGGTGTCAGGATAGCCTCCACTTGCACTGGCATTAACTGTTGGTCAATTCGTGTTAGATGACTACAGGGGGTGTCCTTTCTTTGCTAATATTCCCTCCGGAGGCTAGCTGCCTCCCTTTCCTGGAGAAGGAGTGGCCTGATGAGCCATTAGAACCTCTGGAGGTTGTAATCTCGGTGGGGAGCCCGAAGCCTTAGGGCTCCGAAGTGGTACTAGCCGGTGACTTCCTAGTAATGCCTGTGGGCTGGAGCATTTCCCCCAATAGTGGGCAAGTTTTTGGGTTTCATAATACATGAGAGAGGCATATAGATACATCGCAATAAGATAGCAGCCAGAAGCAAGTTATAGGAACCAAAATCGAAGAGGGATATCTAAAAATTACTAGAAAAAGTTAATTACTTGGGGCAGTTCATATTTAATTTGTCCGGCAAGGTTAGTGCCTTTACTCCTATACTTCGGTTAAAGAAAGAAGCTGATTTTACTAGGGGGCAGAATAGGAAAAAGCCTTTTATGAGATCAAAAAATATTTGTCATCAACCCCCGTGTTGAGGGCGCCCAAAACAGGGATTCCGTTTCGGCTGTATGTTGCTACACAAGAGACAGTGATAGGTTCTATTCATACACAATAAAGTGAAGGGAAAGAATACTTGATCACTTATTTAAGCTAGCATCTCTTGGATGCGGAAACGAGGTACATGTTTATTAAAAAATTGTGTTTGTCCTTGTGTTATACATGCACCAAGTTGAGACATTATTTGCTTTCTCGTACTTATGTGGTTGCGTGCCAAACCGATGTTATTAAATACATGTTGTAAAAACCAATTTTGAGTGGTAGAATCAGAAAGTGGGCGTATGCTTTAATTGAATACAATTTGGCTTATGAAATGCTAAGATCTATTAAAGGCCAAATTGTTGCTAATTTTATTGTTGATCATCGCATTGATAATGATACATCGGTTAGTGTTATGAGTGTGTGTCCATAAAAAATATATTTTGATGGCTCGGCTTGTAGAGAAGGTCAAAGAGTTGGTATTATTTTAATTTCACCTAGAGGTGCTATTTTTGAAACATTGGTTCATTCAGAATACTTTTGTACCAACAATCAAGCCAAATATGAAGCCATTTCTTGGATCTAGTGTCGAACATGGATAGTGTTGAATAGTGTTAGACACGAATACTAGTCATCTCATATTTGCTTCGCCAGCCTTCGGGCAGGTGAAAGGGATCAATGACATCCTAAGAGGGGGGGGGGGGGTGAATTAGTATATCTAAAACTGATCAGCTCCAAAAACTTCACAAGATAAACCTATATCAATTTTTATTTAAAAAAACTCTAGGTTTATATAGTGTGGCTACTCTACCGCTCAAAAGGGTTTGCAACCTATAGCCAATCATACCAAATTACTCTAGGAAGGTAAACACGCAAAGGTAACTTGCAAATATGTAAATGCGGAAACGTAAAGAAGGTAGAGAGAGCAAACCCGACAAAGGATTTTTACCCCATGGTATTAATGTCATAAACGCCACTCCTAGTCATGTTGGAGTAGCCACCTAGGCTATTGCTCATCGTCGACACCCGGTCTGGCCCTTGAGCCACCTAGGCCTCAAGTAGGTTAAGCCACCAATCCACTGTAACATCCCAAATTTCAGCAAATTCAAAATAAAAAATCAGAAAACAATCCAAATAATTTTCAAGCTTTTCTCTCCCTCTCCCTCTCCCTGGGCTCAATCCAGTCCAAAATCCCTTGCGGCCTGATCCATTCTCTCTTCCTTTTCTTTTCCTCCGCAACCCAGCTCACCCTCTGGCCCATCTCTCCAATTCTCTCTTTCTACTCTCCCGTGCGGCGGCCCAGTCTAGCCCATCGTCGCCTTCATCTTCCTCTCGTGCCCGCTTGTGACGCCTGTTTTCTAGCAAGCCTAGTCCAGCTCCCCGCGCAACCCAGCTAGCCTGCTCCTCCCTCTCTCTCTAGCGCGCTAGGCCCACCTATCAGCCCCTTCCCCAACCTCCCGCGCTCGCTCTCGCAACCATCGGCCGAAACTGCCGTGCCCACGATCTGCCTCCGCGCCCACGACTCCACAACAGTCCTGTTCCCTCTCCGTGCTATAAAATGGCCTCTGTAGCACCGCACCGCCCTCCCGTTCTCTCTCGATCCCGTTGCCCCAAATCGCACCACCGCAGATTTTATTGTTGATCATTGCATTGATAATTATACATTGGTTAATGTTATTAGTGTGTGTCCATAAAAACTATATTTTGATGACTCAGCTTGTAGAGAAGGTCAAGGAGTTGGTATTATTTTAATTTCACCTAGAGGTGCTATTTTTGAAACATCATTTCGTTTAGAATACTTTTGTACCAACAATCAAGCCGAATATGAAGCCATTTTGTTAGGTTTGTAAATTTTAGAATCTATGGGTGTTAAACATATAGAAGCATTTGGTGATTCATTATTAGTGGTGCAGCAGGTTTCTAAAGTTTTTCATTGCTTTGATGGGTCACTATATAGTTACTTAAATAGATGTTTAGATATCATAGGAAATTTGGATGATTTCACCATCACTCACATATCTAGGTTAGAGAATATGAGGGTAAATGATTTAGCACAGTAAACATCCGGTTATAGAGTAAGTAGAGGGATGTTCTTTGTGTTAGAAAGACTGTTGTTGGCTTGTGCTAGTGTTCATTTGGCTGACCAGCAAGAAGGCAGTTCGGTTTTGCCCTGAAAATCAAATTTGCCTACACTTAGTGATTGGAGAAAGCCGATGATTGAATATTTAGTAAATCCTATTTCATCGGTAGATAGAAAGATTAGGCGACAAGCTTTAAAATATGTGATGTTGGATGGTGAATTATATTGCCGGGCCATAGATGGGTTGCTTTTAAAGTGTTTGGATTTGGAGCAAAGTAAATTTGCTATGGGTGAAGTACATGAAGGTATTTCTGGTATGCATCAGTCGGCTCACAAAATGATGTAGTTGTTAAGGAGAGCTGGTTTTTATGAGCCGGCATTTTTTGATGATTGCTATAGATATTACAAAGGATGTGAAGCATGTCAAAAGTTTGGTGATATACAATTAGCTCCTGGTTCTATGTTACATCCTATTATCAAACCATGGCGGTTCCGTGGATAGGGTCTAGATTTCATCGGCCAAATTTATCCTTTGTCTTCCAAAGGTCATCACTTTGTTTTGGTTGCTCTGGATTATTTTACAAAGTGGACCGAGGCCATTCCATTGAATAACATGACACATAAGGAGGTAATTAAGTTTATTTTGGAGCATATTATTTATAGATTCGGTATCTCGTAAACTTTAATTACCGATCAAGGTTCTTCTTTTATTTCTCATCAAGTGCATGAATTTGCCAAATCATTTAGAATTAAGCTTCTCAGTTCTTCACCATATTATGCTCAGGCTGATGGATAGACCGAGTCAAGCAATAAAACTTTGATTAAGATCATAAAAAAGAAGATAGAAGAATATCTGAAAAGATGGCATGAGGTTTTGAGTGAACCATTGTGGGCTTATCGTATATCTAAGCATAGTGCTACCAAAATTACTCCTTATGAGTTAGTGTACGAACAAGAGGCCGTTTTACCCATTAAGGTAAATCTTGGCACATTGAGAGTGGCATGACAAAATGACTTGTCGGCCGTGGATGATTATAATACTATGATAGATAGGATAGATAATCTCAATGATGAAAGGCTTAGAGCTTTGAGAGAAATTGAGAAGGACAAATTGAGAATAGCTAAAGTCTACAATAAGAAAGTGAAGGCAAAATCATTTCAAGTAGGAGATTTGGTTTGAAAGATAATTTTACCTATCGGGTCTAGAGATAATAAGTTCGAAAAGTAGTCTCCTAGTTGGGAAGGTCCTTTTAAAGTTGCAGAAATCGTACCCGTAAATTTGTATATGTTGTAATATTTATAAGGAGACAAGTTGCCTAGAGCTCTCAATGGGAATTACTTGAAGAAATATTATCTGAGTGTTTGGCAAAGTGCTTGAGGAGGTAAGTATGCATGGCCGATGTAATTTACTAGTCTGAAGAAATATAGTTGTGCATGGTCGATGTAGTCATCATCACCCTAAGAACATATGTACATGGCTGATATATTGTTCGGATCGCCCTAAGTCATAGCATAAGGTAGATAATGAGATATTTATTATTATACTACATAAGAGTGTTTTTCGGTACGCAAAATTTACCAAAAAAAAATAGGAGGGCATGTGTTGATAGCAAAAAATGACACGACCCAAGTTTTCTATGAACGCCGGATAGTCCGGTGTGGAGAATTTGTAGTCACCAGACTATCCGATGAATTAAGTCAATTATTGCTGAAAAAATATGCTCTCTGGAAAATAGTCCAGTGAGACATGAAGTGAACACCAGACTATCCGGTTAACATAACTTAAGTTTGTGTTGGAAAATTGCTCTCGGCAAGAATTGATCCGACGAAGGTTCCGGCGGCAACACTGTATCATCCGGTGCATTATATTTCAAATCTTGCAGAGAGAATTGCTCTCTGGAAAAACCAGTTTGGTGCATGTCCCGGTGTATACACCGGTATATCCAGTTCGTTCAAAGGTGGTTTGTGCAGAAAGTTTTGGTCTCTAGAAGAAATTGTCCAATGAAAGCGTCTGTTAGGCACCAGATTATCCGGTGAATGTAATGATGATTTTGCATAGAGAGTTTGCACTCTGGAGGAATTAATCTGGTGTGTTATCCAGGGTAGCGTCGGACCATCAGGTGTGTATAAAGAATGTATTTAGAGTTTAGCTGAGTTGAACTCACTGGACCTTTCAGTGCTTAGAAAATTGCCCTCACCGGACTATCCGGTGTTTAGTCCGGGTCTGACTCAAGTTGTATTCGTAGATTTGTTCAGATTCTTTTCACATTTTTAGCTAAACAGAATTTGTTTAGAGTTGGAATAGAGTCCTACTTTGATTCCCTAGGACCAAGACCACGTCCCCCTTATAAATAGTTGAGGGTGGCGGTCGATTACAACAACTCAGTCAATCACAGCTTTTGCATCTACTTTCATTCTACTTTACTTTTCTGCACTTTAGGGTAGTTTTAGAATAGTTCTTCGCTGCTACTTTGAATCCTCGCGATTTGAGTGGTAGTTCTTTGTCGATTTGCTCGTAAATCATCCGGGCAGCGATCCCTGAGGTTGCTGGTCCTATGCTTGTTTTCTTGCAAACAAGTCGCGTGTCGCCGTGAAAAGCAATAGTTATGCAGGATGGATCCGTGTGTTGCGTGGGATTGCTAAATTCTCCGCCCAACAGGAAGAAGAAGGAGAAAGAGGAGTGACAGAGGAGATTTTACTAGGGGAAGAAGCCATGTGAGAGGATGCCCTTGTGTCCAAGAACCAATCAGCGCCGCCAGCCTAGGTGGCTGCATTGACATGTTGGTGAGGGCCTAGATCAGCTATTCCTGGTCCCAAGAAGTCACCAGAGCAGCCGGTGGAGCATGAGCGCCGACAATGCCTGTGGCCTGTGGCACCGAGAAGTCCTACAGTCGGTGGTGGCGTCGGTGCGTGCAACATGGGCCAGGCTTGGAATAACCCTGCCCACGGGTTGACGCCTAGTGGGAACGCAGAAGGTGATAGTATGGAGGTTGTAGGAGGGCAGGTGGCATTATTGGAAGTAGAGCTGCCACCACCTGATTTCTTCTTGGACTTGTTCTTCTAGCCGTCGGTCCCATCAATGTAAGAGGGGCCACTAGTATTGTCGGATGATGCTTGTACCGCAAGGTCAAAGATCGAAGACCCAAGCCCTCCGGATGGTGAGCAATCACAGACATGTCGCCCTAGTACACGTTCCAGATTCCGGCGCCAATGTACACTGAGTGTGTGGCCTTGTTGTCAAGGAAGAGCGATTTGATGCTTTGCCACAGGGAGTACGCCGTGTTGTGGCGAGTTTGCATGGTGCGTAGGATCTCGGGCAAGATGGTGGAGTAGAACTACGAGACAATGTAGAAGTCGATCTGCACCCACTCAGAGTTGTCGTGTGCCACCACAGAGCCATCAATGTGATTGGCAAGGCCGAACTTGCTGAAGATCACATGGAAGATTTGGCTCCAGGAACCGTAATTGGACTCATGGAAGTTGAGTACAATGGGAACATGGGTTTTGATGTTGATGAATTGAATTTAAGAGGATGTGAGGGGTTCAGGCACACTTGTGAGCTAATGTGTGTTGGCGATCCAGAGTTGGAGCCATCGGAGGAGGAAGACAAGCTCATGACGCAAAGGCAAGTTATAACAGCAGAAGAGTAGGAACAAGAAAACATGATACCACGTAGAATACTGGAAGAGGTTTAGGAGCAACCGCAGGTTGTATTGCTTCACAAGTGTGATACTTATATCGATAATGCCCCTAAACTGACGTCCGATGAACTAAAAAAATCGACCGCCTGTCTCAGCCACTCGTTTGGCGTTCATCCACCATAGCCTACCAACCATTCTGCAGTTTCTGCCTCCCTCTCGTCGCGTTCCCCCATGAGCAAAAAACAAACGCAATAGCTTATAACTCATCTGCTCGACCCGCTTGTCACTCCTCTCTTGAGCTTCTTTTCCTGTTCGCTCCCATCATGACTCTCGCTCAGGTTCGTATCCAGCCCCATCCCGACGGAGGAGCTCGATCCCGTGAAGATTAGCTCGGGTACCGACAGTAGGGCGTTGACTCGGGACGTGAGGAGTTCGATCTTGATGATATGGCGGCGATTTGGGTGGCAGAGAGCTCGATCCCGGCGGTAGGGTGTCGATTCGGGCGGCTAGGAGCTTGATCCCGATGGCGGGGTATTGATTTGGTCGATGAGAAACTAGATCCTAGTGACAAGCATCAGTTTGGATGGAGTGGAGCTCGACCTAGCGACATGATTTGATGAGCCGCTTCCTAGTGAGCTGCTTCTGGGGAGAAGAGTATCGGAGATGAGCCAATCTCTTTCATGCCGAATCTGATGAGTTTGGGATCCATAATTCGGCGATATGTCTATGTTGCAACAGGTACATTGAATTATTTCAGCAATGCCTTTCAAATGTTGCAATGCTAATTTTGGTGTGTTATGCTGAGTTTTTGTTGCAATAGTTCACTGCACTTGTTGCAGCCTTTATTCACATTTGTTATATATTTTCTCTTTATAATGCCCATGTTGCAATGGATAAATCAATCTGTTGCAGCAGTTATTTTCAATTATTGCATCAATATTTTTCAATTTGTTGCAGAACCAATTTGTTGCTGACCCAATTTATCTAGGATGTTGTATGAAACATAATGTGATATTGCAGTGGGAATTCCTCTAAAATCGGATGGCATTGAACTATTTTGATGCATGTTTTTTTATGTTGCGAACGTTATTCTCCGATGTTGCAGACATTGTCTTTCGATGTTGCAACAGAATGTCAGAAGTGTCCGATGAGAGTTTTCCATCGGATGTCTGAGCGCAAGAGGCGCCGTACATATATAGGTTGTACAAGATGCTCATGCCATGACTATCTAACGAACTAACAAACTAACCAACTACACACGTATGCTCATAACAAATTTGTCCGCAATACCTACATTTTCCCGACAGATCACAGTCCTAAAAATCTGTTATGGTGTAGCTAGTCTAGTTAGATCGTATTTTGATTGAATATATGTTGTATATCTACTAAGGTATGTCCTGACTGATTACTAATGTCCGTAAATAGCATATAGTGGCATTTTTGGGGCTGGGGTACAATAATTTTTTTTCATAATTTTGCGTAGTACAATAATTATTTTAGAGCAGTACGATGAGTAAACATACATTTTAGTAACTGGAAAAAGAACCCATGGAGGATTAACTTAATTTCATGCCACAGTAGGTTGAAACTTGAACAAGGGCTTGGGGAGGAAATTAAGAAGATGTAAAAGAAATTGATGAAGGGCTTTGACACCTCTATATTTTCAATTTATGGGCATGGGATCATGGGCTTTAGTGGGCCAAAAAGGTTTAGAAAGTTGACCCAATGAGACGGGATATTGACCATGATGTACTATTCACGTCATCGCATGATATATCGACAATCACACAATAAATCATGAGAAGTCACCATTCGATATTTCTTTATATCCCATACGATATGTAGCGCCGTATCACCATTGTTTCACTCCTATTTACATCCTTGTGAGTATAGAATTGCATCATATGCATCGTCGCCATAATTCGCTAGTATTTTACGACCTGTGGGTATTAGAACAATATTGTATCGTCATTATATCACTGCTATTTATAACCTTGCGAGTGTTACAAATGTGGAGAGGTCCCCCCTCTCGATCTCTCCTACAGAGATAGGTGGCCGGAGGGAGGGACAGCATGGTCTAGCGTGTGTGCAAAGGTGTTTCGTGTGTACATGGGAATCCTTTTCCCTTGCTCTCTCTATCTCTTCAGTTAAAGCGATCAACACATGGAATTCCTGTCTCCAAATCTTTATTAATTACTGCCTCATAACCCCCATCACCCTCCTTCCCTTTCCTCTCCCCTCTCTCCTCCTGCACCGGTGCACCCCCATCTTCTTCCTCCGGCCTCGTGTGAGATCCTCTTACATGTGATCATGCACAGGCTGAGAGGGTAAGAAAGGGTGTACTACTTACTCTTGGCAGCGAGAAGAATTGCAGCTGGCTCTCTAACTAGCAGCCATGGATTGTGCAACAACCGGCAGTGGCGACGGCAGCCACCACCTCATCGGCTCGAGGATGGAGGAGCAACGGAAGTACATGTCGGAGTCGAGCTGCTGCCCACGGTGCGGCCACAAGATCGACCGGCTTCTGGTACATCACTTAGATACGACCCGTAACAACTTTAATAGGTTTTTCTGCAGATATGTGCCATGGAGTTGTTGATTGATAAGCTTTTCATGTTGTTGTTTTGATGCATGGGTGTAGGACTGGGTGGGGCTGCCGGCTGGGGTGAAGTTCGACCCGACGGATCAGGAGCTGATCGAGCACCTGGAGGCCAAGGTCCGGTCCGGCGTCGCGGCGGCGCCGTCACACCCGCTGATCGACGAGTTCATACCCACCATTGAAGGGGAGGACGGCATCTGCTACACCCATCCTGAGAAATTGCCAGGTGAATTTAGCTAAAGAGATGGATCTTGTTGTGATGCCTAGCGTTAACGTTTCTAATGTCTTCAAGAGGGGGTTCTTTTCTTGTTCCCCTCTCTCTTTCTTGAAAGAATTTTTCTCTACCTCTTTTAGGATGCAATAGTTTTGTTTTGGAGTTTTGCTTTTTCTGTTTTTTTGGCAGCTTCAGTTTGCACTACTTTCAGTATTCTTTCCTTTTTGTTTCTGTTCATGAATTGTCCTTTTTTTCTTTGGTATGTCTGCATTTGTACTTGATATGCGTATATATTTCTTATTTATGTAAACATTATTAATGTTGTAAACTTGCAAGTTCATTCACTGTATAAAAAAAAGATTGCACATCCAAATCTTCAGTACCGCATCTGCATGTACGTACGACATTAATGTTGTTGTAGCACATCTCTCTCTCTAGAATGAAATGTGGCATGAGATCTTCCCCTATCTTCCAAAGTTAGGTTTTGTCCTCCTCTAAAGGTTGTTATATCCTCCAACAGCCAATGGCCACTTGCATCATCAGTCATCACCCCTCTCTCTTCGTCCCTTTCCCCAAAATTGAAACAACCTGGCAGACAAATGTCGTTGGCCAGCTCTGACCCTTCAGGTGTATGGATGCACCTACACATGCTGACATCCATGGCCATGCAGGTTTGACCAAGGACGGTCTGAGCAGGCACTTCTTCCACCGCCCGTCCAAGGCCTACACCACCGGCACGCGCAAGCGTCGCAAGATCCAGCCGCCCGCCGCCGCCACCTCATCGGCCTCCGCCCCGGCAGTGCAGTCGCAGCAGCAGCAGCAGCAGCAGCAGCGGAGCGAGACGCGGTGGCACAAGACCGGAAAGACACGACCGGTGGTAGTCGCCGGCCGGCAGCGGGGGTGCAAGAAGATCCTGGTGCTCTACACCAACTTCGGCAAGCACCGCAAGCCGGAGAAAACCAACTGGGTGATGCACCAGTACCACCTCGGCGATAACGAGGAGGAGCGCGAGGGCGAGCTCGTCGTGTCCAAGATCTTCTACCAGACGCAGCCGAGGCAGTGTGGCGTCGCGGAAGCCACCGCCACCTCCGCGGCAGCAGCCGTGGAGAGGAGTGACCACTCGGCGGCGCCCATGGCGGCCTCATCCAATGTCAGTGCGGCGTTCCACGGCGCCGCCGGCATTGACGAGTTCAGCTTTGCGCAGTTCAGGAGCAGCTTCGAGGAGGTGAGTCTAATTTATTTGACCATTTTTTCCCAACTAGCTTAGCGATTCGGCTGCTCTACCATGGCATTTTAAAAAGGCCTAGGCCACTATTTGGTTACGAGTTCTCCTTGTAACAAGGGCAGGCCAATTCATAAAAGCAAGGAAGTGACTACCTATTGAGCTCTGGGTCGAATCCTAGGATTTGAATCTCGGTAGAAAAGGGCCGTCTTACTAACGAGCAACACGTCGGTTTCTGTTTGATTCCGGCCATATCGGCCGCTAGGGGAGAGAGATAAAACTATAGATGATGAAAACTTAGAATATTAAGAGAGAATTAGATTAATTATTTTTTGCTTGATTATATTGATATGTGGTTGCCCCTTTATATATAGAGAGTGGAAATTACAATTCTCAATCAATATTAACTTCTAACTTAATTATCTCCTACCAAATTAATCTCAAAGCAATCCTAATTCAATTCGACTCCTAACTTATCTCATATCAAAATTATCTCAAAACAAATCAACTCGAATCCTAATATATATATAAACCAAACTTATCTCCTAATTAAAAGATAAATTTTATCTCCTGCTGCTATCAGTGATCGATCTTTTGGGGGGGGGGGGGGGGAGGAGAAGGAAGAGGAGGAAGAAGAAGAAAAGGAAAAGGAGGGGAGGAGAAGGAAGAGATAGAAGAGATCACCCTTGATGTGGGCACTACATTGCAAGTGGCTGCTGGCGTGGTGATCCTTGGGCCCACACAAGAGGTTGGTCGATTTCAAACTGGCTTTCATTGCTGGTTTTGGAACCGGCAGTGAAAGCCACACCATACAACCGATAGTGAAAGCGATTCTAGCAGCCAAAAAAAAAAAAGAGCCAGCTCGATTTTGAGCAGGCTCAGTTGTCACCATCGCCAGTGCGCTCTGCCACCGTCGGTGCGCTCTGCCACTGCCGTCACGCCAGCTTCGCCTTGCACAAGAAAATGCCGTGGCATGAAGGCCACCACCACATTACACACGATCATCTCCCCGCCCTGCTTGCCGCCACCGTCGCCCGAGCCTTACCGCCGCCGCTGCCCATGTAGAGGAGGTGAAGAGGAAGAGAAGCAACGCCGTAGTAGCTGTCGCTGTCTATGCCTTGCTTTGCTTGCCGCCGCCCTGCTTGCCACCGTCGCCGCCCAGCTTGCCACTACCGCTGCCCACACAGAGGAGGTGAAGAGGAGGAGCAACGCTGTAGCAGCCGCTGCCATCTGCACTTTGCCCTGCTTGCCATTGCCACTGCCCACGTGGAGGAGGTGAAGAGGAGGAGCAGCAGTGCCACAACAGCCGTTGTTATCTCCACCTTGCCCTGCTTGCCGCCCCACCCATGCTTGCCGCAGCCCACACGCCTTACCGCCACCGCCACCCTACTGTCCGCCGCCACCACCCACACCTTGCCGCCGCCAGTGCGGAGGAGGTGGAGAGGAGGAGGATCTCGCGAGGGGAGGAGGCAAATGTGGAGGGGTTAGGGGAGGAGGCCGATGGCTAGTAGTAGGGATCGAAGGAGGCAGCACAGGGGATTGCGTGCATCTATGTCTGAGATAACTATAGAGAGAGAGAGAGAGAGAGAGAGAGAGAGAGAGAGAGAGAGAGAGAGAGAGAGAGAGAGAGAGGGGAGGATATATATGATCGAGAGCGAGACTTAGAACAATCTCTAGAGCCAGACTCGAGCTCTGAGCCAAAACTAGATTGTATAAAATTTTCGAGTCCATGCACAGTTTCACTGTCAGTTGGTATATTAGACCGTCAATGATACTTATCACTGCCAACTCATATTACAGACCGGCAGTGATAATTATTTTCACTGCCGGTTCACACCCATATAAACTTGTACTGCTAGATTTTGTTGTGAACTGGCAGTGATACTTCATCATTGCCGCCTCGTAATGAATCGACAGTGATAGGCCAGTATATAAAGCCTATTTTGTAGTAGTGCTAGCTGCCATGACACTTGTCATATAAGGTATATTGTTCAACGTTGGGTAATTTAAGGGTCGTTCAACTATTCAGGCCTTGAATGGGTGAGATTAATTAAGACAACCAACAAACTCTATATATCTCACAAGAAAACCAAAAACGCCATAAAATTTAATAAGGTCTTAAAACTTGTGCCTTTAGTTCTTTTACAACGACACTGCAGCTGATGATACGTGTCCCTATGTTTTGTGGACTCTTACAACTAGTATATATTTAATGTTTATTAAATATGAACAGTTTATTTTTTTAAGATAGATATGAACAAGTTTTCTTGGTGATGAAGGTTTACTTTTTCCCTTATCACTGAAATATTTTGGTAGGACTAGGATGCGATGTTCTTGTTTGGAAGGGTGTGGTGTTGTCAAGGAAAATGTCTGATCGATGAATGGTAGGGTGAGAAAAAATGCTGCAGCAAAATAGTACAAGCTAGGGTTGAGAACTTGAGGTCTTACCTACATTGATGGGTGTCTCTAACCTACATGCAATGCTGAAGTAACATATAGTTTTCGATCATGTAATTTAATGTGTTGAAATAAGAACAAAGTAGACCAGACAGCTCTATAACAGTACACGATCTGCGTACAATCAATTGATGTACGTTGGTGTTATTTTTGTTTAAAATGCAAGCAACCCTATTTAAGATTGTATGACAAGACAAGAATATCTTTAGAAATCAGCTCACACTACTACAGAACCCATTATAAACGGCGGCTCATCAATGTCGGTTCGACTAAAACCGTCATTGATGCATCATCAGTGCTAGTTCATACTAAACTAGTATCATCAATGCATCACTGCCGGTTTTTAATAATCATCATTACCGGTTTTTAACAAAAACTAACAGTGATAGTATCACTGTTATGAACCGGTAGTGAACCCGAACTCAAAATTTGCTTTCAATTCATTTTTTTTTCACGGCTCACATCCGGTCCACTTGGCAGCGAAATTATCTAAGTCCCATCAGAATCGAGCAGTCCTTATCGGATCCCCTCCCCTCATTTCACTCCTCTCTCTCTCAACCACCTCACCCCGCCACCCCTCCTCTCTAGGCATGGCTGCCGCCCTCTCCACCCCCCGCCCCTCCTCTCCAGGAGCGGTGGATCTAGGCGGTAGTGTGATGACGATGGCCGTGAGGGCGGGAGGGCGAAGGGCGACGACGGCGCACTTACATGGGGAGGCTGCTGGCTTCTACAGGAAAGGAAGGAAGGGGGCCGGGAGGAGGGTCTAGGCTACCTCGTGGACAGCGAGATTGTCAGTTGCGCCCCACCCCTCTTCGTATGCAAATCTGGCAAGGTGGCAGATCCATGGGTGGGGTGGCTTCATCATGCTCACGGGATCCATGGAGGGCTTGTCCTCAACCATGGCGGCCTCGACCACAGCGAGGTCCACGTCGTGGTTGTCCACCATGACGAGGAGTGGAGGGGAGTGGGAAGTTGTGGAGGGCACCCAGCGGCGACTTGGTCGGAGCGGCAATATCATGTTGTGTTTGCCGTTTGTTTTTTGTTCAAGATTATTCTGTATCAGCGACAACTCAAGATTATTCTGTTCTTTGAGTTTGATGTTGATTCTAAAATGTTCTATTAATTCTGGGTGTTGATTTTGAGATTCCAGCATCGACAGTTGGAAGCCGAGGTGGAGGCGACTGTGATTGTGGCAAGGGTGTTAGCTCTAGCTCGACCGGCTCGACATCGAACCGGTTGTTTCATTTTTTTTACTCCTCAGAACACCTAAGTACCAATTTTCACTGCCAAAATAAAGACCACCGGTTCCAAAACCGGTAGTGACGGGGTTTTGGAACCAGCAACAATCACCCTTTTTGTGGTAGTATCAGCTTGCAATTGACTTTCCTAATCGGGTCACCTATCCTATCTACCAATATTCAATAAACTAACAGTATGTACTGACAGATATTAACTCATAATTTCCTTTTTACTGTAACAGAACAGAAGCTGTTAAACGGCTAAGTAATTAATTACTTCACTAATTGCAAATTTAAGCTGTCCAAGAATTGTTCTGGTCAAGTGCTTTTTTGCTTTGACCATCAGTATATAGAAATGCATATAGTTAACTATAAAGTTAATATCTCTATGCTCATCGTGAAAAGTACTTTCACAGCATATATAACTTGGAAAGATATCTAGTGTGCAAACACCCCTTTTGTGACCTGTGACAAAATATTACTAATCGAATTAACAACAAAGATTTCCTGGTTGGTAATTAATAGTCGATTGCCAAATTCTTCAATAGCCTCTACTTAACTTGTAGGTAAGTAAAAAAAAAAAAAATCAAACCGATCTGCAATTGGCCAGTTTTTGCCATTTTGGGTTCATTTGAATTTATTTCTATAGATACACAAGAATTCATATATATATATTCATCCCTACTTCAAGAATGCTTCAAAATCTTGTCACAAACATTCCAAGGTTCTTTAAAAAAAATTATGTTCGAATGCTGTTAAATGGTTATCGGTCTGAGTTACATCTCTCTATGACCCCTAGTGCTCCCTAGTTCGGTCTTTTCTCTGATTAGCTGTCATGGTACCTTATAGACTATGTCGATTGATAACTGAAAATCTTGTATTTGTAATTGGAGGTAGTATTACTTAAAAACTAGTGATTACACTGTGCAAGTAATTGACACGCACAGAGTATACACAGGTGGGCGTGGGAGCGTCAGGTCAGGTTCAAGCTAGGGCTGATGACGAAGTGCATGCAGGGCATCATCATCATCACCTTCACCAGGAGCATGATCCTCGGCATCGATATGCTAACCATGAGCAGCAGCGCATGGCCGCAGCCGCGGGAGCATTCAACATCAGCACGCCGACTGACCCCGTCGCCACGCTGATCACCCCGCCACCGGTGGTTCACCATGGTTCCATCATGCTCCAACCGCCAGAGCCATTTGATCATGACCAGAGTTATCATCATCAGCAGGTAGCTGTAATTAATTTGCATCATACTATCTTTGTTCTCAAATAGATATCGTAATGAAATATGTGCAGTTAAATTTTAAAAACTTTGATTATTAATATACATAAAACTATTATGATTTGACATATAAAATTATAGTAATAAATTTATTACGAAAAATACTTTAACACCATCTAATTTTTATAAACTTTTAACAAAAGATAGTTGTCAAAAGCAATAGTCAAACATGTTTATTGGAGACTGTGTCGATATTATAACTAACAAGTAAAAGAGAATGAATGTAGTATATATTTTTTATATAATTAGTCTTATTATATTTTGACAGGAACGAGTCTTACTGTTTGATTTGATTTTTTTTAATAACAAATTAGGAGGTCGAGCGGCAACACCAACATCAAAAGTTCGATGAACGGTCAACTTCTGGGCTCGAAGAGGTGATCATGGGATGCACTTCAAGGAGGACAAAAGGAGTAGGGGTAAGCACACACACATCAATGGCTCACATATTGATGGAAGTGTTCTTCTAAAGTTGTAGGAATAATTACTTTGACACTACTAGTACATATATAGTACTATTTATTTCCTCTTGTTTCCTGTGTCGTTTCTCTTCATTATGCTACCTTTTAGAACTTTACCATGAAACTCCTTCCGCCAAAAACGAAGTTTTCATGTGTCTAGCACAGTCGGCGAAATGCAAATTGTCCAATAATTTGTCAAACTTGTAAAATTGCAATACTGTCCCCAGTCAGTAAAGAGTGACATTTTGGGACACATGAAGTCAAACTTTTCCTCTTTTGAAATCGGTACATTTATGAATATTTAGATAGCATATAGAAATTATATGTGTACATCGGTCTAAAAAAGTGAGATCATAATATAAGAATTTACTGTCTAAACTCTAAAAAGGGTAAACTCAAATAATTTTTGTTTCGCAATTAATCAAGCATGAATAATGAAACCTACCGGTCAAAGTTGTATTTTAGAGACCACATCAATTTCCAAAGTGTCACTTTTTAGCAGCCTAAGAGTGTATATACCAACCTATATACAGTTATACAAACAAAAAAGTTGGTCAAAACTTAAATAGTTCGAGCACACACATCAAGAACAACAATTTTACGATTGGAGAGTCTTATTCTATACAATTTGAGGACGGCAAATGCATCAAAGTTCACACATGAAAAAATAATAATAATTTGGGAAATCAATTTAGTTTTTCTCCTCTCTTTTTTCCTTGTTCGAAAAAGTCAATCTGATTTGATTTTTTTAACTTTTTTTCCTTTTATTCGTTCAGGAAACATCAGGTGCCAAGGATAGCACAGAATGGCATTACCCATCCTTCTGGCCACCTGACAGCCAGGATCATCATGGATAGAAGAGCAACATCTCTACCACCTTGAGTGGCAGCCAATCTTGGAGAGGCAACCAAAAGCAAACCAAGACCCTGACACCATCATTCCTACCATGATATGATCAGCATACATACAACATATATAGGCTGCAAGGAGTGGCTTCCAAGAAGCAAACAAAAGGCAAAGTTATAGCAACAAAATCCAACACCAACTTTTTACTCTCTCTCTCTCTCTCTCTCGTGTATCTTTCTCTTCAACCAATGCGTCTGGATAAGGGGATGGAAGTTTCATTTGAGTGCTCAGATTTACATGTCTAAAGAGACAAAGATGATGTTGGAGGAAAAGGAAAAGGGAGAATCCGAAAAAGAAAGGTAGAGACATAAAACAAAGGTGACGTCACATATAAGAACGGTCAGTTAACCGTCGGTTGTACACAGAGATCGATGCAAAATCATAACCGCAATCATAGTTCATCCTGGACTTTTTTCCTCAAATTGTCGTTATAGTCTAATAATCAGGGGTCAGGACACCATTATACAATTCATTGCTTTCTGATTGTAATTGTTGGATTGGTTAATTATGCACACCATTTCTTTTCCTTCTTTATTTGTCCTTTTATCATATAGTGAACAAATTAAGAATCTAACATTTGGGAAAAAATGAAATCGAAGGCCTAATTGTGAAGCAGTACTTGTTATTGAGGTGGTCTATTTGTAGATTTAATTGCAAGAATCACAATGGTGCGAACTATCACTAATAAGATACGCGATTTAGGACATAATATGGTTTACAACCTGTTCATCAAATAATGAAAGCATTAATTGCTTCCACTCACAAGCGGACACATCAGCATGGCCATGCATGGAGGGCTGCCAAAGCTTCAGCGAGGGATTCCTTCACCCACAAACGGTAAGGCTGCTGAAGGTAGCAAACCAAACCGTCCCAAAGATTGTAGTTAAGGTGATGCCTTTAGTTCCAAAATATTCCTTTTCCATAGAATATCTTATGTTCTAAAATATCCTCAGTGGCATGCATGAGGGGGAATAAATTTAACCCTATTCTTTCGTGATTCTGTCACATGCAAAAGAACAAAAGCTTGTCTTGTCTCCTACTATAAGCAAAAAGCCTGATCTCATCTCTTACTCCTATATCTTCTTTTTTTTCCCCTTTCCTTTTAACTTTTGTAAAAGATATTGATTGGACCATGCATGGTTGGGCAACTCTCGGTAGAGAACTGCATCTCCCGGCTTCCTGCATGCATGTGTCTATTTCGGATTCTGGCATCTTGTCAGGATCGAAGCTGCCACTGAATTTTCACTTGTGTAGTGGAGGAAGCATATGAGCACGGCATGCATGGTCCTGCAGGAACTGTACGTACGTCCTTTTCAGATTCTTCCATGCTGTGATTATGCGAAATGCCTCCGTCTCCTTTGTCCTTTCAAATATCATATGGTTTGGGGGTGTTTGAAATTAGTGGCGGAGACAGGCCCGTGCTGCCTCCAGCCCAGGTCCTTGGCCAAAAAAAAAAGGAATTGAAGTTACAAAGAGTTTAGGCATGTATTAACTAGCTCAGCCTGGGGGCCAACCCATTTCTGGCTCCGTCCCTGTTTGTAATATAGAAATTTTGAAGGAATTTCATAAAAATAGAATCATATAGGCACATGAGGCCCCTTCAGAACAAAGGAATGGACTCCTAAATTTCCTAAGAAATTCCTTTGGCATGAGGACACATTCCAAAAAAATTTAGTAGGAAATCAAACATGTCCAACCAAATGCAAATTTTTCTTTGAGTCTATATCTTCTCTAAATCATATGTCCTTCCTATGAAGCGTCCAAACAACAAAACTTAACAATTCTTGTGTTTAAGTAGGGGTGAAATCGGATCGGATACGGACAGACATAGCTCATCCTGTATCATATCTTATATTTTTTTCTCAGAGTCGGAGTTAGACATGGATAGTGCTGGATAATTATTTCTTTATCATGTATCCTATCATATTTTTTTTTCTCAAAGTCAGAGTTGGAGCGGATAGTGCCGCAAACTTTTGGTTAGTTGGATAGATGGAAATTTTTCGCATAATTTGTATCCTCACACAACACATTAAACAATATAGGGGTGCAATCAAAGTGAGCATTGAGAGAGTGATCGTTGAGATGTGAAAATAAGAACATTCAATATTATTTATCTACGGATATGTGACAATCTACCAATATATTATCATGTTTTTAAGTGAAATCATAATAGGTTTATCATAACACTTAGCATTAGGATACTTCGTGCATATACCAGTCATCCTGTATCTTATCTTATTTTTTTTCTCAGATCTAAAGTCAGACATGGATAGTGTTAAATAGTGTCAGACATGGATACCAGTCATGCCATATTTGCTTCACAAGCTTTCGGGCGGGTGAAAGGGATCAATGACGTCCTAATAAGGGGAGGGGGTGAATTAGTACATATAAAATTGATCGGCTCCAAAAACTTTATAAGATAAATCTATATCAATTTCTATTTAAAAATGCTTTAGGTTTATATAGTGTGTCTACTCTACCGCTCAAAAGGGTTTGCAACCTATAGCCAATCCTACCAAATTACTCTAGGAAGGTAAACACACAAAGGTAACTTGCAAATATGTAAATGTGGAAACGTAAATAAGGTAGAGAGAGCAAACCCGACAAAAGATTTTTACCCCGTGGTATTAATGGCATAAACGACACCTCTAGTCCATGTTAGAGCAGCCACTTAAGCTATTGCTCCCGATCGGCACCCTCCCGACCCTTGAGCCACCTAGGCCTCAAGTAGGTTAAGCCACCAAGCCACTGTAATATCCCAAATTTTAGCAAATTCAAAATAAAAAATCAGAAAACAATCCAAATAATTTTCAAACTTTTCTCTCCCTCTCCTTGGGCTTAATCCAGTCCAAAATCCCTTGCGCCCGATCCATTCTCTCTTCCATTTCTATTCCTCTGCAGCCTAGCTCTCCCTCTAGCCCATCTCTCCATTTCGCTCTTTCTTCTCTCCCACGTGACAGGCCAGTCCAGCCCACCGTCGCCTTCATCTTCCTCTCACGCTCGCTTGTGACATCCGCTTTCTAGCTAGCCCGGCCCAGCTCAACTAGCCCGCTCCTCCCTCTCTCTCTCTCTCTCTCTCTCTCTCTCTCTCTCTCTCTCTGGCGTGCTGGGCCCACCTGTCAGCCACTTCCCAAGCTCCCGCTCTCGCTCTCACAACCGCTGGCCGAAACTGCCGTGCCCACGATCTTCCTCCGCGCCTCAAGACTCCGCAACGGTCCTATTCCCTCTTCATGCTATAAAATGGCCTCCGTATCACCTTGCCGCCCTCCCGTTCTCTCTCCACCCTGCTGCCCCAAATCGCACCACCGCCATTGCCGACACGCAGAGCACCACCGCGCGCCGTCCACCGTGTCCGAGCTCTCCCCAGCGACTCCAAGCCTGCTGTCGGCTTCGTAGGAGCACGGGGGACCTTCTCCACCGCTCCTCGACGATGTTCCATCGCCGAAAGCCACCCTCCGCTGTGCTCCGGTGAGCACCGTCGTCACCTCTCCACCGATAGCCTTCGTTGTTGCACCCTGAGGCTTTCTGACCCTCACTTCGACACCGCAGGACCAAGGTGACCTCCTTGACCCTGAATTTCCTCTCTCTGTCACCACACAGTCGCCCCCGCCGAGCTCCAACCTCGCCGCCGCCATCTTGCCGTTGCCAGCCTCCTCTGAGCTCTCTTTGGCGTGCGCAACCACCGAGGTGACACCCCCTGCCCCTTCTTGTCCTTTTGCACCGTTCCCCGTCGACTTTGGTAGCTGTAGCTCGGTATCGCTTTCCTCCGGTGAAGCTACGACGAGACTCGAGGCGGCGCTGCCTCTTTCCTATCGCCGTCGGCTGCCAACTCCCCCCCCCCTCAAACGCCTTCGACCATCCGATCATTGATCAACAGCCACGATTAGACCCTCTCGTACCCCTTCGCTAGCCAATTAGAAGCTGCCATGTGGCAACATAATCCCAGTTGGATTATGTAGTCCATGACAGCATGCCACGTGGACGTTTTTGTCCCATGTGGCAAGCCACATCAGCCAACCGAGCCCGGTCAACAACCCTGTCAGCATGCTGACGTCAGCATAATGCCATAATTAGGGTCTTACAAATAAAAATAAATATGTTAATGATTTTTAATAGGTAATTTTGCATTTAGGCCCCTAAACTTTTTTGATTTTACAAATAAGCCCTTATCAGCCCTATAATTTTACTTTTAACCCCATGTAGTTTTATTTATTTACATATAGGTCCCTAAAAATTTATAAAGAAGTCCTTGAAAGTTTTCATTTTTATTGAATAGCCCTATTCTTTTGCGGAAAGGTCCATGTAGCTTTAAACCTTTATAACTTTTTCTTTATAGCTCTATTTTAGACAATTCTTGCGCTCCTACGATCGTAGTAGCGAGTACTTTCCGTTAGTAAGCTTTTTATAGTGCTTTGCTACTATTTGGTGTACTGTTCTTAAAAATTTGTACTTGCTTATTTCTGGTGTTCACGATTGCAATAGGAGATGAGCAGTTTGTGAACTTGCAAGACCAGACTTTTGAAGAGTTTGAGCAACCCGCTGTTAAAGGAAAGTGTCCTTAATCACATTGACCCTATTGTAGGAAAGTGTGTCTTTTACTTTTAGTTGCATGCTTGTCAATATAAATCCCATTGCTAGGGTTTACTAGATTCTTTTATGATTATCATTGTCACTTGTGTTATAGTTTGAGTGTCAAGGGTAGAAATGCTTAGTCATGCTGTTGAGTTGCGTGGTTTAAATATTAATCTGTTTAATGGTCTATGCAACATGATCTGGTCTGGTAACCTTGGTAGCAACATGGATACCTAGGGACTTGGGCAAGTGGACCACCAGTGCTTGTGATGTTATGGTATTCTCTGGTTGACCTGTGGATGTGTTCCAGGTGGTTTGGTTATTCTGGTACTCATGATGGTTAATTTACCCCTGTGGTTAGTGGTAGTCTTGCCCGAGTCAATGGCTAAGGACCAGTTCATGGACATGTAATCCGGCACAACAGCACAACTATGAGGCTTATATGGGTACGGTATGGCCAAGTAATTAGATATTCTCCCAGTACTGTATGGGCTATATGGTGGTGTAGGGTGTGGAAGGGGTGTAGTGAAAATAGCCTATTAGGTCATGATTATGATTTTGGTGATTAATGACAACATAATCATTAGGATTAACATATTTGTCAAGAATACATGTTAGTAGGTCTCATAGATGAATACATCAAGAAGCCACCACAACTGAGACAAAATTTGATTGAATTAGAGAAGTCCCAAGAGAATTGACCTCACCAGAAGGTCCAGTACACAGGAGTTTGCACTCACCAGAGCATTGTGCACAGAAGCTAATAGCCTTACTGGATAGTCTGGTGCTATGTGTGTTGAACTCACTAGAGTATTTCTGATAAAGGGGGAGAAGACTGAGGACCTCATCGAATAGTTCGGTGATCTGCACAGGGTAACACTTGAGCATTTCTTGCAGAGAAGAATGCAAGTGCAGAAGACTGAAGATCAACCCACCAGAAGGTTCGATGCTCGGTTTGTGCACACCAGAGTATGGCACTAGAGCATTTCTTGTAGAGGCGATTGCAATTACTGAAGAATGAAGATCAACTCACCGGATAGTCCGGTAATCACAGAGAAAGTTGCACCGGAGCATTTCCAAGAAAAGAAGAGAAGGTTTAACTCATCGGATGGTCTGGTGTGAATGGAATGAACATCGGATGAATGCACCGGAACATTTTACACAGAAAGACTGCAAAGGCTCGGCTGACTCAAGATAACTTACCGGAAGGTCCGATGATGGATTTGAAGGCACACCGGAGTGTCCAATGTTCACAGAGGTTGTGAGTGGAGTTTCAACGGCTAGTTTTGATTTTGTACTCACCTGATGATCTCGTGTTAGTACTACTGTTCTCACCGAATCATCCGGTGTTAACAGCTTTTCTGAGCTGTAGGGAAAACGACTAGTTGGCGGGTTTGAGGCTATAAATACCCCTCCACTCAGTCATTTGAAGGTTTGGTATGCTGCTGGAGTCTAGAGGAAGCTCAATTTAATCAAACTTTATCCTAGCTGTGATGGATTCTTGATGTATTGCATCCATGAGACCTACCAACATATATTCTTAACAAATATGTTAGCCCCAATGACTATGTTGTCATTAATCATCAAAATCACAATCATAATTAGTTTTGTGAACTGTGTGAACCCCTCCAGAAGTATGATGGGAACTCGGGCATCAATTGTTCCAATGTCACCACAGCTCCAAATGGATCTCCCGAAGCCACTCCATCCAGAAAATCCGAAATACGCCACCAAAACTTGCCACTAGATATCTGAAATCACCGTGGTGGTTCATTGATAAGATAAACATGCACTCCTTTCGTCATGTGAAGATGAAAGCATGACATCCTAGGAACAATGATGATGAATAATTTTCCATCCTTGCACACTACGAACCCCTCTAGGTTCACCCGGAACCCATCATAGGAAAGCGATGGGAGATTACAGAACCATCCGATCATCGAGTTAATTACCCTACCTTTGATCTGGGGCCCTCGCTTGATGACAATCAAGAGCCCATTCGAGGCCCCAATCATCTCCCAACTATCGCTGACTAAACCTCGAAAATGAAGGTAAATAACTACTTCACTTCCCATGTGATGGACCTCCACCAAGTCATCCTCGTGCACGAACGGTCCTTTCAGGATCCAAGGAGCAAATTCCACTATCCTAAGCACTTCATGCCATGAGGTGCAGATACAACGAAAGAAGGCAAAATCTTCTGGATGTCGTAGTTTGTTGGAGATAGTGTCGAGCACCCCCAAAGGCAAAGTCGCCCAATCGGGAGTTTCTGCCATAAGAACCAAGGTGAAAGATGAAGTCTTTGAGTAGAATGCAAACAATGGTGGATGAATTCGAGGGGCGAGACTGCAGAGGAGGCAATGAGGTTAAGACAATTATGGTGAAGTTCTCCCCTTAGATAATTAAATAGGCCTTGCCTCAAGATGAGACTCAAAAATTGTTTCCGCTTTGAATAAAACTATGGCGCTTCGATAGGTGAAGGGGTGACGTCCTGAGAGGGGGTGAATTAGGACACTTATAATCTATTTAGCTCCAAAAACTACACAATGTAAACCTATATCAATTTATATCTAAATGTGCTCTAGGTTTATCTAGTGTGTCTACTCTACCGATCAAAGCGCTTGCAACCTATCTAAGAAGGTAAATACAGAAACATAAATAAAATAGAGAGAGCAAACTCGGTACAAGGATATTTATCCTGTGATATCGATGGAATGAATGTCACACCTAGTCCATGTTGGAGCTCCACAAAGGATATGCTCCTGGTCGGCACTAGATCACGGCTCTTGAGCCACTAAGTCACAAAGACAAGGCCTCCACCTGGATGAACCACCAAGCCACCAAGGTAAGGTCTCACCACTAGCCTCTCTTTCGGTTCTTTGCCGCCGCGATCACTTCAGAGCTTGAGCCACCAAGGCAAGGGTCTCCGTGTCCCTGTACATGCTTCTCGTCGCCGCTCCACACCTAGTCGGAGGGTCAACAAGTTTACCAGCGAGTCACAAAACTCCAAGATGCTGATGTACCAAGAGGTACAAGCTTGGATCACTCCTTGATCCACTCTATAGGCATCAATCACCTAGCAATACACTCTCTAGGCCTACAAGCACTAATCACTCTCTCATGGTGTGCTTAATCACCTTGAATGATCACTTTAAGCACTTTGGTGGCTTGAATGTCTTCTCATGTGTACTTGAACTTCTCAGGATTCCGACAACCTTAACTGAGTGGAGGGGTATTTATAGCCTAAAACCCGCTCACTAGCCGTTAACACAATGGCTCAGAAAAGTTGTTAACAGCGGATGATCCGGTGAGAATAATAGTACTAACACCAGATCATTCGGTGAGTACACTCTCATAAACTAGCTATTGGAACCCGACTCAAGCCTCTTTGAACACCAGACACTCCGGTGTATACTTCATCTCTATCACCAGACTATCCAGTGAATATATACTTAGCATACAAGCCAATTGCATCCTATCTGTGTAAATTGCTCTGGTGTAAGCATCCGGTGCACATCACTTCATCACCGGACTATCCAATGCCTTGAACTTCATTCTGTCTCTTTGCACTATTCATTGACCGGTGTATTGTCTGGTGTAGCCTTGCTTCAGCACCGGACCTTTCGGTGTGTTGATCTTTGATCTTCCATGGCTGCAACCTTCTCTGATGGAAATGCTCCGGTGTATATCTTCCTCTGATCACCGGACTATCCGGTGGGTTATTCTATTCTGCCTTCTGGACAGAAACACTCTAGTGTTGCCATACTTTGATCACTGAACTATCCGGCGAGACTTAGCCTTTATTCTTCAACATGGCACCCTTCTCTGGAAGAATTGCTCCAGTGAGCGCACTTGCTAATCACCAGACTTTTCAGTGAGGTCTTCATGCCTCTCTCCCCCTTTGTCAAATATGCTCCGGTGAGCTCAGCATCCACAACACCGGACCATCTGGTGAGGCAAATGTTCATGGGACTTCTTCAATTCGACCAAACTTTATCCCGACTGCGGTGGCTTCTTCATGTATTGCATCCATGAGACCTACTAACATATATTCTTGATAAACATGTTAGTCCCATTGATTATATTGTCATTAATCACCAAAATCATAATCATGGCCTAATAGGGCCATTTTCGCTACAATCTCCCTCTTTTTGGTGATTGATGACAACACAACCAAAGTAAGTGGTAAATAATAAATGATACAAAATGTAAAGATTATAAATGAGCACAAAATCTTACCACATTGCTTGGATGCATGTTCTTACCACTTACTCCCGTTTTGTTATGTCTCCCCGTTTCTCCATCACCACTATCTCCCTTGATCGACCCATGCAAGTGCTTCTTCTTCTTCTCCGCTTTTATCAAATTCGGCATTCCTAGACATCTTGCTAGTTGCTATAATCTCCTCCAAATTGTCCATCTTGCAACTTGCATCTTGCTTTGGTCATCAAAACTCTCCCTCTTTTTCAACAATCTCCAAAAAAAGGTAATATGCACATGTTGAACTCAAAGGGAAAAAACATTAGAGCACATGGGAGAGAGATTCATAAATCATGATCCAGTTAAAAGGATACCAACTGTATGGATATCACTACAAATGAATGATACCAATTATAGGCTATGAAAGCACATGGATCATAATTTATGAAACTCACATAATATGGTCTAAACTCCCCCTATATGTGTGCATACATACAATGAGAAAAAATATATGCACAACTAGACAATATGTCAAGATAGAAAGTTTAAGCTATATTATGTATGTAGGTAGCTTAAATGAATAAAATATTTGACAATGATACCAATTGAAGCATTTAAGAATTGCATACCTCCGGGGACAAATAGTTTTCTCCATGAGACTACAAAAGATACAACTTGCAACACATGTTAGTCTCAAAATCACAACCCATAGGATATACTCTCTCTAAATGTATGCATACAAGTGTTGAATACTTATGAGATATGCGCACTTGTTTTTGAAAACAATGAGGATTTATCCTATAGATTGGAATATGGAACATGAAAGATACCAATTGTAAAAACTAGTGCCATGAAATGAACCTACAACTAATAAACCATGTAGGTTGCTTATGGGTTTGAGATAACACAAGCAAACCTACCATATGAAAACCTATACTAGGTATTGTAATAAATTGAAATAAGCATATGCAATCCTAGATAAGGCAAATAAGCTAGAAGCAAAAAATAAAATGCATGAACATAAGTCTAGGTATTTGGGTATATGATGATCATGATTTTTATCAAAACGCCCAACTTGTATACTTGACTTCTTTGCTTGAACCTTCACTTTGTCTTGTGAGCTAAGTCTCCAAATCCCCATAGCTGCTTTGGGGCATCAAGTCTTCTTTGGAACCTAAACTTATTGGGAGCCCTTCATATTGGTGATGACTTCCTTAGGCGTCTAAATGGGTTGGTTCCACCTTCAATCCTTTCTACCAACCATGTGTGCAATCACCTTATCATTGTTCTTCTTCTTGAGCTTGTAGTGGTTGCTTTTGATCTTGTTCTTGTAGTTGGGATTGGTGTAGAGGTTGGAGGTCTTGTTGGAGAGGTTCATCATCTTCTTCTTCTCCTTGGTCTCCTTCACTTCTTTGCATTGAAAGGACTTGTGGCCTTCTTGATGGTATTTGAAGCTTGTCACGGTTGACCCCTCCGTAAGCTTCTTCACTATGAAAGCACGGTTATCTTAAGGAGGTTGGACACGTCCTTTGCCTTTTAAACTCGCCAAGTCCTTCTTGAGCTTCTCCACTTCTTGCTTAAGCTCATGATTCTCTTATGCAATAAGGTTGTTAGATGATTCTACAACAACATTCTCAACACAAATCTCATTGCAAATGGGTGAGATAGATAAAGAAATTAAATCATCATAAGAAGTAGAAGCATCTACTTTGGGATTGAAATTAAATAAAGAAGTAGATTGCTTCAAAAGGACCTTAGTTTGAGATTCAATGCACTCAAATTTAGCCTTAAGCTCATCATTCTCCTTGTTTAGCAAATTGAATTTGCTCAATAATAGCTCATAATTAGAAACAAAGGTAGCATGGATGTCATTAAGTTTATTAAATTTCTTGACCTATTTTGATTGTTTCTTAAGGGCTATTTGTTACTCATTGATCAAATGAAGGAGTTCATCATAGGAAGGAGAATCCTCATCGGATTCATCATCACTTACATCATTATCCATACCTTTGGTCATAAGGCACTTGTGAGATGACTTGCGCGATGATGATTTGTGTGATGACGACCTTGAGGAAGAGTTTTTCTTTGAGGGGAGGATGGTGAATATTTCATCACTTGATCTTGACACTTCATCATCGCTCACCTATCTTCCTATGCTTGCGAATGTCTTGGCTCTTCCCCTTGTCTCCCTCTTGTTCTCGATCTTGTTCTTTTCCTTCATGATATGATCAATTGTGTTGACCAAGTCTTCAATAGAGATAGGATGATCAACCTTGGCATTAATCCTCTTCATGTTCTCCTCTAACTTTGAGAAGATCTTGGCCATCTTATGATCAATTTCTTCATCACTTGATGTGCTTTGATCATCCTCTTCATAGCTCTCTTCATCTTGATCACCATCATCTTTGCTTGAGCGTGACTCTTGCTCTTGTCTCCTCATCCTTGCCTTCATATATTGTCTTTGAGTTTGCTTGCTTGTGAGAGCAAGGTTCTTGGTGTCGGATGAGGAAGAAGCTTACACTCCCATGTTCATTGTCATCTCATAGGCGGTGATCTTGCCGAACACTTGACTTGGAGTCATCTTCTTGATGTCATTGTTTTCGTAGATGATGGAGAATATCAACTTGTACTTCGGAAGAAGAGCTTGAAGTATTCTTCTCATCACTTGATCATCTTCAATTGACATCAAACCTAACTCATTGATCTCATTAACAAGAATGTTCAAACGAGAATACATATCATTAGTACTTTCATGGGGTAATTGCTTGTTGTCATTGAGCTTAGTAACAAGCACATCATATTTATCATCGCGCACATCCTTTGTGCCTTCATGTATTTCAATGAGACTTTTCAAAATATTATGTGCATTGGTGAGAGAATAAACACGATTAAATGCATCAACATATATAGATGGTAAAAGGATACTCTTAGTCAATGCATCTAATTGTCTCTCTATGTTGATGATGCGAGGTTTCATCCATTCCTTGGTGACTCTCCAAACATTCAACACTTGGGCTTGCAAATAACAAGACTTTAGAATTTTCTAATGTGGGAAATTTGTGCCATCGAAAAGTAGAGCACTATAGGAATCCATCCTAACTCCGGACGTCACAACTCACTAGGCGGTTAAGCCTAACCGATCACAATGAGACTAAGGCTTAAATGCCACTTGAATTGGTGAAACCTTGTAAAAGGTGTGAAGCTCTAACACAATTTGTAGAGCTAGATGTGAGCCCTAGCTCTGATATCAATTGAAGAGATTAGTGACATCTAAGAGGGAGGATGTATTAGGACACTTAGAATCTATTCGGCTCCAAAAACTACATAAGATAAACATATATCAATTTCTATCTAAATGTGTTCTAGGTTTATCTAGTGTTGTCTACTCTACCGATCAAAGTGCTTGTAACCTATCTAAGAAGGTAAATTGCAAGAATGTAAATGCAGAAATGTAAATAAGATAGAGAGAGCAAACTCAGTGCAAGGATGTTAATCCCATGGTATCGATGTCATGAATGCCATACCTAGTCCACATTGAAACTCCAAAAAAAATATGCTCCCAGTTGGCACCCGGTCACGGCTCTTGAGCCACCAAGTCAGAAAAGACAGGGCTTCCACCCGGATGAGCCACCAAGCCACCAAGGCAAGGTCTCACCACCAGCCTCTCTTCCGGTTCCTTGCCACCGTGATCACTTTGAAGCTTAAGCCACCAAGGCAAGGGTCTCCATGTCCTTGTACATGCATCTCGTTGTCGCTCCACATCAAGTCAGAGAGTCAACAAGTTTGCCGGCGAGTTATCAAGACTCCAAGGTGCTGGCGTACCAAGAGGTACAAGATTGGATTACTCCTTGATCGTACTCTCTAGGTAGCAATCACCTAGCAACACACTCTTTAGGCTTATAAGCACTAATCACTCTTTAATGGTGTGCTTAATCACCTTGAATAATCACTTTAAGCACTTTGATGGCTTGGATGTCTTCTCATGTGTGCATGAACTTCTCAGTACTCCAGCAACCTCAAATGACTAAGTAGAGGGGTATTTATAACCTCAAACCCACGCACTAGCCGTTAACCCAACGGCTCAAAAAAGTTGTTAACACCGGATGATCCGGTGAGAATAATAGTACTAACACCGGTTCATCCGGTGAGTACACTCTCACAAACTGGCCGTTGGAACCCCACTCAAGCCTCTATGAACACCGCACACTCTGGTGTATACTTCATCTCTATCACCGAAATTTCTAGTGAATATATACTTAGCATCTGAGCCAATTGCATCCTCTCTATGTAAATTGCTCTAGTGTAAGCATCTGGTGCCCATCACTTCATCATTGGACTATCTGATGCCTTGAACTTTGTTCTGCCTCTTTGCACTGTTCATTGGCTGGTGTATTGTCTTGTGTAGCCTTGCTTCATCACCGGACCTTCCAACGTGTTGACCTTTGATCTTCCATGGCTGCAACCTTCTCTGGTGAAAATGCTCTGGTGTGTATCTTCCTCTGATCACCGGACCACCCGCGTGTAGGATTTTTGCAGAACTCGTCCAATTCAAACTTCCTTGAACTCCTTCTAAAAACACTCTAGCATGTTCAACTGCTTCAGTGTCGGACCATCCGGCATGCAGAGTTTTTCCAGAACTCATCCAATTCAAACTTCTTTCAGTTATATCTTCTCTTCAACTCATCCATGGGCTTCTCTGAGCTACCTAGTGCTAGAATTTCTCAAGTGTGCATTAATGAGACCTACTAAAGCATATACTTGACAAACATGTTAGTCCCATTGACTATGCTGTCATTAATCACCGAAATCACATATATGCCCTAAAAGGGTCATGTTCGCTATAATCTCTCACTTTTTGAAGATTGCTGATGACACAACTAAATCAAGTGGCAAATAATAAATGATACCAATTGTAAAGGGCACAATGTCTTACCTCTTTGCTTAGATGCATGGTAAGAACGACCAATGATACCAATTGTAAGTGAAAGATCCCATACCTGTCATACCTTGTTTTTACCTTCACTTTGTCCCTCTTTCTTTATCACCACTATCTCCCTTGATCGAACCATGCAAGATCTCCTTGATTTGCACACTTCTTGCCATGATATACTTGTAATCCTTCCATGCGCACTTCTTGCATCATGCTTCTCCCTTTGTCAACAATCGTGCATCTTACTTTGGTTGCCAAAATTCTCCATATTTATCTACAATCTCAAAAAGACAACAAACACATGTTAAACTCAAGAGAAAATGTTATAGCACTCGGGAGATAATTTTATAAATTATGATCCATTTGAATAGTACCACTTGTGATGTGAAAGAGTTATGGGGATACCATTTGAAAAAATATATATTACAATTCATGAAACTTGCATGATATGATCTAAACTCTCCCTATATGTGTGCATGTATATGATGAGACGCGCTTGTGACTACCACTTGTTGGTGTGTAACATATGCAGAACTAGACAATATGTCAAGATAGGAGGTTTAAGTCAAATTATGCATAGAGATATCTTAAAAGATCAAATGAATTGATAAAGATACCACTTGAAAAATATGTTAGTCTCAAAATCATAACACATAGGATATGCTCCCCCTAAATATGTGCATACAAGTGTCGAATACTTATGAGAGACATGCACTTTTAATTGATAACAATATGGAAGGGTACCTTGTAGGTTCGATTCATGACACATAAAGGACACTGCTTGTACAAATATGACATGAAAAGAACCTATAACTAATAAACAATGTAAGTTGCTCATGAGTTAGAGAGAAACACAAGCAACCTACCATATGATAGAAAAACAAAACTAAACTAGGCATTGCAAGGATATGAATTATGCACCGACAATCCTAAACAAGACAAATGTACTAGATGCAAAACAAAAAGCATAAACAAAAATCTCACTATCATTACCTCTTTTACCTTTAGATGGGGGATTTTGGTATATGATGATCAAGATTTTTATCAATGCGTCCAATCTTGTACACTTGGCTTCTTTGCTTGAACCTTCACTTCATCTTTTGCGTGAACTTTCTAAATCCCCCGAACTGATCCATGGACTTCAAGTCTTCTTTATAACCCAAACTAATTGGGGTCCCTTCATATTGGTGATGACTTCTTTGGACATCCAAATGGGTTGGTTCCACCTCCGGTCCTTTTGCCCAACCATATGTGCAACCACTTTGCCATTGTCCTTCTTCTTGAGCTTGTAGTGGTTGCTCTTGGTCTTGTGGTTGATCTTGTAGTTGATCTTGGTGTAGATGTTGGATGCCTTGTTTGAGAGGTTCATCATCTAGTTCTTCTCATTGGTCTTCTTCTTCACTTGCTTGCATTGGAATGACTTGTGGTCTTCTTGATAACACTTGAAGTATGTTATGGTGGACCACTCCGCAAGCTTGTTCACCATATTATCACAGTTATCTTAAGGAGGTTGGATATGATTATTGCCCTTTAATCTTGCTAAGTCCTTCTTAAGCTTCTCCACTTCTTTCTTTAGCTCATTATTCTTTTGTGCAATGAGATCATTACATGATTCTACAATAATATTCTTAGCATATGTCTCATTGCAAAGGGGTGAGCTAGATAGATTAATCAAATCATCACAAGAAGTATAAACATCTACCTTATAATTGAAATTAAAGAGAGTTGGATTGCTTCAAAGGGGCCTTAGATTGAGATTCAATGCCCTCAAGTTTTGTCTTAAGCTCTTCATGCTCCTTGTTTAGCAATTCATGTTTGCTGAATAATTGTTTATAATTACAAACAAAGGTAGCATGAACATCATTATGGGTATTGAATTTCTTAAGTTCTTTAGCTTGTTTTTTTAAGGCTCTTTGTTGCTCATTGATCAATTTAAGAAGTTCATCTTGAAAGGGTGAATTCTCATCGGATTAATCTTCACTTATATCTCTTTCCATATCTTTAGTCATAAGTCACTTGTGTGATGATGCCTTATGTAATGACGACCTTGAGGAAGAGCTTCTCTTTGAGAAGTAGATGGTGAAGCTCTCATCACTTCATCTTGAATCTTCATTTTCACTCACCCATCTTCCTATGCTTATAAATGTTTTGGCTCTTCCCCTTGTCTCTCTATTATTCTTAGTCTTTTTCTTCTTCTTGATATGATCAATTTTGTTGATCAAGTCTTTAATGGAGATTGGATGATCAATCTTGGCATTGATCATCTTGATGTTCTTCTCCAATCTTGAGATGAGCTTGGTGATCTTGTGGTTCATTTCTTCGTCACTTGAGGTGTTTTGCTCATCTTCTTCATCGCTCTCTTCATCTTCGCTTGAGCTTGACTCTTACTCTTGCCTCCTCATCTTCTCTTGTATGTGTGGGCAAGGAGCTTGTGTGCTTGTGATGATAAGGTTCTTGACGCTGGATGAGAAGGAAACTTCAACCCCCATGTTCATGGTCATATCATGGGTTGTGATCTTGTTGATTACTTGGCTTGGAGTCATCTTGCTAATATCGTTGTTGTTGTAGATGATGGAGACAATCAACTTGTACTTTGGAAGGAGAGCTTGAAATATCCTTCCCACCACGTGATCGTCTCCAGGCTGCGTCAAACCTACCCCATTGATTTCATTAATAAGAATATTCAAACGTGGGTCCATATCATTAGCACTTTTATGGGCAAGTTTTTTAATGCTATTGAGCTTAGAGACTAGCACATGATATTTCTCATTGCGCACATCCTTTGTGTCTTCATGTACTTCAATGAGGTTAGTCCAAATATTATGTGCATTAGTGAGAGAATATACTCGATTGAATGTATTGATGGATAGAGAAGATAAAAGGGTACTCTTCGCCAAAACATCAAATTGCCTCTCCTTGTTTATGGGACATTCATTCATCTCCTCCTCAGCGACTCTCCAAATATCTAAACCTTTGGCTTACAGAAAATAAGTCATTAGAATCTTCCACCGGGGAAGCAAGTGCCGTTAAAATGTGGAGCACTACCGATATCTATCCCTACCTCAGACGTCACAAATCACTAGACGGTGAAACCTAACCGATCAAAAAGAGACCACATCTCAAATACCACTTAGATTGGTTTATCCTTGTGAAAGGTGTGAGCCCCTGCTCTGATACAAATTGAAAGGGATCGGTGACGTCCTAAGAAGGGAGGGGGTTAATTAGGATACCTAAAACTAATTGACTCTAAAAACTTCACAAGATAAACCTATATCAATTTCTATCTAAAAATACTCTAGATTTATATAGTGTGTCTACTCTATCACTCAAAAGGGTTTACAACCTATAGCCAATCCTAGCAAAGTACTCTAGAAAGTTAAACACGCAAAGGTAACTTGAAAGTATGTAAATGCAGAAACGTAAAGAAGATAGAGAGAGCAAACTTAGCACAAAGGATTTTTATCCCGTGATATCAATAGTATAAACGCCACCCCTAGTCCATGTTGGAGCACTCACCTAGGCTATTGCTCCCGGTTGGCACCCAGTCATGATCCTTGAGCCACATAGGCCTCAAGTAGGTTAAGCCACCAAGCCACATCGGCAAGGCTCACCACAAACCTCTCTTCTTGTCACTTGCTGTCGTCTTTACTTCGAAGCTTGAGCCACCAAGGCAAGGGTCTCTGCGTCCTCGTACAAGCTTCTTGCCATTACTCCATACAAAGCCGAAGGGTCGACAAGCTTGAGCCACCAAAGCTCATGGTGCTGGTGAGTCACTAAGACTCTAAGGCGTCGGTATACCACTTGGTACAAGGTAAGATAATTTCTTGATCCCCTCTTTAGGTAGCAATACCTAGCTACAACTCTCTCTAGGTCTAATAGCACTAATCACTCTGTAATCTTGTGCTAATTATCTTGGATAATCACTTTTAGCACTTTGGTGGCTTGGGTGTCTCCTTAAATGTATGTGAGCTTCTCTGGACTCTAGCTAACTCAAATGACCAAGTGGTAGGGTATATATAACCTTAACCATGCGAACTAGTCGTTGCTCCAACGGTCACATTTTTCATGAACGCTGGAAGATCCAGCGTGCACCTGCTCCAAACATCGGACCATCAGGTGTGGATCATCCACAAAAACTAGCCATTATAGCCATAATTACTCTAGCGAAGCCTCCTCTATATACGTCAGACGATTAGGTGTGTACACATCCATTTTCCAATGAACACAAGGATATCCCTCTGGACTTTGCTCCGGCGAAGCCTCCGATGTATTTGTCGGACCATCCAGCATGTACAACCTTAAATTCTTTCTTCTGAAAACACTCCATAGTGTTCAACTACTTCAGCGCCGGACCATCTAGCGTGTAAAGTTTTTTCAGAACTCGTCCAATTCAAGCTTCCTTGAACTCCTTCGGAAAACACTTCGGCATATTTAACTGCTTCAGTGCCAGACCATCCGGTGTGTAGACCTTTTCCAGAACTTGTCCAATTCACAATGAAATTTGGCTCAATCTTTTTTTTTCTTTGAGTTCTATCTTCTCTTCCACTCATCCATAGGCTTATCTCACTACTACAGAAAACCCCTTCACTGCCGGTTTTGGAGCCGAAAGTGGGCAACGACCTGTGATAGTCAAGGACTATCACTGCCGGCTCAGTGGATAGACAGTGAAGGGGGTTATCACTACCGACTGAAGGATTCAGCTGGCAGTGATACCCAAGGCATCACTGCCGGCTGAATCCTTCGGCTGGTAGTGATTTGCTGGCATTACTGCCAGCTGTATCCTTCGACCGGCAGTGATTTGATGGAATCGCTACCGGCAGAAGGTTTGAGCCGGCAATGTTTTCCCTCTCCCCCCTCCGTAGTCCTCCTCTCTGTCCTCTTTGTAGTCCCTCTCTCTCCTCAATCTCTCCGTCTCTCTCTCAATACATGCATACAATGATACATATATTTACTGTAAATCAATAATAAAAATACCTTCATTAATACATAGTAATGAACACATATTACAAGTCAGGCATCGACAAACACACAAATATTACAAGTCACTCCCTAAAAAGTTGGTTGAGTTGAGCCAATCCAGTATCCCTTTACCTCTCATGCGATGAGGATCGCGTCCCCGCACTAATGATTGATGGCGTGAGTACGTCCGGGGACGTCAGGGGGCCGATGGTTGTGGCGCGGAGGACCTAACAATGCATGATCGACCGTACCATCACCTATGCTCCAGGCTCGCCGGCGTGCCAAAGACATCGAAGTTTGACGCTTGAATGCCTCTAGGTTTTGAGCCTTCGGCCTCCTCCACAGCACACTGACAGACCACCCTCTCATCCTCCTCCTCGTGGGCGCGTTTACGGGATACTGCTTCTTGCGCCTCCGCAGTGCACAGCTCACAGGCTAGCCTCTCATCCTCCTCCTCCTGGGCACGTTTACGAGACGCTGCTTCTTGCTCCTCCTTTGCATCATCGTTGGAAGGCCATTGTGTCAAAGAGTCGTCCAACGATAACAACTTCTCATCATACATAGTAATTCATATCATTCGTTAATAAATGGAAAAATCTACGATTTACAACTGAATAAGTGCTGGTTCTACAATATGACATCCATTGTGAGGATGACAAGTGGGACCTAGTCCCACATGTCATTGACACATCGGTGGCATATCGTAGAACAGGTAATGTCATTCATTAATATTGTGTCAATTGCGGAAATAGAATGCATTGTCAAGCCCCTTGGTAGCCTTCCTCCTTATCGCATACTCTTTGCTAGAAGGTAAGGTGTCATCTGAAGGTCTCGCACGCGTGGACGGCACGATCGGTTCATAAAACTCGCCATTTGGGTTGATAACATGTTCCAATAAGAACCCGACCATCTGTTCTTCAAGGGCATGTATTTCAGCAGGTTGTAACACACTTGTGCATAGTTTGGAGCGTTGCGTTTGAAGAATCAAAAGAATTAGTCCTTGAACACGTGTAAAAATTGAAAAGAAGGCATCGATATATTATTTCATACCTCAAGGTCATTGAACCTAATAGCGTCTCCGTCCGGGCTGAATGTGTGCATGAAGTAAGAACAAAAAACGCGCAGAGATTGTTGCCGGGTGGCTGCCGCATACACTTCAAGAGAAAAGGATTCGTCAGTGGAATGAATTAATCCTTTTTATTCAGTAGGAAATGCAAGACATGAATATGTATTGTGTACCGGGAATTCAGTTTTTACAGCGTACTCCTTCCTGAATGGAAAGTGGATAACACTCTTCTTACGGTATCTTGTGTACGCCCTGTACGTGAATATGAATACCAATTAAACTTAGATGTAATCGTCAAGAAGATTAAATGATTGAGTTAACCTATTTAGCATGTCGATGAGGTGTTGGTAAGTCGTCTGGTCTCTCTTTTGTGAGTCCAACACAATGATCTTGCTCAAGTCTGGGTGGATGACAAAGAGGATGCAATGAAAACTGCAGAATATGTCACCATAGAAAATTAGTACTAGAATCGAGTTGCCCATAAAATGAGGACACCCTTGCGCGCAAACATGTACTCATAGCTGTAGGGTAAGAGTACGAATTTCTTGTATTGGTGGTGAAGCAGATACTTTAATAAGTAGGCCTTGGTGAAGTCTGGATTCTTCGTTACAAGTTTCTGGTTCACAAACCCGGGATCGATGAATCCTACTTTCTTATCTAAGTCTTGTTCGTATGCTTGGATCTACATTCTACGAAAGAGAGTAGCTATGCAATTTCCAGGTTCAAGATCATATAACGTGAATTATATGCATAAGTCACTTACAGAGTCCACGCTTTGACTATAGCCACATCAAGGGCATCTTCCTTGTACAGTTCATACAAGTGCAAGAATTCCAACCAGAAGAAGCCGTCCCTGTTGAGGAAATATTCATCTTTGTATCTCACGGGGAACGCTTGAAAACCCTACCTGGACTGCTCCAAGTACCATTGATGTAATCGACGTATTTAAGTTGTAAGGTTTCTTTCTATATCTGGTTTGACCAAAGGTTTGCCCAACTCAAACGGCCATATAACATCCAACTTTTATATATCCTCTTCCACAGTAAGTCGTGCTAGTTCTTCTGCTGTTAATCTAGAAAAAGGCAGAAAGTCCGCAATGCTTGGAGCATCCTTAATGATTGGGCCTGGTACCCATTTCATTGCTGGTACCGCAGGGTGCAAAAAATTTGTTTTAGCTTCGCGCGTGCGCAGAGATTCGAACCCAAGTAAGACTGAACAAACCACTGCGCTACTCAGGTGATATCGATAGAGTTCGTACTATTTATAGATATTAACATTATGTTGACCTAAAATCGTAATACATATTTATTTAAATTTGAACTTGCTATATAGCAAAATTACGTTTTGTATATACCTAAATTTCCTGGTTAAATTTTCTAATTTAATTAAAAATTAAAATAAATATGTTCATACCTAAGTTTCTATATTGGGGCTTGCTAATTAATTAAAAATATACTTGGAGCTTTACTGCCGGCCCAATAAATCTACCGGTAGTGAAAGTAGTTTCACTGCCGGCCCAATATGTCCACCGGCAATGAAACTCATTTCACTGCTGGTGCCATAGGGTGCAAAATTTTTTATTTTAGCTTCTCGCGGGGTAGCAAAGACTTAAAACAACGTCCTACACCAAGTAGACCGAACAAACCGCGATGCTACTCAAGTGATTTCGAGTGAGTTTGTACTATATATATTTATTAACATTAAGTTGACCTAGCAGACCTAATACATATTTATTTAAATTTGCACTTGCTATATACCAAAATTAATTTTTGTATATACCTAAAATAAAAAATCAATATGGTCAATAATAAATATATTTTCCACCATACACTACAAATTGAAGCTTCCATAACAAAAAGTGGGGTATAATTGCATCTAAAACAAATTCATACATAGTAATTAATACAATTTAGCTACTTTGTCTTAACGATTCACCCTTCATTATGATCACGACGTATATAGGGAGGTTCGTCGGTGTCTTCAATGGGACCTAGGTCGACGTCCTCTCTGAAAGGAGGTAGCGCGTCGAATTGATTGTAGTCTTCCTCATTAATAACATTCTCCACTCCGATAATCTTTCTTTTTCCTTGAAGAACCACATGGTGTTCCTCCTTGTTAGCCGGGTCCAGGTCCTTAACATAAAAGATCTGCATAACATCATTCGCAAGTGGTTCTTCTCTGTTTCCAACGAGTTTTTGGTCCACTGTAGTCATACCGTACTTGTCGATATTCACGCCCCCTGGGAGTCTAACCTATTGGGACCGGAAAAGAGGAACCTTTAACACTCCATAGTCGAGCTCCCAGATTTGCTCTATGAATCTGTAATAGGTCTCCCTATTTTCATTGCAGTCGTAGGCATCTATACGGACACCGCTATTTTAGTTGGAACTCTTATTATCTTGAGCTCTCGTATAAAATGTATAGCCATTGATGTCGTATCCTTGGAATGTGAGGATGTGGTAGACGGTCTGTGAGCCAACACATTCAACTGAGCACACTCTATCTGCTTATCCGTCACGCGTAACCAAGCGCCAAAATGATCTCTGTGCTCTCACGCGATCCAAACATCGGACTTCCCTAGGTTTCTGGTGCGTAGCATCTTTTGGTGTTCTTCGACATACAGGTCCACTACAACTGATTGTTGCATAACTGCAAAATGTGCTTGCATGAATGAAATAGGCTCGTTAGTGCGGAATGCGTTTGCACCTATCGTCCATTTCCCCTGTAGCATCTCCTCATGGCGAGATACAGGCACACCAATCGATTTGAGATTCATGTAGTAGACGAAGAAATCAATGACATCCTCGGTTTCCCAACCCTCGGCCATGCAACCTTCTGGCCAATTTCGGTTACGAACATATTTCTTAAGAACTCCCATCTCGAAACGGTACATCTGATGTAGAAACACGGGGCCAAGAATCTGTATCTCTTTCGCAATGTGAACAATGAAATGCACCATGATATAAAAAACGATGGAGGGAACAACGCCTCAAGCTAGGATAGAGTCTCGACCACTTCTTCCTGCAGCTTATCTAGCTTGGTCGGATCAATGTCCTTCTGTGATATCGCATTGAAGAATGAACACAGCTTTATGATTGTGTTTCGGACCTTTGGTGGCAGAATACCTCTAATTGCAATTGGAAGCATCTGTGTCATCATCACATGACAATCATGAGACTTCATGCCAGTTAATTTCAAGTCTTTCATGTTTAGTCTCTTTATGTTGATGGAGTAACCGGATGGAACTTTGATTCCATACAAGCACTTGCACATTGCAATTTTCTCTGCCTTGCTCAGATTGTAGCTCGCGGGGCTAAGATATTTGTTGCCTTCTTCCATCTCTTCGGTATGTAGATCATGTTTGAGTTTCAAACATTTCAGGTCCTTCCGTGCTTTGAGTGTATCCTTTGTTTTGCCAGGTATTTCTAGTAACGTACCAATCAAGCTATCACACATGTTCTTCTCAATGTGCATGACATCGATTGCATGTCGAACCACCAAATCTGGCCAATATGCTAAGTCATAAAAGACAAAATTCTTTTTGAACATAGGATCTCTAAGATTAGATTTCGGAATCGGTGTAATCCCGCATCCCTTTTCAAGGATAACCCTAAGTCCCTTTACCATCTCATATACCTGTCTCCTAGTACGATGCTTAGGAGGTGATCCAGTCTCAACTTTCCCATGGAAAGCTCTCCTGTTACTGTGGTACGGGTGATCCTTGCGAAGAAATTTACGATGACCTAGGTACACTATTTTTCGGCTGTTCTTCAGCCATAAGCTCTTTGTTTCATCCAAGCAATGCACGCATGCACAGTAACTTTAATAGTCTGGCCCGATAGGTTGCCAAGGGCTGGCCAATCTTGGATTATTACGAACAGCATTGCGCGTAGGGTGAAGTTCTCTTGTTTGTATGCATCCCATACCTGCACACTATCGTTCCAAAGTATTACAAGATCTTCTATTAATGGTTTCAGGTAGACATCGATATCGTTGCCAGGTTGCCTCGGCCCTGGTATCAGCACCGGCATCATAATGTACTTCCGCTTCATACATAACTAAGGAGGAAGGTTGTAGATACATAGAGTCATAAGCCAAATGTTATGACTATTGCTCATGTTGCCAAATGGATTCATTTCATCCATACTCAACCGAAATCTTATATTCCTCACATCTTCTGCAAAGGGCTTCTTGTATTTCCTATCGATATTTCTCCACTGCGTAGAATCAGCGGGGTGTCTCAGCATTCCATCATCCTTGCGCTCATCGGCGTGCCATCGCATCAGTTCGGCATGCCTTTTGTTCGCGAATAAACGCTCCAAACGAGGGACTATAGGAAAATACGTGATGCCTTTTCTTCTTTCCTTCACCATCGATATCATCACCGTCATGCTTGTACCGTGCTGCACCATAGATGAGACACGCTTGCATGTTTCCATGCTCTCCACAATACAACATGCAATCGTTTTGACATATATGTATTTTCTGTACTTCCAACCCCAATGAGCACACAACCTGCTTGGCCTGGTACGTGTTTTCTGGCAGCACATTTTTCTTTAGAAGCAATTTCTTCAAAAATAGTAGCAACTCTGTAAAGCTTGTATTAGACCTCACGTTGCTTGCCTTCAATTGCAGCAGTGAAAGCACGGTACGCAACTTTGTGTGCTCCTTCTCATAGCCCGGGAACAACGATGTTTTAAAGTCCTCTAACATACGCTGGAATTTTTGAAACTCTCTTTCATTGATGAAGTTCCCCTCCCCATCGTGCAACATCTGCTCCAAATCATCGACGTCGGTGTCGGCCAACATCTCCTCTAGATCATCATCGGCCAACGTATCTCCGGCAGGCGGCATATCGATGTATTCGTCGACCGGCATATCGGTGCACATGTCTTCATCTTCTCTTTCAATATATTGCCCTTCTTATGCGATCTCAGCTTCACCATGCTCGGTCCAACAGGTATAACCAGGCATAAAACCCCTTAGCATCAAGTGGGAATATATCTACTGGGTGGTCGAGAACTGTTTGTTCTCGCAATCAACGCATGGACAGTACATGTATTGAGATTGTATATTTGACTTGTGCGTCGCGGCTTGTACCAGGAAGCAATCCACGCCGTTCTTGTACTCTACGCTCACACGGCTCGCATCGTACATCCATCTTTTGTCCATCTACAATTACATCATTATTGTAAATCCAAATTCATAACATCTAGAATATTTTGCGATCACCAACAAATAAATTACCTCGTCATCTCCTACCGGTAATGGGCCCGGGTTGGAGAAGCCGCCTTTTGCATGCTTTCGCGTCCGCTTCCGATGAGTATTTGTTGGTGCCATCCATAGAAATTTTCTTTATTATTCAACACCTTTAAAGAAACAAGAAAAATAAGTACACTCATACATAAATATAATTGTATCTTGCTACACACCTAAATATCATGGCAAAATTTTTTAATTTATTAAAAATCAAAATAAATACGCTCGTACCTAAAGTTTCTATATTGGGAACATGCTAATTAATTAAAATAGAAAAAATATAATTGAAGCTTTCTACGTACCTAAATATCATGACTAATTTTTCTAATTCACTAAAAACCAACCATAAATATGCTCATACCTAAAGTTTCTATATTGGAGCTTGCTAATTAATTAAAATATAAAAATATAATTGGAGTTTGCTATATACCTTAATATCATGGCTAACTTTTCTAATTCATTAAAAACCAATAATAAATATGCTCATACATATAGCTAATGTAAATCAATAATAAAGACACTTTCCACCATAATTGAAGCTTCCATATCATAAATGAGGTACAATTGCATCTACATTGTCTCAAGACATCATAGCCATAGGTTCATCTCCATCATTTCAAAATCTAGAGCAATTTAGCAAATAAAATTCAAATAGAAATGGATTGGAGAGGAAGTTACACACCTTGGAACACCTAGGGCATGAGGATTCCTCAAAATTTTGAAGCCACTAAGATCTTGGTGAACAAAAATGGCTACCACCGAGCAAGAACAGAGCTTCTCTCTGTTGTGCTCGAGCTTGGAGAAGGAGAGGGCGACTTTTATATAGGCGGGACATCACTACCGGCTCATTTAACCAATCGGCAATGATGTTATGCTATCACTATCGATCGGTGGATTAAACCGGTAGTGATGAGGGAGCAGGGTATCACTGTCGGCTCAATTCATCGACCGGCAGTGATGACCCTTATCACTACCGGTTCATAAGCCAAGATGGTTGATTCTTCCCGCACGGCTTATGAACCGACAGTGATGTCCCATCACTGCTGACACATTAGGAACCGATAGTGATGAATCGACATATAAGGCTAGTTCTGTAGTAGTGTCTGAGCTACCTAGTGCTAGAATTTCTCAAGTGTGTATCCATGAGACTTACTAAAGTATACATTTAACAAACATGTTAGTCTTATTGACTATGTTGTCATTAATCACTAAAATCACATATATACCTTAAAAGGGCTATGTTCACTACAGCAGACAGGCGGACGGGAAATATCTGTCCTGTTTTCATCCGTATGTTTAAGGATTGCTAAGGAATTGGCAAGAAGCACATTTCCTGCATTTTCCATGTTCTTGTATATTTGGATTCCTAGGTTCCAAACGGGACCTATTTGAGCTAGAAGAGGGTATATCATGGGATGGTTGTTGCATATTTTACGTACGTTAATATTGCAATTCACATTTCTGTAGGGTAGAATTCACGTCAGTTCTAGCGGATATCCAAGAGCTCTGCAGGAATTAATAGATTTTGATTTTGTTTTACTCGTCGACAGAGTAACTCTTCAACTGACATTTGTGCTAAGCAAGTGTCTTGAAATTTTCCAATTGGTATGTGTGGCTTTGAGGCGTCTAGTTTCCTGCGCTTGCAATATGATTGTAATCCTCACAAGGTTTAATGAAACGGAGCTCCATCGTCTAAAAAGATTCACACTCATATGAGTGCTATATTATTATTAACTAGTTAAGTATTCGTGTGTTGCAATGAAAATATAAATATTATACGCGATAACATTAAGCATGGGCTCTAAAGTATGAAGATATGGATATATCATAGAAGTGCTACCGAACGAATATATCAGAAGTGATGTCATGGTTTAATTTTAAATAGAATTCAAAAAAGAAGTGGTTATATACAAATTTTCCTCCTAATTTATTTATTTATTTTCATTAGTAAACATGTTTTATAGTGGATAAATTATTCAAATTTTATAAGTTTTTATTAGACGTGAGTAGAGTAGGAAAAGAGGTGATGTGAGAACCAATTCGTATTTTATATAGTAGAGATTTTCTGATTAATTATATTAGGGTTTTCCCTAATTGGAATATACATAGTCCAATTTCAAATGATTCATGTTACTGTTAACTTGATATTTTTGCAAAAAGAAAACATTAGAACATAAAACTTTGACCAAAAAATATATTTCTAGATTTAACATGAAAAATATTTTTAATAATTTACACTAATATATACTTAGAAAAAGTAATGGTCAAAACGTGTATATTGAAAGACGTCAATGTCCAAAAGGATGAGCAAAAAAGAACAGAAGGAGTATCCAATATTTCGAAGTAGAAAGAAAGAACCACGAACTATCATTTAAAAATAGCATGAGAGCATCTAGCATTTCATTACAAGAGAGAGAAAATGATTGGTCTCAAAAAACAAAGAGGACGAACATGATTAAGAAAATAATTTAAAAGCATCAGGCCCAAAGTACCCAAGGGAAACAGAAGCACGACCCAAGGAAAAGAAAGGGACACATTGGCCCAGAAGAAGGGCCCAGTGGAAACTTAGGCTCACTCCCGCCAGTTTCCAGGCCCAAGAAACACACTTCTTTTTTTTTTTTGCAGGAAAAAACACACGTCAGTCGGTGCAGGTTCAGCACCCAAGTGCAGAGGAACAGGCCGATCATATGTCAAATGTTGAAAATCTAAGCCGTCTAAAATTTAGCATGCATATAGAGGATGCCAGGCCAAGTTTTGCTGTCCTGGCACCGCACCTGACATGTCACATGTATCTCCCTGTGTCTCTACTTGTTGGAAAACCTTTATATTATTTTTAACCGATTCTCGTCGTGGTCTAGAATCTCTTCACAAAGGAATTTTCGTTTCTTTCAGTGCTCCAACGGTTTTCTTTCATAGTTCTTATCACGAAGAGATTTCCAAGATCATTCCCTTTGGAACGAGATTCTCTCTTATTTACTTCACGAATTCCATCAAAGAAAACTGTTAGAAATAGAAGAAAATAAAGGGAATAAAAATGAAGAGAGGAATCGAAAAAAGAATGAAACGAAGGGAATATGGTTATGAATGGTCTTACAATGGATGAACTCTGGTTGTGTGTTTGCACATACCTCATGCAGGTGGATGCATATGGTACAGAGCGCCTACAATAATTTAGAGAAAATCTACGATTCGTCGTCGAATAACTACTGATTCTACAATTCATCATCGAATAAATTCTGTTTACTTCTATACCATCGAATAAATATTTCAGTTCCTTATATGCTATCGGCTTCAGATACTGCCATCCGCTATACTGTTCATAAACAGTACCCGAAAATAAAAAAAGTCACAAAAAAATATGTCGATTTTTGTGCACGCTCTATAATTCATAATCAACCCATTTTAACTGTATTCACCTAAAAATACTGTGTAAAATTCAAACTAAAATTTCTCAAAATGAGCTACTTTTATAACACTGTGCATTACAAAGAACTAATTTTTTTCACCGCGGGAGATAATTTTAGAAATTATTACATCACATTAGAGGAATATTAGTAAATTTTCTCAGATTTTTTGTAAATTTTTATGAGGCTTAAAAATTGCAAGAAGTTACAAAAGTAGTATATTTTGAAGAATTTTAGTTTGAATTCTATACAGTATTTTTAGGTGAATACAGTTAAAACGGGTTGATTATGAATTATAGAGTGTGCACAAAAATCGACATATTTTTGTGACTTTTTTATTCTCGGGTACTGTTCATATCGTTCATAAACAGTACAGCGGAGGGTAGTATCGGAAGCCGATGGTATATAAGGAACTGAAATATTTATTCGATGGTATATAAATAAACAGAATTTATTCGATGACGGATTATAGAATCAGTAATTATTCGATAGCAAATCGTAGATTTTCTCAATAATTTATCCCAGCATGCTCAATTCTTAACTGGCAGCAGTGTATAAACGTTCTTGAAAATTCGCTGATCACTGCATCGATCTAAATGCGCATAGCTGCTACTACCTGTTAATTGAAGATTCTGAACTCTGAATCCTGGCCAGATTTTTCAAGCAATTTTATGACATGCAGGACTCCCATTTATTTTTTTTCGAGAACGTTGACTCCAATTTACTGAAATCGAAATTGATAAAAAAAAATTCCTGGGCCTGTATGTATTCGTTTGCTGGTCGGTCTGGTACCCATCGTTAAACCTCTGGAACCTGGTTTAACCTCCTTCCCCCAAGTGAAACATCTGCATTGGTTAAAGGAGCGAACCTAGCTAGGTCAGATAATCAGAAATCGAACTCTCCTTTTTTTTTTCTCCTCTCGACATCATGACAAGATTAAAATACGGAGTCTTATAGTCCTCAACTAAGTGTCAACTCAACTGAAAAAGGGGATTATATTTTGTAACCAACGGTTCCATGTATTATGCTGCTAAGTATGATGTTGACTGATGTTAGCTACAGATATTATATTGGGAGCGGTTAGACAGTCGGACAGCGGCGAATCTGTGTCATGATTTATGTAAGAGCATGGATTTCAATATTAAGGAGCTAGATAATACAAGAAAAATTAGCCCGGACAAAATCTGTTTTATAATATGCGATAAAAAGAGTATGGATTTCAATATTCCATAAATAAGAATATAAGTGTATGACAGAGCAACAGCAGTACACATGATCTTTGAGCGATATGACAGCAAAACTGAAATAATATATATCATGTGTAAAATATAAATTGGACAGCAGATGTAAAATATGTATAAATGTGCTTAAAAAATGAAGCAATAATTAGCCCTAAAACTTTTATCTACTCCCTAATTATTCTAGAATAAACATTATGAATAGAGCAATATTTCTAAGTGTCCAAATAGCATATAGAATCTAATCTAGTTCTCAAACACCTAGATCATCATACTGTATATGACTGTACAGATAAAAAAAAGAGTCCTCAGTTGTGCTCAAAGCTAGCAGACTACTGCTGCATAACACAAAGGCAAGAATCAACTTTCAAAAGACAGTACTGAACTGCTAGCTTCCCAAGTATCGATTGCCAGAGAGAATTAACAAAACTGAGGATATAACAGCACACATATAGGGATCACACTGATATGATATGCACTTGAATACAAAGCCAACAAGGAACTCGAGGTACAGGAACAAAGTATAAGCCACTCGAAATAACCTCCAGGTAAAGGCTTTGTATCACAGAACTAGACTCATCTCATATCACAGCTATGGTACTTAGAAATTTTCTCTATCTCTACATACATTTATCATCATCGAGCAATAAACATACACACCTGAACTGTCCAATTTAACAGAGAAAGAGAGATAGATGAAACTTGGAATACTCACAATGCTATGCACTCAAACGAATCAATCAGAGAGGCAAGGCACGGCTCAATTGCCGCTGTCCCAGAAATCCAACCACCCGCCGTTGCCGCCGGAGTGAGGGATGACGGAGATACAAGACCTCAACCACCCAGCCACCGTAGTGCGGGTGAGCCTCAGCATTTGCAACACCAACCAGCACCTAGAGAAAATGCTCCACCACTCAATCCCCAAGCACCGAAGCACAGACACCAGAGCCGAGCACCTCTCGGTTCCATATCAGGGGACCAAGCCAAATCAGAGAGAAGACAGTGAGAAAAACCAGTGGAAAAACACCCTTCTCTCTTGTACCATGGAGAGGAGGCTAACCTTCAAGTAGGCACGAGGACGGTGCCCTCCAGCCTCACAAGCCAGAAGGACCCGGAGACGGTTGCGTCGTCGCCGCACAGCCGCCAGCTCTCTCTCCTTGATCCAGCCGAAAGGTCTCCCATTCCTTTTGCCCTAGCTCCTGCCTCACCCTTGAACCCATCAAGATATGGACTCGGGCCAAGTAGAGACGAATGGGCCAGCAGGTTCAAATGCAAAGGAAGCTCACGAAAATATTAAAGTTCTTATTTTCCTCAACAAAATCAAGGGGCGAAGTGACAACGAGGTTACTTATTGGTCAAACCAAGTGCTCCATCCATATATCTTACGCCTCGTTTAGATTTTAGGATATAGGCCAGAGAAGAAAATGTGCACTTGAAATTTAATCTTAGTAATCCACTCATTTCAACCATTCTATCCTAACCTTCTATTCATTTCGCTTTTCTTATCCCACTCTTTTCCCAGTTACCAAACAAGCCTTAGAGGAGCAAAACAAGGACCCAGCCATCTCGTCCAGCATCATCTCGCTTGCCACTGGACCAGTCAACTGATCAGTGAGGTCGATGATTTTTTGGTTTTAGATTTTCGTTCAAGTTTGAACCAAATCCTAAGGTGCTTTGATTAAATGCAAGCCTTTTGTATCGATTCGCTAAACTAGGTGTTTTAATATCGCTTGTTTTAAGGGATTTCTAGTTTTATGCCATCAGTTAAAAACTTTTAAACTGACAATGCGTGATTCGTTTCAGACCAGATGTTAGGTTTATGTCATTTGCAGTTTCGGTTTTTATAATCGCTTTTGTAATTATTCGGTTCATATTGTTGCTTTTAAAACGTGTTAGGCTTATACCACTAGTTAGATCAAACTAGTGACATACACCAAATAAGTTTTTGGGTCCAAACACGCTAACTAATAGCATGAACCAAATAATTTTTACGAAGCAGTGGTACGAACCTAGTAATTCAAAAGGCGGTGGCAAAAACCAAAATGATAATTGAACTAGTGGCATAAACCTAAAATTTTCTTTTCTTTTAATCTTATCGTGTGGTTTGAACGATCCCCCGGCAACGTGACCTTTTGAGCCCACGTCACCCTAGTTTTTTTTGGTATATTTCGAGTTGGGGATTAGCGCTTGTTTGCTATAACTAGTTAGGTGCTCGTGCGTTACAAAGGAATTCATATTTTACACGAAACGATTTCATATTCTACACAAAACAATTGTTTCGGATACATACATATGCCGAGCATACGAATTTACAATAACGGGATATTTGAAGCATTCTAACATTTTATCAAACTGGCAGTGACATTGCTTTCTATAGCTTTCCATAGAAGAGCATCATCGTCTGCTATTGTACGTGTGAAACATACCTATAATACCAAGCATTTTTAAAATCAAAGATCTCACAGACAACATAGAAACGAATATCAAAAGCACACGTATGAAAAACTGCTATTAAGCAGTTCAGTTTTCGTCATTGAAGCCAACAAAAACCATAATCTAAAAACCAATAACTTCTCAATATCAACTCATTTAACAAAATATATATTGGCTCCACCCCCCACCACTAATACACAAGTGGATAATCTAGTGGATAATTTATTGTGATCTTACAAAATATATATCAAGCTACTGACTCAAGGTGTTCAAATAAGCAAATGGAGAATTACCATAACCTAGCCATGATCGTGAGCTCTGTCTATGACAAAGGTTCTTTACTTTCAAAACAAAATTCACTAGAGGAACAAAGCCAAAATTTCTAACAATCTAACTGGTTTGTTCATCCTTTAATGAACACAAGAAAGCATAATATAACAGAATAACTGAGCACCATAGTCCAATTGCTATTTTTATTCGTCACCCTATCACAACTAAATAGATTGAAGAATGTGTATGCAACTATGAGATGTTATAACAGAAACAGACATGCAAATAGCAGCAGAATTATATGGGAAATCGGTTCCATCCATCACACAATGATCAGTTGCTCAGTACACGACAAATATCTAAATATGCTATCTGCACATAGATCATTTACATAACTATATGATACAGATTTCTTGTACATCATTACAAAATTAAAAATGTAGGTGCACAACCAAGGGGAATTATCACCATTCTGCAATCACATTGAATGCCTCCGGAAGCAACAGGAATAGGTACTGTACGTTGCCACCGTATGCCTATGTGTTGCAAGGGACACCTAATTAGCCATATACAATTCTTCTTTATAGACAATTCTGAAACCTAAACTTTGCAACTAATGTGAGTTACCACATACATGGGTAGGTTGCTCTGTTCGCAACGGAAATGCAAAATTATTAAGTTATCAATTAGCCCAATTTGCAACCAAAGCAACGGTAAGAATTCATCAAATCATCAATTAACATTGTTCTTTTATTAAAAGGAACGAAAGCAAGTTGTCTGCATGTTTCGGAGCTCTTTGCTTATTTAGGTGATTTCCATTTATCTTACATCACTTGATATTTCCAGAAGGCTTTGGCGATACCCAGAAGTGATGTATATACTGGCTTACTGCCTAAACTATTACAAAGCAAAGAAAGGACACACAATAGAAGAAGGCAAACTTATTAGATTAACAGTGCAGTTTTTCATCCAAATATCAGAGGCCGCTGAACCATAAAAATGCAGAAAGCAAGCTGATTTTGATTTAGGGAACTGAAACATCAAGTCAAGAACCTATGACCACTGATCACATTTACGTCAAAAGAAAAAAAGCCCTGTAACCACGCATCTGTTACAGAATTAACCCAGCAAGTGTTGTTTCATTTCCAACTGAATGCAATAATTAAAGTTCCAATGTTCTTAAATAAATCACACTTGGATAGACTACACCCCGAAATTGTCCTTGCCCTATCCACCATCCAAGACATTGTTTATATTGTAGTCACAATAGCACCTCTGAAAGCAAGCACATCAGTAAGATCGTATTAACCAGCAGTTCATAAGACTGCACATTCCAATGAAAGCACCCTCCTTCTAAGCTAAAATTAGCTTAGATCTTGATTCTGGCCTAATTAAAAAGTCAAATAAACAAACATGGGGTTTGGAAAAGGCGTTGAGTTCACTGGCAGCACAACCTCAGAGAATAATGACGGCGCCTCCACCGCATATCCCGGTAGCGCTGCATAGAGGGCGATGGAGAGTTGGAGACTGTATCGAAGGTGATGAGGTCCTGAAGCCACACACCAGCAGCTGCGGCATAACGTAGAAGCTCTCACACGGTTGCTGCTCCCAACGCAATTCATCAAACAAGTTATGTGCAAGAGTGGAGGGTAACACCGCAAGGACGAAGAAAACAATAACCATGAGAGAGAAGGGAAGAGAAATTGTGAGGGCCTCACGGATATCTTGCTCAAACACACGCTGTTGCAATCCTAGTTGGCGAAGCAGGCGACCTCAGCGCGCGCTTCTGCCTTGCGATGTCACTCGACCTGAAGAAGCTGTATCTCGAAGGTGTACTGCCGCACACCGCGCGTGTGCCCTTCGCATGACCGAGGTAATTAGGTAAATGCAGGGAGGCAAGACGTCCTGCGAACGATAACCACTGCGTATTTTTTTTAAAGTAGTAGAGATAAACTGCAAGCCATCATATGTCTCGCTAGCTCCTGCATGTTCTATGCCTCCAGCTCCTAGTGATCCTACTCATCCGACCGGCTAGCTAGTCATCTCCGCAGCTGTAAGTGAGAGATGGATCAAGGTTGAGCGTTTGGCATGGTGGGAGAAGGGGCGGAGGGCAGGCAGCTCGCGCCTCTTCTTGGTGGCGGCGGCAACTCCAGCTCACCGTCGTTGGACGCGTCGCTCCTCCGCCGCCTCTACGCCGGCCACGCCCTAGGCAAATGGGGCACCCGGTGCATTCTCTCCATGAGCTTGCCTTAATTTGGTTAACCGTTCTTTAAAATCCATGGATGAAAAATTAACCGTTTTTCAGACTTCCCCGGATCTTGACTGGGAGCAGGGTCGCATTTTCGTTTTCTTTTCCCATTCTTATTTCTGAATTTCAACATGTCAACTTACAGCAACTTATGAGTTGAGTGTAGAGTAATAAAGGGAGGAAAAACAGCTCAACATGACTGGCATACTCTTGACTGGATTTATTTAGAAGACTTTTACGGTACATCTAAATGAGTGCATACCGTCTATTTTCTTCATCCGGTGGTTTAGATTGGCCCAATGATACTCTATCGTCCACCAGTATCATAGGTATCATTAAAGAGTATCATAGGTATCATAAGGGTAGGATTAGAAAAAAAATATGATAAACTTGTAAATTATATGTTTAATTAGGGAATGTCAAAATGTTAGTTTATTCTTCGGATAAACTTTCACTTATTCTGTTCATTTCATTTATTAGGGTTTTCACCCTCCGTCGGCCGGTCGATGATAGGTGGCGAAGGTCCGAAGTCCGGTCAGTCAATGACGTAATTACCCCTAAGGGTACCAAGATAATTACAATAATACCTACTAAAATGGACGGTTGGATCACAACAATAATACTCTCCATCATCTAGTATCATGGTGTACTGTAAATGTTCTCTTTATTTATCCCTATATATACCCACTGGTTTTACAGATTACCAGCAAGTTTGGAATAATATTAATTGATCGATGCAAAATCATCACTGCAATCATAGTTCATCCTGGCCTTTTCCTCCTCAAATTGTTGTTAGTCTAATAATCAGGGGTCAGAACACCATTATACAATTCATTGCTTTCTGATTGTAATTGTTGGATTCGTTAATTATGTACATCATTTTCTTTTGTTTGTCCTTTTATCATATATTAGCAACTGCACATGTATTTCACACGTGTGGAATAAATTCAAGATATAGAAATATGAAGAAGTAAAAGAATATAGAAAAAAAAAGATTTGCATACACCAAATTCACAAAATGATCATATAATTTCAAGAGCAGGGGATGGTGAATACCTCAACAGAAAGGTGGAGGGGACCATATCGTCCAAAGTTGGCCGTCTGTAGCAACGTTGCGAGAAGGATCAAGATGATGACTGATTTATGAGGGGATGAAAATAATTCTCGTACAGTACCTTAGTGTAAGGACAACGAGGGCGGTGGCACACCCTCTCCAGAAAGATGACGATGTAGGCATAGTGCGGGAGGCAGCACACCCTCTGGAGAAGCTCGACACTGTAGGCAAAGTGCGGGAGGTAGCACACTCTCTGCAGAAACCCGACGATAAATGTATGGAAGATAAATATTAAACGTCTAGGTATGAAAGAAAAATAATAGGAGATTAAATGTATTTTTTAATGTATGAAAGACACATATTGGACGTCTTATGGGAGATTGAATGTATTTTTGGAAGGATGAACGGGATCTAACTTTACGCGGTGATCGTTTGATCAATTTAGGTTAATGGTGGAGATCGATCGGATCTGCCATAACTCGTGTATTTAATAGGAGTAATAGCAACTGCACATGTGTTTCACATACATAAAATCAATCTAGGATATATCAATCTAAAGAAGTAAAATAATATAGCATAATAAAGGAGAGATTTGCATATATGAAATTCACAACATGGTCATATAATTTTAAGATGGGGACAATGGTGAGTACCTGGATAGGAGGGTGGAGGGGATCATATCGTCCAAAGTTGGCTATCCATAGCAATGTTGGGAGTAGGATCAAGATAGTGACTGGTTTGTGAGAAGATGAAAACAATTCTCGTATAGTACCTTGTGTAAAGATAGACCGACTAAGGCAACCTCCATGGTAGACGGCGATGGAGGCGACATGCAGGCAGCGGCGCACCCTCTGTAGAAAACCGATATTGTAGCCGAAGTGCGAGAGTTGGTGCACTCTCTGGAGAAATACAACGCTATAGGTGAAGTGTGGGAGGCGGCGCACCCTCTGAAGAAACCTGACGGTGAATGTAAAGAAGGCAAATATTGGATGTATATGTATGAAAAGCAAATAATAGGAGATTGAATGTACTTTTGGAATGTATGGAAGGCAAATATTGGACGTCTAGGTATAGAATGCAAATAATATGAGATTAAATGTATTCACTACAACAAATATGCTATTCCATGACCATAAGCTTTCGTCACTGATTATTGAATATTTTTCATGGCATGAAATTTGTCATGGTTGTATGACAAAAATTTATTTGTCATCTTTCTTGCATCTCTAATCAAATTCAGTAACGAATGAAAGCTTTTTTGTCATAGAAATTATGACTGATATTGTATCGTCACTACTTTTATGATGTTATGCACCATCACTGTTGAAACAAAAAAAATGTCACAAGTTGGTGGTTGTGGTGCTGCCACGTGGATAGCGATTGTCATAAATTCTGCAACCTTATGATATAGATCTGACGTGGCAAAATATTGTGAAGAATTTTATCGTCATGATTTAGCAAAAGGCCCATGTGATTGCTGAGTATATGCTGATTGTTGAGGCCAAGTAATGTGGGCTCAACCTATTTTGATGCCCAATTCAATTTTGACCAAACCCATTTTAAAGCCCAATTCGATTTTTTGCTAAACCTATTTTGAGGCACAATGTGTATGGGTTGGACCCATTTTACAGATGGTACTATGTTGGACCGAATTATCAATGGGCCAAGTCCATTCTAACGATCATAACAATTTCAAGCTCATTTCATATATGTACATATATATGAACTTAAGCCCATTTTACTTGAAAGATTTGACCTAGTTGTCTGCCAATCCATCTTTTTTGGTCCAATTAGCAACTCATACATATGCATATATCAGATTCATTCATAAAACACAAAATGTGCAAAGAAACATACTCGTGCATTTTATATGAGTATAGATTGAACAAATTAAGAAGCTAATAACATTTGGGGAACAATGAAATCAAATGCCCAATTGTAAAGCAATATTTATTGTTATTGAGTTTGTCTATTTTTTTCCAACTTTACATATCTAATTCTTTTTCTAGGTTTCCTTTTTGGAGGATACACAATTTATTTTGTCAAGAAATATTCCCTGTTGTGTGAAACTATATATAAAGATTGCAAGGTAAGATGATGGCTTTAGTTCCAAAATCTTCATTTTCCATAGGAACTAGCGGGGTGGCCTGTGCAATTGCGTGGCTAGTCTAAAAATGCAACTATGCATGTATCATTGTATCATCGTAACTTTATCATCAATTTGTGCTTTACCACTAATATGACTGCTTCTTGATAGACATAATTCAAACATGGGCCTACAATAACAATGTTTTCATCTATTCGGGGTACTATATCGTTATATATTTGATCTATTTCATGTAGATTACACTCCATAAACACTTATTCTTATTTTCTTTGCTATTCTAATCGAATAACTTTTGTTTTGGTTGGGAGGTCACACTCCATCATTTGCGCGGTATGCGGACTACGCCCTTCCTTGTCACCTTTCAAACACCACGACCTTGAGGTACACGATTCAATCCCAATGCAACGAAGCTCGTATCCTCCTATACCATTTCGCTCTCATGTTATGCTCTGCAGATCAATGGCTTCGTCGGCATTCCTTTTTGTTGCCCAAAGTTGTGGTTCCACCATCAGCGTTATGCGGGCTACATCTTACTCTGCCGCCTAGCTGATGCCGTGACCTTGACTTATGGGCTCCAAGACCAGTGCAACAATGCTTGTATCCTCTCCTACCGATTCTTGTCTCCATCGATGTCAGTAGCTATATGGGTCAATGGGATTCTCTTTATCTTTGCATCTGCCTCGGTCATCCGGCATTGGATACATGATTTGAACTCGTCTCCTGCTTCAACACAACTGTGCTTTATGACATCCTTAGCATCAATGCCCTCCTATCAAACACCACACCCATCTCCTTCTGTTGCTACAAAGTGGGCAACAATGTTGGCAGTCGAACCTCCAGTTTGTCTATGTCGTCTGGGAGGGAGAGAGAACATGTTACCTTGTTCTTTTTTTCGTTGAGTGAACGCATGTTTTTTTCCATGATCTGAATAGATCGGTCATCGTCTTGTATCGGGTCTTATGTCTTTTTTTACACCTCTTGTATTGAGCTATGTCTCTATTTTTATTATTACATTTTACATCAAAAGATCCTTTGAATTGCCACTTTGAACTCTTAAATGCATGCAGAGTCAAACGAACCTATGCATTAATCAAATTATTATTTTTTTGCTAGCATTTGGCTTCATATTTTAATTATGGTAGAGGTGGGTAATAGAGAAGCAGGTATATGGGTATTTTGGGTTTATTTTTTTGTAATGGTAGTGGTGGATTAAGGGCAATGATTTCTCACCAATGTATCCCTAAGGAGGCATCCAGTCGAAGTCATGAGGATCATCATCATCAGAGTCTGACTCCACCAATCTCCTCTTTAGCTTAGTAAAGCTAGCCAACATTTTGGTCAACCTTCATCCAATTCCACTGATCATATGAGATATTGGAAAGTATTAGATAAGAGAAACGATCGATACATGATGAAATGGTGAAAACATCCTTTGCTGTCTGTGCTGGCGGTCAGAGTGGCATAGCCCGCGGTCTGACCGCGAGCACACAACAGATCCAAATCAATGGATTTTCAAGGAATTCGAAGTTTCAACCAATCAAACTTTGAGAAAAGACTAATTTGGATACTAGTAACTCATTACAACCAATATAGATCCCATCTTCTAAACCCTAAGTATGTAGAACACTTAAATCCATAGGGAAAGAGAGAGGGAAACGAGAAGATATCAGGAGAACATGGTGGAGGAGTCTGCGGTGAGACCGGAGAGGTTCTCGGATCGACCGGGAGCGAAGAAGTGTGCTCCCCTTGAGATGGCACTGAGCGCACGTGTGTGTGAGAGAAAGAGAGAAGAACGTGCATGGTTTGGAGTGAATGGGGACCGAGGAAGGAGACAAAGAAGAAAAGAGTCGGTTCCACTCAATTTCTACGCTGACGGTCAGCCAAGAATCGGGGTGGTCAGACCGCTGGAGCAAGAAAGGCCAAAACTTCTTTGTATAGGTTTGGCGGTCAGACCAGAAGCCTGGTGGTCAGACTGTTGAAACTAGAAAACTCCAAATTTTGAGATTGAGCTAGAGGATGGAATTTTTTAGATAACATATATAAAGATATGTTTTTCGATAGCTCCACTAGCAACACAAACCAATCATAACCATAGATGGAGTATATCAAATTGAAATCGTGCATCAACTTGGCATATTCAAGAGAGAACTTATCATACGGAATATGTGCATGTAATTTATTGTATGATGCTAGAACATAAAAATATACAAACGCTATGTGCCCATTATTTCAAGCAACATTTGAGAAGTCAATTACATTAAGCTCATTTCTTAATTTGCAAAAATGACTCTCATCTAGAGGTTTGGTGAAGATATCCACCAGTTGATTTTTGGTTCTCACACTATCTACTAGAATATCGCCTTTACTCACATGATCTCTAAGAAAATGATGGTGAATATCAATATATTTGGTTCTAGAGTGTTGGACTGGGTTTATACCTATTTTCACAGCACTCTCATTATCACACAATAGAGGCACAATTTTGAACTTAACTTCATAATCTAATAAGGTTTGCCTCATCCATAGCAATTGAGCATAACTACTACCCGTGAAAACATATTCCGCTTTGGCGGTAGATAGAGCTATAGAATTTTGTTTCTTGGATGACCATAAAACTAGTAACCTACCTGGAAATTGGCAACTCCTGGAGGTGCTTTTTCTATCTACTTTGCAACTCGCATAATCAGAATCCAAATATCCGATTAATTAAAACTTAGCACCTTTGGGATACAAAAGCCTATACTAGTAGAGTATTTCAAATATCTTAAAATGTGCTTAATGGCCATTAATGACATTCCTTGGGTGAAGCTTGAAACCTTGCACATATACACACACTAAACATGATATCGGGTCTAGATGCGGTAAGGTAAAGCAAACTACCAATCATTGATCTATGAAGATTTAAATCAACCAATTTACCTCTCTTATCAAGGTTAAGATGCCTATTTGCTACAATAGGAGTCTTGATAGGCTTTTCATCTTTCATACCAAACGTTTTCAATAAATCATTCAAATATTTGGTTTGGCTAATAAATCTCCCATCTTTGAGTTACTTGATTTAAAGTTCAAGGAAGAAACTCAATTCTCAAATCATAGATATTTCAAACTCTCTAGATATCATCTCTCCAATTTTTTCACAAAAATCTTGGTTAGTAGATCCGAAAATGATATCAACATAAATTTGACATACAAAGAAATCATTTATAATAGATTTAGTGAACAAAGTAGTATCAACTTTCTCAACTTTAAAACCTTTTGAAACAAGAAAATCTCTAAGTCTCTCATACCACGTACGTGGGGCTTGTTTAAGGCCATAGAGAGTTTATTCATACGAATATGCTTTTTAGGATCTTCAAAACCAGGAGATTGTTCAACAAAAATGAGTTCACTAATTTTACCATTTAAAATGAACTTTTTACATCCATTTGATATAACTTAATATTATGGGATGAAGCAAATACGAGCAAGATTTTAATAGCCTTAAGTCTAGCTACGGGAGCGAAAGTTTCACCAAAATCTAATCATTCAACTTGAGTGTATCCTTGTGCAACCAATCTTGCTTTGTTTCTCACAATAATTTCATCTTCATCTTGCTTATTTCTAAAGACCCATTTTGTTCCAATCACATTGTGATCCCTTGGATTTGATCTTCCTGCTAAGTCTCATATATCATTATGGGTGAAGTTGTTTAACTCTTCATGCATTGCATTTACCCAATCCGAATCATCAAGTGCTTCTTTAATGTCACCAACAATTTGATCAATGGGGTGATCCTTGGAAATGGCATGGTGAACCTTTGGATGAATTATCGGCTCTTGTGTTGTAGTGGATGAAGTGGTAGCCGATTGTGGTGGATCTTTCTCATCTTCCATATCATGAGTTTGAACTTGATCATTTGTAGTGGAAATAGATGAAATGACCTAAATGAGGTAGAAGGATCATCCTCTTTTTCACCTTCATCTTTTTGCATGATATCTCCAATTGATATGTTCTTGATAGCTCTTCTCAAGCTCTCATTACCTACATTATCCAAATTCTCTTGCTCTTCTTTCTTAGAATGTAGTATTTGCATCCAATACCCGAAAATATGAGATGTTTAGTTTTCTTCCAATAAGAAGCTCATATGGAGCCGTCTTCAACAATCAGTGACAATATATCCTATTTGATGAATAGCAAGAAGGTATTAATAGCTTCGGTATAAAAATTGTTCGAAACTTTATATTCCGAAAGCATCGATCTTTCCATATCAATTAAAGTTTGATTCTTCCTTTCAACTACTCTATTTTTCTCTAGAGTTTATTTGACCAATAATTCATGCTTAATTCTCTTTTCTTCGCAAAAATTCTCAACCTTTGTATTCTTGAATTCGAAGCCATTATCATTTCTCACTTTCTTGACCTGAACTCAAATTCATTTTTGGCCCTTATCATTTTCGGCCCTCTATTATCTCCACAAGTGATTTTGTCATATTCTGATCCATCATTGCTCATAGATGTGAACATCCTTTGATTTCTGATCATGTGTTGAGTGCACCCACTATCTAACATCCAATGCCTCCCATCGAACTTGTAGTTTACCTACAAAATAATATTAAGCTCTTTTATGTACCCAAACTTATTCGGTTTCTTGGATGTTAGTTATCAAGACTTTAGGTATATAAATGACATTATTTTAGCACCAATTCTAGTAGTGCCAACAAATATCGCTTTAACACTACTATTTGAATATCTCTTAAGAACATAGCATGAATCAAAAGATGCATATGAATTATCCTTTAATATTTTTACAATCTTTCTCAACATGTCCTGTTTTCTTGCACTTTATGCAACCGCTACCATTCACAAAAGTGATTTTGTGATGGATGAAAGCTTTTTTACCCTTCTTAGGAACATACCTATTGAGCGCGGAATAGTTAGGCATCTAGGGTCTTCCTTCTTGACTAGGCTGATAATAGCGGAGCTGCATTCTTCTATCAACTTCACAACCTCCTTTTCTAGCAACTCTTGTTTGTTGTATAAAATGTACTTCCAATAGTGTGAGTAGGTAGGGACCCTCATCACATCTAGCAGATGTACATTTACATAAAACTTTCTTATTACCTCAACAAACTTGTTGAACTGCTCATCCGGAGTGGTCCTATAGTGAGGCCTAGGTGGAAGGATGGTTTCATCTTGCTCATTAGCGACGTCTTCATCTTCTCCCTCTACTACTGACGTCACTAAGGGTGTGGCACCATCTACAACTGGACTTGACTGCTTCTTGCTTGTTCTAATCCGTACTACCTTGCATGACTCTGATGGCTGCATTGGTTGTCCTGGTAGCTTATTATCATTTTGCTTCACCAACCTAGCAACTTGAGAGATCTTATTTTTCAACATCTTGCTGATTGAACCAATATTCTCCAGGGCAGCTCCAATCTTGTCAACTTTGCCATCTAATCCTTGCATGGCACGATCAATGTTCCTGAACTCGATCAAGACCTCCTTGTTGACCCTCTCTTGTTCCTCCATGAACTGATTCAACTGAACACGCAGTTTTGAATCTCCTGCTCCGGGTAGAATTTCCAGGAGTAGTATTAGTTGAGGGACCATAATTGTTACCACTGCTATTGCCGTAGCTTAGGTTTGGATATCCTCTCTAGTTGTATCCTTGTTTCTTGGGGAAGTTGTTGATGAAGCTCAACTCCTCATACTGTAATTCGGGATAGAAATCCTGAACATGCCCATACTTGCCACACTCCTCACAAGTGGAATGAGTCTCAGCAGGTTGTACTGTCTCCATCTTAGTGCCTGGTGCTCCCAGGTTGTCCAACCTCCTAGTGAATGACTCAATCTTTTTTGCCAGAGTATCCACACCATCTACCTCTAGTATGCTCTTAGCTTTTCCAGTAGATGTTGGAGTGGTACATTCTGACACCCATCCTTGGTTCTCTAGAATAGTCTTCAAGAGTGCTTCAACAGCATTGATTCCTTTTCTTAAGAATGATCCACCAGTTGATGCATCGAGATGCTCCCTTGACGAGCGTTGTAGTCCTTCATAGAAGATTCTTAACATATGTCAATTGACATACCCATGATGTGGGCATGCAGTCTCGTACTCCTTGAGGCACTCCCAAGCTTCAGCAATAGTATTGTCATTATGCTGTTTGAAGCTTGTAATCTGGTTCCACAACTAGTTGGTCTTTCCTGGCGGGAAGAACTTAGTGAGGAAGGCAATAGCCACACTATTCCAAGTGAATATTATTTCTTTGGTAGTCTATGGAACAACTGCAACATCTTTCCCATGAGTGAGAACAGAAAGAGGTGTGTCTTTACATCATGCATTGTACTGTAAATGTGTTGCAGATCTGGAGGAACTGCTGGAGGTGAAGTTTTGCATCTTCTTTTCCTGCATATGGTGAATGTTTGACTATATGGATGAAGGAAGGCTTGATATCATCATGCTCTCTGCCCTTAGCATCCTTGTATTGAGAAAAAATGATTTTTGAGGGGTCTGGTGCTATGTATATGTTGATTGGTGGATCAGATTGTCATGAACCCATATTGTTTGGTTGGGGCTGCTCTGGCTTCTCTCCCTTACTATTATCCTCATGTGTCTTCTCTTCAGTGTTTGGATGCTTCATATTGTCGTCTGATGGGGTAATGGCAGAAGCAGTCACAGCGGCTTCCTTTTGAGCTTTAGATGCCCTGATTAGTGACTCTAGAGTGAACAGAAAATTATCTAGCAAATTAACTTTTTCTCTTGCCATCCCTATCTATGTTAGTGGACAAACAGAATATATACAATATGTACAATATGCAATGTAATTGAAATAAAATTAATCTAAAAGAGTAAAATAAACACCCTATAATTCATGTTGCTTATCCTTGGCAATAGCATCGGAAAGAGCTTGTTGATGCTAGTTACATGCATAATAAGAATACCGCAAACGCACGGGTCAATTATAGCACTTTCATCCGGAGTATTCCAAGCTTATCGTATCCACGGAGATCAGCAAGCAAACTACACAGGGGTTCACTTTAAACTAACAAACTAATTCTATTCATGAGCAATTGCGTTGAAGGCTAAGGTTGTTGATGGTTATGATGGTATTCAAACATAAAGATTAAATAACATATATATCTCTAAGCCTTATCTAGATTACAATAAATACTATCTCAATAGCAAATGGTTATGGTTCATAGTATAAAGATATCAATGCATAATATATAATAAGTTTCCTTAAATCCATTAATTCTCTTTGATTATCACCTATTAAGCCCCCGTGGTTCACCTCCCAAGGGTGTCACATAGGAAAAGTATGTGCACCCTCAGTTGTTCATTGAATATGGGCTTGAGAATCATCAGTGTGTGGCCAATTTACCCAGCTTAGCTCATACCTTAACTATCATGCTAATTTTGACTAATAGATCTAATCACCAGGATTATATCTACCAACTAGTCATCTAATTGCAAAGTAGATGAAGGAAGAAGAGGAAACATGATAATCAGGACCAAAAAAGAATACATGTTCACAGATTTTTAATATAAAAGTTATTGATACTTCATAAGGCATAAGATACAATTACCATCGTAGCATACCTTGATGGCGGCAGTTCTAGCTCTAAACCCCGATCAAATTAGAGCCTTGTGGTCTAATTAGATCATCTAAAATAGCCTAAACTAGTCTAGATATCTAAAGCTAAAGTTCAAGGTGTTTTGACAAGATTGGCTCTAGACTTGGGATCTTCCATGTCAAAACCGTTGAGAGGGTCATCTTTATATAGTGTTGATAGTTGGTCGCCGCAAAATGGCATAGTCCCCTAGGTTGCCACACGAGTCTCTCTTGCCATATCGGCCATGTCCAACTTGCAAGTCGGTTGTCCTCCTTCTAGAAGATGTCCAGGGACTTCCATGTGACCCCAATGTGTGTAGATTTCCCGAGATGGATTCATAAAGATAAGTCCAAATCTTCAATGATTTAGTTTCCTTATTGACACTTCTGGAATATTCTCAGCAATGTTGGTGTAGCTTATTGAAGGCTTGTACGAGGGGAAGGTACCTCAGCCTTGGATGGGTTGGGGTGGGCATTGAAATGGCAGTGCCATGCGACACCCTGGTTTATGCCGCACAACATCACTAGGTTTGGACCCCAATTGGCCCACTTCCTGATGGTTCAGTACCTGTCTTCCAGTATGGTCCATTTGTATATGATTCTATCATCTTTTCTAATGATTTCTATAAGTTATAACCAAATGATACTATGCATAAAATTGTCAAGGTTAGCATTAATAAATAATAATAATGATGGATAATCAGTAATATATTAAGATAATATGATGCTAATATGCGTGTATAATGAGTGTCATCAACCCCCAATGCAATTTACCTTAGGTTTCAAAATATCCTCAGTGACACGAGAGGGAATAAATGTTACCATATTCTTTCATGATTCTGTCACATGCAAAAAGAATAAAAGCTTATCATGTCTCATACTATAAACAAAAAACTTGATATCATCGCTTACCTCCTATATCTTCTTTTCTTTCCATTCCTTTTACCATTTGTAAGAGATTTTGATTGGACCATGCTTGCATGAAGCGTTTGGATCTATAGTAGGAAAAACACATGAATTAGAAGAGAGATAGACACAAAAGGAATTCTTCCAAGAGGTTGGAACTCATGTTAGAAATCCTAAAAAAAGTCTTTGGAACAAGCCGGGTCAAATTCTATGAAATTCCTCCACTTTTCCTTTGTGCCAAAGGAGGCCTAATCATGCTCAAGTTTAATAATTTTGTTTAGAAAAAGAGAAAATCACACTCCTATGTATGTCACATTTGTGTACAGTCTAATCAATATATCTTATATAGAGATAAGGTTGTATATGTTTTTTTTTAGAAAAAGGAAGTTGTTCCAGCCTCTGCATTGTTTATGGATACAACCTTTGGTTCTTCTTGCATTATATCAGCACTTGGATGATCCTTTGGAATAAATAAGCAACAAAAAATATGGAGAAAAGTATCATCAAACATATAGCTTGCTATAAATCGCCACCAATTCTGGTGAAGAAATCCATGGCAACAACTTCCAATGCCTGACAAGCTGAGCTGATGTCCTCCATGTGTTCCTCCTTTTGCAATAGTTTCCAAAATTTTAACTAGTAGGTGTCCCTAAACAAAGCTTTCATAAAAGACATCATAGGTGTTTTTATCAAACACAATATCATTACAGCATCATCATATGGCCCAACATGAAGCAGCCACCCTAGTTAAAATCATTTTTTCTTTCCCGTCTATTATGCAAAACCAACCATTCATCATATGAGCGATGTTCCTGGGTTTGTTTATGCCTAGGGCAATTGTGGCAATAAACCATATTGAGTTAGCAAAGTGACATTCTAAAAAGAGATGTCAAATACTTTATTTCATTTTGATTACATAAATTGTATTCGAGACTTCCATTCCAATTACGCTTTGCCAAATTATTTCTTATCAAAATGACATCTCTTCTAAGATACCACAAGAAAATCTTTATGATGTACTATGTTGTCTCTGTTCTATTTATATACTAGTTGATTGAAGCCTCTGTATTAAAATTGTTAACTGCATAAAGTACAAATTCATCCACCTTTGCATTCCGAAAATTATGGGTACAAATGAAATACCAATATTTGGTTGTACAAGTATTGTGTATTTGATTTGTTAATAATGGTACATGTTTTTTGCATTGAGAAACCACTTATTATCATTTACAACATAGGGATTTTTGTCTTTAGGACACTAAAAGAGTGTGGTTTGGACTCTATGACACCATTTAGTTCGATTTTTGCCTCTAGTACATTGAGAATATATGATTTTGTCTCCAAGACACTAAATGAGGGGGAAAGACCATTGTGCCTCTAGCTTCTCACCTCCATAATATTTTTTTTTCTCCATGTATAGATTATAATCAATCCTAAAATTTTGCATAATGATGCAATTCTCTATTCCCCATGCATGCAATTTTTGTTAGATTATTCACATAACTTTTGCAAAATGAAGCAGTGGCATAATAGTCTTTTCCCCCTCCTAAGTGTGTTGGAGACAAAATCACACATTCTCAATGTCCTACAGACAAAATCGAAGTAAAGGGTATCTTGGAGACCAAATCATGTTCTTTTTGTGTCCTAGACACAAAAATCCCTAGAAAATAATAGCCGAGCTCAAAAAACCATGCTATTTTTGTGTCAACATTTCATTGAACAAGAAGAACATGATTAATGCCAAAAAAAGGAGTGGAAGAAAATGAATTAAAAGGGAAAAAAAAAAGGCCCAGCTAGCCCCAGACTGCTCAACAGGAAAGAACGATCCGAGGAAAAGAATGGAGACCTCGGCCCACTAGGAGGGCCCACTAGAAACAATGCTCAACGGTCGACTCCACTGAACCAAAGCTGAACTGCCACACTGAGCTTCCAGGCCCTGCAAACACACGCTAATCAACTACAGGTTCAGCAGCCAAAGTGCTGAGGAACAGGTTGATCATTTACTCATCTGCAATGAATCAAAATCTTAGTTGTCTACAAGTTTACATGAATATATAGGACGCTAGAAGTGCCACTGTTCAATCACACCTGCCATTTGTTGCGTCTCTGAATGATGGATAATCTTTCCACCAGAGGCTAACTACTACCTGACTGAAACGAGTGCATTCAGAACTTTCAGACAGGGCCTCTGATCGCGTGTTTGCACATGGCTCTGACTTATAAACCAGTGTCGAGAGGAATAAGGCGCGGATTGCCAATAAGAATTCAGCCCATCACGATTCTCAACCGCCAAAAGAGACAAAGGCCAAAGCATGAGCTGACGGCTGAGCACACTCAACTAACCTGCTGTGGTGCTGAAAATTCACTGATGATCTCTACATCTTGTCAGGTTGTAATAGGCGGCCTTACGCCCTTACATCAGCACTATCCCTCCCCAGGAACGACTACCTGTGAGTTAAAGATTCTGAACTCTGAAAACCTGCCGAGAATTTGTAATGCATATCCTGATTCCTGACATGGATGCAGACGTGCACAATATTTCCTTTACTAGTTTACTTGATTTATATATCTCCATCGTTTAACCTCCTCCTCCAATGCGAAAAACTCCATGGTAGGTGGTAGCAGCAGCGCTCTTGGTCAGACAATCAGAAATCACACTACCCTTTCCTTTCTTCATCATGAACTGTCATGGTCATCGCCTCTGTTGCAACTAATTAACTAGAGTATTACTAGATATATATTACTCAATCAAGTTCCAACTAATCTAAGAAACTATGGCGTTGTTATCTAGCTAGCATACAGGAGGCTTATATTTCTTACTATATATGAACTAGCAAAACCGACGGCACCAACGTATTATACTAGCTAGTACAGATGCCAATTGATGTTTGCCGGATTCAGATTATCATACCATTAGTAATAGAGTACCGGAGAGCAGGTAGCCGGAGCAGCGAATCTCATCTCTCTGACTACCAGATCCATGTGAGAGTGAGTCAGGTAGAAATTGAAAACAAAAGGAGGAGCCCGAGCAAACCCAAGAGCTTGGCTTGAGCCAGTGCCAGGTGCTTGGTTTGAGCCAAGTGCTCCTCACATTCTCAGGCTACCTACACAAGTAAAGGCAAACTAAAAACTGTCTAGCACACATCTTCATCTTGCCGCTTGATACTTGTAGATTAGTGGGAGGCACTCAATTTGCTGCGACAATTGCAAAAATACACCCAAATGTGCCGGTGCCGACCGAAACGATCTTAGTAGTTCATCAGCTTCGTTGACTTCATTTTAATACACCGATCAGTCTCACAATATTCTATATTAGGTGGATCCAAGTGAGCAGTTAGAAGATGCATTTTAGATCCGACGGAAGGACGTCTAGGATGCTTTTGAACCCGCATGACATGAAGCGGAACTGGTGCTTTTTATATTCGTATAGATATAGATATAGACTAGTTAACCACAAGCGCCTCTTTGTGCTACGGTTTAAAAAGAAAAGGAAGAAATGGATTTTATCCATAATTAGATCATGTTTGGCGAGCTTCAGCTCCTCACGTCAGATCTTATATTTTAAAGTTAAGATAATATGATTTAGATCTTTCTTTTTAAACATCCAAACATCCTCAGTATACCCACAGCTAAAAAAATTCAAAGAGTTAAAACTCTACCAAACATACTCTTGTACGGTCGAATATATATCATTTCATCACGTCAGTTTTGATCCGCAAACCCCCCCTCTCTTTTTCTATGCAAGTTTTCCCACAGCTGGCCATGGGACGATGATGCACGCAGTTTTTGTATGCTTCTTGTTGTTTGAACGGTGCCCAGGCGACGTGACAGTTCGATCCCACGTCACCCTAATCCTTTTGTATCTTTCTGGGTTGGGGATTAGCGCTTGTTGTAGACTGCAAGCCAGTGTTGCCCTGATCCTACTCATCCGGCCAGCTATTCGTCTCCAAAGCAGTACTAGTGATTAACTGAGAGGCAGGTCAGGTGAGGTCCAGGCGAGGGCGCCGCGGCTGCGTACATGGAGGAAGAGGGAGCGATTGGGGCCGCTCAGGCTCAGCTCGCGCCTCTTCTTGGTGGTGCCGGCGGTTCGGGCTCGCCGGACGCGCCGCTGCTCCGCCGCCTCTACGCCGGACACGCCCTGGCCAGATGGGGCACGAGGTGCGTCGTTTCGTTCATTACTCCATCGGCTTGCTTCTGTTCTGTGCCACGCGCGCCTAAACTATGCGTGTGTTTTAACCTCTTCTTCCTTGTGTCGTGAGATGAACTGCAACTCAGTTCTCAGTTTGTCATGCCATTGCGGGATCACTAGGATCGGAGGTAGTTCTTGAAAAAAAAAAACGTATTTCTCCAGATCTTGAACGGGAGCCTGGCTACCGGTCCAACCTCGTCCGCGTTTCATTTTCTTTCTCATCCTTATGTTTCCTATTCGATTACAAAGATGATATGTACGCGCGCGCACGACACTCGTTTCCCTTATCATCCTTATTCTACAATGTCAACATTTCAAGTTTTTACAACATCTAATAGATAGTAGACTAAATGGAAGAAAAAGAAAAGAAAACATGGAGCTCATCATTGCTAGCATACTCTTAAGTCTTACCAGGTTTTATTTCTCCTTATACCCACCGGTATTCAAGGTTACTAGTTAAATTTGGAATATTGACTAGTGTTGCTGCTGCTACTTTGTTATAGTGTCCTGGTTGATTTGGATTATTACCTAGAATATCGATACTCAGTTAATCAAGTCGGATCATCATGTTATTTGCGTGTTGCAAATTAAAGGATGTGGGAGTTCTCGGTTGGGCTGTACATGATCCGCATCTGGCCGGGCTCGCTCCTCTTCACGGCCATTTACGGTGTCGTCGAGGCTTCCACTGTCGCGGTGTTTGGTCCAATGGTTGGGACACTCGTCGACAAGCTCACTTACCTTCAGGTCATCCATCCTTCACCAACTATTTGCTAATGTACTTGTTGAATTAGCGTGAGATAAAGTTGTGGGAATTCTTTTTCATTATACTAGTACTTTGAGGGCGCCTTTGCATGCATATAGCTAGATTGACGAAGTAGCTAGCTTAACAATGTAAGCTAGTATCCAAAACGATGCTATCGGTAGAGGCATTCCACAGTGGGGTATGCAACCATATGGTAGAAGTTAACAATGAATTGTTTTTTATTAGCATATTCAGCGATGACATTTGAAAGGAATTTAGGAAGTTTCATGTCTACCATATTGAAAGTATATATACAACACGCGAGTAAAAAGAATCATCTTGTGAAGAAAGACGACAAGCCTATGTATTCAGATATTGAAAAATAGAAAATTGCCATCAAAGTAGCCAAAATATTGTGCGCAATCAAATGAATAAAAAGATCTACATTACAAGCTTCTATAATACCTTCAAAGCTAGAAAAGGAAACAAGATAGGGACATAGACAGTATCAATATCAAACCTTCCCTACCCCCCCCCCCGACCCCTACCCCCCTCCAAATATTTCATCTGTTCATGGTTAGTGCTTTTGAGCAATTCTGACAGATTAAGAACAATTAATAGAGGTCAGTTTCACCAAGAAATTACAGTGAGGACATGTTCGGTTACCCACTTTAATTTGTCACAGTTAGGTATACTTGTCTTGACTAGTTTATAAAAACCATGTCGTTCTTGGCGATTTACACCTGTCAAACTTTTTAGATGGGCCTCATGCATCATCGATACAATGGTTGCAAGTTTCCCGTTACAAGTTAAGAAAAGAAAATGTTGGACAACATGCACATGTTTAACCTACGAACATACAAATCAATAGGCCCTAATCACACAATTATATGTCATAATTTCTGGAGTGAATCTATGCACCCTTAGCTAGCGAACCAGTAAGCTGAGTAAACAATTTGGTGAAGTAATTTGTATAGCTAGTTTTCTTGATCTATGCAATAGAAAACATCAATTGAAATATTACTTGTTTGAGCTCTTGCTAGCTTTGGCATCTTAATAGATTCTACATAATTAAGTGAACTTTTTGGGTCATTTTAGATATTTAGTTGTGTTATTTTGATTCTACACATTTTTTTTATATGTAAGGGTTTTATTCCCTAGCTTCTACAGAAGGCCTTGGTTCAATAGAGTAGAAAAAATAGAAAGAAAAAATCAAATAGGAGGGAAAAGTAGAAACCTCGTGGATTTGAAATTTCAACAAGAAACTCATGATTCATGTACATCCACCTACAACACCTGTAAAATCAGGGAAAATGCAATCCAAAGATCCACCAAGCATCGCACCTATAATCATACATTTTCTCATACTAGGAAATAATTATCTAAAAAGACTACATGCTATGAAGAGTAACAATACCAAAATTGATAACTTTGGTCTATTTTCTTAATTTAATAGAGTTCAAAAACTAAGAAAAAAATATAATAAGAAACATCAACATCTTAAACTATATAAGCATAATCATTTATTCACGCAATAGAAATGCATATAACTATACATCAGACTTCCCTAGCCATGTTTGCCAATTTTACATGTTACTATGTAGTCCATAAGATAATAGAAGAAGTTGATGTTAAAACATTCCAAACCTTGAATATGAGGGATTTCTATACAATTACGTTGTTTACACATCGTTGACATGTGTGTAGACCTAATTCATAAATCTCAATTTTAGCTAAATTTATTTCCAAACTAAAGCAAGCTCAAATTTTACATGAAGCACTTTTAATGACCTGACCATATTTACACTAGACAACAATATAGTATATCTGCATATTCTAGACGTAAAGTCTTCTTAATTTCAGCCGATTTCAAGTCGAACCCTTTATTGTTCCATTGTGGAAACTGTTTTTAAGGGTTGAGCTAAAGCATCGTCTACTAACCATGTTATTTTGCTTCCTTATAGTTGTACAGTCTCATTAATAATTTGGTATTACAACTATTCTAAAGTGGAATTTATATATTTATAACGAAGAAAAATGCACCATTGTGTTATTGTGTGTTAAAAAACCGGTACTATCAGATTTGATCCAAGTTCTTTTGAAGCAGTACTATCAGATTTGATCCAAGTTCTTCTGAAGCAGTATCAAACCCATGTGATACATGTTCCTATTGTAGCCTTTACACACACTATATTCACAAATAAGACAATTTTTACATAAAAGAAAATTCAACATTTCATTTATTAATTCAAGTTAATACAACAAAAATCTCTCACACTACATGAAAAAAATCATTAGTGATGGGTGATAACCGGCATTAGTGATGAGTCTCGTACCCGTCACTCTTATGACGTCACTAATGATAGGTTATTAGTGACGGATGATGACTCGTCACTAGTGAGGTCATTAGTGACGGGTCACATCACTAATGACTGGTCATAATCGTGACCTGTCACTAATGTCTGAACATTAGTGACGGTTGTAATATTGACCCATCACTAACGATAGATGAACATTTTTCATATTTTTTAACACAAAAAAGTCAAAAAAAAAAATCACCTGAGTCATCCCAACACAAGCCTATCCCATATACCTCACATGCCACACTTTTTTCATATTATTTTTAAGTTTGTGTTACATGGGAATCGAACCCGCGACCTCCTCCTCACGTGTGTAGTCACCTTACCACCTCTGCTATCACATAGTTATGATAAAAACCGGATATTTTATTATTTTAACCTTCTTTACCGAAGGTCATTAGTGACACGTCATAACCATTACCTGTTACTAATGACTATTTTTTCAAATTTCATCGAGGGTTATAATTTGATAGGTGGTCCGAAGTGCATTCGGTAAAACAGGAATAATTTGTGTATACAGACTTTGATTTCGACGTTTTTGACTCTACGGACATCTAAAAAAAAGTTACATCAGTTTCTCTCCGACTTTGTCGGGTTCGGAGAATTTTTTTAGGCCAAAAATGGCTTGGAAGATTGAGTTCTCGCCCCTAAAGTTTTTGCACCATTTTCAGAACACGCGTTTGTGTCCATAGCCGCCACACCTTACATCAAACTTGAGCAGAAATGTACAATGATTCTTATTCTAGTGCTGCTGAAGTGAGAAAAATTAAAATAAAAAATATTTGTAAATACCATTATTAGTGACTAGAGTTGTTCATTAGTGACGGATTACAAGTTGATCTGTTACTAATGACTGTCATATGATGACATGTCATTAATGACTGGTTCATTAGTGACGGGTCAAGTTATGACCCGTCACTAATGACTAGTCTAGGACGATCCGTCACTGATGACCTTATCATTAGCAACAGATTATAATTTGATCCGTCACTAATGATTGGCTTAGGACGATCCGTCACTGATGACTTAGTCATTAGTGACGGATCACAACTTGACCCATCACTATTATCATCAATGACAGATCATGTTATGATCCGTCACTAATGACCACTCATTAGTGACGGATCTATATTTGATCCTAATTAGAATGGACATTAGTGGCGCGTTCTTATTGGATCCGTTACTAATATGACATTAGTAACGTGTGTTGAGTAGCCGTCACTAATGTGGTGTCTACTTTACTAGTTTCTTATGTAGTGTCAATCATCTGTAATCTTTTGCAACTACCCTACGCTATCATGTTGCAGCCCTAAGACGTATGCCTTAGTGTGGCTAGTTATGGAGGGACTGCCTATACATCGGTTGGCCAAAATTGGCTTCCGTGTCGAGCTTGCAACGACCTAACATGGAGGAGTGAGGCCCAATGACCCAGTCCGCGGACTCAGTTAGTTTTTTTTTCATTTTTTCTTTATCTTTCCTTTTCTTCTCATCCTCAAGATTAAGATATTTCATGTATGGTTCTGTGTATTCAACATATTGTAAGATTAGATCCAATATTTCTCAAAATCTAGTTCAATATTTTGGAAAACATATTTCAACATTTTATTAAAATAATGAATTAATACATCCAAAATGTTGAAATATTTAAAAAAAATAAAAATATATTCATATTGGTCACATTTTGTTGCATTAATTCTAAGTAACATGGTGGTTCAAAAGGATTCAAAAACATGGTTGCTGTTTTAGAGGAAAGTGCATTTGAAGTTTGAGAGTCTAATTAATCATCCATTCATTCCCCCTCCAATCAGATTACACCAAGTGTCCTCTCCCTCCCCACTTGGATGGTTGTTTGCACTTTAATCTCAGCCATCCATATCCTCTAGAACTAATTTTAAACAGTGTACTACATGAAAGCTAAAAAAGAGCGACCTATATATAGGAAATATGAGTTATAGCTAATGAGATACAGGGTGAAAATACCCCTATTTATATGACAATTGAAAGCATGAAAGTGTCACCATTGCATCTAGTCCTTTATACAAAATATCTAGATCCAAAATATTCCCTAAACATTCTATCTTCTAGAAAAAAAAACTTCTATTGTAATGTGCTAGCAATTCTCACTACTGAAAAAAAAAACATAGGTGACAGGTGATAACCGTTATGAGTGACAGATACCTCGAACATATCACTGATAACTAGTTATAAGTAACCGGTAAGAACTCATCACCAATGAAATCATAGGTGACGGGTTGTAATCGTGACCCGTCATTGACGTGCGTCTCTCATGTGCTCGGAAGAAAGACATAAGTGACGGGTATCCTAGTTATCCGTCACTTATGTTAAGACGCAAATGACATGTAACCTTTTTACCTGTCACTTATGATTTCATATATGCTTGTTACCCGTCACTTATTACTTAACATAAGTGACGGGCAAATAGGTTACCCATCACTTATGTATAGGTTACCCTGCAGGATTATCCTATTTCCTAGAGCATAGCCAGGATTTGGTAGCCGTCTTCTCCCTACAAACAACAACAATATATCCAAATCCATATCGATAAACATACTTATATAAGAACCCACTTCATCACAAGATCGCAAAAGTTATACAGTTCCAATCAATTCATCACAAAATCGCATCATTTATAAAGTTTCAATCAATTCGTATTACATAAGACCTCATAACATTGGGTTTCTATAGTACAACTCGCTGTGTGAGTTGATGACTTCAAACATCATGAACTCGACGATCCATTATCAAATCCTTGGGAGTGTACCATCGTCGAAAAACAAGTTGAAAAATCCTGCATAATTTGATGCGTAACCAATGTCATGTTATCATGAATTAAACTAATTATTGAAATTAGTTACGAATAATCTTGTATTGAACTTACAGTGTAATTCATCAATGTCATGCTGCAAACCAAGTGGCATTAATTAATAAATGTCCAGTTTTAAGGGACTTACAATGTGAACATCTGTAATAACGATATGTCCATGTCATCAAGGTTGAAGAAGTATCGTCGTTTGTACTATACGACTATGAATTGAGCCTTGGTGTCTCTAAAAGTCTGCATGTAGTAATTATGCAAGTCGACACATGCTTGTCCCGCCCTTGTTAGGTCATCTACCATCATCATGGGCTTCCCATATTGGAATTTCGTGTTGGCACTAGTCCATACTGCTCCAATATCCATAGACTTCTTCGCTGGTACAATGACCTTTGACCTCTTTAGCAGGTGCTTCTTGGAGCCTTTCTTCCTGAATCTCTTTCCTTCTTCTTTGGGCTCTTTGGGGGAGACGAAATTGGAACTAGAAGCGAGGTCATCAGATGCGGAGGAGAAGGTAGTGAAGTTGGCTTCTCTGGAGGAGGAGAAGGTAGTGAAGTTGTCTTCTCTATAAGTGAGGGGCGCGACGGCGGTGCACTTGAAGTTCGTCAAGACTGGGATGTACTAGAGACCACGATGTCGTCCCTCTTCCACTGGATCCTTTGACAAAGAGCTTTACTCGGAGTTGTGACTTCATCATTGGGGGGAGCTCCAACACATGATCAGTGGCATTGCTATGTACCATGTCCACCGTAGCACGTATCAGGACCGTATGTAAGATATAGATGTTTGGAAGCACCCAACCCCTTGCAACCTCGATGTAATACCCGCCAAGCCTGATTACAAGGATGCAGGGCGTGGGCCCTTCTAGCAAGTCAATCGTATTCAGCTCAGTCACGGCGGCAGGTGGTTGATCGACCTCTTTGGAGGTCCAGCTACTCTTTCATACAGTTATGGGGCTAGCTTCCTCTGGGATGGAAATCTCTATTCCCGGTGCTGCAAGCGTTTGCATGATATTTGCATAAACTTTTTGAGTGATGTCCTGTATTAATGCATCCATGTCCATTGCACCCGACCTCTTCCTATTCTTGTACATTCTAAGGTCTTCGGAAAAGCTGTATTTCTAGCCTTGAGAACTAGATACACCTCACACTTGACCTGGGTGCTCCAGGTTTCCCAATGCCGCTAAGAGAACATAATGTTCCCTAACCCCAGTGAAAGAACATTAGCTAGCTTCGGTTGCCTTTTCTTTTACTTTGTCTGCAATTGACCAGGTTTCGCTGTTTCTCAATGTGATTTCTTCGCTTTCAGACAGCTCACCCCTTGCACATAAATATGACTAGATCCTCCTGGGAATTGCAACCAAGAATTCTCACGGCCTTGTTTAGCTAACTTTTCATCCTCTGCCTACCATTTCACCATTTTCTCCCATGTACCCGGTTGCATCGGTCATGTGGTTGTGCTTGTTCCTAACCCAAAGCTGCTTCTTCTTCTCACTCTCCTTTTTGAACTGCTCTGAGTTCTTCATCTATACAAAAGCATCATAATCTTCCTCTTTCAAGTACTTGTAGCCCTCGAAGGGCGCCACCCCTTTAGCAAAGTACCGATTAACAAGCTTATTCTTAAACCATTGGTGAAGTTTTGCGATCGCTTTCATTATTGCATTGACCGTGGTAATTGTTTGACGCTCACTCATGTTTTCAGGGTACTCTAGATACTCCTTGACGACATTATCGAACAAGTCCCTCTTCGCTTTGTCACTAAGGTCATCAAAATTAGTCATTATTGGCATCCTCTCCCGAGCAATGAGCCATGCGACCCTCCGGAATCTATTCAACTCCTTTTCATCTGTAGGTAGCCTATCATCATTGATTCCCGTGACGGTAACCTTGTCCGTCGGCCATTGTGTTGGTAACCTTGGCTTTCGAGCTCGTGCACCACTACCAACTGTCTAGCTTAGAGAGTGTGCTTCCTTTATCTAGAGAGAAAACATGAGGAGTTAACATAAATAAAAAAAATATTTCTCTAGAAGTATAAAATGCATTGACTCATATCAATACCTTTTTGGTGGGATCATATTTGGAGCCACTTGCCCAACGTCGGCTCTCCCGCTTGCACGAAACAGGGTTCAGGCTGTGATACGAGCGTTGGCTTTCGCTGCTGCTAGAGGAGGACGACGGGTGCTCCTATCCACCCCATCTTTTGCCGGGGTGGTATCTAGTGTGAGCATCCTCTGTGCTTGTGGTTTCTTAGGGGTCACAGTTCTTTTTTGCCCTATGGTTTCTTAACGGAAAGAAAAGGAATCAAGGTTAAGAACTGGGTAGATTCAAAGGATTTTCTTTTGATCAAGTGTCTATGGTTTCTAGATATAGTTCACCAATCCACATGGGGCTAGTCTTTTGGGGGCTTAAATATTGCTCAATTTTTTGAAGTGACAAGGAGAGCACATGACCCACCATGGCAGCCACAAAGCTGTTATTGCAAACTACCCAACCAAACATGCGAGTCTCAAAAAAGATTCCATATAACCTAGACTGATAGCATTTTAAGTGAAACATGATTGATTTTACAAGTATTTTATGTATACCACAAAAAAGATAAATACAAATAGCATTGGACAAGAAAATTTATTTTCAACTATCACATATCAAAATGATCAAACTTCTATAAATCTTGTCTAGCGGAAAACTGCTTGTGTGCTAAACGCAACATAGCACATTGCATGAAATACAAACCATGAGTAGCCACCCTTACTCTCTAGTTGATTTTGGGTTAGGGATTTGGGTGAAAAAGCTTTGGTGCTTCGGGTTTGGGGAAAAACATTTGGATTTAACTCATAAGGTCCCTAATCCCCTCATTCTCTATGCTAACTCGAGATCTAAAAGACCCTAGCCAAGCCTCAATTGTTCTAATCCCGATCGTAATCCATCCCCAAAACAAGCTAACAACACACTGAGCTTAATCAAAATTCGCATAAAATAGGGCTAAGACACATTAATCCGACGCTAATTCACCCCAGTCTTATGCCAATAGTGCTAACTAATGATAAATTAAGTCTCAAAACATCATCAATTGCCACCAATTGTTCTAACCCGAGACATAAACAACAATAATTCATGATCACGAGCATTAATCCAAGTGTAATTTGGGCCAAAAACCAAAACATAGGCATAATCAAGTTCCTTTAGGGCTTAATTGCATCTAATGGCATCAACAGGACCTTAATTGACATCTAATCATGACTAATTGACATCACATGAAAACTACTCGTGCTCATCAACTCTAAATCCAAACTGCATCTCACAAAATCCAAAGCTCTGAACAAGAAGCAGGTGCAAAATCCAGTGAAGGGAGAAGGAGAAGGGGGAAGGAGGGAGAAGTACTTGGAGTACTGGAGAGGGGCGGACAATGTCGAGCTTGGCGGCGCCAATGGACAGTAGTGCCAGCCGGCTTGACAACAACAGTGAAGGAGGAGGGGATCAGGGGGAGGCGGTGCTCCGAGTGCGGCGATGTGCGAAGGAGAGGATATTGACGGCAGCTCGGGGTCAATGGAGGAGGCACGCAGTGGAGGATGAAGGGTGGTGGGGCTCTGAGAGCGGCGGGGACCAGAGGGCGGCGGAGAGGCTCTAGGTAGCGGGGAGGCACAGTGGAGCGGGCAGCGGTGAACCCTAACGTGGAAATGACTTAGGCAAAGTGACACGGCGGAGGGCGCGTGGGGACTCAACCTATATAAACATATATGATCATAGGTGGCGGGTGTAGAATGTCACCCGTCACCTATTACTTATGATAAGTGATGGGTGAATAGTACCACCCCTCACATATTATTTATAATAAGTGATGGGTTAATAGTACCACCTATCACCTTTTACTTATGATCTGCTGAGAAGAAAAATGAGAGCGCCGGACCATCTGGTGAAGAGAAAAAAATTTGCTGAACTAAAATTCAAATAACTTGAAACTTAAAATACAAATTTGATATTCATATTACAAATTTGACATTAATATTATAAATTCAAATAACTTGAAACCTAAAATTCAAATTTGACATTAATATTATAAATTCAAATAACTTGAAACCAAAAATTCAAACTTGACATTAATACTATAAATTTGATATTAATATTACAAATTTGATACTCAAATTCAAATTCGCCATTTTCGTGCTTTCTTGACATGGATCCCTTCGTTATGGTTGGAGCTTAGGTATGGAGTTTTCTTGGTCGGCGAAAGGCGTGGGATGATTGCAATAGCAAAATGGAGGGTTTCATTGAATTGATTGAACTCCTCCTCGTCAACAACATTTGCAACTCTGATGATGCGTCTTTTCCCAGTGAGAATCACATGACGTTTCTTCTTTATTGTGTCAGTCACATAAAAGACACGACGAACATCTTTAGCGAGTACGAATGGTTCATACTTGTATCCGACATGTTTGAGATCAATACTAGTGAATCCATACTTGCCATTAGTGATGTCCTTTGCCCCATGTACCCAACGGCATCGAAACAGGGCTACATTGAATCCCAAGTAGTTCAGCTACGAGATCTCCTCTATTTGACCGTAGTATGTGCCCCTTTGTATTTTGTTGTCATAAGCATATATACGAACACCACTGTTCTGGTATATGCTCTTCTCATCTTGAGCAACTGTGTAAAATATATATCTGTTTACATCAGACCCTTGATATGTCATAATTGTGTATATAGGGCCCAATGCCAGTTTTTTTATCAGAGCACTTGTAGAGGTACTCAATTGTCTTATTTGATATCAGAACCAAGTGGTGAACCTTTGCATATGTTGCCTCGCAACCTAAGCTTCGGTTTGCCCTAGATTCTCTTCAAAGAACATCTGCTTGTGCTCATCGACATATGGGCACACTTCACTCATTTGTTGCAATACAAGGAAATGAGTTTGGTCGTATGTCTTGGCATCAGGAGTTATTGCAAAACTTAGGCAAAACTTAGGCACGTCAATTGGGTTATTTTGGTCAATGTAATCAACATATCACTTCAATGCCTCCTCCGTCATGTAACCTAGCACGATGCATCCCTCAAGAAAGGCTCGATTCCTTACATATGACTTGAGAATACCCATATATCTCTCATATGAAAATATGTGATGCAGGAACACGGGACTAAGGTAGTGTATCTCCTTCACAAGGTGAGCAATGAGATGTAATATGATATCAACAAAGGATGGTGGGAGATACACCTCAAGAATACATAGAGTCTCAAAGTGTCTTTTTTCTAGCTCCTCCAGTGACCCTAGATCGAGCACCTTTTGTTCAATTGCATTGAAGAAAAAGCACAAGCTCAAGATAGCCCCGTGAACCTTAATTGAGAGGATTTTCCTAATAGCTACCGCAAGTAGTGAGGTCATCATCACATGGTAATCATGGGACTTCATCATGATGAAATTCATTTTCAGCTCTTTCACTGAAACAAGTCTAGTAATATTGGATGAGTAACCAGAGGAAAATTTCACATTGTGCAAGAACTCACAGAATTATTTTTTTCTCCTTCTTGGAGAGAGTGATAGCTGCTAGGGGTAAGTGTTTTCCTTTGTCCATATCATGTGCATGGAGCTCAGACCTTAAACCCATTTCTTCAAGGTCAGCTCATGCATTCTCATGATCCTTTTATTTTCCCTTCATTTGGAGCAATGTACCGATCAGACTCTCGCAGATATTCTTCTTTACGTGCATGTTGTCGATAGAGTGACGAACATCTAATTTTTTTCCAATACTCTAACTTGAATAGTATTGATTTCTTGTTCCACATTCCTTTTTATTCATCATGCTTGGAGGATCGCTTTTGCTTGCCAAGGACAACGTTGATATTCTTAACCTGATTATGGACATCTTCCCCACTGAAATGCCTTGAAGGTAGCGCTTTCTCCCTTGTTCCACCGAACTGCTTGTCCATGTTTCGGTACAGGTATTTATTGGGAAGGAAACTTTGATGCCGTATGTGCACTATTTTATTTGAGCTATTCAACCTCAAACTGCATGTGTCATCTAAGCAATGGGTGCAAACTTCACCTTTTCTTTTGCTCTAACCTGACAAGTTATGAAGTGCTGACAGATCATTGATGGTGACGAACAATATGGTGTGCAAGGTAACGTACTCTTGCTTGTACTGATCCCAAACCTAAGTGCTTTTCGACCAGAGTTTCTTAAAATCATCGACTAAATACCTGATGTACACATTGATATCATTGCAAGTTGTTTTGGTCCTAATATTAAGATCGACAACATAATGTATTTCTGCTTATTAAAAAGCCGTGGTGGAGGTTGTAGATTGACAATACAACATGCCAGGTGCTATATGAGGTACTCATGTTACCGAATGGATTCATGTTATATGTGCTCATAGCAAATCTAATATTTCTCAATTCTTCAGCGAACCAACCAAATGGGGAATTGATGGTTTACCACTAAGCGAATCCGCTATGTGTTGTATCATTGCATCGTTCTTACGACCATCCTTATGTCAACGCACCAATTAGGCCTACTTTCTAGTGGCAAACAATCGCTTCAGATGAAAAATTATAGGAAAATATCACACCACCTTCCTAGACGAGCCTTTACTTTTCTTGCCTTTGTCTCCATCACCACCATCATTTCTATGCTTATATCGATGGGTTTCACACATGGGGCATTGATCCAGCTCTGCATAATCTCCATGAAACAAGATACAATCCTGCTTACATGTATGTATTTTTTTTCTATTTTCAGTCCTAAATGACAAATTATCTTCTTCGCATCGTAGACGTCCTCAGGCACTAAGTTTTCCTTTGGTGACATGTCCCTTAGCAGATCCAGCAATGCTTAGAAACTCTTGTCAGTCCAACCATGGGTTGCCTTTAGTAGTAGAAGCTTTAGGTACCCAAATAGCCGCGTGTAATTCTTCTTACAGTTAGGATAAAAGGGCGCCTTGGAATCTCGCATAAATTTTTGGAATTTAGCAAACTCACCACTATTATACTCGTCGTGCCGCTTGATATCCCGCACCATTTGGTCCACATTCTCCATAAAATCCTCGAGATCATTATCATTAAAACATAATATATGCTCGTCCCTAAGATCATGATCGATCATCCTTGATCCACACTGTCGACATGGAGGTCCGATCCATCTCTCCTTCGTTAAGGCATTTTTCGCCATGTTTGTTCCAACATGTATAATTCTTTTTAAATCTACGCATGACCACGTGTGCATGGACATTATCTAGTTTTAGGAACTTCTTATCATTTCTGCAATCGCGACATGGACAATATATTGCCTTTTTACCATGATCTTTTATATCCGTCAAAACAGCACTCATAAAATACTCCACCCCACTTAGGTACTCCGGACAAGTCTGGGTCTCAAGATACATCTAATTTCTGTCCGTCATCTACAATGTAAAAATATTTATTCTTCATTAACAATTATCTTAATTGCATGATTAAGCATGCAATTAAAAAATTTATACAATTAATTACACTAGATCTGTGGCATCTCGCGGTAGATCGAGTAAACTTAGTATTAAATCTAACATAAATATAACCCACTTGTACTAAGATTTTGGATAAAGATACAAAATGATCGATTACAACTCAAAGCATAAAAAATCTACCAAATAGGGGTTAGAGGAGGAGAAAAGAGGGAGATGCAAATTTTCAAAGACCTAACAACAATTCAAACTTGAAATCAACAAGATATTATTATACTCTCTCTAGCAGAAACAAAGAAAATCGTTAGATCTACTGTGCACGCAGTACTACTGAGTCCTGTAACTATTTGGCGCACACATTAGCTAGATAGCTTTTATAACAAAGCTAAGTCATAAGTTACGGGTCATAATTACTCGTCACTTATTAATTAGCCTAAAGAGACCCATCACCTATGACAAATCATAAGTGACAGATCTTAATATGATTCATCACTTATGACTGCTGCAGGGAGACCTGTCACCTATGATTAAGACATAAGTGACGGTAACTAATGTGATAAATGATGGATAATATTATGACCCTTCACTGATAACCTATTACCAATGATGGATCAATGTTCTGATCATAAGTGACGGGTATAGTTATAACGCATCACCAATGTGATAAGTGATGAGAAATATTATGACACATCACTGATGACCTGTTATCAGTGACAGACCAATATCCGATCCTAACCTAAGACTACATAAATGATAGATTGTATAATGACTCGTCACTAAATTATATTTATTTTATCTGTTTTTTATAAAGTATTCTTTACTGGTTCTCAACATGGTGGCACATGAAGTATCATTTGCTACTTCTTAACATTGTGCTATCTTGTCTGGAAGCACGAAACTACACAAGTAGTGCATGTATGGATTATCCAATTCCTGGTCCATTCCACGTCGATGGGCCAAAAAATTAGTTCAAATTCAAGTCATTCGCGTGGAATGGGCTGGGAACTGGGCTATCAAAAAAGGGCCATATAGGCCATAGAGTGTATTCTAGTATTAATCTCTCCCAATAAATGTGTTGCGCACTTGCGCTCCTCTCAAAAAAGAAAAATGTGTTGCTGCAGGTTCTAGCCCTCTGGCTGGGAGTCCAAAGTTTATCCTTCATCGTCGCTGGAGTCTCGGTGACGGCCCTGCTCGTATACGATGACCTGAAAGGCACAAGCTTCCCGGTTTTCATGGCGCTCGTTGTCGTGACCAACGTGTCAGGCGCGCTTGCAGCGCTCTCAACTCTCGCTGGCACAATATTGATCGAGAGAGAGTGGTAATGCCCATCTCTGTAACTTTCCTTACCCAATGAGAAAATAAAAAATGAAAACAACGCAACGCAACGGAACACTCTCTTGAGAACTGCTATTGCAGGGTGGTGGTGATCTCGAGCGGGCACCCTCCGGCGGTGCTGACGGGGATCAACTCGGTGGTCCGGCGGATCGACCTGAGCTGCAAGCTGCTGGCCCCGGTCTTCTCCGGCCTGGTCATCAGCTTCGCGTCGGCGCAGGCCTCCGCGGCGGCGCTGGCGCTGTGGAACGTCGCCTCCGTGGGGCTGGAGTACTGGCTCTTGGTCTCCGTGTACAACGGCGTGCCCGCCCTCGCCGAAAGCAGCCGGCTGAGGGCAGCGGACGCACCGCCGGAGATTGCGGACCCGGCCGAGGTGGCGGTGGTGGGTTGGAGGTCGAGGCTGACGGAGCAGCTCACCATCATACCGTGCTGGGAGTCGTGGGTGGTGTACGTGAGGCAGGACGTGGCGCTCCCCGGGGTCGCTCTCGCCTTCCTCTACTTCACTGTCCTGAGGTACGTACACGAACTGCAACTCAGTCTGCTAGTTCCGAGAAAAACTCTGAACGTTACATAAATGAGCACGCAATGCAAGATGCATTCTTTACGCGTACACGCAACAAAGGCACCTGACATTCATTCGATCATGCTCGATAAGAACAGAACTGAGCAAGGTTAATTCCGAGTAGCGTAAAGTCAGCTCGTACCTGCTGCCAATTGTCATGCCGTCTAGCCTAGTTTGTCAACTGAGATCGATGTTGGTCAATTTTGCAGTTTTGGTACGCTGATGACGGCGACTCTGGACTGGAAAGGCATACCTGCATATGTGATCAGTTTGGCACGGGGTTTCAGCGCCATTGTTGGGATAGCAGCGACCCTGCTGTACCCGGTCGTGCATTCGTGGGTGTCCACGCTCCGGACGGGGCTGTGGTCCATCTGGATGCAGTGGTGCTGCCTGCTGGTGTGCGTGGCCTCCATCTGGGCGGGCAGCGGCCTGGCCTCGGCGTGGATGCTGATGGCCAGCGTCGCGGCCTCGCGCCTCGGGCTCTGGATGTTCGACCTCGCCGTCATGCAGCTGATGCAGGACGGCGTGCCGGAGCAGGACCGGTGCGTGGTGGGCGGGGTGCAGAACTCGCTGCAGTCCGTGTTCGACCTGCTTACCTACATCATGGGCATCATCATCTCCGACCCCAGGGTGCGTCTCTTTACTTAAGATTACAGCAGCATCACGTCGCTAAAACTTCTTGTCCTGCGTTACCGCACGTATCTTGCGGAATGGCAAGAGGTAGAAGACGACGATGACGACCGATTGATCATGCACACTCGATGTCAACAGGATTTCAGCCAGCTGATCGTGCTGTCCTTCTTCCTGGTGACTTGCGCGGCGGTCGTGTACACGCTGCACGTCTACCGGGTGCGGAAGCACCTCTTCCACCTGGACAAGATCAACTGGTGAGCGACCGTAGCAGCCGTCGAGTACCCAGTACTCCACAGGCAGCATTTCTCTCAGCTAAGCTCCTGGTCAATCCTCTTAACATTGTTTTTATTTTTCCCCCGCTACTCGTCGCAGGATCAAAAGGTCATGATGTGACTTCCGGCAGAGCAGGAGTGAGTTGGTCGAATGATTTGTAATAAGCTCCTGGTCAACCCTCTTAACTGTTGCGGTGTGTCGACCTGTGCGGTGTGCAGAGGCAGCAAAGCATTACAGAATTTGTTGTGCCTGCACTCTGCAGGGAACGAGATTGTGAATCTATCTAAGCTTGCAGTGACATACAACGCCGTGAGTGATTAGCTCAGTGATCTGATCATCTTACATTCTTACTGCCGGAGTGAGATCATCATAGCTCATGCCGTGACAGCAAGATGGAGAAGCAACTGCTCTTAATCTAAACAGTTGATTCGCTGATCCACGGCGGAGATGCACTGCAAAAGTAAAACCAGTGCCGGCCTGTTATTATGTGCCCGCGCCCGCCTTAGTCTCTGCTCCCTCCATTTCTTCATGTAAGGCGCTTAGCTTTTAGCTCTTGGATTAAGAAGCATTTAACCATGGGAAAAGCAGAGGTGAGCAAGACTATAGTGTCCTTAATCTTCAACAACCGCAGTAATTCATTCAATGCATGGAAATTCAATCTCTCCCACGGCGTGCATCACATCACATCACACAACCTTTTGCACTTCCCAACTACTCTCAGACCATCCCAACCATATTTCCTTCGTTTCGTTACCTTCCCGATTCCTTTTTTCGTTTTCATTCTCTTTATTTTCTCTCATCTCCAACAGCTTTCTTTCGAGGGGAATCGCGAAAAGAAAGGAGAGGTAATCTCGTCCTGAAGGAAATGATCCTGAGAATCCCATCGTGAAGAGAATCATAAAGGGAAACCGTTAGAGCGCTGAAGAGAATAAGAATCCCTTTGCGACAAAAATCTTACCCGCGAAGGGATTCCCTTGGACGTGGCCTCACGGGCTCATGCATGGCAGCATGGGCATGGCATGGCCAGCGCCTTTGTGCAAAATTCTTGGCTTGGCTCCTAATCTGCTCAGCTGAAGTTAGCGGCCACGAATTTTTTTTGGCTGACCGCCAAGTATGCACAGTGTAGCTCAGCTGAAGTTAGCGGCCATGAAAATTTTTTGGCTGAGCACCAAACCTAATTACTATTTCAAATTTCATATTAGTGCGCCAAAACAATTTTGCTAGCTGTATAAATTGTTGTTACTGGTCATTAGCGTTGCATAGAGCAAGTAGGACCAAGGTTCGCGTTACCGACCGGAGGTCGGTTACCGACCTCCGGCGGTAACCGAAAAACCGCGGTAACCGCGATTACCGGTCAAAAATTCAAAAAAATTCGGAGAAAATTCATTCGGCAAATTTTAAATTTTTGCAAAAAAATCATGTTTTTGCCCTCTCGGTAACCGAGCGGTTTGGGTCGGTTACCGAGCGGTTTGGGTCGGTTACCGAGCGATTTTCTCGCATTTTTGATTCGGTCGGTTACCGAGCGGTTTGGCTCGGTAACCGCTCGGTTTTCTCGATTTATCGAGCGGTTTTATCGAATTTCAGCGCAGTTCAACAAAAAATCTAAAAAAGGGTTCAATCTTGTAAAATCAATAACTAATTCATCCGAGCTTCAAATCAAGTGAAACAAATTTTGTTGGATTCTTTGTAACATGATCTACATGATAAAAGTATTTATACTCATAAAAAAGTTCAAATTTTTCTGTGAGAAATTTTATTTGTTAAACCAAGGTAAATGCATAGTTTACTCTTTGCTAATCCAAAAATCATGAAACTAATTTTTTTAGTCTTCTTACATGATCCTATATCTTTTAAAAATATATGAACTCATGAATTAGTTATTGTAACATGCATGATTGTGTAAATGTGTTGCGACTAGATTAATTCATAACTGACCCATCACACCTTAAAAATTAGTGAAACCACTTTCATTAGCTTATTTATATTATGATTTACGTAGAAAAAATAATAGTAGACATGAAAAAATTAATTACAGTGATTTTTCTTAACATATTCACTTTATGCTTGTGAACTTTGTAAAAATCATAGAGAATTTAATAAAACTCTAAATAAAGTGAAATCAATTTTAAAGGTTCTCTTAAAATACGTTTTATACAAGAAAAATATGTGTTTGCATGTTACACTTTTCCTTAACATGAGTTAATAATTGAGCCGCACGTTTCAATTTTTTTCATTTTTTTCAAACTTTCTCCCTATAGAATATGATGCAAACGATATTATTTTTGAAATTTTTTTTCACAGAAGTTCTTAGAATTGTGTCTAGTTTTTTTAAAGATTTTTTTTGAATTTTTTTTAATTTTTTTTATTTTTTCGAATTTTTTGAATTCAAATTTCGGTTACCGAGCGGTTTTTGAAATCGGACCGGACCGAAAAGATCGGTAACCGCCATGTTTGAGCGGTTACCGACGGTTTTTTGAACCCTGAGTAGGACAGCTTTCCCAGACCTGAACCATCCTCCTCTCCCTGATCTAAATTGTTCTGTAGATGATGTGCCTCTCGATTTCCATGGAGAGGACATCAACCCATGTGACGCGCCAGGGGATGCTAGTTCTGGTGACACTGAAGGTAAAGCTCCTCATTTTTCTATTCCGGCTGGTCTTTGTTTTCTAGTCCAAGTCTCCAACAATGCTTTTCTATGCCGGTGATGGGACTGGATGTGTGAACCCATCAAGTGCTCATGGCAATAGCAGTGGAGGTAGGGTGTCCTTTTCTTTCGCTAGGCCTTTTTGTTCAAGCATTGCTACTCTGTTTTTTGGATGGTCCAAAAGTTCAATATGCATGTGCTTTGGTAGATGAAGCTAATGGTAGAAGAAAGTTATTATCCAATGATATGCATATACTCGATGCTTCTTGCGCAGAGTTCGCCAAGGATTTTGAAACCTGGAGTGTCAAAAGCCATAGCGGCACATTTTGAAGTTCCATTGAGAGTCGTTCGACGCATTTGTTGGAGAGGGTGGGACAATGTGGTCGCAGGAAAGCAGGAAACCTCGAACGCATTCGTCAAGTGCCTCTACAAGATTGTACCACTCTCGAAGACCTTAGTAAAGCTTTGAATGTCCATCCCAGCATATTGTTTAGGAGTTAAAAAAAAGAGAAATCAAGTTAAAATGTACATTAATTAGTATTTGATAACTTATTGATAATGTTGGATTTGAAATGATTTTGATTGGTATAAGTTTGTTTGTGTGTGATCTTGTTTATGACTAATCAAAATTTGAATTGGAGCAGACTGTTTTAGAATCTGGAAAATTATGTCTCACCGAAACATCCGGTATGTGGGTTTTTGATCACATCGGATAATCAGGTGTTACGGTGAAATGAACATCAGAGCATCTTTAGCGCTGAAACAGAAATAAAAACAAACAACGGATGGTCCGGTAATGGACTTAGAGAGTGTCGGAGTATTTTCTGCAGAGAGGAGATGTTTGGCATTAAGTTTGATTATGTACGATCAAGGAGGGTCGGGCGGAGTCAAATGTGATCTTAGCTGTACATATGAAGGTCAAGCAAAGTATGAAATAAAGGATGAAGACGGCGTTGACAAAAACAAGCGAAGGAGATGCCTGTGCAAGTGACAAGACAACCTGAGGGATCGGGAGCGGGAGAGACTTGTCATCGGTCAAGATCGCAAGATGGAAGACACACGTCATCATCAGAGCGCTTGCTTCAGGTGAAAGCAAGTGGCGGCTAGTCACGCTTTGAGAAGTATGTTAGGGTTTCGCGATTTGGCCTTAAAACCATAGTAGACTGGAGGAGTACATGGTACCATCATAAAACTTGCATCAAGGCAAAACCAAGTCGTGAAGGCACCGAGGCCGTTCAATGAATTAAAAAATAGGCCAAAATGTCATCGGTGGTAGGTAGAAGTGTACTACAAATAGAGGTATTTTGCAATAAAAGCTAGAAGATTTAGAGGTCAAGTTTTCTAGACCTATAAATAAAGAGATAGTGCTATGGTACAGAAAAAAACAAGGCATTTGAGCCTCTTGTGTCACCCATATGAGAGCATTGTGTTACTATTTTAAAGGAGATAAGGATTAGTGCTTAGTCTATATAATAGATGACAGTTTTAAGAAAAAAATGTTTATAATTTATCTAAAATAGGGTTGATCTATTTGAGTAATAAAGTTTATTTTCTTATATATGCTTAATTCCACTTCTTCTAGTTTTCCTCTCTTGGTTCCCTTGACCTGTGTGCAAGTTTTTCCTTTTCGGTGTTGATTTTCGTTTTTTTAGCTAGAATTTTAACACCTTAGGAGGTTGTTCTTTTTTATGCTAAAGGCATAAAATTCGCATACACTTGCATACGTGATAGAGTCTTGAATTTCCTTGCCTTTAGACCACCATCTTGGAGATATTCTTCACTCAATGTTCATCTCTTGATCTTTGAGTGATCTTTTCTCAAGATTCAACCTTTGTGTAGGGATGAGTTATAGATTAGTTTGTTATGAAACCTAGTATTTGATTCATGAGACCCACTTTTTGTTGAACCTTCACATTTCATTTTTGATCTTTCTCCAGAATCTCCGGACTTTCTATGTAGATATAGTTTTTCCGCTGCGTATTTGTGTTGCGTTCTGTTGTGATTCTCTTGTAGAGGTGCGTTGTGTGATCGTATAGGATAAGGCAATCAATTTCGCAAAAAATTTGTTAAGGCGCATATTCATCCCCCCGCCCCTCTAGTTGCCACTCTCAATCCTATAATTGATATTAGAGTAGGTTTGATCATTTGTTGACCTTAACCGACTTTGTGATCTGTAGGTGACATGGAGAGAAGTGGGAAGATTCTGTTGTTTGATGGCCGTGATTTTTGGTACTGGAAGGTGTGCATGGAGACTTATCTTCTAAGCTAAGAAAGTGCAATATGTGAAGTAGTTGATTCCAACTAGGAGATCCCTGATACTTGCATGACTAACGTTCAAATCGAATTCTATGATGCCAACAAAAAGACCAGAAATATTTTGTTCACTAGCCTGAGTTGGCATAAGTTTGACAGGGTCCAGCACCTCCATACTACTTGGGAGATCTAGAATACTCTGAGTGTCTTTCATGAATGCACTAATCAGATTAAAGCCAGACGTCAAAGCACATACAACCAAGAATACCAAATTTTGTGCAAGGTCCCAGAGAGTCTTTGGATGCGATGTTTGCTCGCTTTGATGAGATTGTTAACAATCTTCGATCAATTGGTATTTTGCCCTATTCTAACCACGAAAAAGCGATCAAGCTTCTCTATGCTCTTGACCGCAGCATATGGGAAGTGAAGATCTCGAGCGTTGAAGAGTCTCCAAGTTACGACACGTTGACTTATGATGGGCTCTTCAACAAGCTCAAGTCCACCGAGATAGCCAAGGTGGCTTAGATCGGTCTTGAAAATCCCCTGTCTCACAACATGACGTTGGTTTCTAGACCTGGTGGTGGCAATCAATATGTAGCTAGCTTTTCTTGTGTTAACACTTCATCGAGTGGATTTGCTTTGTCTTCCTTAGTTTCTATTATAGAAGAGCACGTGGACGTGCTGGATGATGAGGACCTTACGTTGATTGTGAAGAAGTTCACCTGCTTCTACAACAATCGCCGAGACCAGAGGAGGGGTGGTTCTCATGTCTGCTTTGAGTATGGTGACACTGCCCACTTCAAAGCAGACTGCCCCAAGCTTAAGAAGAGACAGGACGACGACCACGATTACAACAAGCATAAGAAGAAGACCAAGAATCCATTCTTCAAGAAAAACCACGACAAGATGACCAAGAATGCGGCTAAGGCAGCTTCTAGGGTGTTCGTGGTGGCTCTCAGCGACTTTGACACCTTTTCTAGCGAGGAGGGGAGCTCAGAGGAGGATGAACCGCAAGCAAAGAACAAGAAGAATGCCAAAGACTTCACTGGCCTCTACTTCATGGCGGACAACAGCGACGACGACAGCAACCCCGAGCTGCATCCTTCCGAGGTATTGACTTCCTATGAACAACTTTCCATCCATGTCGATATTTTGAATGATACTTTCGTTAGCCAGGATATGTTACTTAAGAAAGATGTGATTGAGTTGAAGGATCTTAAGTCTAAATATAAGTCTGTCTTTACTGAACTTGCATTACTTAGGTCTAGGCCTGATGTTGAGAAGTGTGAGAGTTGCCTGATTGTCATGGCTGAACTTGTGAGCTTCGTAATGTGCATGCTCAAGTCGCTAGTTGGATTGAGAGTGCCGAGAAGAAGCTCCTTGAGTAGGAATCTAGGTCTACTCTCTTAGGTGCTTGTAAGAATTGTCCTTTACTTTCAAAGGATATTGAACTGAAAGACAAGCGCCTGAAGGAACTAGAGTCTAGATTAGAGAGTGTTGGGAGTTCTAAAGATGTGCAGCCAAATTATTCCATTTACACTATCTTTTAGGATAAACTCAGTTAGGTTAGAGGACAAGTTCAAAAGCTTTTGACTGAGAATGAGTGCATCCTTTCTCTGGTGTAGAAGTGTTTAGAGGGTAAAGAAAAAATGAATTTAATCTTGTCTAAGACCAAGATGTGTGCTGATAAGGCTGGTTTGGCTCTTGAGTTGGGTTTTAAGAAGGTAGCTTACAGTGAGGAGAGTAAGATTGTGTTCATCACATCTACTACCCTAGAAGTTGAGAAGTCCAAAATCAATGCCGCAACACAACCCATCAAGAAACTCCTTCCTCAACCCACAAAGAAGAAACTCATACCACAACCTAAGAGAGCTCCACAGTCTAAGATGAGAGAGCCCCGAGTGACCGGCAGACGAGTTCCCGAGAGACGCTACCACTGCACCTACTGCCAGAGAAAGGGTCACTAGGTTGTGTTTTTCTTTCACCGTAGAAAAGATGAGCGGCATGAGTGGGAGTGGAGCACCTAAGACATGTACCACCTCTCGGTTGGTGTATATGAGCCTTTTCCTCGCTTCCACTCATGAGTCTCTAGTGGTTTTTAGTCTCTTTCTAAAAGTGTTGCCTGATGTAGATTTTGCCTTGACTCATATGGTTTTGGTCCATGTATAAGAGGTTTTGAGTCCCAGCGCTTTGGCGGACCATATTTTTCTCATCGTGATACTTGCCCTCAACGTACTAGACATGTTTTACCTGCACATGCTTTTACCACTTCAGGATGGATGACCTAATACTGGATTCCCAAGAGGTTTTTGACTAACCCCAGTACTAAATCATCCACCTATTATTCTTATCATATGTAGGTGGTAGGTGGAGGCCTGGAGAACAAGTGGTTCATTGAATCTGGTTGTTCGTGCCACATGACTAAAGATTCATCATGGTTCTCTAGCCTCACCTCCGTGAAGCGACACGAGTACATCACATTTGGGGACGATCGGAAAGGAAGGGTGAAGACAAAGGTATGGTAAGAGTGAATGAGAGTTTCACTCTCAAGGATGTAGCTTTGGTGGAGCATCTGGGATACAACCTTCTCTCTGTATCTCAGTTATTGGATGAGAACTTGAAAGTGCATTTCAAACACTATATTTCTCAAGTTCTCGATTCTACTGGCGCTTTGATTTGTAAGATTTCTCGAGTTAGAGGGTTTTTAGAGCTGTTTTTTCTGAGTCTCTTGGTTCTTCTCATTATTTGATTGCTCAACCTTCTTCTGAGCTTTGGATGTGGCATAGGAGACTATGGCACATGAGCTTTGATTTGCTTGCTCATTTGAGTGCCCTAGGATTGTTCTGAGGATTGCCTAAGCTCAAGTTTGAGAAAAATCTTATTTGTGCTCCTTGTCGGTATGGGAAGATGGTTGCTACCTTCCACCCACCAGTCAATCTGGTGATGACTGAACGACCAGGAGAACTTCTCCATATGGACATTGTTGGTCCTTCTCGAGTTTGTTCGGCAAGTGGGAAGTGGTATGTTCTTGTCATTATTGATGATTTCTCTCGCTACTCTTGGGTTTTCTTTCTTGTGAGCAAGGATGAAGTGTTCTCACACTTTCGGAGTTTAACTTTGAGATTGTTCAAGGAACTCTCTCGTGCATTGAAAGTAATTTGCAGTGATAATGGCACCGAGTTCAAGAATTATCTCTTTGATGCTTTCTGTCTTGATCATGGTATTGAGCATCAACTTTCTGCCACATGCATTTCTCAGCAGAATGGCGTGGTTTAGAGGAAGAACCACATTTTGGTGGAGATGGCTAGGACAATGCTTGATGATTATATGACTTATAGGAGGTTTTAGGCTGAGGCCATTAGCACAGCATACTACATCTCCAATCAGATTTTCTTAAACTCAATCTTCAATTTGACATCTTATGAGTTGAGCTTTCGAAGGAAGCCGAAGGTTTCACATTTGAGAGTTTTCGGTTGTTGTTGCTTCATTCTAAAGCGTGGAAATCTTGACAAGTTTGATTCACGTTCTTCTGATGATATTTTCTTGGGGTATTCTCTTCATGGTCATTCTTACAGGGTCCTTAATCTTGACACTAACACTATCATGAAATCTTGTGATGTGACTTTTGATAAGTCAACCCCATGTGCTAGTTCTGGCCTTGAGTATGCAGGTGATCAGGAGATGAGTGAGAGCATCTTTATAGATTATGACCTTCCAGCTCTTGGTGATGACGAGGATGATCCACTACTTCCCTCGACCACACCTACTCCAGAGCTGGCTCCTACTTCTTTTACTCCAGCAGAAGGTCCTGCAGTCTCTACTTCCACTTCAACTGCTTTTGAGTCTACACCAGCAGTGTTTGAGGGGGAGGTACACTCGCAGCATGAGGCCCCTAAACACATTGAGTGGCGACACCCTCCACAGACGATGATCAGTGACATCAATGAGAGGGTAAAGAGGTTCAAATCTACTTCTCATGCTCATTTTATTGATTCTGAATTCTTTGCTTCTTTTGAGCCTCATGATATTGTACATACTTCATCTAATTCAAGTTAGATCAATATCATGCATGAAGAGCTTGAAAACTTTGAGAGAAACCAAGTTTAGGTCATTATAGAGCCACCCTTAATGTTCACACCATAGGAACCAAATGGGTTTTCAAAAACAAACAGAGGGAGGACGGATCTGTAACAAGAAATAATACTAGACTAGTGGCTCAGGGTTTCACTCAGGTTGAGGGGATATACTTTGGAGAGACCTTTACACCAGTAGATAGGCTAGAAGTCATTATGATTCTTCTTGCATTTGCGGCATCCAAGGGTTTTAAGTTGTATCAAATGGATGTCAATAGTGCTTTCCTAAATGGTTTCATTCAGGAAGAGGTCTATGTTAGGCAACCCCTAGGTTTTGAGCACCCCAAATACCCATATAGAGTTTACAAGCTTAGAAAGGCTTTGTATAGGCTTAAGCAGGCACTTAGAGCTTGGTATGATAGACTTAGGTTTTTCTTGCTAGAGCATAGGTATGTGATGGGGTCAGCTGATAAAACTTTATTCACTCTCAGGTATGGCAATGATTTCTTACTTGTTCAGATATATGTGGATGATGTCAGTTTTTGTGGCTCTTCTTATGCACTTGAATTTTCTAATGAATCCAATCCAATAGTATAAATTTTTTTTGAAATTCATAAATTTTTTCACGTGGCCAAGTTTGCAGAAACTATGAGCAGGGAGTTCGAGATGTCGACAATGGTGAGCTCAACTTCTTCCTTGGGCTGCAAATCAAGCAATGCAAGTAAGGTACATTCGTCAACCAGACGAAGTACACCAAGGACTTGCTAAAGAAGTTCGACATAAGTAATGCAAAGCCCTTGGTAACACTGACGGCTACCTCAACCGTGCTTGATCCAGATGAAGATGGTGAGGAGGTGGACCAGCGGGAGTATAGGAGCATGATCGGCTCTCTCCTGTACTTGACGGCGATAAGACCCGACATCCACTTCGTCATTTGCTTGTGTGCTCGCTTCCGGGCTTCACCGAGGACGTCTCACCGCCATGCAATGAAACACATTCTAAGATACCTTAAGCACACTCTCGAGTATGTGCTTTGGTTTTCTACTTCCTCTTCGGTTTCTATTTGAGGTTTTTCGGATGCAGATTTTGCTGGTTGTAGAATTGACAGGAAAAGTACTTCTGGTACTTGTCACTTCTTGGGTACTTCTCTTATGTGTTGTTCTTCTCACAAACAGTTTAGAGTTGCACAGTCTACTACTGAAGCTAAATATGTAGCCGTTGCTAACTATTGCTCATAGATTTTGTGGATGGTTGCTACTTTGAGAGATTTTGGGTTGAATTTCAAGAGTGTGCCACTTTTATGTGATAACACCAGTGCCATAAGCTTAGCCAATAATCCAATTCAACACTCTAGAACCAAACACATAGATGTGAGATTCCACTTTCCAAAAGACCACAATGAGAAGAGAGACATTGAGTTAAGCTACATAGATACCCAACACAAGCTAGCCGATATATTCACCAAGCCTCTAGATGCTACATGATTTGCCTATTTGAGAGGAGTGCTCCGTGTGAGTCATCCCTATGACATTGTGTGAGATTGAGTTGTCCTTTGTACATACTCTACCTTACTTTTGTTGTATTTGTATTACATTTGTTTATGTAAGATAATCAAAGTAGTTGAGCTTTGAGTTGTATGTCTTTAGCATTTCCGATTGCTAGACTTAAATTTAGACTAAGTTGAGTAGTTTTGTAGAGCAATCTTTTAATCTTATGCTCTTTTTGATACTTTGATATGATACATTTCCAGCAAGTTTGATTTCCTTAAGATGAAATTTGGCAATTTTATGAATCATATAGGCTATGAAATGCTACATTCTTGATCACCATGTTCGTAATTGCTTAGGCTTAATCAATACTTGTGTTAAAGCTAGTTTGATGAATATCTTACTCTAGGTCTTTTTGGTTCAAGACAGTGGATTGAATATGTGTTCCTTATGTCGCAAAGACACTACTTAACTTGATCTTGTGACCATCTTGATAACTTATGCAAATTGAATAATCATGAAAAATCAAATTTCTTGTGCTAAAATGTGATCTAATACGGTTGTCTTGAAGCCTCAAGGTGTTTGTTGTACCTAGTCGCGCGACACTTTCCTTAGATAAGAGGCAACTTGATGATAAAATGAAATTCAAAGAAATATGCCTAACTGTTTGAATCTTTTTAATCACTTGATCAATCTAAATCTTGGTTTCATATGTGAGCATTTGCAAAACCTATTGTCATGAACACTTGTTTTCTAGTTTGAGGTTGAAATTGGCTAGCTCTTAATGCTTGTATTGTCTCATCATGAGTGGATACTTATATGGTGGTCACTTTGAAAATGATTCAACTATGTAAAATTAAATGCGCCAACCAATTCTTCGGGTTTAGCTTATGAAGCTTCATAATCTTGTGACACTATCTCTTTTTGAGCTCTATGTTCTACCTTCCGGAGCCCTTTGACATTTCTACCTCTCGCAAATGCTTTGAGGTATACTTATAAAAGCTCATTTAGGTTTGTATGTTCATAATGCTTTATGCTTGATGTTTTGCATTGCCAAAGTGCGAGAGCATATGCACAAAGATGAGAATATACATAAATATGCTTCAAAGGAAGAGAAATGAGAATATTTGCAACAAACCTCAAAGAAAAATGAAAAATATGCATTCAACAAGGGGATAATTTGTTTTTGAGTTCTTGAGTTTTTCTTGCTCTTTTGAGATTTGTGGTTTGTTTTTGCCTCTCTTCGGTCATTTACAATCTTTCTTATACCAAGTGACATGGTTCTTGCTCTTTCTCGAGTTTTGATCACTTGGACGTGCTTCAATTCTTCAAACCTAAATCTTTGTGTTTTGAGGGTTGTCAATGCACTCATCAAGGGGGAGATTAAGAAACCACGTTAAAATATGCCTTGGTTTGCATATGATGAGTCATTGACAACATTGGATTTGAAATAATTTTGGTTGGCATGAGCTTGTTTGTGTGTGATCTTATTTATGGCTAACCAAAGTTTGAATTGGAGCAGACTGTTTTAGAGTCCAAGAAATTATGTATCACCGGAACATCCGGTGTGGGTTTTTTTACCACACCAGATAGTTCGGTGTTATGGTGAAGTAAGCACTGGAGCATCTTTAGTGCTGAAGCAGAAATGGAAGGAAACACCGGATGGTCCGGTGATGAACTTAGAGAGCGTTGGAGTATTTTCTACAGAGAGGAGATTTTTGGCGCTAAGTTTGATTATGTACGGCGGATAGTCCGGTGCTGAGTTTCTAAACACCGAAGAATGCGATGGATCTTTTGTTGCAGAGAGGTTACAGAAGGGTGGTTCGATGGATTGGTACACGCTGGATTATTCGGTGATGGACATGAGATAATCGGAAGTTTTTATCAGACTTTTTCTTGCAGAGAGCAAAAATTTCCTGAAGTAGATAGTGTTACACTCATCGGATGGTCCGGTGTTCAGGAGGAGAACACACCAAAACATCCAGTGTTCACGTTTTCTGCATGATGTGCTCTGAGTTGAAATTTTTTATTTTTTGCTAACCTAGAGATGTTTTGGAGTGTGGAGAAATGTGTTTGCTTGTTTCAAGGTGTGCAGGTGATGGATGCAACTAGACGATCGATGTCGGGTGATCAGGGCTAAGCGGGTGCTTGGTGCGGGACAATCAAGGAGGGTCGGGCGGAGTCAAGGGTGATCCTAGCTGTACACATGAAGGTCAAGCAAAGCATAAAACGGATGATGAAGATGGTGTGTTGACAAAGTCAAACGAAAGGGATGCCGGTGCAAGTGACATGGTGGCCGAGGGATCGGGAGCGAGAGAGACTTGTTGATGGTCAAGATCGCAAGACGGAGGACACGCGTCATCATCATAGCGCTTGCTTTAGGTAGAAGTAAGTGGTAGCTAATCACGCTTTGAGAAACATATTAGTGTTTCGCGATTTAGTCTTAAAACCCTGGAGGATTTTAGGAGCATGTGGCACCATCATAAAGCTTGCGTTGAGGCAAAGTCAAGTCGTGAAGGCGCCGAGGTCATCCGGAGGAAAAATAGACCAAAATATCATCGGTGGTAGATTTGAGTGTACTACAAGAGAGGTATTTTGGGAAAAAAAATTAGGAAACTTGGGTTCAAGTTTTGTAGGCCTATAAATAGAGGGGTAGGGCTATGGGAGAGGAAAAACCAGCTATTTGAGGCTTTTGTGGCACCTATATAAGAGCATTGTGTTAAGGTTTTAGAGGAGAGTAGGATGAGTATTTAGTCTATGTAATAGTTGAGAGTTTTGAGAGGAAAATCTTTGTAATCCATCTAAAATAAGACTGATCTCTTTGAGTAATAAAGTTTATTTTGTTACATATGCTTGAATTCCGCTCCTTCTACTTTCTCTCTTTTGGTTCCCTTGTCTTGTGTGCAAGTTTTTCCTCTTCGGTGTTGATTTTCGTTTTTCTTTTAGAGCTAAAATTTTAACATCTTGGGTGGTTGTTCTTTTTCATACTAAAGATATAAAATTCACATACACATCCATATGTGATAAGGTCTTAAATTATCATAACTTTATACCATCATCTTGAACATCTTCTTCACCCGGTGTTCATCTCTTGATCCTTGAGTGATCTTTTCTAAAGATTCAACCTTTGTGTGGGGATGAGTCATAGATTGGTTTATTGTGAAACCTAGTGTTTGATTCCAACTATGAGACCTATTTTTTGTTGAATCTTCATGATTGGTTTTTGATTTTTCTCCAAAGTCTCTGAACTTTTTGTGTATGTGTAGTTTTTCTGATGCGTATTTGTATTACGTTCTATTGTGATTCTCTAGAGGCGCGTTAGATGATCGAAAAGGAGAAAACTACTAATTTCGTAAGAAATATATTGAGATGTATATTCAGCCCTCTAGTCACACTCTATCCCACAAAAGCAGAAATAGTGCGGCACACAAATCAGATAAAGTTCTCTTTGGCCGATGAAAATAAGAAAGCTCGGTTGCGCTACTGCTTGTCGATGCTTGAGAATGATAGCATCCCACATAATCCAGTTTTCAAGGAGATGTATAATGTTGTTTTCATAGATGAAAAATGGTTTTACATGACAAAGAAGTGTCAAGGCTACTGCATGGTGCGAGGTAAAGAGCCACCATTGCGCTGTACCCGGAACAAAAACTTCATCGAGAAAGTTATGTTTTTGACTATTTTAGCTCGTCAGTTTGATAGAGATGGTAATGAAATATTCTCAGGACAAATTGGAATTTTTCCTTTTGTCTACACCGAACCAGCTAAGAGGAGCATTGTCAATAGACCAGCAGGTACCATGATTACTAGAGCAATGACATCGGTGACTAGAGATATCAGTCGCAGGTTCCCTATAGAGAAGGTTCTGCCTGCGATCAAAGAGAAGTGGACAAGAGAGGACATCATGCAGCCTATCAAGGACTCATATTGATCCTAGTGATCCTGAATTCTGCCAAGCAGCTAGTGCATATGGGTTTAACATTCAACTGATGTGCTTCAGTCTCCCGATCTGAATATTCTGGATCATCGTTTCTTTGCTGGGCTTTAGTCTGTCCAACACAAGCACTCACCAAAGATAGTAGATGAACTTGTTACTGTGGTCACGCAAGAATATGAAAATTACTCAACCGTAAAGTACAATAGAGTGTTCGTAACCTCAACATCTCGTTAGTGAACTCCCGCTGTCCTTCGAAGAACTCCACGACGTCTGCCGACTGCTCGTCGCCCTCCGCGGAGTGCTCGACGACGTCACCCAGCACCTCGTCCTCCTCTGCAGGAAGCTCGACGAAGTCGCCCAGCACCTCGTCCTCCTCTGCAGGGTGCTCGACGAACTAGCCCAGCACCTCGTCCTCTTCCTCGGAATCAGGGACGACGTCGTCCAGCTCGTCCTCCTCCACAGGGTGCTCGACGAAGTCGCCCAGCACCTCGTCCTCTTCCATGGATTCTGGGACGACGTCGCCCAGCTCGTCGTCCTGCTCCGCGGGGTGCTCGACGAAGTAGCCCAGCTCCGCCTCCTCCTCCATGGAGTCCGGGACAACATCACCTAGCACCTCTTCCTCCTCTGCGGCAGCGCCGAGCTTCGCCATGCAACTCTCCCCGGTGGCTTGGAGCTTCGCCTTGGAGCTCTCTGGAAACTTGCGTACAGCTCCAGCGTATAAAAGACCATCTTGCTGATCTCTATTAATGAGTTAGTGGCTAAAATTGCTTTGGAAACGAAGCACAAAAAGATGGTTTGGCACTTGGTAATATTGCCAGGGGAGGAGATGAAGCGGAGGGAAGATGATGCACTACCGGAATTTGAAGGTTTGCCGAGTGTCCTATTATTTGCCGAGTGCATTTTGTCGCGCACTCGGCAAACGACCCCTTACGCCGAGTGCTGCACGAAAGCACTCGGCAAATAATTAGGCACTCGGCAAATTCAAGAATATACACTCGGCAAAGAATAGCACTCGGCAAACTCAAGAAAATACACTCGGCAAAGTCGGGCACTCGGCAAACATCACGCCATGTGTCCCTTCGGACGTAATCTGACGGCGCATCCCTCCTTTGCCGAGTGTCGTCTAACGGACACTCGGCAAACATTTCTTATTTTACTTTTTTAGGACACGAAAATGTTTTTCTCTTTTATTTTCTTTTTGTTTTCTTTTGTTCTCTTTTATTTTCTTTCCCCCTCTCTTTCCATGTTAAAAATTGGTATTTTTCTGGATCCGTTTGCAATTTTTATGTCATTAAGTGCATTTCTAGGTTTTTAATGAATATAAGTCAAATTTGTACTGCAAGTACATGAAATAATGGGAAAAAAATGGGTAGAAAAATCATATTTATATTGTTGAGTCTATTTTTAGACCTTACCCAAGAAATGGAAAGAAATTTGAAACATCTGGGTGGCAACACTTGACCACCAACATGTAGCTTATTGGTTTTTTAATTCTAAAAAAAGCAAACGAAATCTGAAAAATATAAGACTTGCCATGGTGTCATGATATGATACGTAGAGGCTATAGTAAAAATTTGAGAAGGTTTCACAAAAGTTGTCACGTACGATGCTTAGAAACCGAAGCATCTCCGAGGAAGGATCGTGGTTTCGAGACGGAACGGATCAGGTTTGAAGCCGAAGTGACGATTGAATCATCGTTTGACCTTGAAACTTTTTCTACACTCAACATACAACATAGCATATTCCATGTTAAAATTTGTTATTTTTCTGGGTCCGTTTGCAATTTTTAATTCATTAAGTACATTTCTAGGCTTTTAATGGATATAAGTCAAATTTGTACTGCAAGTGCATGAAATAATGGAAAAAAATGGGTAGAAAAATTATATTCATGTTGTTGCGTCTATTTTTAGGACTTACTCAAGAGATGGAAAGAAATTTGAAATATCTGGATGGCAACACTCGACCACCAACATATAGCTTACCATGATGTAAAAAAATAAATAGATGAAAAGAAAAAAACATAAAACAAATAAAATAAAGAAAGAAAAAACAAAGAAGTAAAGAAATACTAAACAACACTTTTGAAAAAAAAACATTCTTAAAAAAATCAGTTTTTTACCGAGTGTCTGTGTTTTAACACTCGGCAAACAATGAAATAATTTTTTTCCCGTGACCGCGCCTTTTTTTTCGTCGGCCGCGCCTTTTTTTTCCCGGCTGCGCGTTATTCATTCGTTCAATTCCTGTAGTTAACTGTTCATCGCTGTACGTCGCGCAACAAACCGTCGGATGGAAAGACCAGCGTGGATCGCTAGCACGTGTTCCCGCACCGACGCTTCCAATCAGATATTTTCCCCACCGGTGATTCCAAGGCAGCAAAAAAAAAAAAAAGCAGAGAGCCCCTCCCCACCTGAGCTTCCACACTCTTCTTCTCCATCCCCCCCTCCCCACCGGACCAACTCTGCTGTCCACCTTCATCGACCCGACCTCCGAGTTTTCCCCGTGTAGACGGCATCAAACCGCGCAACTGGACGCCGGGGGAAGCCGTTCATCGATCTGGAAGCCGAGCAGCTGCACGCCAGCGGAAGCAACGCCAACGGAAGAACTTCGGGGAGCTCCTACCGCATCAAGCCGAGTATCTGTAGGCAGGCGTTCGTCGACCCGATGGGAGCTCCTGCCGCATCAAGCCGAGCAGCTGATGCCGGCGTTCGTCCACCCGATGGGAGTTCCTGCCGCATCAAGCCGAGCAGCTGCACGCCCGCGCCGAGCAGCTGCATGCCGACGGAAGCCCTTCATCGACCCGGCCTGGGAGCTCCTGCCGCGTAGGCGCCATCAAGCCGAGTAGCTGGAAGAAGCATAAAGAAGCATAAAAGGTTGGGCCTCCGTAGCTGCTCTGGAGACTCTTCCTGCGTAGCCTCCGTGAAGTTTGGCCTCCGTAGCTAGCTCCAAAGAAATAGCCTGAAGAAGCATAAAAGGTTAGCCTCTATTTTCCTCACACCAACTTCAGCTGTCCATTTTTAGTGCTAGACGTGTTCATAACATATTGCATAGTAAAATCACTGCCTGATGGTTTGCCCTGAATCAATGTCTTTAATCTATCAAGACATTACCATAATTCTGAAGACCGTAGGATCTAAATTTCGCTTGAAACTGGGAGCAGCTTTTACAGTATAATGACCATGATTGGCTCTCTGAGAGAATACCTTTCATTGATAATATTGGAATCCACAGTGCAATGGTTAGAGTTGTTCTTCTGAATACAATGGCCAGAATTACCTCTCTGAGTGAACATCTTTCATTGATAACATTGTTTAATCTGTGTCTAAAATAGTATGATAGATAAATTTACATTTCCCCTTCTGAGTCAAAATAAGGGGGAAAAAATCCACATGTATTGCTAGGCATTAAGCTTGACAGTGCTTAAGATACATGTACATAACATATGATCTCACTCCAACTTCAGCTATCCATTTTTAGTGCTAGACGTGTTCACAACATACTGCATAGTAAAATCCCTGCCTGTGGTTTGCCCTGAATCAATGTCTTTAATCTATCAAGACATTACCATAATTCTGAAGACCGTAGCATCTAAATTCCGCTTGAAACTGGGATGTCCTTCTTCTTTGCCACAATTCATTACTACTTTTGAGTCCTGAAGCAATTGAAGTAGTGTGAACTGTCAACTATAGTTCTTTTCATATGTGAGATTGTGTGCGCCAGGTTAATGCCTTATTGGAACCTGCAAAACTGCTGCCTGTTTGGGATTTTTTGAGAGTCGCCAGGTTAGCATCCAACCATCTGAAGCAGATTTACATCTTTACAATATATATTTCTTGATCAAAATGTTACTTCTTTAGGCCAATCCAGTCCACTGAGGATCCAAGAATATTGAAATTCATGCTTCCATTTTTTTTCTACACTAAGTCTCACAGTTCTGTCGCTGACAGTGATTTTTGTAGTTATTCCCTTTGGATGATACTTATTATTTGTATATGTCATGCTTCTGTCAACATGTAATAATACTTATTGGTCAATTGTAAGTATTTCCTGATCAAAATGTTGTTTTTCCTGTAAATTTTCCACCCCAGACTTAACCACTAGGTTTACTCACCCTCCTTCCATTGTTTTGCAAGCTTCTTCCTCTTTTTGTAGAACCGGAAAGGAATCTCAATTTGTATTAAGAAAAATTTGGGTGAGTTCAACCTGTCAACGTACAATATTCTAAATTCATTTGATAGTTTTTGTTATGTTACAGAAATGCAATACAAAAAATGATGCATATTTTTCTTAGTTGCTAAAAAGGTTAATCCAAAAAATATTCCTAAAGATGTTTGGCTTGCCTGTTGATCGTTAGATAAGGTTCTCATGGGTTTGACCTGTTTAACTTCAGCAACAACTTCAAGTGTAAAACGAGCTACAATCATACAGAGATCAACTCATATGGATATTTGGATTGAATTGTAAACTAAGTTGTTAAGTCAAGAAAATTCTCCCTGAATGGAGTTGCCTAGAGCTCCGAACCACTCTGTAGTTTACTGCATTTTCCTTATGCTAGTTTACACAGGTTTCATTGATTGAAGTTGTACACATGTTTCAACAATTTTTACTCAGTTGGGTTTCCTTTCTTTTCAGGTTTACATGTATGGAAGATCTCCTTGTAGCAGTTGTTAATGTCTAGAATGTACTGTATATGATCCTTTTCTAGTGCTCAAATGTGATACCCATCATGTCCTATATAAGCTATGTAAACATGAATGTGCTATGTAAACATGAATGTGAAGTTGTATTTGTCAAAGTTGAATCTGGATGTGATGTATCTGCCTTGTCTAGTGAATTTCGAATTTATTATGTGATGGTATGAAATGCAGTGACATATATATATATATATATATATATATATATATATATATATATTGTTTTGAATTGTAGCGATTTTTGGAAACGAAATCAAAAAAAAATATATATATAACCCTTTGCCGGCACTGTGTATGCCGACAGCTGTTTGCCGAGTGTTACACTCGGCAAACACTTTGCCGAGTGTTTTTAAGCCTTCGCCGTGTGCCCTAGGCACACGGCAAAGTACCGAAATCCGGTAGTGATGACTGGGAGGAGAGCACAGTGGGAGCACGTTGGGAGGGTGCCTTTATTCACTCCATGCACAACGAGCAATAAATGAGGAGTAAAATACGAAGCAGAACATCTCAAAAGGTAGGAAGCTTCATAAAACGAAAAATCTCTTAAAAATAAGACGACTTATATAAAGAAATAGAGTGAGTACTGTTTGAGTATTGGGTAAGAAGCCATCCTAGTTAATGGGTCCTACTAGGGATGTGACGATCGGTGGTGATATTTTCTAAACCTTGGTTCATCGCGCGATCAGTCCTTGGCTCTCACGATCAGCCTCCTTGCGATATAATATGGTCCCGTGATCGGCCCTTGTTGGTCGCATGATGTCCATATCTAAACTGGTTAATCATATTTGATGTCTACTAAAGTGTTTTTCTTCCCAAAGTACCTCCTCCAGCGAACAAAGCTGTGACCAACGCAGATGGATAGTGTCTCATCCCGTAGCATTAATTGTTATGGAATGGAGTGTTACAGACCGACTTGCGTCACGCGATAGATGAGATAGGGTCTACAGAATGACCAGGCAAGTGGATGATTTTGCATGTAGACTCGTAGAGCGTAGGGACGGGACAGTTTGGTAGGCGAACTTGCGGCGCATGGCGATGGGACAGGCCGGGCAACCGGGGGAGGTAGGTGCGGTGGCGTTCCACGGATGGGACAGGCATGCAGAGCTCTCAGGGCAAGTTATGATCACCCATTCTCCATGGTGCTGATCTAAGAGTAGAATATCTAGCCAGTCATGAGTGTACTAAATAGGACTTACTTGTAAATTCTCCTTCTTCCTAGTATATAAAGAGAGGAGGACCCAGTTTGTAAAGAGAAGGAAGAGGCTGGAGTCAAGAAAACTCATATGCAACTAGTTCGCAAATACTGATAACAAAATATACAGAATGTAGAACAGTTATCTTTAGGGAGACCTGAACCTAGATAATCCCTGTGTTCTTGAGTTTATCACAAAGACACACACCGTAAGCATCGTTTTCGCGCCCATCGACTGGTACAACCCAGAATCATTGTCAGGGATTAACCCTCGACAGTTGGCACGCCAGATAGGGGGACGTGTTTTGGTAGGTGTTAAAGATTTGATTGGGCTACCCATGGCCAGATCCACGGTAACCGTTGAGTTCCGTTTTGAGGAGCCCGATCACCGCGAGGTGTTCGTTATGAGATACGACCCAGATGAGCTTGGTGTGCTCCAGAAATGGGACACTTAATCAGAGTCTGAGGGCTCCGAGGCTCAACAGGAAGTTTGCATAATAGTTCATGCAACAGAGGACAGTGGAGGCTCCCGTATTCCGGGTGCTAACGATGATCCCCAGGCCATGCGCCCAAAGGGGAATCAGGTTGGCGCTGGACACGGGGACGCTCTAGCACAGCCCCAACCACCACAGCGTCGCCCGAAGGAGCTGCCACAGAGGACTCGATCTTTGGCGGTGTCATCACCAAGGATGTCACGCTGCACGAATGCCGGGGGCTTCCCCCTCGTGATATGTCGCCACTTCGCACTCGGCAGCTCGACTATGAGACCATGACACTTACATAGAATCTGTAGACTGTGTGAATGCTTCTTAGCTACCCACCGATAGTAGTACTGGAGGGTTCGCCAATTGCGCCATGGTTGCATGACCCCATCCTCCTGGTTGAGATCGTCCGACGCCAAACTATGGCAGCAAACACCACGCCCGTCGCTAGGACTGGTGAAGGTCGCGATCGCTAAGAATCGTGGTAGCCCCCATAGCAGGAAAGATCTTGTCCTCCTCGGTAACTGGGAGCGCTCAGAGATCCCCACCATGTCAAGACAACCAACCCTCTGATATGTATGACTCTCTGCACCAATGCGACCTCCCTGACGTGATCCAGAGCCAGGTGGCCACGCAAGAGCAGGAGCACCGTGCTCGGCGAGAGCAAAAAAAGGGTAACCAGCCCTACCACTTGCCTCCCTCACGCAGGGAAGCGTTAGATTCCTCCATCCCATCCCCAGGACCGCATGACTCCCCGTTGAAGAAATGGGGTGCAACGCCCTAGTCCGGATGCAAGAGGTGCCCTGGTCGTACAAGTTTCAGCCAGTCCTAGCCGAAAGTATAATGGCTCAACCAACCCTACGGAGTTCCTGTAGATCTACACCACCATGGTGCAGACCGTGGGAGGCCACGGAAAAGTCATGGCCAACTACTTCCCGACCACCTTAACTGGTTCAGCCCAATCCTGGCTTATGAACCTCCCCCGTGAGTCGGTTCGCTCCTGGGAGGATATGTGCGACCAGTTTGTCACCAACTTCTCGGGGACCTATGCCCAACCTGGGGTTGAGGATGACATGTACCAAGTCAGGCAGCGACAAGGCGAGCCGTTGTGCGACTTCATCCGGTGCTTCACCAAGCGTCGAAACACTATTCTAAGGATCACGGGTGAATCTGTGATCATAGTATTGAAGAGAGGGGTTAGAGATCAAAATATGGTCAAGAAGCTGGCCACCAAGGAAATCCGAAGCACTACCTAGTTCTTTGAGCTCGCAGACAAGTGCGCACAAGCCGCTGAAGTCCGAGAGCATTAGATTGATGCCAGGACATGCCTGACCTTCGACCAGCCGGCCGAAAGGAGAAAAAGCAGAACAAACGCAAGGAGGGACCATCCGACATCGTGGTGGTCGAGAAGATCGGACAACCGTGTCGGCGCTTAAAGAAGAGGGAGGGGAAGCAGGGTTGTGGCTACTGCCTAATTCACTGCGCAGATGTCAACGACCTGATCGAGTGTAAGGTCATGCGGGGCACTATCGACAAAAAGCTTAGAGAGCGTAAATCCAGGCACGACGAGGATGGTGAGGATGGGGCTGACCCCGGCCAGTCGGCCCTGGGGTACCAACAGGCTAATCACATGGTCCACCACATCTTCGAGGGCGCCGTGACATATTAGTGGTCCGAAAAAGTGTAGGCGACCACGCCGGGCCCAAACCCACATCTGAAGTGGTCGGAGATGCCCCTTACCTTCAGTTAGTGCGACCACACCATGAGTGTCAAGCGACCTGGTCGCTACCCTATTGTGGTCAAACCCACTATTCAGAACATCCGACTAGACCGCATGTTGATCGATGGAGGGAGCTCTATCAACCTCCTCTTCGCCGACGCGCTAGATGCCCTACAAATCCCAAGGAGCACATTGAAACTGTCTCCCCCCTTCTTTAGGATTACACTGGGCTCTTCAGCTAAGCCCTTGGGGCAAGTCGAGCTGCCCGTCACTTTCGACTCGCCACGTAACTTTAGGACCGAAAATATCCTGTTTGATGTGATGGACTTTGGGACTGCTTATAACACGATCCTGGGGTGACCAATGATGGCCAGTTCATGGTCGTCGTCCACTATGCATATCAGCGATTAAGATCCCTGGTCCAACCGGGATCATCAGCATCTTTGGCAGTGTAAAGACGGCCTTGCACTGCGATAAGAGGAGCCTCGACATGGTCGAGCTAACCCCCGGGTCACAGTCGGAGAATGCTGCGCCTAGTCACTATGCGGTGAAGGTTCACGTCACCGCCAGCCAGGAAGAGCGGCTCAAGGCAGTATGCCTTGAAGACTCCAACTCGACCAGGACGGTCCAGATAGGGGCCAGTCTGGACCCCAAATAGGAACTCACGCTTATCGCTTTCCTCCAGGTGAACATAGACGTCTTTTCATGGAGTCCGTCTAATATGCCTGGAGTCCCCAAGGACGAGATCAAGCACCGGTTGTCCATATGACCTGACGCGTGACCAGTCAACAAAAAGCATGTTGGTTCGTAGCCGATCGAAAGGAAGCACTTCGTAAAGACATCGATAAGCTCTTGGAAGCAGGCTTCATCTGAGAAATATAGTACCCAGAGTGGCTGGCTAATCCAGTCATAATCCAAAAACACAATGATAAGTAGAGGATGTGCGTCGACTTCACAAGCCTCAACAAGGCGTGCCCAAAAGATCTCTTTCCTCTACCCTGGATTGACCAGTTTGTTGACTCAACCACTGGCAGTGATCTTCTTAGCTTCTTAGATGTCCGTTCAGGGTACCACCAGATTAGCATGCATAGGTAAGATGAGGAGAAGACTGCTTTTGTGACACCCTTCGGGGTCTTTTGTTATGTAAAAATGCCTTTTGGTTTAAAAAGCGTCGGTGTCACTTATCAGCGTTGTATTTAGCTCATTCTTCGACCACAGATCGGTAGAAACGTCGAGGCGTATGTTGATGATGTGGTTGTAAAGAGTAGATCCAAGGACGACTTGGTTGCGGACCTCCAGGAAATATTCGATAACCTTTGGAAGTACCACATGAAATTGAACCCTGAGAAGTGCATATTTGGAGTCCCATCAGGGACGTTGCTCGGGTTCCTCATTTTTAGTTGAGGGATAGAGGCAAACCCTGACAAGATCAGAGTCATCAACCGAATAAAATTCCCAACCAGGCTAAAGGAAGTTCAAAAACTAATAGGACGTGTGGCAGCTTTGAGTAGGTTCATCTCAAGGCTGAGAGAGAAGTGGCTGCCGCTCTTCAAGCCCCTAAAGAAGAGCAACCACTTTTGGTGGACCCCAGAAGTGGAAATAGCCCTCCAAGATCTAAAAAGGTACCTCTTCTCCCCTCCTGTACTGTCCGCACCTTGACTAGACGAGGAGCTCTTGCTCTATGTTGCAGCTACCCCACAGGTCGCTGGCGCGGTAATGGTCATCGAGCGAGAAGGTCTTCAACGACCAATATACTACGTTAGTGAGGTCCTACACGACGCGAAGGCTCGGTACCCACAAGCTCAAAAGATGCTATACACCATTTTTATGGCCTCTTACAAGCTCAGACACTATTTCCAAGCCCACAAAATTAGGATAATCCCCTTGCTCCCGATTAGAGAAATTCTCCATAATAGGGATGCGGTAGGAAGAACAAGAAAGTGGGTAGTAGAGCTCAGGGAGTTCAATCTCAAGTTCGTCCCTCGAATGGCTATCAAGTCCCAGACGCTGGTCGATTTTATGGCCGAGTGGTCATCCTTTGAGCCCGAGCAGGTATAATGACTAGAGGCAAACAAGGACTAGACCATGCACTTCGATGGATCGTTCACGCTAAAGGGAGCAGGGGTTGGAGTGGTCTTGACCTCACCAACCGGTGACCTCCTCAGGTACGTAGTTCAATTATATTTTCTAACCATTAACAATATTGCGGAATACGAGGGACTCTTGTCTAGAATGTGAGCAGCCTCCGCACTTGGGATTAAACACATGTTAGCGATAGGAGACTCACTATTGGTTGTTAACCAAGTGCAAAAGGAGTTTCAGTGCTCTGATCCGACAATTACGGCATACGTTACCGAAGTGAGAATACTGGAGTGATGTTTTTTCGGCTTTGAAGTCACGCATGTCCTTTGCAAGGATAGCTTCCTAGCCAATGAGCTAGCCCGTCTAGCTTCTTCTCACGAACCTATCAAGTCAGAATCTTTGAAGGAAGACTCACATGACCATCCACTGCGGTCTCGGGCTAAGGTGAAGGAGATGCTCTCTTGAAAATGGAGCACCAGAGGCAACATCTTTGGAGGCAACGCCTCCTTCGATGCTGTTGATCTCGGGCGACCATCATGTGGTCACCCTGCTCGATTTAGGTATGACCTAGATGGATCAGATCTTGGACTACCTTCAGAATCGAGCAATCCCTAACGATGATGCGTCAACAGAAAAGGTCTCACGATAAGCCCGCTGATACTCCCTGGTAGAGGGACATCTTTACCACTGGGGGAGCAACAGTCTTTTACTGAAGTGCATCACTCAGGAAGAGGGGAGCACAATGCTCTCTAATATCCACAGAGGCATATGTGGAAGCCACACTTCGTATTGCGTTCTGGTCAAAAAAAGCATTTTGGTAAGGATTTTATTGGCCCACTGCCCTCTAGGATGCTTGCGAGCTGGTGAAATGGTGCGAGTCATGTCAGTACCATGGCCGATATACCAAGCGCTGCAAACTATACCACTCTTTTGGCCTTTCGCTATCTGGGGGCTCGATATCATGAGACCATTCCCTAAAGCCCCAGGTAGTTTTGAATTCTTGTTCGTGGCAATCGATAAAATCACCAAGTGAATAGAGGCTGAGCCCGTTAGGAAGATCACCGTCGCAGTAGCGATTAAGTTCATACGGGGGCTGTTAGTACGGTTTGGCAGTCCAAATCGCATAATCACAGACAACAGAACTCAGTTTGCCAGTATTGCTTTCCAGGACTACTGCAAAGAGATTAGGACCAAAGTTTGTTATGCATCGGTGTCACACCCACAGAGCAACGGACAGGTCGAAAGGGCTAATGGGATGATACTGTAAGGTATTAAAACTTGGGACTTTGATCGGCTTAAAAGCTATTCAAGATGCTGGGTGGACGAATTACCCACAATACTCTGGTCGCTGTGAACAACTCCCAGTAGAGCTACGGTCGAAACCCATTTCTCCCTTATTTTTGGCGCAGAGGCAATGCTTCCCTCCAAGATCACCTTTCAATCACCCCAAGTGGCCAACTACTCAGACGACGATCAGGTGCCACAATGAGAGGATGATATAAACTGATCAAAGAGTTCTGCAAGCATGCCCTAATTTGAGTTGTCTGATATCAGCAAAGTCTCAAACGCTATCACAATTGCAAGCTGCGGGAGCGGAGACTGGTCGTAGGCGACCTCATCCTTAGGCAAATTCAAAATAAGGCTGGTCGTAATAAACTCTCCCCTAAGTGGGAAGGGCCCTATATAGTGGTCGATGTCACCTGACCTAGTGCGATCAAGCTAGCCATGGAGGACGATCGTGAATTACACAACTCCTGGAATATTGCCCTGCTGCACAAGTTCTATGTATAGGGTTGCTCGGAGACATGCCTGTTTCTCTATTTTGCAGAACCTTCTGGACGAGCGTGGAATATAACTTGTAAGTTTTTAAAGTTCAAAAGATCAGACTCTCTGTTTTGCAGGATTCATGACAAACAATAGACCCCTGCCAAATTGTCTCTTCGACCACAGCACGCGACAACGCTCAACGGCCACTACGGGACCTGGCGACCAGGAAGTTAAAATGACCAGATGGTCGAGAGCTCTTGAACAGTGTGGAATAGCTGCTCGCGCAATGTCAGAGGTACGAACGGCTTAGGATAACGACAAGGCCATAAGTCTCCACTCGAGTCGGACGCTGGTCACTACCAAGGGACTTATTGCGCTAAGGGCTGTCCCGCGCTTCGAAAGACTAACTAACGGGAAGGGCGGAACAGTCAGGGCCTACTCGTCGTGACAACACGGGAAAAACTCTCTAAACACTCCGAACAGTGGTTCGGACTAGACAGTCCAAAGCCTGCAAAGGCTCCTAGGTGGTCTTCCAGCCATCAGCGAGGCCACCAGAAAGGGCTGAAAATTTTTCATTCTTGAAAAAGATAGGTTACAGGCGAGTCGATTACATTCAACCGGGCTAACCATCCTATTAGATGCTTGTCCTTTCCCTCTTGACTTGAGTGGCTAGAGCTAGGTTGACAGAAAGGTTCTGCCTAACTCTTGCATATCGTAAAGATCCACCACCTCCAAGAGCTCAGAAGTATGTGGCCCCTACTTGCCCTTGAACGAGTCAATGAGCCTCTTATACTCTTCTTTGGGGCGGCAGTTGGTAGCCCTACGAATCGGACGATAGCCTGCGTAAGGGCCAGGGAGGGTGACCGGTGTGAAGACCCAGCTGGAGCTATTGATCGACGTCGGTGAACCCGACTTATCCTCCTTCTGCTCCTCCTCCGCCTTCTCCTCTTCATCGGGCTCCTCCATAAGGTCCCAATCGATGTCCTCCTCATCTTCGGAGATGTTGATAATCTCAACCGGAGCAACCACTCGGGCTGAAGATCGAGCGGGAGCGGCGGGAGGAGACCCTCTCTGTAACGAGGGAGGCACGATGGCGGTCACCTCCAACCCTGCTAGAAAGACTTTGAGATTGTTTGCCCCCGGGGGCACCACAACAAGCGGAGCCAGCATCAAAGGCGACTTGGCCCTTACCAAATCCAGTAAAATCATCAACCTTCCCAGTGAAGAGTGAGAGGAGGATGCCACGATCCACAAGAAGAGATGCCTTTTTGCCTTGCAAACACATCAATGGGTGGCCGGCTAGGTAAACTCTTGCTTTTATAGCCCTTCCAGCCATTGATTCACGCCTGGGAAGAAGGGTGGAACTACCATTGAAAATGTCGCTGATCCTATCATTTACTACCCTAGGGGCTCATGGCTACTTCCCGGTCAAAACCGTGCATGCGTGGCTGCGTCTGGACACCAACACCTTAGTTTTTTTTTATACATATCTCATCTTAAACACCTCACTCTCGAAAGTACTGAGGAACCTCAACCGGTATAGCATATGAACCGCTTGAAATCCAAGGGGCAAGCATGGGGAACCGAAAGTCCCTCGACCCTGGTGGCAATCAATGTTTCTCTCTCTCTTTCTTTTTCAAGACGCTTAACCTCCCCACGTGATGTGAAGTTCAGAGTCAAACTCTAAAAGCTAAACAACGCCGACGACCACTCTCTAGGAGGACTATGTTCCCATGGGGCTTAAGTTGTGCGATCAGACCTGACCATGGCCACGAGGAAGCTTGGAGGCTACTATTAGAGTATTGAGTAAGGGGGCATCCTGGCTAACGGCCCTATGAGGGATGTGATGACCGACGGGGGATATTTTGTGAACCCTGGCCCATCGCGTGACCAGTGCTTGGCTCACACGATCAGCCTCCTTGCGATATAATATGGTCCCACGACTGACCCTTGCTAGTTATACGACACTTATACCTAACCTGTCAATTGTATTTATTGATGTCTACTCAAGTGTTTTTCTTTCCGAAGCACCTCCTCCAGCGAACAAAGTCATGGTTGGTGCAGATGGCAGTGCCCCCATTGCATAGCATTAATTGTTACAGAGTGAGGTGTTTCGGACCAACTTACGCCACGCGACGGATGTCACATGATCTGCAGAACGACCATACAAGTGGATGATTTTGTAGGTAAACTCGCGGAGTGCAGAGATGGGACAGTTTGGCAGACAAACTTGCGGCGTACGACGATAGGATAGGTTGGGGAACCGGGGGAGGCAGGTGCGGCAGCGTTCCACGGATGAGACGAGCATGCAGAGCTCTCAGGGCAAGTTGGGTTCACCCGGTTCTTCATGATGATAATCCAAGAGTATAATATCTAGCCAAGCATGGGTCTGCTAAACAGAGCCCACTTGTAAGTTCTCCTTGTCTCTAGTATATAAAGAGAGGAGGATGTGATTGTAAAGAGAAGGAAGAGGCTGGAGTCAAGAAAACTCATCTATAACTAGTTTACAAATACTGATAACAAAATTCACATAACGTAGGACTGTTATCTTTAGAGAGGTCTGAATCTAGATAATCCTTGTGTTCTTAAGTTTATCACAAATACACGTACACGACAAGCGTCATTCACGAGCCCATCGACAGGTACATCTCAGAATCATTGTCAGGGATGAACCGTCGACACATATAAAACATAAATTGGTTCTCGAATCATCTCTTCTCCTACTCTCCTCTCATCTAATAAAACCCCCTAAAATTCAAATAATTTACCTTCTTTTGCTATCCACCCTCATCCTCCAGCCTCCCCACTTCATTACCGGATACAGATATGAGACCCGTTTTACTAATATAAATAAATAAAAAATTAGAAGCAAAATTAGCGGATAATCTCTTTTTTTATCCTATCTAAAATTAAACTATAACATCACTCTGGATGTATTCATTCAAAAATGCTATAATAATACATCCATACCTCTATACCTAGTTTATAATTAATGTTATCACGTTAAATATCTGTATTTTCACTCGGATGGTCACAAAGGAACCTCACAAGTCACTAGGCCTGAGTATTTGGTTTTTTGATTCGGTTTTTTGATTTTTGAAAAAATCGATTTTCAGAATATGCAAACCAAAGTTGCTAGAAAATATTAGAAAACCGTCTAATTCAGTTTTGGGTTTTACAATTCGGTTGTTGGTTTTTATTGAAATTCACATTCTAATGGAATGTGAGATGGACTGTGAGCCATGATTGATACAGTGGGTCGATAATTCAGAGTGGACCGTGGCTAGGTGAGAATGTGGAATGTACCAGTTTTTCAATTTTTTTCGGTGTGTGGTTTTTCAAACCACAAATCCAAACCGAACACCGTAGACTGAACCGAACACCGAAAAAACCGAATTTTTGGGTTTCTGTTTCGTGTCGGTTTTGGGTTCCGGGGATTTTTTGCCCAGCTCTCCGAGTCACGATCGTTTTCCTTCCTCCGGCCACAGGCAGGTGGGACCTGTCCGGTGGGGCCATAACCAAAAGCTGTATGACTCCCCACCCACCTCACCTCCCCCACAACCGGATGTTCACTGGGCTGTGGGGCCACGTCATCAGTCACGACCCGTCTCGCTACACAGGCCCCACGACATCGCCGCCGGAATATTCATCCCACCCCACCTCACCTCCCCCACAGCCCAGTGAAGATCCCCGTCCCCACCGGCAGCGCAATGCTCCGCCTCCTCCTTGCCCCCTCGCTCGTCGCGGCGGGCGCGGGCGCTGTCTCCGCCGAGAGCATGAACGGCAGGGCGCAGGGCCATCCTCCGCACGGTCCCCGACATCCCCACCGCCGTCTCGTCTGGCGACGCGGACGCGCTCTTCTGCGACAGCTGGAGGCTCTCCGTGGAGACAGCCAACGCGGGCCCCTGGCGCGCCGTGCCGCCGCGCTGCGGGGCGTTCGTGCCGGAGTACATGGAGGGGGCCCGATACGCGTCCGACTCCGCCGTAGCCACCGCCGACTCCCTCGCCTTTGCCTCCCAGGCCGCAACTGTAGGGTTCAGTGACCGGGGGGGGGGGTGGCGCGAGGCCCGCATGGGTGTTCGACGTCGACGAGATGCTGCTCTCCAATGCTCCATACTACGCGGACAACGGCTGGGGGTAGGTGACTGGACTCTAGACCTTGCTTGCTTGGATTCACGTAAATTGCTTGTCCGTGTAATCTACGTAGATTGTCGCTGCATTCGTAAATCAACCAGTGATTGCAAAACATGGAGTTAGATGCGAATGCGCCTGATTCAGTGATTTTAAAACCTAGCATTTCTCTGGATTCTACTGTAGTGCTCCACTCTGTGGTGTTCCTTTCATTTTGATCTAGCACGGAGCACCAAGGGAGGATGGTGGGATTCCTCGTTTGCTAAGCGCATTGCTACATTGAACTCATCCTTTCCCTTTTACCGAATAAAATTTGCTTGGGTTCTGAACTGGGTTGTGTTTTGATAAAAGTCATTCTTGTTTTGAATGTAGTTCTGAACTACATTGAACTCATCCTTTCACTGCACAATGTTTAGGTGTTAGATCTCAAAGGGATATCTCTAGGTAGTTTGTGTTGATTCATACTACAAGCTTTTGTGCATAAAGATATATGGTATTGATTGGATCCTATGAGTCATATATCATTCGTTGAGTCATGTTGCCTCAGAACTTCTCTTAAATAATCTTTCTATCTCTAGTATTTTTACTTCCACTGAGACTTTGAGGTGCGTTGGGTGATCAAATAGAAAAAAGCTATCAGTTTAAAAAAATATATCGTTGAGATGCTGCAGGCAACCTTCTGATATTGGCAAGACTGCTGTACAGTAAATCAGAGAGACGAGCAGCATTAGAAGCCGAAGGATTCAAGATACTTGGGAACTTAGGGGATCAGTGGAGTGATTTGATAGGATCGCCAATGGCCACGAGATCCTTCAAACTACCGAACCCAATCTACTTTATCAGTTGATTTTATCGTTGATAGTGTGGTGGAAATAGAACTACCGAACCCAATGTACTTTATCAGTTGATTTTATTGTTGAAAGTGTGGCGGAAATAGCCATTCTTATCGTAGGGCATTCCTACCATTATTATGGTCCTGTTCCAAAACTGATTTCATTTGTAAATATTTCATTAGTCATCATTCTGGACATATATTTGGGTTAATCTCGAATCATGTTCAAATCCACTGGGGCTTGAGGCCATTGAATCTGTCCCCTCATATATTGTAATAGATTCATCTTTTCCCGTACTATGGAAAGCATTTGTGGTGATACAAATTGTGAGACCATTGAAACTGCTCTCATTTGTAAATAATCTAGTTTTATAGGTTTTTACAGTCCTTGGGATACCAAAAATCGATACAGCTATAACTAGCGGGTACTTCTTGGTACCTTTCCAAGGATGGTAAATAACTCTTTTAGTTGAAGCAGATGAAATTTCAATCAAGTATCGAATTTTTGACCCATCAGATATACATAGTGATTCTTATGTCGATTTGTGTGGTGCTTTTTGGGTAGGATTACTGTCTAACAAATGGCAGAAATTGTATTGTTATTGCAGCAGATTTAGTTTTTTTTTTTTAACAAGAATGTACTCTGCTTTTAGTTCAGCCAATTCAGTTGTTGACCTTTATCGACTACAGACCAAGCATACAGAAACAGGATTAGTTGCAGAAGGAAAACTGAACAAAACCTCCCTCGGAAAAATTCCATTGCAAGAATCTCTATGGACAAAGTAAGACAAGGGGGCTGGCAAAATGAAGAACATGCTAGCTCCAGCGCGTCAGAGCTCATCTGCGGTAAATCTCATCTCATCTCGTTTCATTTTGCAGGACCCTACATTGTGCCTTGACCTAGCATCTGTACACCTCTCTCTTGCCCTGGTTTGCAGGTGGTTTGCCGTTGCTGCGCAGGAGACCTGTGCTCCTTGCTCTCGACAGCAACCGGCCCGGCGAAGCCCTTGGTGCCTTCTTGGCTATCGTCCTCGATAATCGGTCCTTCACACCCAGCGCTGCAGTGTAGCCTCTGGACGCCTTCATCCTCCTGGTGTAAGGGGCGATCTTCTTCGCGAGGTCTTCCACGCAGCTGACGTCGACAAGCGATGTGAAAGACTGGGACCTCCCCTGGTAGTATTTGGACAGCCCGGTCCTGAGGTAAGTGAAGTAATTTATCTGTCAGAGATCATGTCACTGGTATGAAACATATTGCGAAATCAGTAGCCTACTGGCTAGATCAGGAATTGATTCATCGGCAGTGCCCTGAACTTTCAGATACCATGTTACTAACAACTGTTCAGGCTATTTTTCCCCCCTAAGGCTGATAGTAGGGTCAGAATGCTTGGTCGAGTAAATAGAAGTTTGCATTCATCCTTGTTCAAACAATTTGAGATGGAAAGTTTTGTTTTTACACAACCATACTGTGTAGTTTCGTGTTGGAACACATTCTGAATAGGCGAGATCTCCAGTTTCCAACTGCTTAATTACGCCTCGATGGAAGAATGGCATGAGCTCTGCAGGCGATGCGGAGGCTGAATGCAAATCACAGTTGCAACAGAATCATGTGATGCATTTTGTAGAGTTGGTCTTTTCAGTGCATCATTTTTTTCAGCCCATTGCACAGCGAAACGGAGCCTTATGTTGTTACCCTTGGAACCTCACGGTCACGGATCACATGCATGCATGTATGTACTTTCGTTGAGACGTGCACGCGCGCACCTGAGGGCGGGGAGGTGGTCCAGCATCGTCGACAGCTCGTAGAGCGGTCCGCCGGCGGCGCCGTCCATCTGCATGGTTTCCAACCCGGACGACGTCAAGGAGGGCAAGGACGACGACGAGACGCCACGGCCCGGCGGGGAGGAGGACGTCGCGCCGTCGCCGTCCTCCTCGTCGGTCAGCTGGCTAGACGTCGACGAGAACAGCGAGGACGACGACCCGGCCGTCTCAGATACCCCGCCGTCGCATCCGTCTCCTCCTGAACCTCCCCCGCCTTGGCGCAGCAGCCCATGGGACACCACCGCCTCGCAAGCCTCTCCCACCATGACCATCAACCGTGCGTCGCGGATCGAGCAAGAAGCAACGGCGGTAGGCTGGTAGCTTGGAACGCACGGCCCCCGTTCGCGTCGGTGCGTGCTTCCCTTTATATACGCGAGGAGGCAGGAGGAAGAGGGAGAGAGAGAGAGAGTGGATAATGGATATGCATTGCACGTACGTTTCCGTGGGCGGGAGGGTACGCACTCTCTCTCTCTCTCTGTTTTTCTCTCTCATCTATCTCCGGCAGCTGAGCCTGATCATCAACTGGATCGAGATGGATGGGTTGGCGAAAAGAAGAAAAGGAAACTGACATCTCGTCGTCATCCGGCAGGCGCTATCTAGTGATCGGCCGATCGCCTTCCGGCCGGGTAGAGGAACGGGATCGGTCATCCACCGCCTTCGCTCCCTTCTGGAACGGGTCTAGCCGCGAACGTGGACCGTCGGATCCAATATGGACGCTTCAGATCGGTCGAAAGCTAACTTACTATTGAAGAGTCGAGCGAGCGTTGCGTTCTCTCCACAGTTGCCATGCTATGAGCAACGTGCGTGTTCTTGGGTAAATAAGTATTTTCCATCTTTGTTCAAGACGTCACGCTGGTTAAATATTTTCTTATCTTTGGATTAAGTGCAGCAAGTAAATCACATCTTCGATTGTTCTATATTTGTGACGCATTTGAGTGAATGAATGCGAGGGGTAAATGGTGGTAAATACGGAGCGGATAAACTTACCTTGATCAACACAGCCTCCATCTCGATCGTGGCTGTCACTGCACAGGCTTAGCATGTCTATCTATCTATATCGGTGGATTCGCTAGCCAAAGATAAAGATCGATCCATGGAGGTTGTGCTGTGCCAACGGGCTAAGCATTCTTCACGTCCGTCCAACAAATTAAAATGTAATATGATTGATGAAAATTATTTGAAAGATAAATACACGCTATTCCCATTATATAGCCAAAATTCTAAGAATCTAATCGTGTGTGTATATATATGAAGCATATTTGTTACTTCCGGAAGTATATATTCTCACATACGTATCTCATAATATAGGGAGTATCTCTTGTGATAAATGGTATATATATGGAGCATGTGAGTATATAAGATTATCCAAGTGGTATGTATACTTTTTTAGTTGGTTTGTATATATATTTTTTAGTATATTATATTTTATGTACAAATATGAAGGTATTATCAAAATCTATTAAAATTAATGAATTGTTTTTCAATTTTTTCATATAATTCACATTGGAGTATCTTAGAATGAGTATATAAGTATACTCATAGTGATAAAGGAGTATATCTAGTTTATTTATGTGGTATATCATAGTAGGGAGTATGTACTTCCGAGAGTACATACTAGTTTTCATATATATTTTAAGAATTTAATTTTGTTCTCAAATAGATGTCGTTTTAGATTTTCAAAGTGGTATTTTATTAGAGTGCATATATTAAAAGCTATTAGAAAGTGGAGTTTCGATTTAATGAGTGTGGTAGATTGGTAGCTTATATGTCATTAATTGAATGTGAAAGAAATCGAGATGGGTAAAATGTCATGTATGAATTTTTTTTTGCAATCTTATTCTGTGTGTTGAAGGCTAAAACGACATCTAAAATAGAACGGAGGTAGTAATTGATAGGGAGAGATTTAATTTCAAGATGGGATAAAGGAGGAAAAAACAATGAAATGAAATGGACATCGTCATGTTGGCAGAAAAGTTCTTTCTAGCTAACGCATTTACATGCTTTTGACAACATTTTGCACATGTAAACTTACCGGTAGATAAGTTTTTATGCAATTTGACTTACTTGTCATCACTAAGTCGAATTATATATATATTTTTTAGGTAATGAGTAAAGTAAAAAAAATGTACGCATGCACTCTCTGATTGTTACATTGTTGGTTAATTTTCTTGGGATCGATAGACATATGGTTAGCTTATTGTTCTATCATGTTATGTTGCTTTCCTAACTTTCTGCCTATATATATTTCGTATTTTTGCGTTTAAAACACTACTGGTAATGACTAGCAACACCCCAGACGGCCGGCCATCAGCCAACGCCAAATGCTTGTTCCTCCGTGCGTCTCTCTCCCACTTCGATCGGGACTGACCTTGTAGATAAAGAAGAGCTCAGCCCCCTGCAGGAAAAGTCGACGTTGATCTCTGTAATAAACGTTGTGATCTGAGGCGCTGATCGAGCCCCCTGGCGAAGATAAGGAGTGATCTCCACGAATAAAAAATCTGAAAACGGTGGGCTTTTCCCTCCTCTTCTTTCCCCTGGATGGGGCGCCGTTTGGTTTCTCCAACTTCTATAGGGCAGCGGTGATGGTGGCTACCTGCTGACTTCGGTGAGGCGTGCAGCCGCCTTGCAGCACCTATGCATAGTTACATATAGTTGATGACTCTTATTCCATAGGTTGTTCACTTGTTTGGCTCTCCGTAATATGTTGTTCACTTGTTTGGATGTCTGTAATATGTTGATATCGTAGGTACTTTTGCACGGACAGTGTCATTCTTCATCTCTGATATGTGTTCGGACTTGTATGTGATAATCTACTCTAAGTAGTTACCTTGTTTGGTTGTCTGTAATGTGTTGTTCACACTATAGTAGAAATGGTCATCAGTACCGGCTCAAAAGTGCCATCAGTAACGGTTTTTGAACCGACACTGATTACTCGGCACTGATAATAAGTATCAGTGTCGGCTGACGAATAAAAACCGGTACTAATGTAGAGAATATCAGTGCCGATTTTTAGTAAAAACCGGCACTGATATTATCCATATCAGTGCTGGTTGTTTATATTGAGCCAGCACTGATAGCCGCTCCCCCTGTACAGAATGTAGCCTTTGCCAACAACAGTACAAATAATATCACATAAAGCACATGCACATATAATCATCTCAGCACATAATATATCACACACATACATAATTCATTATCATCTCATCTCATTCATGCATACGTAACAATGTTATTTCACATGTCATTGACTACAGATCATAACTAATTATAATTTGCAACAAAAGTTCATAATTAACAGAAGTATACAACAAAAGGATAAGAAATGATGTCATTCAATTATTCTTGTTGACCGAGGATCCTGAACTACGTTTTTTGCCTTTTGAAAAATTAGATAACAAACTCCATGGGTCTTGTGAAGGGACAGCTTTGTCCGAAATACCCCATTTGGGAACATGGTACCACCGGACTCTGGAATGACTTGGTCATTGATGAACCCGCAGAGTTGTTCCTGAATTACGTTGATTGTCTGCGGCGTGAGGATACCTGTTTCTAGCTGGTGGTCCTGCAATTACCAGAATTGAAGAAATCAATCTATTTGAACACTAGTAAGAACTGAAAATTAAACATCAATATCTATACAACTAACCTCAGCTTTGAGAATGTCACTATAATTGCTTTCGGTCCATCCATGCATGAAGTCACATACATAGTAACCACATAAATTATTGCCCTGGGTTTGAAACTTATAAGAAAAGTCTGTTACGATCCTCCATTCCTTCCGGAACGGAAAGTGACATCCTTTCCTCTTGATGTAGCGCACGTACACCCTGTACGAGTGTGATTATTGACCGTAACTAGACTTAGATTCAATCAATTTGAAGTTTACTAAAGCGTTAATGAAATAATTAGTTCATCATTGTAACACATCTATGTCGGGTTGGTATTCAGCTACTGGATTTTTTTTTCCGTCGAGGACAATGATACAGCTGTAGTCAGTCTGGATGACAAAGAGGGCCAGTGAAATCTACACATATGTCACCGTAGGTAATTAGTCGTAAGTCCTAACGTCGTGAGGCTAAAAAAGAGTTGTACAAACATGGAATAAAACACGTACCCAAAGTTGTAAGGTAGAAGTATGTATTGCTTTAATTGGTACGTTTGAATAAATTGAAGTGCATAATCCTCGGTTTGATATGGCCTGGTTTTGACCGTCGTCTGGTTTATCTTCATTGGGTCGAGGAATCCTACATGAGTGATTCCCTTTTGACCACACGTATGTATCTCCATTCTACATACACAAGAAGTTAAAACATTCAAATTAATGGCACAAGAATATATACTGTGAATGGTACATGTAAGACACTTACAGAGTCCACAAACTTAAGAGCTGAACGCTGAGGGTGTTTGGTGGTACAGTTGATACATTTCATCGAAATGAATCCAAACTTCGCCATCCCCGTGGAGGAAATCACAATGTCTGTATTTAAACACGAACATTTCTCTATCGGCCTTCGACTGTTCCAAGTACCAGGCATAGAATCTCCGCATTTGGGTTGCTAGCTCTGACAGGGACTCGACCAGTTGTTCGCCAAGCTTAAAATGCCATACAATTTTTGCCTTTTCAACCTTGGACTCTTCATAAAGCACTTCTTTTGTCAGTCCAGCCGACATTAGAAAGTTTCTTTCTAATTCTTCCATTTGTTGTAGCGCTCTTTGTTTTTTTACCTTATCGATTGACGTCTTCCTCATCTGGCTTTTACCATGATGCGGGCGTAGTTAGATTTTTGTGGTGAAGGCCTAGGTCTTGTCATCAAAGAGTTAAGAAAATTACCGACCACTGCTGGATCCATAGGAATCTTCTCTGACTTAGTACGTTTGAAGTGTGCAGTGACATCGGCGCTCACTTTTCTTTTGGTTTCCTCCTTAGTTAAATCATAAGGCAAAGGAGATACCGGCTTCTTAGATGCTGACTGTCGCTTCTTAGATGCTGCTCGTTGCAATAATGAAGTTAATTTCTGAGATGACATCGACTTCAGAGCTTATGTAGGTGCTACCGGCTTCTGCAGTGGGAAAGGCGGTTGTGGTGAAGGGGTTGGTGATCTTCTTGGTAGCTGTGGAGGCGGCGGCGGAGGAGGCAGAGGTCCTGTGAGTGCCTGTGGAGGCGGCGCCAGAGGAGACGGAGGTGGAGATCTTCTTGGTGCCTGTGGAGGTGCCGACAGAGGTGAAGATCTTCTGGGTGGCTGTGGAGGCAACGGCAAAGGAGGTGGAGAGCTTTTGGGTGGCTGTGGAGGCGACGATGGAGGAGGCGGAGATCCTCTAGATGCGTTCGATGACTCCGAACTAGACCTAGACTCGTATGTGTCTTCGCCAAATAATATATCGCGCTTGCGCCATAGAACGTAATGGCTTACGTTTTTCGAGAGCCTCGTTTCCCACGCCTCTCCAGGGTAATCCAGCTTGCTTTTATGGTACTTATGTATTACAGTGTCCACATATATCCTGGCGTATCTCTGTGGTATCGGACTACCGTTGAAGAGGATCCCTTCCACCCATTGCTCAGCCAGACCCCTAGCCACTGTGGTGGGAACACACAAGACTGCCATGACAAGCTTGCATGGTGTGCTTTTTGTGATGTCGTCCACGAGGTGACGGATTGAGGCTTCTCCTGGAAGCCCCATGGATGCGCAGCTGCTCCGGGGACCACCATGGCTTGGCACCAAAGCATTCTCTGTGACGGCTAATAGCTCCTGCCTTGCTTCCTGCTTGGCTTGCTGCATAGCTACCAATCATTTGCTTCATGTCTGTCATCCTTCTCTCCTCTGCAAGTTCTTCTTTTAGCATGACCATCATTTCTGAAATAGTTTCTTTTCTTTGTTTCTTGTAAGTGTCGGCATTTTGTTTGAATTTGACCTTCCAAGGCCTCAAACTCTTACCGCGTGTGCGACCATTGTGCTCCCTGTTTTTCAGTGCCAGTGTTAGCTCATCGTTCTCCCTGTCTGCCTAGAAGGAGCTCTGGGAGCACTGGGCGTGGGCATCTCTAATCTTCTACGTGACTTCCAGTTCCCGTTCGCTTTTGAAGCATAAGGTTCCATCAGGCGCAAGAGTCACCCCTCTCCCATACAGGTAGTTCTTTGCTCGTGGAATCAACTCAGCCGTCACAGGTGTGACACCACTTTTAGTTACGTCTTCTTCCATCTTCTTCCACTAGTCAAGTTTCCTAACGTACCCACACGAGCCAGTTCTGTGGGGGTATATGTTCTTCTAGGAGTTAGTCTTGTTTTCTTCTCTTATCTTTTTTGCTTCCTTCGAATCCTTGTACTCCACAAAATCATTTAAAAAATCTTTCAGTGTTGGATAATCATCCCAGTCTGGCGTTGGACCCTTCAAGTGATAATCTCTGTACAATTTACCTTTAAAATTCTTAAAAATTCTGCCCATTATGACTAGGGCCTGATGCTTCACTCTGGCCATGTTGCATCCTTTAGGATACTTGAACTTTTGCGACAACTTTCCCCATATGAAATCCTTGATGGTATCGGGAACCGCCCACTTGTCACCTCGTTTGCCTCTCCAAGTTCTGTAAGTAATTGCGGCGTGGTCCCTTACGGGACACCCGCATGCTGTCTTGAATTGCCCGAGTACATGTAGTGGTTTTATGGGCTCCCCAGCTGAATCGACCTCCATGATGACAAACTGGCCTTCAAGCATCTTGCTGGGACCTTGGCCATGCCTCGGTCCTTCGAATGACTGACCATTCAGCACAGACTCAGTGGTCGGACCCTCCAGAGCATCAGTGGTCGGACCATCCTCAGTAGCATCAGTGATTCGAACCTCCAGAGCATCATAGTTAGGTTGATTCAGGTTGAGGTATGCACTTGGGCTTCCCTCCTGAGCATCATCCGCGACTGGCGCCTGGTCGGAGAAGGGGCCTTGTATCGGGGGGTATGTCCGTAGGCAACGACTTGATTTTGCACGAGCCATTCCTACATAAAAATTCGATCTATTCAGATTTCTTGCAACATTGATATAAGTACAAGTACTAATAGAACAAAGTTAAATGACAAGGTGAGATCGATGAAGTGGAGGATTAAATAATTGTAAAGGTTTTTTCTTTTGGACACATTTGAGAATTGATCATGTACGTGTTAGTCAAAGTGGATGCAACTCACATGATTAATCATTTGCAATTGTTGAACTTAATGACCCACGAGTTTAAGGTTCAATTGAGCAATTAAAAAAGGATTATGGGGATGGGACGATAACAGGAAGTAGTCAGCTAGGACATGACAAAGTTAGTTGCAAGCATTTGTTTTCATGTGTAGTTTGTTGCGGACACACGAGCCATCCAAAGGAATATTTTTTGAAAAGAACACAATTCAAACAGGTACATCATGTGCACACAAAAGGGTATACAGTCTCTTTCCTCGGCCCCTTTGCCCAACAAAACTCAGTTCAGATAGAAAACACAAATGAAAACATATTTGCACAATATCATTTCGCAACACACAAGCTTGTTTAGCATATAACATGGACTGTCTAAACAAAGCTAACTAAAAAGGAAGCATGTAGGGAAGTGCATATGCCGAAAATCAGCCAAATGACTGAAGGATGTTGTGAGCAATGATTATCCTAGTGAGCTCCTCTCTCGATATGCTTCCCTTGAGGTGGTCCATGCTCTCGACGTTTGATATGCAGTTGGCATTCCATGCCCTCGACTCAACTTTACCACATGCAGCTCCAATCAAAGAGAAAGATTGTTAAAAAAATACTGAATATATATACTTTCATAACAGAATATCATATTCTAATTTGGCCATCTTTGGAAATTATATTAATATATTAAATAAATTCATCTACCCTAGAATTTAACAACAACTCAAAGTGCAAAATAGAAAGATTTCTTACTAGACTGCATCTATGTGAAGACATAAAAGGAAGCACTCTAAAATCCAAAACATGATACAAATATGATTCCTTCATATTATCCTCGTTACTAAGAAATTCAGAACTGACTGCTCACATGATACAAATACGATGGCAATTTCTAAAAATCAAAACTGACTGCTCACATTGGAAAAAAGCTAAATTTTCCCTGAAAGCAACGTGTCAAGTATCCTAAGTAAAATCTGAAATTCAGAACTGACTGCTCACATCGAAATACACATACAATTAGGCTCACACTCTATACAACTCAAGCCCAAATGAATGTATGAAACACAGGGCTGTGACTGCCTTACAAATAAGAAAAAAAAAAGAGACAAATCTTGGGACACATGTAGAAAAAGGGAGCTGTGCAGTTCCATTCAGTTGAAAGCTAAATGCCAAGAACTAGGCATATGAATTAACATATTTTCCATAATACAATGATATAACTAATATATATACTTTATGTCAATGATCCAAGATGTAGAAAATTATTTCTATAGTTTATTTGATATTTGATCACTTCAACGAAACATGAGCGAAGAAAATTACAAGAATATTTTTTCTCCTTTCCAACGGTAAGCGCGATAGAACAAGTAACAACAAATTACAGCAACAGACAAGGTAAACTAATCAGATGGAAGGCAGCAGCATCAGACGTCAATGTGTCACCTAATAGCTCCCAACAAAGGGCACTCTCAGGCGCCAGTAGCAGGTCGGCATCACCAACAGGAGCTGAGACAAGCGTGATATGTTGCTGAGGTGAGGTCAAGAACTCCAAATACTAGTACACGCGCGAGAGCCGTCGATGTATGCAAACATGAATATTATACCCCAGATCTGACAGGAGCTGTGAATGCATGAAACATAGGGCTGTGGCTGCCTTACAAATATGAAAACAAAAGAGACAAATCTTGGGACACATGTAGACAAAGGGAGCGGTGCAGTTCCATTCAGTTGAAAGCTAAATGCCACCGAACTAGGCATAAGAATTAACATATTTTCTATAATACAATGATATAACTAATATATATACTTTATGTCAATGATCCAAGATGTAGAGAATTCTTTCTATAATTTATTTGATATTTGATCAGCACACACATAGAATTATTTCCTATACAATCTAGGCTCCATTTCATATTGCAGTAGTGTTCGATTATGATACTCAAGTTTTGTGCAATCACTCTTATATTATTGTGCTTGAGTATCTACTTACTCTAATTAAACCATGTTTCAAGATAAGATATTGTTACTTCCAACACGACAGGAAAATATGTGATTTTCCAAACATGCTAAGTTTCCCACCACTGCCTGATAGCAACATCAAAATTTTACACAGCACAACGACATATATAGCAACCTCAAACTTATTCATTAACCCTCACAATGATGGAGATATAAAAGGTTATACTACCTATATAATCTGAGGGTGCTATGCAAAATAGGTAAGAAAATTCTTAGGCTAAACAATTAGAATGAAGATCCAAAGTAATAAGTTCTGTTTGATGCATGCATGTAAATATTTTTCTTACACCGTGGAGCACAGGGAGGTGGCGAGGGTGCACGGGGAAGATGCGGCAGTGAACGGCATCGGCTCCGTGGGCAACGGGGATATCATCGGCTCTGTGGCCGGTGTCAGCTCTGGGGACGACAATGGGGACAGCGTCAGCTCTGTGGGTGGCTCCGGGACGGCGTCGGCTCTGTGGGCGGCTCTGGGGACAGCGTGCGGGCTCCGGGAAGAGGACGGGGATGAGCACGACGGGGCTCTGGGGATGGTGACGGGCGTAGGGACGGCGACGGGGAGGCGACGACAGGGAGGTGGCGACGACTAGGATGAGCACGGCGGGGCTCCGGGGATGGCGACAGGCACAGGGACGGCGATGGGGAGGCGGCATTGTGAGACAGCTGAATCTAGGGCGCGCAAGGGAGGAATGGAGAGGCTGCGGCTAAGTCCTGCTTATATAGGGGTAGAGTATCTGTGTCGGTTTTATAATTAAGCCGGCACTGATATTTGGTCTATCAGTGCCGATTTTTCCCTATAACCAGCATTGATATTGTTTTTACTTTTTTTTGACAAAACATTTTGTTGTATATCTAGGCCTTAAGCTATAATTTTTTTTACAGGAACTTATTTTATTGTATATTTAGGTTTGTAATTTATTGTAAACTAGGTAATTTATTTTATATAAGGTTTATAATTTATGTACTACATCTTCATTACTTAAGGCAATGCATTTGTTTATAAAAAACTGAAGCTTTATACTTAATAGAAATTAAGGTATATTCTTAGTAAATACGAAATATATCTATAACTATCATAAATTATACAATATCTCCAATATCGGTCACATTTTTTACATGTCCCTGATACAAATTACAGTGAATCCTGAATTAATTATTACATCAAAGCTGCTTTCATTTAATGATTATAGCTTCGTTATGATCACGACGTATGTATGTAGGTTCCTCAGTGTCATCAATGAGAGGCAGGTCGACATTCTCTCCGAAAGGAGGCAGCTCATCAAATTGATTGTAGTCTTCCTTGTCGACAACATCCTCAACACCGACAATCTTTCTTTTTCCTTATAGAACCACATGATGTTCCTCCTTGTTAACTGGGTTCGTGTCCTTTACATAGAAGACTTGAGTAACATCTTTGGCAAGCATGAATGGTTGTTCCCTGTATCCGACGAGTTTGAGGTTGACGGTAGACATACCGTACTTGTCGGTATTCACTCCACCTGGGAGACTGACTCATTGGTACCGGAACAGGGGGACCTTCAACTGCTCTCCATATTGAAGCTCCTAAATCTCCACTATGAATCCACAGTAGGTCTCCCTGTTGCCACCACGGTCGTACGCATCAATACGAACACCGCTATTTTGGTTAGTGCTCTTGTTGTCTTGTGCTCTCGTATAAAATGTATAGCCGTTAATGTGGTATGCTTTGTATGTATGAATCATAGTTGACGGCCCATTAGCCAGCATTTCCAACAGTGCATCATCTTTATCTTTATCCATCTTGTGTCTACGTAACCAACTGCCAAAATTATCTCTGTGCGCTCTTGCAATCCAATCGTCTGACCTTGTTGGATTTGTGTACCGTTGTATTTGCACGTGCAGATTGACATACGGGTCCACTACAGCTGCTTATTGCAAAACTGCGAAATGTGCTTGGATGAATGAAACATAATCGTCGGAACGGACTGTATTATGACCTAGCGTCCCTTTCCCCTTAAGCCTTCCCTCATAGCGAGATACATGCTCACCAATTTCTTTCATATCCATGTAGTTGACGACGAACTCAATCACCTCCTCCGTTCCCCAGCCTTGGGCCATGCAATCTTCCGACCGACCTCGGTTACAAACATAATTCTTTAGAACTGACATGAACCTTTCAAAAGGATACATCTGATGCAGAAACACGGGGCCAAGGTACTTTATCTCATGCACGATGTGAACAATGAGATGGGGCATTATGTCAAAGAACGATGGAGGGAAAATACTCTCAAGCTGGCATATAGTATGGACCATGTCTTCCTGCAGCTTTGTTAGTTTGCTCGGATCTATGACCTTTTGTGAAATTGCATTGAAAAACGAACACAACTTTATGATTGGGTCTCGAACCTTATCCGGCAGAATACCTCTAATTGCAACAGCAAGCAACTGTATCATCATCATGTGACAATCATGGGACTTCATGCCAACTAACTTCAAAGTTTTCATGTTCACTAATCTCTTTACATTGGAGGAGTTACCGGTCGGAACTTTGACTCCATGCAAGTAACTGCACAAGCTCATCGTCTCTTCCTTGCTCAGGGTGTAGCAAGTCGTGGGAAGTTCGTTTGCCCCGTTGCCTAGGATTTTAGGATGCAGAATTTTCCTTAGCTTCATATCTTCTAGGTCCAACCGTGCATTGAATGTATCTTCTGTTTTGCCAGATGTCCAGTAAAATACCAATCAAGCTATCAAACACATTCTTCTCCACATGCATAATGTCGATCGCGTGTCAGACCATCAAGTGCTTCCAATAAGGTAGGTTCCAAAAAAATGATCTCTTCTTAAACATAGGAGCGAGTTTTCCAGCTGGGAATTTTGTACTGCCTTTCCCCTTTTCAAGGACAACTCTAAGATTCTTTACCATCTTATATACATGCTCCCCAGTGTGAACCTTTAGAGCACGACGAGTTTCCACTGTCCCATCCAAAGCTCTTTTATTCCTGCAGTACGGGTGATCTGGGCGCAGAAACCTACGATGACTCATGTAGACCATTTTCTTACAATTCTTCAGCCACAACCCCTCTGTTTCATCCAAGCACCAGACACATCCATTGTAGCCTTTTAAAGTCTTTCCCGATAGGTTAGCAAAAGCAAGCCAATCCTGAATCGTTACGAACAACATTACGCGTAGGTTGAAATGCTCGCGTTTGTATTCATCCCACACCCGTACGCCATCTGTCCATAGTACATGGAGATCATCAAGCAATGGTTGGAGATACACATCGATATTGTTGCTAGGTTGATTTGGACCACTGATCATCAAAGGCATCATAAGGAAGATCCGCTTCATACACAATCAAGATGGAAGGTTCTAGATACAGAGAGTCACGGGCCAAGTGCTATGACTATTGCTCATGTTGCCGAAAGGATTCATCCAATCCGTACTTAACAAGAACCTTATATTCCTCACTTTAGCTTTGAATTCCTTGTATTTTGTATCGAAGTTCCTCCATTGCATTCCATCAGCAAGGTGTCTAAGCATTTCGTCTTTCTTGCGCCCTTCGACGTGCCATCGCATCAACTCGACATTCATTTAGTTGGCAAATAATCGCTTCAGACAGGAGATTATAGGAAAATACCAAACCATCTTAGCGCGCGGGGGGGGGGGGGGTATTTTATCCTTACTCTTCTCCCCTACGTCATCACTATCGATATCGTCAACGTTTCGCTTGTACCGTAATGCACCACAAATGTGACACGCTTCCAAGTCTGCATCCCCGTTGCGAAACAACATGCAGTCGTTTCGACATGCATGTATTTTCTCTACTTTCAACCCTAACGGACAGATAATCTGCTTGACGTGGTACGTGTTTTTAGGCAACTCGTTTCCCTCTGGAAGCAAGTCCCTCATGAATCGTAACAACTCATTGAAGCCCTTATCAAACCAATCATTGCTAGACTTCATTTGCAGCAATATCAGCACAACATGCAACTTGTTGTGCTCTTCCTTACAGCCCGAGAACACCGGTGTTTTAATGTCCTCCATCATGCGCTGGAACTTTTCATGTTGCCTATCACTAGTGAAGTCTCCCTCCGCATTGCGCAACATTTCGTGTAGGTCATCATCATCGTTGCCGACAAAAGTATCTTCGAATGCTGACATACCGATGTCTTCGTCAGCTGTCATATCGTTACCTCTGTCTTCCTCGATTGTGGTCTTCTCTTCATGCACAACCTCCTCATGTTCACCATACACGGTCCAGCGAATATAGCCAGGCTTGAAACCCCTGTGAAGCAAGTGTGCACAGATCTGCTCTATGTCTGAGAACTGCTTCTCATTCTTGCAATCAACGCACGGACAATATATATAGTGATCATCACTCTTGTTTTTTGGCTTTCTATACTCCGTGACAGCCCTCAAAAAGCATCCATGCCATGAAAGAACTCTTGACCGCGACGGTCAAACTTGTACATCCATATCTAGTCCATCTGCAAATTTATGATTATCATTACGTTTTAGCAATCAATAAAAATCTAATGAAATGATAACTACACAATATTTCAAAATGCACATCTAATTTATTGAATTACCTTGCATCTTGATTGCTCCATGATAGATGGCACATCACCTTCCGGCACTTGGTCTCGGTCGGAGGAACCACCTTCTAAATATTGCCGCGTCCGCTTGCGAATAGCAGGTGGATTTGCCATCCCTATAGCACAATATTCATATTCAATATATTAATCTATTTATAGGTAATTTTAATCTTTTTAACTAATTCAGTACTACAAAATTGGAGCAAGGTTTTAATCTATTTAGAGATGATTTTAACATTTGTTCCTTAAATCACTACTACAAAATTGGAGATCTAGATAACAATGGCATAATCACATACTCAATTAGAGCTCCACTAGAGTATTAATTGGAATTATTGTTAAACATTTAATAATTTCCTGAATTAATTACGGTTAAGCAAAGCTTAATCCTATTTAGAAAAAAACTAAAAAGATGAATATTATGTTTATCATGAGGGTGAGTATTTTTAATGAACAGGTAATAAACTAAAAAGATTAAAAAATTGATTTCACCAATTTTGGACTTACCAATAATTAATTATGAATTATTGATACTTAAACCTATTTTATTAACCATTGAAATTTAAATACATATTTCATTTCTCCTATTATTTTTAACATGTAGAGTATTCTAAAACAAATCTAACAAAATTAGTTTCATAATTTTTGGAGCAATATTCATTTTTCTACACATTTTACAATTTTTCAGCCGATATAACCATTGAACAATAATTCTATTTCGCATTTTTTGATTTAACAAAAATAAAAATAATATATAAAGCTCTTAAATAATTTTTAGCCAGGGTCAACGGCCGGAGAATCTACATGAGCATGCGGACTCGGTGACAAACAAAAAGGGGCATGGGCGGCATGGCTTCGGACTGAGGGGAAAAAGAGGAGTGCTAAAGTAAGAACACGACCCCGCGAAGTTCACCGTGTGCTTTGTTGGCGCAAAGAGACGACGGTGAGGCTACTCGACGGTGAGGCAGCTCGGTTGGTGCGAAGTGACGAAGGTTGGCGCGAAGAGTTAGGGAAGAGGACGATACCTTATATAGACTCGACTTATTAGTGTCGGCTCGTAATATGAACCAGCTCAGTATCAGTGCCGGCTCGTAATATGAACCGGCTCAGTATGAGCCGGCACTGAAGTATCAGTGCCGGTTCATTCCGTCAGTGCCGGTTCAACCCGTCTCAATCGTTGATCGACCGTGAGAAATTACGAACCGGCACTGATACTTTATCAGTGCCGATTCTATCATAACCGGTACTGATGGGGTGGCACGAATGACTGTTTCTGTTGTAGTGTCACTTGTTTGGCTGTCTATAATATATGGATATCGTAGGTACTTTTGCACGGACAATGTCATTCTCCATCTCTGATATGCGTTATCGTATGTGATGACCTACTCTGAGTAGTGATATACACTTCTTTGGCTCTTCCTACCTTGGGTATACAGTTATACACAAGGCTACAGAGTCACTGGTAATGAAGTACTGACCGAAGGTAGCATGAAAATATGATGTTCGAGCAAGGTAACTAGAGGCGGACCGCCCCCTACAGCAGAGTGGGGCGGCTGTCCCAGCTACCCGGCGACAACTACCTATGTGACAGATCAACGTGGTTTAACGGTAGACATTGGCTCTGGGTAAGCCTATAGGTAAGTATAGTTCAATGACTTATAATGCTCGGTCAATAAAATATGTATATGACATCCTATAAAAAGAATTGTCCATTTATTGAAAGAAATGCAAACTTTTGGATTTTGGGCCTAATCTTGTTGGGGTGAGACTTTTAAGACCAGGCTTTTCCAGATCTAGCACAAAGCTTGGCCTAGCCCAATAAATGAACACACAGTCCCAAGCAAAAAATAAAATAAAATGAACATACAGTCTTGCTTAAACCCCGTTGAGCTTTGACTCGGTTGTTAGGCGGTTAGGCCTCATTTCGAACATATGAGTTGGTACATGTCAATAGAAGAAACTAATCGAATTGTCCGTGCAATTGCATGGCTAGATTTGAATCTAGAGTTCTATTTTTTATGAGACAATTAGAGATGCAATAAGTAATTCTATCCAAATCTATTGACTATGATTAGAAAGATGATTGTTTGTGGTATAACTTTGATCAATTTATATCGTAATAATCTGGCTCCACCAGCATAACCATTGTAGATCCATCTTCTTTTCTCTTGATTAGTTAGATAATTTCTAAAACTTTTCCTGTTTACGGCTTGCTCTAATATTTTTTAGTCCTCGAAGGAGGTGCATTTATTCTTATCTCTAGGAGCATAGATTATTCTCTCTTTTTCTATCTGGGCTGCACAGGATATTTCGTTTCTAAAAAAACCCTGTGAAATTCTACCTTGAGGTTTGGTTGTGCCCACATTTGGACAGTCCTTTCTTCAGCCTGATACAAAGCTAGCCCAGAGCTTGAAGACAGATGAGGCCACATAATTTAGGTCTACAAATTCACGTGCGAGAACTCGCGCAACCTTTGTGCTCTTCCCACAAGATTGGGCAATAATTTAGGCCCAGAGGCAGAAGTTAGGGCCCATCCCGTGCTTCTCAATTTCGGTTTTGTAAAGGTTTCTCTCCATGAGAAAAATGGTGTTATCTGTTTCGCCATAAAAAATGTTGTTGCTTACTTAGAATACTAGTACTTACTAGTAGTTCTGTTGAGTTCTTTCTGTCTCTTGCTCATCAAGGTTGTTGATTCTAGGCTGTGAGCATAAGCATTTTCTAGCCTCTTCTTTTTCTTTCTTTCTTTTTTGAAAGCGGTGGAACCTCATTTCCATTAACTGAGTAACGGAATCATCAACCATACAAAGTCTACAACTTCACTTACGAAATAAGAAGCTAAAAGATTATCCAGAAGAGAGGAATTAAAGGCAATGCACGATATATAAGTGTGCATACTAAGTGATAGACCAACACTAATAGACCAGAGCATAATCAAAGTAGTCATATAACCACAGAAACTACAGAAACACCCAATCACTCCTCTTCCTCATTCTCTTGGTCATTGTCAAACTGATATTTGTCCTGCAGAAGCAACATGTGACCACTAGGGGGAGTTGAGGTGGTTGATGCTGAGCCAATATCTGGGACATAGATTGCATCAAGCTGTGGACACTGCAGATCAAATCCTCCTTCCTCATATCTTTTAGAAAATCTACCCAAAGAGTTAGTGAGGAACAAGCATGAAAAATAATTTCACTAAGGTGATGAATTATTTTTTTCTCAAAACATGCACTATTCCTAGCTTTCCAAATAACCTAACATATGGCTGCAAAACCTATTGTGTACAAGGTTTTATCAATGTTCACAAAAGATTCAATCCAGGTACAGTACTGAAATATGGAGCTAGAAATAGTCTAGCCCCTAACCAGTTTGCCAGTAAACCCCTGACTGCCTTAGCAATAGGGAAAAGAAAGAAAAGATGTATGCAGCTCTCAGGTTGAGGTAAAAAATAACATGTGCCATCACAAGTCCATCTCCTCTTAATCATGTTATCTGTAGTTAGATCAACATTTTTTTTAAGGAGCCAGAGAAAGATTTTTATCTTTTTATGAGCCTTCCAAATATGTTTGTAAGGCAAGTTGAGAGTATCTCTCGTCAACCAGTTGTACCTAGATTTGACAATGAATTTACCACTAGAATCAAAATGCCAAATCACTATATCCTCATCATTTGACATATGATATTGGGAGATCTATCTTAGGATCAACTCTCACTGGTCATATAAATCACCAGTCATCTTCTGAAAGAGAGACACCATTGATTCTTGGCAACCTCATAAACTGAGTAGTTTTTATTGAAGCAAATAATATACATAGTAAGGAAGAGGGTAGATAAAGGTTTGTCTTGGATCCATACATCCTCCCAAAATTTGGTATTAAACCATTACCAACAATACATTTTCTACCAAGAAGATATAAATGTTTGACATTCCAAAGATCAACCCAGCAAGGAGAGTCATCAAATTTATATTTGACTAGAGCAATGGATGTATTACCGAGGTATTTATTTCTAACAATGTCTTGTCAAAGACCATCAAATTTTTCAAGCCTCCACCACCATTTACACATCATAGCATAATTCATTTTAGTTAGGTCTTTAATACCCAGGCCTCTTTTTTCTTGGGTTTACATATTTTAACCCAAGCCACAAGATGGTATTTTTTTTTCTTAGTAACTCCTCACTATAAGAAGAATTTCCTCCTAGCTACATTAAGATGCTCCAGAACAGTCTTAGGGAGAAGGTAAATTGACATATAATATATAGGCTAATAAATCAAGTTAAAATGTTCATTGATTTATATGTGATGAGTGATTAACAGTATTGTCGATTTGGTTTGCCGAGTTTCAGATTGCCTGGGATGTGCGGAGAGTCCACACATTTTCTCGAAGAGTCCGCACTTTTGTGAAGAGTCCACAAAATTCTTCGGATAGTCCACAGTTTTGAAGTGAACTGGGATGTGCGGAGAGTCCGCACCGTATTTTTTGCGGAGTGTCCGCTCTTTCTTTGGAGAGTTCGCAGTTGAGTAGAAATTGAATTTTGATTGGAATGTGCTCTTAGTTGACTTGAGTTTTCAATTGAGCATTTTGATTATGGACTAACTGCAGATGAAGTTAGAGATATGTGTTTGCTTGTCTCATGGTATGCAGGTGACAGATGCAACTTGGCGGTCGACAGTGGATGATCGGGGCCAAGTAGGGAGCTTGGTGCCGGATGATCAAGGAGGTCAGGTGGAGTCAAGGGTGATCCTAGCGGTACACGTGGAGGTCAAGCAAAGCTTGGAAGATTGATAAAGACGACGTGTTGATAAAGTCAAGCGAAAGGGATACCGGTACAAATCATTAGGCGACCCGAGGGATTGGGAGTGAGAGAGATTTATCGACGGTCAAGATTGCGAGACAGAGTATACATGCTGATATTAGAGTGCTTGCTTAATGTGTAAGCAGGTGGTGTGTCACACTTTGAGAAGCGTGCAGAGGGTTTCATGGTTTAGCCTCAAAATGGTGGGAGGACTGGAGGAGTACGTGGCATCATCGTAAAGCTTGAGTTGAGGCAAAGCTAAGTCGTAAAGGCATCACGACTGTCCGATGAATGGAGAAGAAAATAGACCAAAATATCCTCTATGGTAGGTAGAAGTGTACTACATAAGATGAATATTTTGGAAAAAAGTTAGGAAACTTAAGGGTCAAGTTTTCTAAGCCTATAAATAGAGGGGTGGGGCTAGAGAGAGCCTTTAACCAGCCATTTGAACCTCTTGTCCCACCCATAGAGAGCATTGTGCTAGGGTTTTATAGGAGAAAAGGATGAGTGCTTAGTCTATGTAATATGTGAGAGTTTTGAGAGTAAAACTTTATAATCCGTCTAACATAGGGCTGACCTCTTTGAGTAATGAAGTTAATTTTGTTACATATGCTTGAATTCCTCTCCTTCTAGTTTCTCTCTATTGGTTTCCTCGCCTTATGTACAAGTTTTTCCTTTTCAGGGTCGATTTTTTTTATTTTTGAGCTGAAATTTTAACACATTGGGAGGTTATTCTTCTTGATGCTACATGCATAAAATTCACATACACATGTATATATGATAGGATCTTGAATTCCCTTACCTTTAGATCATCATCTTGAAGATCTTCTTCACCTGGTGTTCATCTCTTGATCCTTGAGTGATCTTTTCTCAAGATTTAACCTTTATGTGGGGATGAGTCGTTGATTGCTTTACTATGGAACCTAGTGTTCGATTTTAACCATGAGACCCACCTTTTGTTGAATTTTCAAGTTTGATTTTTGATCTTTCTCATAATCTTCGAACTCTTTGGTCCAATCTCCGGACTCTCCGGAAACTCTAGACTCTCCGGTTCGATCTCTGGAGTCTACGGACTTTCTAGGTAGATATAGTTTTTCTGCTGCGTATTTGAGATCTTTTTATCAACCTTAGAAGATAAAAAAAAGCAAATTACAATCAGATATCTCTCTGGCAATTTTCTGGATAGTCACCAAAGGGTAAAAAGCCTCCCACTCATTATTGACTGGAATTCTATCCGGTTCTTCAAGAGTTGGATTTTTTATTTTGTTGGTCCAAGTAGACTTGCCACCAATCATATGTAGTTCTCTCAAATCATGAGTATGGATAATATCATTGAAAAAAAGAAGAGATTCTTGATAACCTAGTAGGACTATTCTTTTCATTTGTGTATTTAATGATAATGAAATCCCCCCCCCCCACCACCACCATAGGTTTTTGGGAGAGACAACATAAGTGAGACAATTCACACAGAAACTCAATTTTGAGTTCATCATGAGCAGGCCCATAAACGTTTAACAACATGCACTCCTTTTTGAGACACTTCTCAAAAAGGGATAACAGAAGAATATGCTTGCCATAGTTCACTTGACTAATATCAAAGGAATCAAGATTTATACCACTCAATAAGCCCCTATATTTTTCATTGGCAGGAATCCAATGCCACAAAAAATCTAGAAGTAGGATCAACTTTTGTAAGATCAAATAGAGAGAAATCCTTTTTCATAGTTTCTTGAATACATAAAGTCTAGATGATGAGATATAGTTAAATCTTTCAAAAAAGAACTCATCCATTTCTTACTGATACCTCTACAATTTCAAAAGCAGTCTTTCATGAATATCTTTTTGGTTTTTTTTCCTGTTTCCCTCATAAGTCTGTGTGATTTGGGGGTTTTTTTTAATCAAAGTTCCTGCTCTCATAACTTTTTCTTTTTATTACTCAAAAAGATAATCCTCACAGTTTGTCTAGATTTAGGTTTTTTTAAAGGATTCAACATTCATGTCCACTTTAATGTCATGGTCTGCCAGTTTTGGAGAAGATATTTCTTCTATAAGAACTATAGAATCAGCATGAATGGGAGGATGAATAGATTTGGCCACTAAAGCACACCTAACATCTTCTAGGATTTTAATCAAATTGAAAACTTCATAGTCATTAGTGTTAATAATAACACCAATGTCAGAAGCTTTATCTATGGTCTCATCACAAGAGAGAACATAAAAAAAATTCATAGAATGAAATATAGAAGAATACCTTCTAAGTTCCATAGTGGAGCCCACCAAGTGAGCACACCTCTAACTGTTTCTGATGGGAGTAGGGGTAGAAGGTTTCACTTCAACATTTTCATCAGCAGGTTTCTCTTAAAAGTGTTGAAGTTGGCAGAGATCTTCATCAGTGGAGTTCTTCTCTTCAAGCACTTGAAACAGATTGGAATCAAGATCTTTGTTGTTCTCTTATAGAGGTAACAGTGGGGGGGGGGGGGCATCCTTCTCTCTCTCTCTCTCTCTCTCCTTCTGGTAATCCAACATAAAGCACCTTCCCAACCCAATGATTAGGTTACTTCATAGGGCAATGGAGCAAGCTTCATCATACCAGATTCGTTATCATCAGAAAGGAAATCTTCTTCTTCATCAGTTGACTCAATATCCTTCAAAGCATCAATTTTCTCTTTATCAAGAACAAGAGGTATGTCATCCCATCCTTTGGGTAAAAGCACAAGGTCATGAGGGCCTCCACCAATTTCTAAACCACAAGTCCCTAGAATCTTGGTAATAGATTGAGACTTATGACCCTTAGCAGCCATCTTTGGAGGGGTAGATTTGGGACTTTTAGATACCAGCCTTAGAGTAGAAACACTTTTCAAATAAGTCTTACCTCCACTCTTAAACAGAGAGAGGATGAATCCCCAGAGGTACTATCCAATCTAACTTTCTTAGGAGATCTCTCACTAAGATTAGCTCTGGATGGTTGTTTGTTCTTGTTCTCATTCACTATGATAGCCATAGAATCGCGTTGAGAGCAATAGTTAAGGGCATCTCTCTTTCAAAGAGAAAATCATAAAAGCAGCAACCATCTTGAAGAGCAAGACAACCTTTAGTAGAAGAAGGAACCTTAGACACATTCCTACATCCAATTCTAATCCTAACAAAATCTTGTTTAAAAATGTTGCTCTTGTCAATCTCAAGAGTGAGGTCAACCAATGATCCCACATAAGCAAGAACATGTTCAGATCTACACTCATCAAGAATGTGCCTAACTCTGAACCAGGTAAACTGAAGAACACCTTTAGCCCCTACTGAGAGACTCTAATCTCTGCCTTAGCCCTACGCATCCCCATAGTAGTAAAGTGAGCTCACTCTTCAATTCTACGTGCATTAGGAAATCTCATACTAAATTGGTTGTCTGACCATTGCTTAGCATGGCATTTCCAAGCAGAGCCAAAAAGATCTTGGAATTCTTTCTCAATCTGTTGAGCAGTAGTGAAATGCATTTAGCCCTTAAGTGTGATTTTTGGTAATTAATGACAATACCTATAGACTAACAATGCTGTTAAGAATTGTTGGTAGGCTGTTCCATAGGTAATGCATGGAGGAGAGATATGCATCAAGATGAATGAGCTCTAAGTGATGCTCGGGTAAGTGATGACAATACATATGGACTAATAATTATGTTAAGAATTATTATTAGGATTACTCCATAGGAGATGCATATGAAATGAAGCATGAATTCGTTGAAAAATGCCATGAGATCAAAAGAAATGCATCGTTGTCATTGAGCTCTTAGTGATGCTCATGAGATGAATGAGAAGAAGATTGACAATAAGCATGAAGGATAAGTTATTTGTGGAAATCAAGTAACTAAAGGTATGAGATTGACAATAAGCATGAAGTTTAAGTTACTTGTGGAGATCAAGTAACTAAAGGTATGAGGTTGTCAATTAGGTTTATATGGACTAACTCATGTGCTTTGTGATTGAGGATGAGTTAGGGTTAGGTTCCATAAGAAGTCATGAGTTGAAATGAGATATCCAATATGCCAAGTTGGAAGAGCAAGATCAAGACAAGCTTTGTGGATAACTTGTGTGCTTGATGGTTACGGTTCATGCCTATGTGGTGAACCGGATGAAGATGATGTGAAAAGAGAAGTCTTCCATGCTTGGCGCATGGGAACAAGTAAACTTCATCAAACTTTCTAAAGATCAAGTGAAGATCAAAATGGAAGCAAGGATGATCATCGTCATCAAGAGAAGAGGAGTTGATGATGAGCCTTGAAGAGCTATGAGAAGCATCATGGCTTGGATAATATGTTCGTCAAGTCCGACAGGATTGCTCAAGGCAAAGGTATAACTAGAATATATTTTTCTAGTTTTGCCGGTCTCAAGGAGTTTGGTGGGAGACCGTGTTATAGGATTAATATTCGTACTATCAAGAGGGACTGCCGAAAGTGTTGTTCGATCATTGTGTCGAGTGCTCAAACCATGTGCTTAGTGCGAATGAGTTTGTGTTGAGAGTTTGCTTTAGAAGTCCCCGATATCTAAAAGGTGTTTTAGATCTGACCCTTTGTATTGTCAGCCTTAGTGGGGAAAAGTGGTTGCGGCCAAGTCTTAGTGGTGTTTGGCATGTTCTATGTGGTTCCTAGTTTAATCTTAGGGGATTAAGCTTTAAAATGGGTATAAGTGTCTGAATCTTCTTTGAAGTGTTCTTTGCTTTGATCCAATGTTCTTGAGATCATGAATTCAGTAGAAATGTGTAGCCATCTGAATAATCTTTTTGTAGAGTCCAAAATCACCGAAATCGAACTTCGAGATCAAAAGTTATCGCCATTTTTAGAGGGTCAGCTGTGCTGATATCGGAAGTTTTGATTCCCAAAATCGGAAGTTCTGATGTCAGTCGGAAATTTTGATGTTTTAGAAATCTGGTGCTCTCTAGTTTGGAGTTAGCTTTTAATCATAAGTTTTGATCTAAAATCTCAAAAGTTCTGATGTGTGCTGGAAATAGGCTGTAACAGCTAGTTTTCGACCATTGGGATTCATAGGATTGGAAGTTCTGATCTAGGGGATCGGAAGTTCTGATCTTTGCAATTTGAGTCCAACGGCTAGTTTTTCAAAGTGGGGTATTTATACCCCTTGTCCTCCTAGCGTGGAGGAGGTTGCTTGGCTGGCTTTGTACTGCTTGTGTGAGGTGTTTGAACTTGGTGTTCCACCTTTAAGTGCTCCTCTTCCTTCTTTATCAAGATTTTGTGAGAATCAAACATTTGTGGTTTAGTGAATAGAGGGAGAGAGGTGTGATGGGTGTGGTGCTTTGGTAGCCCATGGTTGTTACATTAGTTGCGTGTGTGTGTGCACTCGGCGTTGATCGTGCGTGAGTTTGGGAGTTTGTTACTCTTGGAGACCACCGTCTCCTAGACGGCTAGGTGGGGGATTGCTGGCGATCTCCTCAAGTAAAGATTGTGAGGAGCCCCGAAGTGGTTGCGGAATTCACCTTCTCCGGAGTGGAGGAAGAGTTGGCCAAAGTGGAGGCGAGGAGTGTATGTGTGCAACCTCATGAGGAAAATGGTTGAAAAAGATCTAGCTCAAGTGTGACTGATCTTCCTCAACGGCGACGTAGGATATCGGTGGATATCTGAACTTTAGTAACAAATCATTTGACTTCGTATTTCCTTACTCTTGTGCATTAGTTTGATATCCATGCTTGTATGCTATTTTGTATGTGCATTGAGTTAATTTCGTAATTCTGAATTCTATTGTTTTAAATTGATTGAAACTTACAATTTGGGAAATCGGAACATCCGATAAATAGTAAAATCAGAACTTCTGATGAACAGTACCGAAGCTTCCGATGAATAATACTTTTAGAATTTCATATTAGAGTTTTTTTTGCATATCTTGCTAGATTTGAATAACATTTGTCACACCCTAGGATTGTAAGCTTCACACTTATTTAGAGTGATTGTGTACTAGTTGATCATAACATATTTAGATTTTTCTCTTGTGAAAAATTTGTTAGTTTATTTTCGCTGCAAGTTTAGGCTAAACAGTAAAAATAGACGATTTTTTATTAAAACACCTATTCATCCCTTCTAGACAACATCCTTGTCCTTTCAAGTAGCAACCCCCTTAACCACTGAGATCATTGCTAGACTAGCTCTTTTTTTAACAACAGTGGCATTGGGTACATGTTCAATGAAAAAGAAAGCCTGGCCCTCACTTTGGGCACCGCACATAGGAGCAACAAATTCCCACGAATTTTTCTCAGGGCACAGTCTGGAACCACGACCCTACACTACTAAAAAAACCTCCACTACGGCCCATAAAAGGGTTTCACTACCAGTTTTGGAGCCGACAGTGGGCAACAAGCAGTGATAGTCCCCGACTATCACTGCCGATCTGGGGACCAGCAGTGAAGGGGTTATCACTGTCGGTTGAAGGCTTCAACCGGCAGTGATAATCGACTATCACTACCGGTTGAAGGCTTCAGCCGGCATTGATAGTCGGGCGCCGAATTGATCTTTTTGGGGCTGGAAAAATTGAAAAGATATATTTTTTGCACCCGAGGAACCCCCACGCCCGCGCCGTCGTAAGTCACAAGTCACGCGATTTTTTGCGCAATATATGCGCACGTGCGGTTCGTGGCACTCGACTCGAAACCTCTCAGCTCGTGTGATACGTCCTTACCATCCCACCACAGAAGTACTAGTGATACCATTAGCATATGCAATCCTTTTGATATCTTCTATCTAAAACTCCAAACAATTATTTAGATATCTAAATGACATCAAATGAAAAGGTTTTCAACTAAAAGTTGTAGATCTCATCGAGGGCTACAGTTTTGATATAAAGTTTGTCCCCATCCGACTTCGTATGAAAAAGTTATGCATTTTTTAAAATAAGCTGTCACCCACTACCACTGCCGGTTCTAGCCACGAGTCGGCAGTGATAGTATCATTACCAGCTCATGGCTAGAGCCGGTAGTGAAACCTTAACTATCACTGCCAGCTCTAGGGCTCATGGCTAGAGCCAGTAGTGAAACCTTGACTATCACTTCCAACTCTAGCCACCAACCAACAATGATGTTCGACCCTCATAACACGAACCGACATTAATACTATCACTGCCGGCTCGTGGCTAGAGTTGGCAGTGATAGTGGATTTTCACTGCCGAATCTTTTCGAATGACCTTTTAGTGCCAATCCATGATATGAATCGGCAGTGATATTCCATCACTGCCGGCTCATAAGAAACTGACAGTGATGGTCTGGTATATAAGTCTATTCCTGTAGTAGTGCTACCTCCCATAACGAACACATCTAATCTTAGCAGGACAATCACTAACAAGATGACCAAAGGAACCACAACCATAGTATGCACCCACCTCGAAAGAAACACCAGTATCCTGATCAACAGAAGATGATGAAGGATGATTGTACCTTTGAGTAGGAAAGGTTAGTTCAGATCCTCTCCATAGAACCCCATGAGAAATGGAGATCTGCTGGGTTGAAGTATTCGTAATAGACAAAGGTGGTCTCACCCTCTTTGCCTCTTCATCATCGTCTTCCTCTTGATGTTGTCGTTCTTGTCACATCTCCTCACGGTGATCAAGACGACCTTGGTTAGACTATGCAGTAGCGGCTGGTGCCTAAGGATCTAGGTCTTGATTCAGAAGGGGCGGGTCAAACATCGGGGGATCTCATCCGGAACTCCTAACCCCAACTTCCTACCGGGTCTTCTGTTGACCACCCGCACCCCTCTCGAAACCACTCCATGCTGGAGTTCGGCCAACACCATGACCTGAGCGGCCATATCGAAAACCATCACATCGCCCCCATCCATTGCTACCAACCATGATGATAGGAGCACTACTACACTGAGAGAGAGAGAGAGAGAGAGAGAAGAAGAAGAAGAAGAAGAAGAAGAAGAAGAAGAAGAAGAAGAAGAAGAAGCAACACGCGCAAACGACCTCGTATCGCCATGGATGGTGCCATTCCAATCTGGATTCACAAAGATCTCACCGGGGGTGGAAGGTCATATGTGTTGAAGCACTCTGGAGAGAGAAGAGCAAGGGGCAACCGGCGCAACAGGAACTCCACTAGGGTTAGAAATGGGTGAGGTTGTGGGGTATCGATGGCGAAGACACGAAACCGCCCCACCCTAGAATTCTGAAACCGCCGTCACAACCCCTGCCATGGCGATCCCTCACACAGAGACCGTGGCGATCAAATCCCACACGATTTATGCCCAAGAATCCCGGGGAATATACCCAAGTTGATCCATGCCACCTTGAGAGCATGCTGGTTACGCGAGAAGAGGCGAGCGAATGGTGGGAAAGAAAACACATCCAACAGAATGTTTGGAACGCGAGCAGAGAGTTTCCTCACCATCGTCAACAGTGGTTGGACCAGAGGCCTAGCACGAAACCCTGGAGACTTCATTCCCAGTTATTAACTCCGGAAATGACCCGTAAGGAACCAGATCACACTCAAGGCAACCAGATTTGAACAAAGCTCACTACTCCCTTCTTTTTCTGCCTTTTCCTTTTCTTTTCCTTTTTTAGTGGAGCACTTTCTACCTTCTCTTTATTCGGCATTTGTCCTGTAAGAATGACCACATTTGGCATTTGTTGCGTTATCAAAATATGATGCTTTGACTTCTCTTTCTTCGGTTTTGGTAGAGTAGGAATTGGGTTATTGCAGCATGATTTTCTTCTTTTGTATGAGGTCTGCCTGTCTGTCTGTTGGAAATTGCGGGCTCAGCATCTAAATAATTTAGCCGGTAGTCCAACTCCACCATGTATTGCAGACCACCTTTTTCCCGTTCGTTCGTACAAGGACAATGTCCCTTGTTTATCGTATTTAACTTTGGGGGTACTTTGCATGAATTCTCCCAAGAAAATCCATATGATTCCGGAATTCATAAATTTTGGTCAAGCAACATAAATTTTGTAACAGGACAAGCGACATAATTTTTTTGATTTTGGACACAGTAGAGCAAAAAAAATTGTCTGTAAGATTGATCAATTCCACGCTTACCAATCATTCGGCGGCTGAAAGCGTGTATGGCTAGACAAAGAAGCATGCTTTTTACATATAACTACATGTCTTGGGCATGTGCTCTTTTGGGCGCGCGCGTGTATATATATATGCAGAGATAATGTATGTCATTTTTGGTCATGTGCTTGTGTTGTAAAGCCACATGTCTTAACAAGGAAGCATGGTTTTTTACATATAATTACATAAATGATTTAATGGGATGTCTATGTACAGATAGATAGTTCAATGGAGCTATCTGAAAGTTCTTAATGTCGACTAGAGGGGGTTGTCGGTGACATGGGAACCAGGGGTCCCCGAGTTTCGAGGCCAAGACAGCAGAATGCCACGTGGCATTTTCTCTCTGGGACCATCTCCCCGAGGGCCGAGAAGAGCCAGTTCCGGGAGGGATGCTTAGGGCCATGAACAGTGGTCCCCGAGTACCCAGAGTTTCCTGAGGACCTGAGAAGAGCCAGTTCCGGGAGGGGTGCTCGGGGCCATAAACAGTTGGCCCCCAAGCAGCCGTAGTTCCCCAAGGACCCGAGAAGCCCCTTACCGGTGGACCCCATAAAGGCTCCACGGTTAGGTGTCAATCGGTGGGAGGCCCGATGCTTTTTACATATAACTACATGTCTTGGGCATGTGCTCTTTTGGGCGCGCGCGTGTATATATATATATGCAGAGATAATATATGTCATTTTTGGTCATGTGCTTGTGTTGTAAAGCCACATGTCTTAACAAGGAAGCATGGTTTTTTTACGTATAATTACATAAATGATTTAATGGGATGTCTATGTACAGATAGATAGTTCAATGGAGCTATCTGAAAGTTCTTAATGTCGACTAGAGGGGGTTGTCGGTGACATGGGAACCAGGGGTCCCCGAGTTTCGAGGCCAAGACAGCAGAATGCCACGTGGCGTTTGCTCTCTGGGACCATCTCCCCGAGGGCCGAGAAGAGCCAGTTCCGGGAGGGGTGCTTAGGGCCATGAACAGGGGTCCCCGAGTACCCAGAGTTTCCTGAGGACCTGAGAAGAGCCAGTTCCGGGAGGGGTGCTCGGGGCCATGAACAGTTGGCCCCCGAGCACCCGTAGTTCCCTAAGGACCCGAGAAGCCCCTTGCCGGTGGACCCCACAAAGGCTCCATGGTTAGGTGTCAATCGGTGGGAGGCCCGATGCTGCATTAAAGAGGGAGCGTGGCCGGTCACATCCAACCACTCCCTCCCACGCCTGTTGTACTGAGTACGTCAGTCCCTGCCACCGCCTGGCAGGAAGGCGGGGGACATTTAATGCGACGGGTCCCATCGCACGTCACCCTGCGGGGCCTATAAAGGAAACGGCTTGGAGATATCGTCGCTAGGCTCGAGGCGTATCGTCTGCCCCCCTGCTGTGTTAGTCTGCTCTGACCGAGCGGGCATGCGGGGCAGTTGGGCGGCTGCCCGGTGGGCCCCCCTGCACCTGCTAAAGTTGGGCGTAATGGGCGACAGGACCAGCCGAAGGCGCATTTTCAACCCCTGTAACACCAAACTATATCCTCATGATGGTTGTTTTCCATTTATGGCTCATGGGAACTCGTGCCCCTGTTTTGGGCACGCCGAGCCTCCCCCGATAGGATAAAAGGGGGGGTGTACTCCGTAGAAAAGGAGGCTGGAAGCGAGAAGTAAGATCGAAGCTCAAGACTTAGACAAAAAAACCTTGTAACATAGAGATCCAGAGAAAGGCATTCCAAGAGCATTAATAGCACATCATATACACAGGAGTAGGGTATTACGCTTCGTACGGCCCGAACCTGTCTAAAATCCTTTGAGCATTTACTCTTACCAGCTAACGATCATCTGTCCCGCCTAGATCTCTTATATTCATATTAAATCCACATACGAGGTAGATCCAGAATCAGCCCCACCACGGAGCTCTTCGCGTTGGCCGACAAATGCGCCAAGGCAGTGGAGGCTCGGGCGTGGCACGTCCCACGCCCTGAGCAACCCGCTGCTGACAAGGCAGGTCCTTCCCGCTCTGACAAGTGGGAAAACAAAAGGAGGAAGAAGCGCGACGCTGCCCCTGTCGTGCCGGCGGAGGGCGCTGCCCGCAGGCTAGCACGCCGGACGGCTGTCGACAAAAAGCCCACTCCCGCAAGGCCCGAGCCGGGAAAATGGTGTGAAATCCACCAAACTGACTAGCACGGCCTCACTGAGTGCCAGTCGGTCAAGGGCCTCATGGAGCGGCGCCAGAAGGAGAGCGAGGAGTGCCGTAGGGGTGGCGACGACAGAGCCGCCCCCGAAAATCAAGAGCTCGGGTTTCAGTAGCCCAAGCACACCGTCGCCTTCATCGACGGAGGCGCGTACACGCCCTTTCTCTTGTCACTGCGTCAAGACAATGCGGCGTGAGGTGTGCTCGGCAACCCCAGGCGCTGCGGCCGCAAGGCCCTTCAAGTGGTCAGAGACCCCGATCACCTTCAGTAAGGCGGACCACCCCGCGAGTATTGCAGGGGTGGGGTGACTGCCTCTGGTAGTGTCCCCCACCATCTACAATGTGAAGGTCAGCTGGGTGCTGATCGACGAGGCTGCATCCTGAACCTCCTGTCCCAGGAGGTATTCAAGAAGCTGCAGGTGCCTTCGAGGCGCCTAAAGCCGTCCCTCCCCTTTTATGGAGTGACGTCGGGACACACACTACCCCTCGAGCAGGTCGAGCTGCCTGTTACCTTCGGGAGCCAGGACAATTTCCGGACAGAGAACGTCGTCCTCGATGTCGCGGAAGTCCCTCTCCCCTACAACACAATCCTCGGGCGCCCGGCGCTCGCCCAGTTCATGGTGGTGACACATTACGCCTACCTCACGGTCAAGGAGCTGGGCCCTGCCGGCCCCATCTCCGTGCCCGCTGAGACCGGCAGCGTCGTCTCCTGCACCAAGCAGCTATACTCGGCCTTGTCTCCGCTCGGGCCGAGGTCGAAGGACACCTAGGGGGCCCGGGACCCTCTTCATCCAAACCCCGACTCATCGCTGATGCCTCCATCCCCACGAAGGAGGTCATGGTGGGCGAAGACTCGTCCCAGGTCATTCGAATCGGTGGTGACCTGGGCGACAAATAGGAAAGCATGCTCGTCGCCTTCCTCCGGGCTAACGCTGATGTGTTTGCATGGCAGCCGACAGATATGCCCGGGATCCCTGGGGAGGTGATCGAGCACGACCTTGCTGTGCGACTAGATGCACGGCTGGTGAGGCAGAAGATCCGCCGGCAGGCGCCCGAGCGCCAAGAGTTCATCCGGGAGCAAGTAAACGAGCTCCTCGATGCCAGCTTTATCCGAGAAGTCCTCCACCCGGAGTGGCTAGCAAATCCCATCATCATCCCGAAGGCCAACGGCAAGCTGCGGATGTGTGTCGACTACACCGACCTTAACAAGGCTTGCCCAAATATTCTTTTTCTTTACCCCGTATAGACCAGATAGTCGATTCCACCATGGGGTGTGATCTTTTGTATCTTTTAGATGCAAATTCGGGTTATCACCAAATGCGCATGGCCAAGTTGAACGAAGAAAAAACATCTTTTATTTCCCCAGTGGGGACCTATTGCTATGTGTCAATGCCTTTTGGTTTGCGCAACGCTGGATCTTCTTTCCAGCGGGCCATGCACATTATCCTTAATACACAGGTTGGTCGCAACGTCGAAGCTTATGTCGACGACCTCGTGGTCAAGTCCCGAGATCGGGCCACCCTGCTGGAAGATTTGGCCGAGACCTTCAATAGTCTCCGCACCACCTGCTTGAAGCTCAACCTCAAGAAGTGCGTTTTCGGGGTGCCCGCAGGCAAGCTCCTTGGTTTCTTGGTTTTCAGTCGGGGAATCGAGGCCAACCCTGAGAAGATTCGAGCCATCGAGCAGATGCGTCCCCCGGCTCATCTCAAAGAGGTCCAGCGCCTCGCTGGGTGCATGGCGGCCCTGGGGCGCTTCATCTTAAAGCTCGAGGAGCGAGGGCTCCCACTCTTCAAATTGCTGAAGAAGACCGGTCATTTCGACTAGACACCGGAGGCCGAGCAGGCCTTCCAAGACTTGAAAAAGTATCTCACCTCACCACCCGTACTGGTGGCCCCTCCGAGGACGAGCCTTTATTGCTCTATATCTCGGCCACTCCTCAGGTTGTGAGCATGGTACTGGTGGTGGAGCGTGAAGAGTGCTCAAGGCAAGGTGTTGGGTCCGAGCTCCCGGCCGCCCCCAAGCAGCCTATAGGTCTCGGGGCTCCTCCCGACCAGGGAGTTGAGCCCGAGACCTCAGCCCCTCCCGACCAGGGAGTCGAGCCCGAGACCTCGACCGGCCCCGATCACTGCACCAATTTCGGGGGCTGTGACAAGCCCTCCGAGGGCGATGTGGCCTATCGTCTCTGTTTCCAGCGATTGGCATCCCACAAACATGCGCACAAGCCCGGCTGCCTCCACGGTGACCCGCGCCTGCCGAAGGATACCCGCATCATCAGCTTCACATTCGTCCGCTCTGAGAGGACGGCATCGGGCTCCTCCTTGGTGTTTTTCAGCCGAGCCTCGAGACTGCTGCCATCGGTGGCGCTGATAGGGATGTCCCTCGCGGTCGGTATCCCCCGGCGTTGGGCGGTCCCCTCGATCTGAGACTGCTCCAGTTGCTCGGCCCGGGCCTTGATGGCTTGCTCTCGGGCGGTTAGGTCGGCCTCCTAGCAGGCGACACGCTCCTCCCTGGTGGCGAGTGCTGATGACGCCGAATCGGCACTCGCCTCGTGCCATGCGAACTGCTCCTCCTGGGCAGCCAGCACTGACGATGCCAAGTTGGCATCCGTCTCACGCAGGGTAACCTGCTCCTCCCGGCGGAGGACGTCGGTGCGTTCGCACTCGAGATCATCGTTTGGCAGCAGAGGTCCGCTTGTGCAGACCGCACGGCTTCCTCCCTCCTGCTAGCCGCCTCCTCCCATGAAGCAACCTGCCGCTCACGCCGGGAAAGTTGATCCTCGTGAGCGGCCAGCTCTGCGACGCGCCACCTTGACGCTTGGTCACGCTCCGCCGCAAGCCGCTCCAAGCGGTTGGCCTTCTCCTGCGCTGCGACGGCCTAGTCGTGGGCCTCCTCAAGTGCCTCCCACTCCACGGCCACCTCCCACATGGACTTCTCATAGGCCAAGCGAGCCGAGGCCACGCGGGTCTCCAGCAACTTGCGACCCTCCTCCAGCTAGCCCCTCTCGTCGACTAGGGCAGCGTGCTCTTTTTCGAGCTCGGCCCACTCTGTCGCAACGGCCGCTTCGAGCCACCCGATGACCTCTCGGGCGCTTCCCAGCACCTTAGGGAGGGGTTCTGCGAGCCCTCTCAGCAGAGGCGCTCAGGTACCCCGACGGCGGCCACGCCGGCGCCACCCTTGTCGTGACCACCTCCCCTACAGTTGTTTGCTCCTTCCTCGGAGGGCTCGGGGTAGGGCCGGCCAGGGCTCTCGGCTTAGGACCGGCCGGGGCTCTTGACTTAGAGCTAGCCAGGGCCCTCGATTCGGAGCCCGCCGGGGTGCTCGGCTCAGGGACAGGGGTTGGCCTCGGCTACTCCGGGGACTTCTGGCCTCCTGCAGAGTCCTTGGGCGGCCTGAAACGAAAATAGGTTAACCTCCAGCCAAAATACAGGCAAAATGTGCTCGAGAAAGAAAAAGGGGCTTACGTGGTTTTGGGCCCACGGTACCGCCATTGGGACTGTGCGATCCGGAACTCTGGGTCATGCGGCCTGGGCTCAGGCCTGGACTCCAGCCACCTTGTTTTTGGGGGAGGGCTCTGGCCCTCGGGCCATTGTGGGCCGGTACGAGTAGCCGCCCTGGAGCCTACTCCCGAAGACTGGCCGGTCCGGCCGCCAGCCATCGCGCCGCCGGCCGGGATCTAGCCCCCGGGTTGCCGTGAGCTAGACCCAGCCTCTGCCCCAGAGTCGCTCCCGAAGACTGATCGCCTCGGCTACCCGCCGTCGCGCCGCCTGCCGTCGGCCGTTGTCGCAGAGGTGACAACGATGAGGATGAAGACGGTTGAGGGATGTACGCCCGGGGACGCTTCCCCTTATCACCCCAGGTCGGCGGCCTGCTATCATCGGCGGTGGCGCCCTGCCCTCCATTATCCTCCACCCTGGGGATGTGCAGAGTCCCGGGGTCTCGGCGCCCCGGACGGTCGACCAACCACTGGGTGTCAAAGGCCGGCATTGACTCTTGCAGAGCCGCCCAGCCCGGGTCTGCGCAAAGCGTCAGCTCCTCGCATGGTAGGACCGCCCGGGCAAGGTCATCGATGCCGATCACCATCTTCAGTAGTGTCGCTAGGGCCCCCTCGTCAAGGCCCCCCTCATCTCCTATGTAGGTCCTCGTCAAGTCGCGAGGCCCGGTGTACATCCAGGCAAAGCGGGTGCGTTCCCTCTGAGGGGCCAGACGGTGGCGCAGGAAATCGGCGACCACCATGAGCGAGGTAAGCCCCGTCCGGCGTAGGTCTTCAATGCAGTTCAGCACCGGGCACATGCGAGCATCCTCCGCGGAGGCCGCTTCCCAGATCGGTTTGTTGGGCTCCACCGACGATTGGGGCAGCGAGAGGCGGTCTGGGGACTGACGTTGATGTAAACCCAGTCTCGGCGCCAATCGTCCCACTTGCCATGCAACAGCTACGGAATGTAGACGTCGCTGGGTCCCTCCCATAGACGGAAGTTGCAGCAGCCCACGACCTCTACCTCGTCCGACCCCTTCTTCTTCCCGGCAGCTCGAAGGATGAAGAAGTGCCGAAAGAGCGTGACCGATGGCAGCACTCCCACGAACATCTCGCAGAAGTGGGCGAAGATCGCTAGGATTATCACTGAGTTCAGACTTAGATGGGCCAGCTGGATGCCAAAGAAAAGCCGAGAACAGCGGGACCAGGCCGGCGGTGACGAAGGAGACAAAGATCACGATCCGCCCGGGCCTGCATGTGGTGGGCGAATAGCTGGCCGGCGTCACCACCAACGCTCCCCGCTGGCCAGCGGGGACCATCAGCTTTTGGACCTTCTCCGCCCCCTCCTCGTTCATGAGACGGGACCTCGGCAGGACGTTGTTGGCGTTCGACACATCCCGACGGCCGCTTCTTGCCCTTGGCATTTTTGGGGGTGGGAAGTGCGCTAGAGGAGACTAGAAGCAAGGTGCGCCGCGAGCTGGAGAGGAAGCTCCGTGTGCGCAAGGAAGACGAAGGAAAAAGATGGCAACTGTAGGAATGGCGTGGGGGTAACGGTTTGTTGCCCCTCTCCTTTTTCTATAATGGGGAGTTCAAACGCCTCATTCCTCGGCGCAATTTGGGAGGTGCATCTCCCTCGATCCATGCGATTACCAGGCGCGCCTCCCGCCTCATCATCACTCCCCTTGAAAGTCAGAAGGGCACGCGCCCTTTCGGTTTCCCCTTTGGGCCGTACCAAGAGCCTGGGCCAAAAAGCTACAAGGCCCGCAAGATTTTGGCACCTGACAACAAACCACGTGGCACCAATGCTATGGTCGGCCTCGAAAAAATAGGGCCCCATCCGCAGTCTCTGGGCCATCGCCTGACGATGGGCCAGGGGGCTGCTGTCGGTGACATGGGAACCAGGGGTCCCCGAGTTCCGAGGCCAGGACAGCAGAATGCCACATGGCGTCTTCCCTCTGGGACCATCTCCCTGAGGGCCGAGAAGAGCCAGTTCTGGGAGGGGTGCTTGGGCCATGAACAGTAGTCCCCGAGTACCCAGAGTTCCTCGAGGACCCGAGAAGAGCTAGTTCTGGGAGGGGTGCTCGGGGCCATGAACAGTTGACCCCCAAGCACCCGTAGTTCCCCGAAGACCCGAGAAGCCCCTTGCCGGTGGACCCCACAAAGGCTCCACGGTGAGGTGTCAATCGGTGGGAGGCCCAATGCTGCATTAAAGAGGGAGCGTGGCCGGTCACATCCAACCACTCCCTCCCACGCCTGTTGTACCGAGTACGTGATTCCTTGCCACCGCTTGGTAGGAAGGCATGGGGATATTTAATGCGACGGGTCCCATCGCACGTCACCCTGCGGGGCCCATAAAGGAAACGGCTTGGAGATATCATCGCTGGGCTCGAGGCGTATCGTCTGCCCCCTGCTGGGTCAGGTTTGCTCTGACCGAGCGGGCATGCAGGGCAGTTCGGTGGCTACTCGGTGGGCCCCCCTGCACCTGCTAAAGTTGGTCGTAATGGGCGACGGGACCGGCCGAAGGCGCATTTTCAACCCATGTAATCCATTTATGGCTCATGGGAACTCGTGCCCCCGTTCTGGGCACGCCGAGCCTCCCCTGATAGAATAAAAGGGGGACTGCACTCCGTAGAAAAGGAGGCTGGAAGCGAGAAGCAAGATCGAAGCTCAAGACTTAGACAAAAAAATCTTGTAACATAGAGATCCAGAGAAAGTCATTCTAAAAGCATTAATAGCACATCATACACACAGTAGTAGGGTATTATGCTCCGTGCGGCCCAAACCTGTCTAAAATACCTTAAGCATTTACTCTTACCAGCCGATGATCATCTGTCCCGCCTAGATCTCATATATTCGCATTAAATCAACGTACGAGGTAGATCCAGAATCAGCCCCCCGGCCGAATCTCAAAGGGGGTCCCTCAGGATCCACACTTGCGGTGTTCATCCACCGACAGGGGTGAATAGTCATTTATGAAAATTAAAACTCAGCAGTAGATTAAACAGGGTCCGAAGACTCTGGGCAGTTCCGGATACTCCATGTACCGAAGTATCTGAATTAACTCGAATTATCCAGAACATACAGAACCTTTGACAACAAGTAAGCTTAAGAGATTCTACTAGAGATTATGAGCTATGACAATATATCTAAGATGGATATTTTCTACTGAAAAATAAAGGTATAATTAAATACTCGGAAGCAATAAATTTGAGGCAAATCCTCAAATAGCAATTTGAATGAATAACTTGCAATAATTCAAATGGAGACAAGATTTAAATCCAAAGTTCGACGACCTCACAAAAAAGTGCCTACGTCTCTGTTGAGGAGCTCACAAAGAGCTAGGTCTTTTTATCCCTATCCTCTCCCAAGCGACCACAAATATCAAGCAAGGGATCTTACTCAAATCGAGGGTAATACAAACTCCCCGTAGCACTCCATAGCGATAGGGTTCTCTACGGGTGACCTTTTGCTGTCTAGAAGCACAAAGCTTCAAGAGAAAATAATGCAATTCGCAGCTAGGCAAGAACTCAAGTGCTCAAAAGATTTCTTTTTGCTCACTTGCTCCAAATCTCACTCCCCAAACTAAACTCTCAAAACTTTACAAAGATTGAGCACTAGAGAGTTGGGAAGGCTATTGAATGCACTAGAGAGAGTAAATGAGCTGGTAATTTAGCAAGCCTTCAATGAGAGGGGGTGAAGAGGTATTTATACTCTTCCCCCAAAAACTAGCCGTGACTGTGCAAACCAGGCAGACTCGGAGTCTTCGGGTTCACCTGGAGTCTCCGGGTTGCACAGAAAACTGCGCACCTAACCTGTCAGAACTAGCCGTTATACTGACCCGGAGTATCCTGGTAACACTTAGAGAAAAACCGGCTAGAACTCAAGCTCTGAGGATGCCCGGAAAATCCTGAAGCATCAGACCTCGGAGACTCCGGGCCAACTCGGAGACTCCGGGTAAAAACCTTCGCTAACCGAGAGTCTGTCTCGGAGTCTCACTCGGAGACTCCGGGACTTTAACAGCATCTAGAGTATCTGAATGAACTCGAGGACTCCGGGATTTAAAAATTAAATCGTAACCGAGAGCTCTTCACGGAGACTCACTCGGTCCCGGATACTCCGGGCATAGAAATAACGCCTAACGGAGAGCTCTACTCGGAGACTCCGGAACACCTACCGAGTCCGGAGTATCTGGACCAATCCAGAGACTCCGGAACCAGACAAAATTGCCCTTTAATCTCGGTGTTCGTGAGTGATGGTATCTCTCAAAAATTGGTTTTCATAAAGCACTTTGAACACTGAGACACTACCATGACTACAAAAAGCATCCCTCTTAATAGTACGATATTCCTAAGACTCAAAATTCAAATTTAAACACAGTTGGAATCTAAGAGTCTCTTCATGTCACTTTTTCTTTTTTTGTGAGGGGCATGGACATCTTTTATCCTTTTTAACGGAACTAAAACCTGTTCATACACTTGATAAAACCATTAGTCCCTTTAATCGTTTGTCATCAATTATCCAAAACCCACAAGGGGCCTAGATACACTTTCAGTCTCCCCCTTTTTGGTGATTGATGACAACCTAATTAAAGCTTATAAAAGGTAATAGAATTTAAAGTTTTGAATTTTAAGATATTTGGCAAGCTCCCCCTAAATGTGTGCATTGTCTTGAATTTAGAATTTAAGAGCAAATGCACATATTTAAAGAATATTTATGAGAGCTCCCCCTATATCTTAGAATTTGTGGGGTGCATAGTGTGTGAGCATTTTGTACGTGATGCATATGACATGGTATTTCACAAAATCTAAGAAAGAGAGAAACAAACATTACATCATTCAAATCATTTCATCACACTAGCACCAAATATGGTCTTATGAATTTAAAAAGTCTATTACAAGCACACAACATAGTTCATTACAAATATAGCATATGTCTCAGATAATCCAAGGAAATGATGAAGGGATTAAAAGGAAGATAGACAGGACACAATCGGATTTCTCTCCCCCTTTGGCATCAAGCACCAAAAAGAAAGAGAAGTATAAAGAGAAACTAGCCACTACCTTCTTCATAGTCATCATCAGCACCATCATCAGATCCATCGTCATGTCCATCTTCCGAAGAACTGGCTTCAGCTTCTTCTGCTTTCTCATTATCATCATTGCTCTCCTCATCATTTTGAGCATGAGAGGTACCCGCAGTAGCTCTTTGGGCTTCATCATACCAAGCCAGGGGTTTTCAAACTCTGGCTCACTCTCTTCTGCTTCATGAATAACTGGTGAGCAAGGTGGCTGAATGCCAAGATGGGTATGTATCTCCTTCTGCCTTGCTTCAATCTTCTTCATCCTCATCTTGGTTTCTCCAATCTGAGTTGCATTATGAGTGCAGACTCGAAAAATGGCCTTGAGCGCACTTTTGAGAAAAGACTAAGAATCTCTAGAGGATGGAACACGCTGAGGGGCAATGCGTTGTGCACTCAGAGCTGCAGGTGGAGGAGAGGTCGGAGGAGGTGTTCGAGAGCTCACAATTCTCACTCTATAAGGCTCGTGCTTCACCTCCTTGAAGAAAATTTTCTTTCTCATCCTCTTAATCATGTACATGATATAGGGTGCATAAGCACAGCTCTTATTGGGAGTGTAAGAGGTTGCATGAATTTCTTCCCAAACAAAGTCAATCAAGCTAAATGGTTCGCCTCCATTAGACATCCGTGCAAGGAGGTTTTTAGATATGCCTTGCACATTGGTTGCATCACCTCCTTTTAGATTCAAGGTGAGACGAAAGAGACTGTTCAGACATTTGTAGAAAGGCTTCATTCCTGTAGTTGTGCCATACATCACTCTTCCTCGATACAAGTACATGAAATCAATATCATCCGGTGACAATTGATTCTCATTGTGAATCTTTGAATTGTGCATATCATGAACATCAAAACCAAATAGGTGAGCAAATGGTTGATATGAAATTTTGTATTTTCACCTTCGGTCATCCAGAACATTGACTGATTTTCCTCATGATCATAAGAAAGAGTGGCATAAAACTGGGCAATCACCTCGATGCTCCAATCATATTTCAAACCCATGAACTTCTTAATCTTCTTCTCCTCACAAGCAGCGATGACAACATTGAATGTCTGATCATTTTTCTGTTCCATATACTCCCAGTCAATCCACTGCATCGTGGTAACAGGGTTTTTCTTGGTGAGAATCTCTCTTTCATAAAAGTCAACATGAAACTCATTCTAGAAGCGAGGGTTGGCCATGCTCTTCTCATATTCATACGGGTCTTCATCTCTGTCTTTCTTGCATTTTGCAGCTCTCTTCATGTAATCAATCATCCTCCTTGGGATTTATTGGGATTGCTGAGCTCTATATGGTCGATGAAGTTTTAGTGGAGCTAGCACAATGTTTTCCTCCTCAATTTCATCATCCTCCCCATGGATGCTAGAACCAGCATCCACTGCTTTTCCTTTACCACACCCAGCTGTCACAAGAGCTGTTCCTCTTGGCCTAAAAGAGCCTCTGCCTCTCATGGCTTGCAATTTAGTTGTTGCCCGAGGCACATTTCCGGATTGTGACGGCTCCTCAATCCGAATTCCTCTTGTTTCATCTCTCTGAGGTGGGGCATCGGTTTGGCCTTGAGCATGAGAGTCGCTCTTCTGTTTCTTCCTCCTCTCATACCCATAACCTTTGTTTCGATCCATATCAAATGACCTGAGATATACATCGAAGAGGTATAAGATAATTCGCAAAGGTTGGTTGAGGCAGATTGTTGAAAAGAAGAAATGCTGGAAAATTTGGCAGACCCAGAGTATCCAGGCCAACCCGGATACTCCGGGTGACTTGACTCCGGGGCAAGATTCTAGGGTTTTCTTAATTCCTTTTCCACATTGCAAAACCCTCCTAGGGATTGATTCTAGGGACCCTAAGGAACGTATTTACCGAAGGAATTTGATTTTGAACCAAGATATTTGGAGATCGGGTGAAAAAGTACCTTTTGGTCTAAAAGATGCATTGTGTTCAATCCGGAGGAAAGATCAGAGATTCCGAGCTGAAAACATGAAGAATCCAATATCCTCGCGAGATCCTTGGTTGAAGCTTGAAATCACCAGAGCCTTCTTTTTGTGGAGAAGGGAAGGAAATAGATGCAAAAAGGGTGAAAGAGAGAGGAAAAACCGAAGGGATTGCTGTATAAACTGGGTTACTCAGAGACTCCTGGCTGGCCCAGAGACTCCGAGTGGAGTCAAAAGCCTGAACCGAGAGCCCGTCCTGGAGGGTGACCCGGACCCTCCTGTGAGTAACAAAATCCAAATACTCCGGGTGGTCCCGGAGACTCCTGGTTCTGTTAACTCAACAGAACCACAGGCTCACGAAACAGTGTCAGATTCCGGATACTCCAGGATAGTCCAGACATTCCAGGATCTGTAGAATTTCCAGATTGAGCTAGGGGCTGAGAGCAGATTGATGGATAATTTGAGACATATATTTACCACTTGTGATCAGCCAGCAAACATCATTACATAACTATGATCACAAGTAGCAAAATATGATCCGAAGATCAAAGATCCAAATTTTCAAATATTGCACACAAGATTTTTGAAAAACCTATCTATAAAATTGCAAGTCTACAACAATCAATTGTATGCAATATGTTAAGCCATGTTGCGAGAATCTAGGATATTGAGCTCACATCTCAACTCGCAAAATCTTCGCTCATCTAATGGCTTTGTGAGGATATCGGCTAGTTATTTTTTGGCTCTCACATGGCGAATATCGATATTCCCTTTTGTAGAGTGATCTCTCAAGAAGTGGTGACGAATATCGATGTGTTTAGTTCTTGAGTGTTGTACGGGATTATTGGCTATCTTAACGGCACTATCATTGTCACACAAAAGTGGAACTTTGGTAATGTTATAGCCGTAATCTCTCAATGTTTGCCTCATCCAAAGTAGTTGAGCACAACAAACTCCTGCTGCAACATACTCGGCTTCAACGGTGGATAGGGCTACGAAATTTTGTTTTTTGGATGACCAAGACACCAAGGACCTACCCAAGAATTGGCAGGTCTCGGATGTGCTCTTCCTTTCCACTTTGCAACCGGCATAGTGAGAGTCCAAATAGCCGATAAGTTCGAATGACGAACCTTTGGGATACCACAAGCCAAGATATGGAGTATGAACTAAATATCTAAGAATTCTCTTAACGGCCATTAAATGGCACTCCTTAGGAGCGGCTTGAAACTTGCACACATGCACACACTAAGCATAATATCGGGCCTAGATACACAAAGGTAAAGTAAAGAACCGATCATAGAACGATATACCTTTTGATCCACGGCCTTGCCTTCTTCATTTAGGTCGAGATGCCTATTTGATTGCATTGGAGTCTTGATGGGCTTTGTATTCTCCATGCTAAACTTCTTAAGCATATCCTTGATATATTTTGTTTAACAAATGAAGGTTCCTTCGAGTTGTTTGATTTGAAATCCTAGGAAGAAATTTAATTCACCTATCATTGACATCTCGAATCTCTTGATCCTAATCCTACTAAACTCTTCACAAAACATTTTGTTAGTAGAACCAAATATAATGTCATTGACATATATTTAGCAGGCAAATAAATCATTATCAAAATTCTTAGTAAAAAGAGTAGAATTGGCTTTGCCTATTTCAAAGCCTTTCTTAATGAGAAAATTCCTAAGACATTCATACCATGCTCTAGGAGCTTGCTTAAGCCCATAGAGCGTCTTATGGAGTTTATACACATGATGAGGGCATTTGGGATCTTCAAATCTAGGAGGTTGCTCTACGTGCACCAATTTAGAGATTGGTCCATTTAGGAAAGCGCTCTTCACGTCCATTTGATATAGCTTGAAATCATGGTGAGTAGCATAGGCAAGTAATATACAAATTGACTCAAACCTAGCTACGGGAGCACAAGTCTCACCAAAATCCAAACCTTTTATTTGCGTGAAGTCTTGAACAACCAACCTTGCTTTGTTTCTTGTAACGATCACATTCTCATCTTATTTATTGCGGAAGACCCATTTAGTACCAATCATATTTTGGTTAGGTCTTTCCACCAACGTCCAAATATCATTCCTCTTGAAATTGTTCAACTTTTCTTGCATAGCCATCACCCAATCCGGATCTCCAAGTGCGTCTTGCACCTTCAATGGTTCCAAAGAGGAGACAAAAGAGTAACATTCACAAAAATTTGCAATTCTAGAACGAGTTGTTACCCTCTTTTGTATATCACCAAGGATGTTGTCCACGGGGTGATCTCTTTGGATGCTTTGATGAACTCTTGGGTGTGGCACTTGAGATTGGGGTTGAATATCTTCTCCTTCATCATCAAGAAACTTGTTGTAATCATCATGAGCTTGATATTGATCTTGTTCTTGATTTTGATCTTGCATAGGAGTTGATGTTGATGGCTCTACTTGAATTGATGAAGATGGTTGACATAAGTCTTTATTTGCTAAATTTTGCTCTTGTGATTCTTGAGGCTTGATTTCTCCAATTGCCATCTTCTTAATTGCTTCACTTAGAATTTCTTCATCACCTAGAATATTAGGATCAACTTGCTCCACTTGGAAGCCGTTTGATTCATCAAATGCCACGTCCCATGCAATTTCAACACAACTGGAGGTTTTGTTGAAAACACGATAGGCGTAGGCATTTGATCCATAACCAAGCATAAAACCTTCATCTACTTTCGGAGCAAATTTAGAATTTTTTTGCCTTCTTATTAAGAATAAAACATCTGCTACCAAAAACTCTAAAGTAGGATGCATTTAGTTTGTTACCGGTTAGGAGTTCGTAGGCGGTCTTCTTCAAGATCTTGTGAAGATACAAATGGTTGATTGCATGGCAAGCGGTGTTGACGGCCTCTGCCCAAAATTGATCCGATATTTTCTATTCATCGAGCATGGTTCTTACCGACTCTATGAGAGTCCTATTCTTCCTCTCGACAACCCCATTTTGTTAAGGGGAGTAGGGTGCCGAGAACTCATGCTTTATTCCTTCTTCATCGAGAAATTCTTTAATTTGAGTGTTCTTGAATTCGCTTCCATTGTCACTTCTCACTCTCTTGATCTTCACATCGAATTCATTTTGAGCTCTCCTCACAAACTTCTTGAATATGGCTTGTGTTTCACTTTTGTCATGCAAAAAGAATACTCAAGTAAAACGAGAATAATCATCAACAATTACTAAGCCATATTTGTTACCGTCAAAGCTTATGTAGGTAATTGGTCCAAATAAATCCATCTGAAGGAGTGCCAAAGGCCTTGCTGTAGTCATCGCATTTTTGGTGGGATGACGAGTTCCAATTTATTTTCCCGCTTGACAAGCACTACAAATCCTATCTATCTCAAAAGAAACATTTGTTAATCTTAGGATGTGCTCCCACTTTAGGAGTTTAGACAAATTCCTCATGCCAACATGGGCTAGTTAGCGATGCCATAGCCAACCCATACTAAACTTAACCATCAAGCAAGTTTTAGGCTTTACTTCATCCGTTGAAAAATAAACAAGATAAACTTTACCCTTCAACTTACCGACGAAAGCTATTGAAGCGTCCTCCCTTCTAGAGACGGTCACACCCTCATTAGTAAAAAGACAGTTATAACCCATCTCACATAATTATGACATGGATAACAAATTGTAACTAAGTGATTTAACTAACAAAACATTAGAGATAGAATGATCATTTGAGATAGCAATCTTACCTAGACCCATTACCTCACCTTTTTCATCATCACCAAAAATGATGTTTTCATATGATCCTCCATTTTCTTCAAAAGATGAGAACATACTCTTCTCTCCAGTCATATGATTTGTACATCCACTATCGATCACCCAACTTGATCCACCAGAGGAGTATGTCTACAAAACAAACTTTAAGCCTTTGCTTTAGGTACCCAAATTTTTTTGACCTTTCATGTTAGTCACAAGAATTTTTGGTACCCACACACTCTTTTTCACAATTCTATATTTTGTGCGGGTACCAACATATAGAGCAACCACTTTACCACGGTGATTCCTTTTGAGCATGTAAGAAGCATAAAAAGAGGATTGAGGCACATAAGCTTTTTGTTTCTTCACTTGAGAGGTGAGATCGGCTTGCTTGCTTCCTTTGATGAATTTTAGGCACTCTTTGCCCTTGATCACAACACGCTCATTTGATTTGTTTGTATGCGTGTCAAAACCGAGACCTCTCTTTAGCTTATTGTCTTTGGCCTCAATAGTTTTGTATAGTGCATCCTTTGATTTATAGGTTCTAATGCAACCATACTTGACCAAGGCATTTAGCCTTTCATTCTCCTTTTGTAAAGCTTGCAAGGATTCAATGTTAGTAGCACAAGCATTTATATCTATGTTATAGCACTAAGAACAACCACTGCTTTTGGAAACCTTAGAGACCAAAATTGCATCATTAGATTGGGATGAGCTATTTTTGAGAATTTTAATTTGTGCTTCAAGAGTTTTATGATTCTCATTTAAATTTGATAATTTTTTTTGAAGCATAGAATTATCATTCTCAACACTAGTAATTGAGCTATTGGCCAAATTTAGTTCTTTGGTCAATTTCTCAACTTTCTCCCTTTCTTTAGCAAGAAGTTCCTCGAGCTCAAGGTTTCTCTCATTTTCAAGGATGAGCAAATCTTCTTGCTTTTCGAGGATCTCCTCTTGACCCTCTATTATTTTCATAAGTTCTTTCAATTTAATCATAGCATTTTTACTAAGACCTTTAATCATGCTAGGATGTGATTTTACCTTTCGCCCTTTTGCCATGAAGCATGTGGGGGTGTCGTCGTCGCTCACTTCGCCAAATAATGATTTTTTTGGTGTAGGGGCTCGAATGGTGATGGTGATGACTCCTTCATCATCGGAGTCAGAGTTAGAGTTTGAATCCCACTTCTCATCAATATGAGCATGACCGGAATATTTCTTCTTGTATGTCTTGCTCTTGTCCTTCTTGAATGGCTTGCCCTTCTTTTCTTCTTTGTCTTTGCTCTTCTTCTTGTTAGGGCAATCCGCTATGAAATGGCCAACTTCGCCACACTCATAGCACGCCCTCTTAGAAGTTCTTCTCTTAGGCATGTCTCTTTTATATTTGCTATATCCTCCCTTCCTCAAGAATTTCTTGAACTTTCTTTCAAAGAAAGCAATTTCTTCTTCATCGGAGCTTTCATCTTCACTTGAGCAAGATTCTTCAACTTGTTTGATCTTGCTTGCCTTGAAAGCTATATATTTGTTCTTGGAGGAGGATCTTTGCTTGAACAAGTTCTTCTTCCATTAGCTCATGAACAAGTATTCTCCCAAGAACATCACTTGGGGTGAGCCTCTTGTAATCTCTTCTTTCCCGAATGAGGGTGACCAAGGTTGGATTTCTTGGAGCAAAGGCTCTAAGTAACCTTCTCACAACCTTGTGATCATCGAGTTCTTCACTCCCAAGCCCTCTTATCTTGTTCACAAGTACCATCATCCGATCATACATTGCTTGTGGAGTCTCATCATCCTCCATGACAAATCTTCTCAATTTGCCTTCAAGTAATTCAATCTTGGATTCCCTCACACTAGTCGTACCTTCGTGTGACACTTGACGTGTGTCCCAAATCGATTTAGCCTCAAGCCCATCCACTTTGTTGAACTCTTCGGGGCTTAAGGCGCTAAGTAGGACACTTGTTGCTTGGTCATTTCTATGTATGGCTTGTTCTTGTTCGGGTGTGAGCTCCATATCTTCGGCCGGAAAATCAATACCTACACACACAATTCTCCAAATGCTCGGATGGAGTGACATTAAATACATCTTTATCTTGTGCCTCCAAGCGGCGTAGTGAGTACCATCAAAAAATGGTACACGCCCAGACAGTACGGAGATCAAGTTGTTAGAAGGGGAATATAATTTGCTATAATCGAAATTGATTCAACTCCCTTTCTTTCTTTGGAGCCACCGGCGGTTGACGCATCTCCCAAATCCATTTGCCTTCTAGAACCACCACCCGATGTTTCACCTTTGGGGCTTCTCGGGCTTTTCTCTCCGGATATCGACATCTCTAATTCCTCCAAGCGGTTAAGCTTTGTAGGAGGTTAGGCTATGATACTAATTGAAAGTCATTGATGTCGACTAGAGGGGGGTGAATAGTCATTTCTGAAAATTAAAATTCAGAAGTGGATTAAATAGGGTCCAGAGACTCCGGGTAGTTCCGGATACTCCGAGCACCGGAGTATCCGAATTAACTCGGATTATCAGGACTATACAGAACCTTCGAAAAGGAAGTAAGCTTAAGGGATTCTACTAGAGATTATGAGCTATGACAGTATATCTAAGATAGATATTTTCTACTGAACAATAAAGGTACAATTAAATACTCGCAAGAAATAAATTTGAGGCCAAATAGCAATTTGAATGAATAACTTGCAAAAATTTAAATGGAGACAAGATTTAAATCCGAAGTTCGGCCACCTCACAAAGAAGTGCCTACTCTCCGTTGAGGACAAAGAGCCGGGTCTTTTCAACCCTATCCTCTCCCAAGCGACCACAAAGAACAAGCAAGGGCTCTTACTCAAATCGAGGGTAATACAAACTCCCCGTGGCATTCCACAGTGATCGGGTGCTCTACGGGTGTGACCTCTTGCCGTCTAGAAGCACAAAGCTTCAAAAGAAAAGAATGCAATTCGCAGCTAGGCAAGAATTCAAGTGCTCAAAGGATCTCTTTTTGTTCGCTTGCTCAAAATCTCACTCCCCAAACAAAACTCTCAAAACTTTGCAAAGATTGAGCACTAGAGAGTTGGGAAGGCTATTGAATGCACTAGAGAGAGTAAATGAGCTGGTGGTTCAGCAAGTCTTCAATGAGAGGGGGTGAAGAGGTAATTATACTCTTCCCCCAAAAACTAGCCGTTACTCTGCAAACTAGGCAAACTCGAAGTCTCCAGCGATGGAAGGTCATATGTGTTGAAGCACTCTGGAGAGAGAAGAGCAAGGGGCAAGCGGCGCAACAGGAACTCCACTAGGGTCAGAAATGGGTGAGGTTGTGGGGTATCGATGGCGAAGACACGAAACCGCCCCACCCTAGAATTCTGAAACCGCCCTCACAACCCCTGCCATGGCGACCCCTCACGCAGAGACCGTGGCGATCCAATCCCACACGATTTATTCCCAAGAATCCCGGGGACTATACCAGAGTTGATCCATGCCACTTTGAGAGCATGCTGGTTACGCGAGAAGAGGCGAGCGAATGGTGGGAAAGAAAACACATCCAACGGAATGTTTGGAACGCGAGCAGAGTGTTCCCTCACCGTCATCGGCAGTGGTTGGACCGGAGGCCCAGCACGAAACCCTGGAGACTTCATTCCCAGTTGTTAACTCCGGAAATGACCCGTAAGGAACCAGATCACACTCAAGGCAACCAGATTTCAACAAAGCTCACTTCTCCCTTCTTTTTCTGCCTTTTCTTTTCTTTTCCTTTTTTAGTGGAGCACTTTCTACCTTCTCTTGATTCGGCATTTGTCCTGTCAGAATGACCACATTTGGCATTTGTTGCGTTATGAAAAGATGATGATTTGACTTCTCTTTCTTCGGTTTTTGTAGAGTAGGAATTGGGTTATTGCAGCATGATTTTCTCCTTTTGTATGAGGCCTGCCTGTCTGTCTGTTGGAAATTGCGGGCTCAGCAGCTAAATAATTTAGCCGGTAGTCCAACTCCACCATGTATTGCAGACCACCTTTTCCCCGTTCATTCGTACAAGGACAATGTCCCTTGTTTATCGTATTTAACTTTGGGGGTACTTTGCATGAATTTTCCCAAGAAAATCCGTATGATTCCGGAATTCATAGATTTTGGTCAAGCAACATATCCTTTTCAGTTGTAACAGGACAAGCGACATAATTTTTTTTTATTTTGGACAGAGCAGAGAAAAAATTGTCTGTAAGATTGATCAATTCCACGCCTACCAATCATTCGGCGGTTGAAAGCGTGTATGGCTAGACAAAGAAGGGCATGTGCTCTTTTGGGCCCGTGCGTGTGTATATATATATGCAGAGATAATAAATGTCATTTTTTGTCATGTGCTTGTGTTGTAAAGCCACATGTCTTAACAAGGAAGCATGCTTTTTTACATATAATTACATAAATGATTTAATGGAACATCTATGTACAGACAGTTCAACGGAGCTATCTTATATAGACATCTCCAACTAGAATTATCTGGAAATAACGAGAAGCAACCCTAAGGTTGTGGAACGCTTTAATATAGATGATTTCTATTGGGCACCATCTGTACTATTAATATTAATATAGACGGCTCATCGTTGGAGCCGTATGTACTAAAATCAATAGTGCAGATGGCTTCAAACAGGAACCGTCTATATTATTAATATAAACAACTCATATTATTTCAGACGGCTTATATCTTGAGTCATCTGTGATAATAATGCACCCCTCCAATTCAATTTGACAATTCGCATTCCAATATTTCAAGCCGTATGTATAAATATCTGACCCTTCAGTTCTCGGATGACCTTCATGTTCTCTTCCTCTATAAGCTTTGTCTTCATCACCCTCCACTCTTGTAGGATAAGGATATCGACTAGAAGGGGTGAATATGTGGTTTCAAAACTAATTACTATGCAATCAAATTAAACTTGTGAAAATTAAATTAGAGATCACTAGAGCAAAAGGAGGCAACTACAAATATGTCAAGGATTGTAATTCTAGAGTGACATGCAACAATTTTTATTCTAGAAAGATAAATTGCACGAAAGTAAAGAGCACCACTATGTGAAAAAGGCTAAGGGTAACAGGTCATAACAGATATGGGTGACAGGTCCTGTACTTGTCATTCCGAACGTGTCACTAATAACTAGTCATTGGTAACGGGTCTTACCAATGAGGTCATAGGTGACGGGTCGTAATCTTGACTCATCACCTATGACCATATCTCATATACTAGAGAGAAATACATAAGTGACGGGTGACTAGGTTACCCGTCACTTATATCTTTCACCCGTGTGCTGGGGAGAAAGACATAAGTGATGGGTAACCTAGTTGCCTGTCACTTATGTATAGCATACCCGACATGATTGTATTGTTTTCTGGCTACATTCTGGAGCATAGTTAGGATTTGACAGCCGTCTTATCCCTACAAACAACAACAACACATCCAAATACATATGTATAAACACACTTATATAAGAACTCGCTTCATCATAGAATCACAAAGGTTACAAAGTTCCAATCAATTCATTACATAATCACAAATATTACAAAGTTCCAATCAACTCATATTACATAAGACCTCACAATCTAGGAATTCTATAGTGGAACTCGCAATATGGGCTGATGACTTCAAACACCATGAACTAGACGATCTGTCGTTGAATCTCTAGGAGTGCATCTTCATTGAAAAAAGAAGCTAAAAATTCCTGCATAATTTAACTCGTAACCAATATCATGTTATCATGTAATTAAACTAATTACTGAAATTAGTTTACGAATAATTTCATATTGAACTTACATCGGAAGATTTGATATCCTTCATGCGGAGCGTGAGGAGCATGTTCTATGCAATATAGAATCCGCAGGCATTGTTCGGTGGGTGTTGCTGGCACTGCTAAAAACAAAATTTATTGTTAGATCAAAAGAAAAAAAATAGCAAAAGAGAGTATTTGATAATCTGTTTGGTAGTACTTACAGCGAACCCAGTCTTGTGTGTCAATCTATAGCCATCTTTCACGTTGTAGTCAGGTTGAGCTTGAAGGTACTTGTCAAAAAGCCTGTATAAAGAGGGACTGGTTAGGGAGCATTTAAATGTTAGAAAAGTTAAATATGTAAACTAAGTCAAACAGAACTTACGCGTCGAGAAGTTCTTTTACAACGTTGTAATCACGTTGTCTAAGTTTGCCTTTTGGTGCTACTGGTCTTGACGAGTCAAAGTACCACACTAAGTTCCACTTGAGGTAAATAACCAGTAAGATCCAATGGTCACCGGTGTTATGAGCGCCCGACAGGTAGTGTATTTTGGAATATTGTTGCATTGTCGTAGCCACATGGTCCACAGTGTAGTCAGGGTGAAGTTGGATGATTGATATTGTATGTAATAGCCTCAGGGTCAAGAAATACGAGTGGCTCATTGTTCTTCTTTGATTCTTTCATCAATTGTCTATAGATAAGAACATAGTTAGATTCAAGACTTAATGGTATTAATTAATAAATATCCAGTTTTAAGGGCCTTACAATGTGAAGATCCGTAATAACGATGGTGCTACAATTGCCTTCAACATCTTCGGAAGGTGCTTCTTAGAGCCTTTCTTCTCGGCTTCCATTTCCTTCTTCTTTGGGCTCTTTGGGGGAGATGGAATTGGATCTAGAAGCGAGGTTGCCAGATGCGGAGAAGAGGGCAGTGAAGCCAGCTTCTCTGGAAGAGGAGAAGAAATTGCCTTCTCTACAAGTGAGGGGTGTGGCGATGGTGCACTTGAAGCATGTCCAGACTGGGATGCACTGGAGACCACGATGTCACCCCTCTTTCACTAGATCCTTTAATTAAGAGCTTCACCTAGAGTTGTAACTTCATCATTGGGGAAGAGGAGCTCCAACACGTGATCGGTGGCATTGCTATGTACCATGTCCACCATAACCACGACGTAGCCATCATGAATCAGGACCTTATGTAAGATACGAACGTCTGGAAGCACTTGACCCATTGCAACCTCGATGAGATACCCGTCAGGCCATATTACAAGGCTTCAGGGCATGAGCCCTTCTAGCAGGTCAATCATATCCGGCTCAGTCACAGCGGCAGCTACTTGTTGATCTACCTCCTTGGAGGCACAGCTACTCTTCCCTGCAACTTCGCGGCTAGCTTCCCGTGGCATGAAAATCTCTATTCCATATGATTTAAGGTGTCCCATGATGCTTGCATAAACTTTTTAGGTGATGTCCCATGTAATTGCATCCACATTTACTGCACCCGACCTCTTCCTATTCTTGTACATCTCAAGGTTTCGGGAAAGCCGTATTTCTAACTCTGGAAACTTGATACACCTTGCACTAGACCTGGGTGCTCCAAGTTTCCCAACACCGCTGAGAGAACATCATGTTCCCTGACCCCGTTGAAAGAACATTGGCTAGTTTTGGATGCCTTTTTTTTACTTTTTCTACGACTGACTAGGATTCGTTGTTTCTAAATGTGATTTCCCGCTTTCGAACAGCTCACCCCTTGCACGCAAATACGACCGCGATTGTCCCAAGAATTGCAACTAAAGATTCTCGCGGCATTTTCTACCTAACTTATCATCCTCCACCTACCATTTCGCTATTTTCCCAACGTACCCGGTTGCGCCGGTCCTATAGTTATGCTCATTCCTAACCCAAAGTTGCTTCTTATCCTCACTCTATTTTTTGAACTTATCTGAGTTCTTCATCTGCACAAATGCATCATAATCTTCCTCTTTCAAGTACTTGTAGCTCTCGAAGGGCGCCACCCCTTTAGCAAAGAACCGATTAATAAGCTTCCTCTTAAAGCTTCGGTGAAGTTTTGCAATCGCTTTCATTGCTGCATTGACCGCGGTGATCGTTTGACACTCTCTCATGTTTCCAAGGTACTCCAGATATTCCTTGACAACATTATCGAATAAGTCTCTCTTTGCTTCATCACTGAGGTCATTGAACTTAGTCATTATTGGCACCCTCTCTCGAGCAATGAACCCTGTGACGCTCCGAAATCTATTCAGGGATTTTTCATCCATAGGCAGCCCATCAACATCAATTCCCATGATAGTAAACTTGTTCGTTGGCCACTATATTTGTGACCTTACCTTTCGGGCTCGTGCACCACTACCGGCTATCTACCTTCGAGACTATGCTTCCTCCATCTAGAAAGAAAACAAGGGAAGTTAACATAAACCAAAAATATTCCTCCATTCAACAAGTATAAAATGCATTGACTCATATCAATACCTTTTCAGCGGGATTATATTCTTCATCACTCGCTCGATGTCGGCTTGGAGGCTCACACGGAACAGGCTCAGGCTATGATACTGGCTTTCGCTACTGTCGGAGGAGTACATCAGGTGCGGGCTTGGGCTCTTATCTGCTCCATCTTGTGCCGAGGTGGCCTCTAGTGCTAGCATGTTTTGTGATTTTGGTTTCTGAGGGGTGATAGTCCTCTTCCACCCTATGATTTCTTAGAGGAAAGAAAACTAATCAAAGTTAAGAGAACAAGAAAGCATTTGTCTTTCCCTCAACTGTTTAGAAAGTGCCCATACATATATAGTGCAATATTACACCAAATAAAATACTACGCCAAGAAACGACATTTATAGGCTATAGATCGTATATTTAGAAAGTGCCAACTTTAATTACACAAATGTATGTGTACAAGTTCTAAATGTCGTTGTATTATAGTTACATATGTCAAGTTGATTGCTAATTGTTCATAGTATCATATGACACAAAACCATAAATTCAAGCAGTTTGCAAAAAAAAATTGGAAATTCACACTAACATGTGGATCTTTTTCCTATCTGCTGAATAATGTGTTCACGATGAATAAAGTAAAAACACATACAAAAACAATGTGTCTTCTGGAACCATAATGCATTTTCTATCCCAAAAAAAAAGAAAAATAATGCATGACTAAGTATAATTCTGCAAAAAAAAAAAACTTAGCAATCCGGATATAAATCAAGGAATTTATTAATGGCAGCCAGTTCTATGACCATATGAAAAACTTACTAAATTATACTACAAAATAGTTAGTTATCACCTTATCCACTTGTAAAATTACTGCAATAACATGTATAATTATTCAATAGATTACAATGAGATGCTTATTTACCTACGAAATAACTCTTTCTTGTCAAAATGGTATGAGTTTTAAGAGTCCAAGTATCTCGGTCGGTAAACTATCATCCAAATAGTGTTCAGGTATGTACTTAATAGGCCTGACTCTACCTCTAATAAACTGTGATGTATACAAAGATAACATTGCACAAGCACATGACACTTGCTACAAATATAACAATTGTTCAGTATATAAGACTTTTTTTTTTTGCTAATTTTACATAGACCGGTGTTAGTAATAAAACTATCCCAAGTGATAACAAAGACCCTAATCCACCAGACTTGTCCAGAAGTATCTCATTCATTTTACTAAAAATAGTATACCAAACTTGTGAAGCTAAAAATCACATGTATCATTTCACAAATAAGGATCATTTTGGATATGATATTTTACACAGCTAAAAATCCTATGGATCAATTCACACTTCAAACCAAAGATGGAGGAGTAGAGGGAGGGGGAGGAGCGGGGGCATACCTGATAGAGATGGGAGGTGGACGACGAGCTCAACAAAGACGAGGATGGCGGTGGCTGGACGGAGCAAGCAGCAGTGGTACGGGTGGCCTCCTCCTCCGTTGTGGAACCGGCGGAGAGGGCGTCGTCGGTGGGTCTGGTGACGGGCTCGAGGGCTCCACGGCAGCGGGGCGCGGAGGAGAGGGCATCAACGGCAGCGGTGCACGGAGGCGAGGGCATCAATGGCAGTGGTGCGGACTCAGTAGCGACCCAGGGATGAGGAGGCTGGAGGCACGCCTCAATGACTTAGGGCTAGGACTTACTAAAAAATGATACGAGGAGGCAACCTATATATATAGTTAAATGATCATAGGTGACGGATAAATATTATCACCCGTCATCTATGTTATTGATCCGTCACTTATTACAAATCATAAGTGACGGGTGAATATTATTATCTGTCACTTATTACTTGTACTCAGTGACCGGGGAAGAAAATCATAGGTGACAGGTGAATAGTATCACCGGTCATCTATAACTACTAATAAGTGACGGGTGCATAGTATCATCCGTCACCTATAACTACTAATAAGTGGAGGGTGCATAGTATCATCCGTCACCTATAACTTTGACAAAAATTTCAGATTCAAATTCATAACTGGTTATGTTCAATTTAATATTACAAATTTGCCATTAATATTACAAATTAGATATTAATATTACAAATTTGACATTAATATTACAAATTTAATATATACAAATTTAAATTTGAACTTAATATTACATATTTTACATTAACATTACAAATTCAAATAACTTGAAGCCTAAAATTCAAATTCGTCATGTTCGTACTTTCTTGACATAGATCCCTTCGTTATGGTCAGAGCGTAAGTATGGAGTTTTCTCGGTCAGTGAAAGGCGTGGCACGGTTGCAATAGCAAAAGGGGATTTCATCGAATTGATTGAACTCCTCTTCATCAATGACGTTTGCAACTCTGACGATGCGTCTTTTCCTAGCGAGAACCACATGAAGTTTCTTCTTTATTGTGTCAGCCACATAAAAGACTTGGTGAACATCTTTAGAGAGCATGAAGGGTTCAGACTTGTACCTGACATATTTGAGATCAATATTAGTGAATTCATACTTGTCATTAGTGACACCCTTTACCCCCATGTACCCAATGGCATCGAAACAGGGCTACCTTGAATCCCAAGTAGTTCAGCTCCTAGATCTCCTCTATTTGACTGTAATATGTGTCCCTCTGCATGTCATTGTCATAAGCATCTATACAGACATCACTATTCTAGTATATGTTCTTCTCATCTTGGGCAACCGTGTAAAATGTGTATCCGTGTAAAATGTGTATCTATTTATATCGTACCATTGATATATCATAATTGTGTATATAGGGTCTGATGCTAGTTTTTTATCAGAGCACTTGTAGGAGTACTCCATTGTCGGATTCGATCTTGGAACCAAGTGGTGAACCTTTACATATGTTGCCTTGCAACCCAAGCTTCGGTCTGCCCTGAATTCTCTTCAAGTAGCATCTGTTTGTGCTCATTAACATATAGGCACACTTCGCTCATTTGTTGCAGCATTAGAAAATGAGCTTGGTCGTATGCCTTCAGATCAGGAGTTATTGCCATCTTCCCCAGAACGCCTACACCTACGAGCCTCCCCTCATGGCGAGACTTAGGCATGTCAATTGGGTTATTTGGGTCAATATAATTAACAGACCACTCTAATGCCTCCTCCGTCGCATAACCCTGTATGATGCATCTCTCAGGAAAGACTCGATTCCTTTCGTACGACTTGAGAACGCCCATATATCTCTCATATGGAAACATGTGATGCAAAAGAACACGGGGACAAGGTAGTGTATCTCCTTCACAAGGTGAGCAGTGAGATGTAACATGATATCGAGAAAGAATGGTGGGAAATACACCTAAAAAATACATAGTCTCAAAGTGTCTTTTTTCTAGCTTCTTCAGCGTGTCTAGATTGAGCACCTTTTGTTCAATTGCATTGAAGAAAAAGCACAGGCTCAGGATAGCCTTGCGAACCTTAATTGGGAGTATATTTCTAATACATACCGCAAGCAATGACATCATCATCACATGATAATCATGATACTTCATCATGGCGAAATTCATTTTCATCTCTTTCACCGAAATAAGTCTTGCGATGTTGGATGAGTAACCAGAGGGAACTTTCATATTGTGCAAGAACTTGTAAAATTCTTTTTTCTCCTTCTTGGAGAGAGTGATAGCTGCTGAGGTAGGTGTTTTCCTTTGTCTATATCATATGCATGGAGCTCTGGCTTAAACCCATTTCTTCAAAGTCAACTCATACATTCTCATGATCTTTTCCTTTTTCCTTCATTTGTTGCAATGTACCGATCAAACTCTCACAGATATTCTTCTTTAATGCATATTGTTGATAGAGTGGCGAGCATCTAATTTTTTCTAATATTGTAGCTCGAATAGTATTGATTTCTTGCTCTACATTCCTAATTATTCATCATCCTTGGAGGATCGTTTTTGCTTTCCAATGACAACATTGATATTCTTAACCTAACTGTGGATATCTTCCCCGCTAAAATGCCTTAGAGGTAACGCTTTCTCCCTTGTGTCATCGAACTGCTTGTCTATATTTCGGTACAGGTACTTCCTAGGAAGGAAATGTCAATGCCGTATGTATACTATTTTCTATGAGTTGTTCAACCTCAAATTACATGTGTCATCTAAGCAATGGGGGCAAACTTCACCTTTTTCTTTTGCTCTGACCTGACAAGTTACGAAGTGCTGGCGGATCATTGAAGTTGACGAATAACATGACGTGCAGGATAAAGTACTCTTGCTTGTATTGATCCCAAACCTCGACGCCTTCCGACCAGAGTTTATTAAGATCATTGACTAAAGGCCTGATGTACACATCGATATCGCTACCAGGTTGTTTTTGGTCCTGATATCAAGATCAACAACCTAATGTATTTCCGCTTGTTACAAAGTTAGGGTGGAAGGTTGTAAATCGACAATACAACATGACATGTGCTATGTGAGGTACTCATGTTACCGAATGGATTCATGTCATCTATGCTCAGAGCAAACCTAATATTTGTCAATTCTTCAGTGGACCAACCAAATGTGGAATCAACGATTCTCCACTGAACGGAATCTGCCAGGTGTCGTATCATTTTGTCATTCTTATGACCATCCTTATGCCAACGCACCAATTAGGTCTCCTTTCTGTTGAAAAATATATGCTTCAGATAGGGAATTACAGAAAAATACCACACCATATTCCTAGGAGACCTTTAATTTTTCTTGCCTCCATCCTCGTCACTACCATCATTTCTACGCTTATATCGATAGGTTCCACACATAGGGCACTGATCTAGCTTTACATACTCTCCACGAAACAAGATACAATCCTGCTTATATGCATGTATTTTTTTCTATTTCCAGTCCTAAAAGACAAATTATCTTCTTCGTATCGTAGATGCCCTCAGGCACCAAGTTTCCCTCTGGTAGCATATTCCTTAGCAGATCCACCAATGCTTCGAAACTTTTATTAGTCCAACCATGAGTTTCCTTCAGCTATAGAAGCTTTAGGTTCCCAAATATCCATGTGTACTTCTCCTTATAGTTGAGATAAAGGGGCGTCTTGGAATCCCGCACAAATTCTTGGAATTTAGTAAACTCACCATTGTTATACTCGTCGTGCCGTTCGACATCCCGCACAATCTAGTTCACATTCTCTATAAAATCCTCAAGATTATTATCATTGAAACCTAATATGTCCTCGTTCCTGAGCTCATAATCTATTTCACCGGACATAAGTCTTTGATCCACACTGTCGGCATGAAGGACCCGATCCATCTCTCCCTCGTTAATGCCTTCCTCACCATGTTTATTCCAATATGTATAATTCTCTTTAAATCCACGTATGACCAAGTGTGCATGGATATTGTCTGGTTTCGTGAACTTCTTATTATTTGTGCAATCACGACATGGACAGTAATTGCTGTTTTACCACGATCTTTCGTATCTACCAAGGCAGCACTCATGAAATGCTTCACTCCGCTCAAGTACTCCGGATAAGTCTGGGTCTCAAGGTACATCCAACTTCTGTTTGTCATCTACAATTAATGTAAAAACATTCATTCTTCATTTACAATTACCTTAATTTTATGGTTAAGTATGCGATTAAAAATTTCATATAATTACACTAGATCTGTGGTATCTCGCGGTAGATAGGGCAAAGCTAGTACCAAATCTAACATAAATACAGCTCACTTGTACTAAGATTTTGGATAAAGATGCAAAATAACCGATTACAACTCAAAACACAACAAATCTACCAAATAGAGATTATAGGAGGGGAAAGGAGGAGATGTAAACCTTCAAAGACCTAGCACCAATTCAAACTTTAAATCAACAAAATATTAGAGAGACTCTAGAGGAACCAGAGAAAATCATTGATCTATTGTGCGTGTACAGTGCTAGCCAGTCTGGGCGTGCGCAGTAGCATGCCAGAACTTATAACAGAGCTAAGTCATAAGTGACAGGTTATAAAATTACTTGTGCAGAGAGACCCATCACTTATGTCATGTTATAAGTGATAGGTCATAATATGATCCGTCACTTAGTACTTTTGCAAGGAGACCCGTCACCTATGCCATGTTATAAGTGACGAGTCATAATATGACCTGTCACTTATGACTGGTGCTGGGAGACCCATCACCTATGACTAGGTTATAAGTAACAGATAGTATTATAACCCGTCACATATGTCCTACAATCAGTGAAAGGTCTATGCCCGGTCCTGACACGAGGGTATATAAGTGACGGGTCGTATAATGACCCGTCACTAAATCGTGCCTTCTTTGTCCATTTTTCACGTAGTGCATAAGAGATATCACACGAATTTTATCCCATGATATCGATGATTTTTCGATCACCACTAATCCACATTGAGGTGAGTTTAAGATTCTAACAGCTCCTTTATCAAGTATGCAATTATCATCACGAGAAGAGGCTCATATCGAGCAACTTGATCTTGAGCCAGATTAGAACAATGAACTACTCAATACCTCGATTCCAATAGCTCTTTACCGCTCCGGTAAGGCATGCTCAAAACCTCTCCCGACAGTATGCCTTCACTCTCATGAGACCGCTTGCTCTTACACCTCATCTCCCTCACCGGACGGCCATGGAAACTCCCTCGCCACCACCATCTCCAGCCACTCCACGGTCCCCCTCGCCAACACTGACTAAAGCCACTCCACCCACCCCCGCGCCTTCGTTCGATGACAAAGAGGTAGCTCTCGCGTGCGGAGAGTTCAGATAGGGCGTAGTCCGACTCCAGACTGGTGGGGTCCTCATCCACCGACATAGATTAGGAACACTTCCTTGAAGAGCCGGCACTAAAGAGGCGCCATCGCATTTTGGAGGAGGAGGCCATGGATGAGGAGGAGGAGGAGGAGGAAGTGGGCGACGAGAAGGAGCCCGGCGATAACGAGGAAGATGAGGACGAGGATGTCGAGGATGATACGGATGGCGAGGGGTCAAGCGACGACGACGACGACGATGGCCCCAATGACTTCTTCACCATTGACGATTCTAAAGGGGAGGCGTAGGCAGCTAGGTGGTTTCTTTTGGTTGTACATTGGCTACTAGAAAGGGTTTGTTAAATGCTAAGTACTACTTAATTTGCTAAGTACTAGTTTATTAAATGCTAAGTACTAGCTTGCGAATGTTGATCTGTGATCTATTGGTTCTACGGATCTATGACTCTGTTGCTCTATATTGAATCGATATGTTGTGGAAATTTCAATTGTCTGGAAGAGATTACCACAGATGGCTCCAAAGTAAAATCGTCTAAAAACATGAACTTGAACGACCTCATGCATCTTCTCCTCAACAAGAAGAAGGAGGTCACTGCTAAACAAGAGGAGGAGGCCACTCATCGAGAGCAAACAGAACAAACTCTGGTGCATAAGCGAAAGCGAGGTGGTAGAAGCAAATGTTATGATCCTGAGAACTTTACATGTTCTTAGTTGCACTAAATCATTTCATGTAAAGATTTGCCTTCTTAAAGGCTACACTAAATCATTTCTCCATTTTTGCTTGATTTGGTTATCTTACATGTTCTTAGTTTTTGTTATCTTAGTTTTGCTTCCATGCTTGCAGGTCCTCGAACAATTGAGTAAACTGAGTGGACAAGCAACTGGACTTTTATATCGTCCTTAGCATGTTGGACATCTTATGGACTTGTATGTCATCTATTGGACTTGTGGACATGTTATGAACTAGTTATGACATTGAAATATGCATGTGTTGTTTGACATGTGTATGAACTCTTGATTAAAAATGTTGATATGTGTATGACTTCTATATGTGCTGGATTGCTTGATGAATCTGTTTGATGTGTTATGTACGATTGTGTAAATTCAGTAATATTTAGTATTGCATAATGATTGTTACAGACGGCTTAGACTACAACCGTCTGTATTAATCTCATATTATAGTCAACTCTAGACTAAAGTTGTTTGGACTATTATATAATCATAAATAGCTCTAATATGAAACCATTTGGACTATTCTATACTCACATATAGCTTCAGTATATGACCGTCTAGACTATTCTATACTCACAGACAACACCAGTATAGAACCATTTGGACTATTCAATTAGTACATATAAATTCATACTGGAGCCATCTATAGTTATATAATAGTCCAAACGACTCTAATCTAGACCTGCATATATAAATAATTTGTACGAACGATTTGAAAAAAATGTCACATACATGGATTTCAAACCGTCTCTATAAAGATTTATGTAGCAGTGAGATAGACACCTCCATGTTGAAATAGACATAGCAAGCATGTGACATGAAACGCCACTTGTTGTCCACTATGCTCATGATAATGTAGGTGCACAATGCTACGGCTGTGATGTCTAGCAGCCAATCTTTTATCATTGGCCTGCAGCTTTCGGTGCACATATGTCTTATAATTAGTAATGAAATACACACTAACACTACACATGGAAGAATATATAACAGTTGACAAGCATACCATCGATCATAGTTCTGGATTCACCGCCACCTCATCTACTGACGAACATAGTGATGATTCCTCTTTGCATACTACCAGGCTATAGCGGTGGCTGAGGTGGAATAGATGCCATTAGCCTCTTTCTCAATGGCAAACATGTATAAACAGATAATGGGACTATGGACAAAAAATAAGAACATACCTGCTCAATAAGGCTAGGTGCCCATGGGTATGCAGGTAAATGAGCGAAATTCACTCTTAAAACCTGACAGAGAATATTAGCCCTATCTGATGCTGTATTCGGAGAAAAAACCTTAATAGGATTTGCTCTCTTTTAAATTGGTATATCCTATATCCACACATAAACATTTCATTAGGCTAGGAGTGAGGTGTGCGTTCAGCCCAGGAAAGTGCGAGTCCACACCTGTGCTCCATGAGCCCTTAGCTTCCACCTATAAATTTCTAGCGTGTAAATTGGACACATACACGAGGTAGTAACAATTCTCTAGTACATTTAATGTTTGACACTTGTACATAACACCACAGGCTACTCCCAATCCATAGTTTCATATCACAGTTTCAAAAACTGCCACATTAGTTGAATTCAAAGATGATACAATTATCTCGGTGCATAGTATCTATGGTTGTTTCTTAGGGCTTCTCAAAGCAATTAATTATTGCATGTGTTGTGTCTAAGATAGTGGAGTCAAAATGTGTACCGAAGAAACAACTCCATCCAAGTACGGTATCATATCGTGCGGTCTCCAACGGCTAGATATCGTGCTCAAGCGATGTCTTCCACAAGATACTGCTTTCTCATATCTCTTCTTTAATTCTTTGCCACATAAGCAAAACATCTTACATGACAACCTATTTAATATATACAGTACTACCACTCAGAATAGTCTTAGTTGTGCCACAATTTCTTAAGTAAACTTTCTTACCCCTTATCCCACATGTCATAAACTTTTTTTTGCCAAACACTTATCATGACACTTTATGTCAATCATGCTTTACCTAAGTTTAGTGACGACAAAGTCAGACGCCAACCAAATGAGCCCTTAACAAAGTTATATCTCGTTGTTGTGTGTACAATGTCTGTTGATCTATCGGTGACCATTTTTAATCCAATCTGTATATTCAATAACATGTGGGGCATTCGTATGGCTCTCCAAATACCGTGAGCTCATATCTAAGGTTGGAAACGAGCCGAGCCGAGTCATGCTCAGCTCGGATCGAACGAGCTCTCTTGTTGGCGAGCCGAGGCTCAGCTCGGCTACTTGACCGAGCTAGAAAACGGACTTCTCGCGAGCCAAGTTTGCTAGAGCCTGGAGGCCATATACAGACTACCATCTCTCATCGTAGAACTCATGTCATGCAGCAGTGTTAACAAGTTTGCCTGACACTGTTTGCTACACTGCTAGACATGTAACATGCAGAAATGGAAGCAGAAAGTTCATGGAGTTCATCAGTTCAATACATGTGTCCCAAATTACTCTTCCCTTAGTACTTGCACACACAACCAAATTAAACTTCAATACATTGGTAATTAACAACTAGAGTGAAGTAAAGAATCTAACAAAGAACCATCATCAGAAAACATGCAAGTGAATTTACACAGAGGTAATTAAGTTTTCATATCTTTTCATATTGGCATATATAATCCTTCATGAAAATTTCCAACAAAATACAGGCTGACAGGTAGCTTGCTCTAACTTCTAAAACTAGGAACCCATCAATTAAATTGAATCACTTGTGCCCGCATGTTCTAAACTAGGAACCCCATCAACTAAAATAGAGTGGAGTACCTAATTTGTACCGACTGTGGTAAAGAGTCTATCATGGCGGCAGATCGGGATGCAATGGCCTTCACGCTCATGACAAACTTGGCCCTGGCGGTGGAAGTGCACCCCTTCCCTCCATGTGCAGCGGTGACGACACGGGAGACGATGCTTGGTATTAGCTTCAGTTCAATGGACTGCGGTGGTGCAGTCATAGAGGCGACAAGAGGGTGGCAGTGGTGGGCCGTGGGCAGAGTAGCGGAGAGGTGGCGCTGGCAGCACGATAGGAGTACGAGATGAGGGCAGGCAGGCGACGGTGGGCTAGTAGCTCGTCAACGGTGCCACAATCACAACTGGAGTCTACGAGGAGGACAACGACGCGTCTCTGATGGCTAAAGTCTGTGAAGATTTGGGACTCGAGTATATGGGAATGTAGAACCCCAAACCTAAAAGGTAAATAGTGCTGATCACAGGGGCTCTAGGGCTAGAGCGGTAGGGCTTCAATGGGTTAGACCAGCAAACGAGCCAACAAACCAGCTCGAGCTCAACTCGTTTTTGACACCAAACTAGAAAGATAACTCAGGTTTAACTGTTAGGCCTCCGAACAGAAGCGGGTGAGACTTAGGCCTTCTCCAGCAGGATCGGCAAAACCATCCGCTTCACTGTTGCTGGCTACTGTGCCAACGATTTACTGATCCCGTCGAATAGAGGAGCACTCAAGTAGCTCTTCTATCTGGTGCTACAGTGATACGGGAGGGCAGGATATATCCCAAATTTGAGGGACTCTCTCTCCTACCCTATCACTGTTCACAGAGCACGACATGTGGGTCCGAAGAGGAGAGGAGAATAATGAAAGATAAGAAATAGGTAGCTGCTGGAGATAAAAAAATAGAGAATACTGTAATAATATTAATAATACTATAATAATATTTTAAAAATAAATTTTTAAGTATCTATCGGAGATAATCTTACATTTATTTGCAACCCAACCCATATCTGACATGTATCGGCTTCAGCGCTGCGTGACTCCCTAGGTTTCCAGAACCGCCGGCCACACCGCTTTCTTGGTCCACCGCGGCGCCAACAGATACGATACGACTACTCCCTCCCTCCCTCCCTGTTAAACCAAAGCGATTAGTTTTCCTTAATCAAATCTTCTCCGCAACCGCCCCCGCTAACCCCGCAAATATCCGTCTAAACCCCTCCGGAAAAAAATCTGGCCGCCACCAAATCCATCCCAGCCCCGCAAAATCCATACCGTTCCACCCCTCTCCCCTCCCCCCCCCCCCCCGCGTCCAGGTAGGGTCCCGCCCCGGCGGCCCGCTCCGCTGCGCCTCCTCCCTCCCCGACCGCCGCAGGCCTCGGATTGCCGGATCCGCCCGGCGCCGGGCCCGATCTGGATTGGATGGTCCTTCTCGGCCGCGGTCGACACGCTGGTCCAATCTGATCCGGGCGGCGCGACCGGGGAGGTTTCCTGGGGGGGATTTCGGATTCGGGCGGTGGAGGCTTCAGGCGGTGAGGGGTCTCCGGCCCGCGGCGTGTCTGGATCCGTGCGACAGGCGGTTACCTTGGCGTAATCCTACTCGGAGTCGTCGTGCTCCTGTTGATCCGTTATTGGCGGTCGGGGGCTGCAGGTTGAGCGCGAGAGAGATCGTGCCGTGGTCGATTCCGCGGAAAGCTGCGATTTTGCGGTGGCGCGGCCGTTAGTTTGGAGAGATTTTTCGGGTTCCCCGGCGGCCGATCGGTGCTAGTTAATTTTTCTGGTGTGGAGGCGGGGGGATTGATTGGTCGCGCATCTCCCTAGGGTTTTGCGTTCTCGTGCGGTTCCATGGCGGGCTCTAATCCCCCGAAGCAGTACGGAATAACCAAGCCAATTTCGTTGCTTGGGCCGGCGGAGGCTGATCTCCATAGGACGGCGGAGTTAGAGAAGGTTCGTAATTGTTTCGTTTTCACCTGAAGAAGCCCGCTTGTCTGCTCTGTTACCCTATTGTTCACATTGTAGTTTCAGATTGAAATTATGTATCTAAATATGTTATTTCTGTTGTCAATTTTAATTGCAGTTTTTGGTTGAGGCTGGTTTATATGAGAGTCAAGAGGAGTCTGCTAAGAGGGAGGAGGTACTGGGGGAGCTCGACAAGGTACCTACTTCGGTGCCACACTTACAGGAGAAAAAAGCTTAATTTTGATATCAATTCATCAATGCTTGTGTTGTAACTTAATTTTGATATCAATTCATCAATGCTTGTGTTGTAAATGCAGACTTTGAAATGAAACCTTGGTTTCTACACATTTGCTTTTATTGAGCATTATCCTTGATAGATTGTTATTTCCTAAGCACCACCCGTTTTGGAATGTGCAGATTGTGAAAGACTGGGTTAAGCAGTTAACTAGTCAGAGAGGATATACGGATCAAATGGTTGAAGAAGCGAATGCTGTACTTTTCACCTTTGGCTCATACCGTCTAGGGGTAATTTTTATCACTTCTTCTGTATTGGGGTTTCCCTTTTTGCCCATCATGCCATTGACATAGCGCAGTTTTGTTGGATATTTCGTTAATACACTTCTATTTTTCTATTTGTATCATAATGTGCTAGATGTAGATAAGTTATTGCTGTCTCCCATCTTTTAATTCAATAGTTGAATCTTGGTAGCTATGTTTTAGATGCTCTTTGTACTCTGTTGTACGTCTCATTGGATCAGAGAGCAATGAAATGTTTTTGCGCTCGAAGACTAGTCACAACGATATAGGAACAGTCTAAACAAAGGAAAATGTAGATTCAGGCACTATAGGCTAGAAATATTAATAGATGCACTCCTTGCTTTTCTTGTATGTAGAGCTAGCAGAAGGATGTTTATCCCCAAAGTAATTAGTGGAGGTATCAAAACAGATTTTGAGAACACACTCGACTATTACAATGGAGTTTAACAGTTTAAAATCATGGTTTGCCTTTTTCTGAAGTAAATTTGCCAATCACACAACTTTACCATGGAGTCACACAGATAAGCGTCTCCAAACTCCTTGTCATTTTGTCAAATAGCATGACCTCACTACCTGTATCCAGTTGTCATGGGTCGAGAAATCTCAGTTGCTACCATGTCATATGAAGCATATGTTACTGGCTGATAGCAATATTAAGCTTTAAAGGCCCTTACTTCGTCCTTGTGTTAAGCCAACATAAAGTTCATCCTGACCATAGTTTGAGGTTAATGGCCACGCTCACCCCTGGTTTCCACTAGGCTGGCTTTTGCCAGCTTTCAGATGCAGATGCCATTATGTTATCGTACAATGTTGCTGTCAGTTGGCTTCTGAATCAAAGGTAAATCTTTTGGAGATAGTCATGCACACAGCCAGGGATTAAAAAAGAACTGATAGTAACTGGCTGGTTACCACCAGTAACCAGTACTGCCGTCTAGTAACCATACCGGCTGGTAAGAGGATTTTATACTAGGTTTTGATGCAACCTTGATGATAATGATTTAAACAAAAACACAATTTTTGAAGAGAATTTGTAAAAAGCAAAATAAATTGCTAACTGCAATAAGCTGGATAAATACTGCCGGTAAATTTTAACAATCCAGTCTTTTTTATCCTTGCACGGCACCACATATCCATGGCTGCTCATCAATGATGTTTTTGGAACTGCATGCGTCTTTTGGTTGCTGTTTTATTTGTATTTCAGCAGGTTAAAACCTGGAGCATTTCTTAAATGCTGCTTGAAAATAACCAAAGAACTGTAATGGCGGAACATTTGAGCTTAATGCATGTCTTGCTCCAAAGTTATTGTGATGCTCTTGTCCGAGTTTTATTTACAGAAATATCCAATTTTTTAATGAATATAAAATCTCCACCTTGGGCCATTAAAATGTGTTTATATAGAAACAAAACCCAACCTACCTCGACTGACCGGTGCAGTAAAGATGGACAAATCCGTTCCTAGCTCGTGTTAGATCAACTCATTTCCAAACCCAGCGACAGCAGGTATACAGTATCTGTATACATATTTATGAATATATACTCCTGGAGCAGCATCTTTGACATTTGAATTTCATGATGCATCTGATAACAAGTGCTGCCTATGTTGTGTGTGGAAAATAGTTTTCCATAGAACTTCTTCTGTTGTTTTTCTTTATGCAAATTTCATAAACTTCATTACTCTAATTTTTCGTGTAGCAATTCGTTTCTGCATATTTTGATATTTCTCCTTTGGTAGGTTCATGGACCTGGGGCAGATATTGACACTCTTTGTGTTGGACCTTCATATGTGAATCGCGAGGTGATGTTTTCTTTCTTTTGCACGTTGTTCATATGGTTTATGTTTTAGACACAGGAACATAGTCTTAGTGTTGTCTAACATAGGATTCTGCCTGCAGGAAGATTTCTTTATTGTACTTCATGATATATTGGCACAAACGGAGGATGTGACTGAGCTGCAGCCTGTACCTGATGCGCATGTCCCTGTTATGAAGTTTAAGTTCCATGGAATATCGATAGACCTTCTTTATGCCAGCGTCTCTCTGCTAGTTGTACCACCTGTAAGTTTCTTCATATGTGTGTGTGTGTGTGTATGTGTGTGTGTGTTATAATTTGACCAGTTTATTCAGTTCCTTTTCTTTTCAAATATTTTCTTGTAAAGGTTTCATTTACATATATCTTACTATGAGGTATTTGAATTTGTACCGTTAAGATATTTTATTGCAGTTATTGTATGTTAACAACAGAATACGCTGCTTTCAACTTAACATGCCAACGTTTTGAGTATGTGCAACACTTCCTCTGCTGCTGATTTTGCGGACTCTCTAATTTCTTTTGATCTCGTGTCCTTTCTTAAAATGTGAAAGAAAATCTACTTGGGAGTCCTCTTCCTGTCTCTTGCCCCAATTTACGCCATTTTATTCAAGAGATACATCTCTGTGGTTAACATTCTGCTGCAGGACTTGGATATCTCTCAAGGATCAGTGCTTTATGATGTCGATGAAGCTACTGTTCGTAGTCTTAACGGGTGCAGAGTAGCAGACCAAATTCTTAGACTTGTTCCGAATATTGAGGTTGACTCGAGAAGTTATCTAGTCTCCTTTTGTCTTCTTCACCGTTTCTTTGTTTCTTCTAGGATATAAAACAACAATCTAACGATATGTATATTCTTGCAGAACTTCCGTACGGCATTAAGGTGTTTGAAATACTGGGCAAAAAGAAGAGGTGTTTACTCTAATGTAAGTCTTTCATCGTACAAACTTTGTGGGTAACCTCCCTTCGACTTGTGATGATATTTAATCCTCTGTTTTGCCAGGTTACTGGTTTTCTTGGTGGTGTCAATTGGGCTTTGCTGGTTGCACGTGTCTGCCAGCTCTATCCTAATGCTGTGCCAAGTATGCTGGTCTTGAGATTCTTTAGAGTTTTTACCCAGTGGCAGTGGCCAAATCCGGTTATGCTTTGCTCTATAGAGGAGGATGAAGTTGGTTTCCCCGTATGGGATCCACGCAAAAATCCTCGAGATAGATCTCATCATATGCCCATTATAACCCCTGCATACCCATGTATGAACTCCAGCTATAATGTTTCAACAAGCACGCTGAGGGTTATGATAGAGCAATTTCAGTTTGGTAATAAAATTTGCCAGGTATTCTTCTTCGTCACCATTGAAGTTATTGCCTTCATAAATACTTACTATCCTGACAATGTTTTGTATGCTCTTCGATGCAGGAAATTGAGATGAATAAGGCTAGTTGGACTGCTCTTTTTGAGCCTTTTCAATTTTTTGAAGCATATAAGAATTATCTACAGGTTGACATCATCGCCGAGGATGATGAAGACCTTAGACTCTGGAAGGGATGGGTTGAATCTCGATTGAGGCAACTGACTTTGAAGGTAACATGTTCATTTAGTTTATCTGTTGTTTGATACTCATTCCGTTTCACAAAGCCCACAACTGCCATGCACACAAACCAAGGAGGCACACATGCCCTTATTTAATAGTATGCTCCAACTACACCTATTTGACACCATTAAAGTAGGTATGTTGGGTGGAAATGTAATAAGAACTACACTCTTTTTCCTCAATGGACTTATATTTTGAAATGGCAACTCTCGAGTAACATGACTTAAAAATTGTGAAACGGAGGGAGTAGCAACTTAAATCAAGTTGCTAGCTTTTGGGCCATTTGGATTTTGCAGGAATGGTGCACGGCAGGGAAATTGTTGGCTTGGGGGAAATGCCATTGCCACTAATTTGCATATTTTAATTCCTTGGGGTTATTGGTGGAGTGGGTGTTGAAGATTGTCTTGGTAACTTGGGGGTGCAGGTTTCATGCCTATCTTGCTATGAGATAGCCTCTTAAAGATTTGATGTCTAACATGGGTGTTGTTGCTGTTAATGTGCCATGTACTGAACTACGTTTCATTTGTCTTTGGTTGTGGACAGATTGAACGTGATACATATGGAATGCTGCAGTGTCATCCTTACCCACATGAGTATGCAGATCCTTCTAGACAGTGTGCCCACTGTGCTTTCTTCATGGGCTTATCAAGGAAAGAAGGTGTAAAAATACAGGAAGGTCAACAGTTCGATATTCGGGGAACTGTAGATGAGTTTAGGCATGAAATCAACTTGTATATGTTCTGGAAGCCTGGGATGGAGTTAGCTGTTTCTCATGTTCGGAGGAAGCAGATCCCAGCTTATGTGTTTCCAGAGGGTTATAGGAGACCTCGCCCTTCGAGACATGTGAACCATCAGCAGCAGTCTGATAAAAATGACACTGAAGATGGCACTATGACCGGATCGCCAGACAGTCAGCTCAAGAGGAAGCATGATCTTGCTGGGACTGATGATTCTGAACCTTGCAGGTCTGTCAAGAGGGCATCGATCAGCCCAGTTCATCCAAAAACTTCATCGCCTCAATCTGGGAATGTCGGTGATGAGACTACAAGTAATAACAACCAAATGAAAAGGGCTTCTAGCGATGCGAGTGGTGGGAGTCAGGCCTCACATTGCAGTGGCAACCTAGAAGGAGCTAATTGCTCAAACTCGCCACAGGCATCTGAGAGGAGCTCAGGTACTGTTGCATCAGGCCCCAGGTGTGCGACAAGGGAAGCAGGTTGTTCTGGCGATGCAACTAGTAAGCATGGTATTCCTCTTGCTGAGAACTGCACCACTCCAACTGTAGCAGTATGCACAACTTTAAAGCGTGTAGCTGAGAAAGTTGTGTCAGAGCTAGTCGGAAGTGAAAGGTTGGGAAGCAGCAACAGTGCTGAGTTACTGGAGAGTATGGAGAAGGATGTCCTTGTTGAAAATGTGCATTTTGGTGGGAACGGTGTCACGCAAGGTGGCCTTCCTGAAGAGTTAGAGGTGATGCTTCTGGTGCACCCTCTTGTTTTTCGTTTTTAGGTCTAGATACGATCTGACCTTGTTTACTTTGTTTGATCTATAAAGCCAAACCATGGGATTGAAGTGGTTTCTTAAGCTCATGCAGGTATGAACTCGGATGTGCCCTGGAAGCCGTCATTGAGGCATGCTCTTGAACTCAACCCTTGTGCATTCAGTATCTACATTGCTCTGTTTTCTTTATACTCGGCTGTTTGGTATTTGTTTGTTACTCTATGGCAGGGTTGATCTGACATCATCTGCATGAGATTGGAAAAATGATGTAGAAAGGAACAAGTTCTGCTCCTGGTGGAGGGAATGGTAACTTGGTAAGTTGCTCAACTCACAAAGTTCCCTTTTGTACACAGATCTGCAAGCATGAAGGTTTCTTGTGGGGAGATGGCGGTGGTTAAGTCATGTAATGCAACGATATGGCAAAAAATAACCAAAAAAGAAGAAAAATCTCTTCCGGCGAAGGGCGTAAGATGATTGCCGGAACTCTATATCTACATGGAACTTCAGTTTTCGTTTTTACTTGTGGAGCAGCTGGCTCTAGTGTATAAAATGAACTGTAGCTGTCATCCATTGGTCTACTTGCTTAATTCTTGGAGATGACTTGCCCTGATGTAGGTCTAGATTAGAACTAGATGAGATACTGTGTTCCTCAAGGCCCCTTTGTACACCCTTCCTCCCCGTGTAATATAAGATGTTCATGACTGTTTTGTGCTGCTGGTGACATCCTTTTTGGATGATTCTGATTGGCTATGTATGACATGTTCTTGTGTTGCTCTGCGTATGATGCATTGTTGTGACTTAGTGACCTGTATGAAGTATCCGTTTGTAAGGTTTTTCATGTTTCTTACTTCTCATTCTGCAGCTCGCGGTAAAAGAGGCCGTCGGATCCTGCTTGCTGTGATGTACCGAGTCTTAGGGTCTGTTTGAACATTGGACGGTGAAGATCTGGCCTTTCTTTAAGCTTCCAAAGCAATCCCTGTCGTTGAAACACAGTTACAGGCGGATTTTGGATTTGCTATTTCTCTCTTGGGTGAGCTTCTGTTCTGCTGTACCAAATTTGTTCCCGTCAAATTTGCTCTCTGAACCGTTGATCTTCGCACGGTCCACGAGGTCACAGCTACAAAAACATCCGGTGTCACGATGTTTTGGTAGTTTGTTTGAGTTTTTACTGTAAAGATGTGATGTGTCTGTCTCACAAGAAACCAATGTGGCGATTTCATGATGAATTTCAGTAAGAAGATGAACTATGGAGGCTCCACGTAATAGGATAGATACCCTTCGACTGTTGTGCGCCCTTGTCAGCTGCAAATCTCAGTACACGGCTGCGAACTCGTACCGCTACTATGGTGGCGGGGCTCTATCGGTCTCTTGGTGGCATATTGACTCGTTTTCCTACTGGCTACCGCCTCACTCCCCTACACTACACGGATGCTGCTACTACTATCCATATTCCAGTTGCAACAAACAAAAGCGGCAGCAGGATCAAGTAGCGATGATGCATGGGCACGATGATTCACCAGGCCTAACATTTTTCCCTCATCATCGGGAAACCCGAACAGGTACTGAGTGACCACTGGCAAGTTGCCATGGGTCCTTTCTTTCCGTTGCTAGCAGGCCACCTCATCCGAGGCTCCCCTTGTTTCCGTCGCTAGGATGGCCACCTCAGCTGGGAACGTCACACTAGGCGCCGCGAGCCTTGCAGAGCCCAACGTGCCAGCTGGACGGCACCCTATGCATGGACGCATGCTAAAGCTGCGGCGGCTTAGAGTAGCTAGCGCTGGTGATGGCTACGAGCCCGGAACCAGAGGCGAGGCAGCGGCGTGGCCTTTCCACCTGCACACGCGGCGGCCAATTCAAGTGCTCAGACCCGCCAAATCGGCCAGGCTACGACTGAATGAGCCTCAGTCTCCTTCTGGCGCAGCAACATCAGAGTGTTTAGAGTAAACGGGACTCTAGAGACAATATAGCAAATGAAACTTTTATATTGATCCAATGATATATATATATATATACACATGATGAATGATTGTCATTGGAGAGATATCTCTCTCTCCAATAGATATAATGAAAGGGTCATATCCCTTTGCTAATTGATCACACTAACTGTAATCTAATTCTAACACTCCCTGATCAATTATCTGTAATATAAACTTTTTGTTAGAACTCTTTAAAATCTTATGGGAAAAATATAAGTAGAAAATATATGTTGATTTGCTATTAAAACTCCTTCAAAATTTAATGGAAAAAAGTAAGGAGAAAATGATATGGCACATATTGGTTATTGCCTTATTGTAAGCTCATATGAGAAACCTAGATAGGAAAAATTTATTTTGGTGAGCTTAGAGAACAATAATTATGATCTATGGATTATATTAAAACCTCCGTAAACCTATTAAAAAAATAAGATAAATACTAGTGATATGCTGTTAAAACTCCTTTAAAAACCCAGTGAAAAAATAAGGAGAAAATAATACAACATATATTAATTATTGTCCCTTCGTAAACTCATATGAGAAAACCTTTAAAAGAAAAAACCCATAAGTAAGTTTAGAGAACAATAGTTATGTCTTTGATATCTCCTTTAAAAACCTTGAAAGGAAAATAAGATATATGACATATGATCTTGTGTAGATATTGCCTCATTAAAAAACTTATATGAGGAACCGTATAGGAAAAACTCATAAAGTAAAAGAGTACAATATAATTATGAACATGTTATTATTTAGGGATAAACTCCCCTAAACCTTGCAAATCTCGGAGTCGCCGCATACCAATTCCATAAATACATTTTAGAATGTGTAAGTTAATAAGGACTTAGTGAATAAATCAGCGAGATTATCACATGATTTAGTTTGCAAGATTTCTATCTCCCCATTATGAGGATAGAAAAATTTAGGAGCAATATGTTTGGTTATATTGCTCTTTATATAACCTATTTGTATTTGAGAAATACATGCAACATTATCTTCATAAATAATGGTTGCTGATTCAATGGAACTAATACCATATGACTTTTTATGTGGTTGATCATTTTGCGAAGACATATATATGTATGTGATGTTTCAGAATGATAGTGAAAGTAGCCATTGGAATATGTTTGATGACTCCTGTGAAATGGCTATATCACCATGATATCAGTCTGTGATCTGGCGTTATGGGGATCAATTATATAGCCAATGTTAGAATATCCTACTATGGTTATAACTTGATTTTCTGATAGAAAAACTTAGATCTTTGATGCCATAAAGATATATATTGATATCTTCTTTGACTCCCGGCTAATGACGTTGTTAGAGCTGCGCTATTTAAACTAGCAAGTTATCTGCAAATGCAATATTAGGCCTATTGCGATTTGCAAGATACATGAGCGCTTTGATGGCACTAAGATATAGAACTTTAGGTTCAATATCTTTTCATTATCAATCCAATGTATGAATGGATCTTGATTCATATTTAGAGATTGAATGACCATAAGTATTTTGATAGATACGATTGTCTAATATTATTTGAATATTGGTGAACTGATGGATAAATATTCCTGAAGGAATATGTTCAAGTTGTAGACTAAAGCGAAATTTGGTTTTTAACCAAAATTGTTCATCTCAAATTCCGTCATAAGATGATTACATACTTTATCGTATGTGGTTTGGAGATGATACAAAATCCAATTAGAATTTCATTATGAACACACATATGCAATCGTTGCAGTTGAAGTAACTCTTCTGTGAAAGAAACTCATTTAGTCAGTTGTACCACGATCAACTTAACTATTTGAAGTCATTAAGTGACTTACACAATATATATTATGATTTGTATTTAGATTCAGAATATGAAGCTCATTAGCGACTTATATGTTCGAATTTATCCAATTCATTTGATCTGCCAATGATATTGAATATGAAAACATAATTTCCACACAATACCTTGGGGGTATGTAGCATCGTAATTGATGTCGGGTCTCTGCGTGAACCCTTTTTGCTACAAGCCTTGCTATTTCACCACCTTATGGAATAAAAATCCATTTTGCTTCCGTAGGAAGATATTGGATATGTAGGTATTACTTTTGTGAATACCTCTCTTTTTGTGAACGAGTGCAATTCTACCTCAATTGCTTTCTTCTATTTGGTCCAGTCCGAATGCTTAAGGCACCCTGCCATGGCTATGGACTTTGGCCTGGATCCAATTAAAGATCTTCTGCAATTTTCGAGGAGAAATTATTTTTCAATAATTTGTAGTCTTTGATATTAATTGATTCTATGAAATTAATATAGTTTGTGAAAATATTATCCCATTTAACTCCGTGTATTTTCTAAAACAATGGAGTTAGGGTGTTCCCATGACCCAGCGTTTGAATTTGTGTACACATTTGTGCTGGGTATTTGGATGCTGAACATCCATAGGCATTTAGATAGTGAATATCCATAAGGTGTCTATCAACTTGATGATGTTGATTTGCATTTACTGTCGTAGAGAAGGGATTCCTCTGTTTCCATGGTAGCTTGCAAGAAACTTTATCCTTTGAGACTGTACTTCTCCCCCTCTTATTTTGATTTGGAAGTTGAATGGTTTTGTTTAGTATCTCCAGTCTTTCTGGCACATTCTTAGCAGGAATGTAGGATTTGATGTAACCTTTATGACGAGTAAACGCATCTGGTAGATGATTTGTAATATGTTGTAAATACAAGATATGAGGACTGAATGTGAACGTGTGTGACATTCTCTTATAATTCCTGACATTCTTTGTGGTATTAATCTCCCCCTAATGCTTGGAATTGTCCTTAAAATGTTATGAGCATACATGCAATGAATATGTCCTCTATGAGGGACTTAAGGTATTATATGATTGACGGATAATTATACCTCATATAGATCCTCAATTCCCTTTGATGTATGCTATACGGTGGTGATATCAGTACGTGTAGAACGTAACCGATTCGCAGATGGGAAATACATGGCTGAAGCCAAATTTCCACGTATTAACTGTAACGGAGGGAGCCGTATGATTGCAGTTAGATGAATTTGGTATAATGATGCGGTGTTTAAAGCCGTATGTCACCAACAAGATGTTGACCAATTACAATTCTTTGGTCAGTCAGGCAAATGATTTGATTCTCTTGATGAGAGATTTAGCTAGACCATTTTGAATGTGCACATATAGTACTTAATGCAGTAGTGCCTAAAACCAAACAATAATTGAATGCACGTTAAGGAGCGGCATTATACATGTGAATGGATTTGATCCTACGTCCAGGATTATTTGCTCTAGTTTTGATAATTTGAGCAATGAGTTTAGCGTAAGTGTGGTGCCTTATGTAGAAGGGATACATTTGGAACTATTTTGTAGATACATTAATCAGCATTGTAGAGTACCTAGATGGTCCATAAAATTACTGAATAGAGCCACATGTATATTCTTGAATGTGTTCAAGAAATTGGGTGGCACATTATGAATTTTAAGGTAAGAGGATCTTAAAATTAAATTCCATGTGACACATGCGGTGCACATAAATCTGAAGATTTTGGAAATATTGTAACCAATAGAATTGTTAATAATTTTTCTCATCATCTCTAAGCTAGAGTGACCAAGGCAATCATGCCAAGTCTTGATTTGATCAAGATAGAAAAATTATTGTGTACGCAATATATGGTACGAGATTTGATGTATGTATAGTACAATCTAGATGGTATATAGGGAAGCTTGCCATATCCGTTGATTAAGAGAAGAAATTCCTCTTTTGTTGTCATCATAGGTTTCAATATAGAAACCATTATGACGGATATCTCTGTAACTTATAAGGTATGGACTGAATCGAGATACTATAGAGCATCTTCGATTTTGACTTGAGTACCCACAGGGAGAGTAATTATGGCACAACTAAAGCCAAAAATCACTACATCGCGTCCAGCGATTGTCAAAATATTTCATTGTCTCTTAGTAAGAGTTTGAAAATATTTTGATTTCCCTAAGTATAGAGTTAGTGGTACATATGTCCACAAAGCACATATCTTCCACCATCAGATTGATTCCCGTAGCAATCTATATATAGATTTGAAGAATTAGATATGAAATTCTTTATTAGATATATAGAATACATACATACTTTATTGTAATATCATAGTACTGATACAATATTGTATTACAACATTTAATAGGACGTAGATAACATGTTATCTAAGGAATTGGGAGACTAGATAGGGTCTCCAAACATGTTGTGCAAAGCAAATTCGACAATCATATTTTTCGTGCTCATGGGATCTTCTGATTGCAGAAGAGTCTGGTTGTGACTTGATTCTTGTAGAACATGTTGTGAACAACTAGCCTCTTTGTTGCAGTTAGTTTGAAGATTTATGTGTGCTTCAAATTTTTTTTCCTTGAGCAGGTCGGTTATGTCCCACAGATTGTAAATACATAACAATTTAAATGATTTGGAGTGCAACATTTCTTAGTGGTGTGCTTGTAACATACACACTTGCGACAAATATCAGATTTGTCAAGTTTGGAAATGCCTTTATCCTGATCTGGTGCATATGGCTTCTGCTTCTTATTGCGTTTGCATTTACCATTGAAGTTCTTTGGATGGCGTCTAAAAGAGCCATCGAACTTGCTTTTATTCTGGACATTAGCATGTACTTTAGGTAATTGAGCAGCGCCGATTGGACACTGAAGATGATTTCTTAGAAGGAGTTCATCATGCTTTTCGGCCTGAAGTAATCCATGTATTAAGTTAGATTTTAAACTTGGTATTCTTGCACGGTATTGTTGTTGTAAGATCCTATTTGTGGGAAGTATAGTAGATCTATCTTTTTCACATTTGTAGGTTATTTTTCGCAAAAACGCAATTTTGAGCAGATTTTATGAACAACATGATTGTATTCTCCGACTGAAAAATCCTGGAGTCGGAGATGTGTCCATGATTTGCATCAGGCAGAATGACTACCTTCTGTTGTTCATATCTGGTTTTGAAAGCTAGCCACTGAATGCTCGGATTTTCTTCCATCAGATACTCAAATTTGAGATCCAGATGGATATGATGCCATATGTATAATGCACAATATTTAACTTGATCTGGTAGTGGTAGATCTCCCTCTTGGGTAGGTTGGAGTGCCGCTACTATTCTGCAGGACGCAAGACTGACCTTGACGTCCATTGCCCATGTTTGATAATTGTGACCATCTAGCACGAGTTCATCAAACTTTTGGCCGGTCATTAGATCGTACATGAATGTTGAACCATAGATTTGATTAATTTACTGTAGGTAAATTAAAAATCATCATGGTAATGTTGCAATAATGATGCAAAATTTGTAAAGTCAAGTTGAGACTTGAATTACATAATGTAGACCTCAAATTATGTAGCTAACACGTTGAAGATAATCACCAAATGTGGTATAGATCTCACAGTAGTAGGAGGCATAATCTGATATTTATCAGTAGATGCTTATATTCCTATTACCTTGTGTTATGCTAAGTATAATATTTAGAAGAACACATTGAATGTAATCATTAAGTCAAGATGACAAAATGTAGACCTTATAGTAATGGTGGATAATCTGCAAATATGCAGTATATTCCATTGTTCCATTACCTTGTGTTTTGCAAATATTAAATGAAGGTAATCACATAGAAGGTAATCACCAAAATGGTGTAGACCTCAAATGTAGTGATTTAACCCTTTGACGGTAGTCACCAAAATGGTGTAGATCGCATAGAAATGGGCGAATAATTCGCTATTATGAACGTAATATGCAAATATTGCAGTAGATTTCATAACATCCATGACCTTGTGTTATACCAATAGTAGTTGAGGTAGTCACTTAATTTTGCATTTTAATTCTGCTTGAATTAAGCACTTTTGGGTATAAAAGCTCTTTGGGCTTAATTAAGGTGAATTAAAATGTAATTCTGCAAAAATAATCAAATTGCAGAATTAATACAGTCGTTAATTTAACTGCATGTATAGGGATTGCTTAATAGCAAACACATTGAACAATATAAATTTTCCAGATAATATAGGGTTTGGAATGCATATTTACATGATGTAAATATAATACAATGCAATATATTTAAAACCAGAGGGTTTAAATATAAGAATACAATGCACAATATATTTTATGATGCAATTTCACAGAAAAGCAGGGTCTCTTCTGTAAAATGGCCATTGGCCGCTTGATTGCCGGCCGAATGGGCCGAGGCAACCTGGGCTAAGGCCCATTAAGCCTTTAGGCCCATTCGACCTGTGGGGGGGGGGGCGCCCCATATAAAACCGATAGAGGGGGGGGGTTAGAGTTTTGCTGCCCCTCTACTTTGGAGCCACCACCGCCTTGCTGTTTGAGCCTCCGATGGCAGTCTATGGCCGGTATGGGCAGGCCATGTCAGGCCGCCAGTGCGGCCACCACCGAGGGCAGGCCGCTGCCCCCGTTGCAGGTCTGGCCGGCTTGGTTGGGCCTCGGGCAAGTCGCCACCGCCACCGGAGTTTGGCCAGAGCCAAGCCGGCCGCTGGATGCCAGATGGAGGCTATGCCGTCTTTGAGTTTCGGGCACCGCTGGGCGCCGATGTGGGCGCATCATCGCGCCACCTTGAAGTCACGTCAGAGCCGCGTCGCCGTGAAGCAGGCGTGTCCGTTAGGACGGAGGACGCGCCACCGAGGTGCACGGCACCGTTTGCGGATGTGTTGCCGCGTCGCATGGAGGGCGCCACCGTGGATGCGCTACTCGGGTTTGGAGTGGAGCGGGTGGCCGCCGGATCCGGCAGTGCATCTGGGAGGTTGCCGAGGGTGGGATATTGCCGAGCCGCACCGTTCTGGGTGCGGTCGTTGCCGGCCCGTGTGATCCGGGCGCCACCAGGAGGGTGGACGCCGTCGTGGCCTTAGGGCCGTGCGGCAGGCTCGTGTCGCAGCCAGGAGGTTTAGTCGGCCGTCGTCTTGAGGAGAAGGCAAGTTGCCTCATGCCGATGCCGTCAAAAGGGTTGATGCCGACGCCGCCGGGAAGAGCCGTCTTCATGGCGCTGATGCGCCTTCATCTGGGCGCGACTAGAGGACCGCCACTATGTTCCTTGCTATGCTCGGTGATGAATTGGTCTCCGTGGTGATGCCCGTCGATGATACCGTCGGTCTGGGTGAGTAGCGACGTTCATGCCTTTATGTGTTTGTTGGACGATCAGTGGTAGGACAAGTGCTGATAACGTGTTTAGAGTAAACGAGACTCTAGAGACAATATAGCAAATGAAACTCTTGTATTGATTCAATGAGATATTTACATATATATACATGATAAAGAGGTGCCACTGGAGAGACATATCTCTCTCCAATAGACCCAATAAAAGGGTCATATCCTTTACTAATTGATCACATTTACTAATTGATCACACTAACTATAATCTAATTCTAACACAGAGCACAGGGAAACCTCTGTGCAGAATCATGCATGCCAGCTGATTCTAGCCACGTCAATCTGTGCTTCGGTTCTATCACCTAACTGGGACTGTCTGGATACTAGGAAAAGAGGATAATCTCTCACTATACATTGGTGGATGATAGGGAAGCTGGTTATCTATCTGTCACTCTATTGTCAGTAGATTTGCACTCGCCAATTGTGCGAAGCGTCGTTATCGATCCTTGGCACTACCCATGTCTCGAGGTGCCCAAGCAGCTGCTCACACAGTCACGCTAGCTCAATCCATCTGCTAGCTTGGCCCAATGGCGATTCCACACCGGGGCAGGGCTTTGAGCAATTATCACGTCTTATCGTTCTTTTCGAGGCTTTTATCATGTCATATGTCCACTCTAGGAACAGCCACATTATCATCGTCCGTCCTAGATTCCATCACCTAACAAAGTAGGGCATGCAACATCGATGTTGTATGTTCTAGTAGTTTGGGTAGTGCGGCAAAAAGTTCCACATCGACCACCGTATTCTCACGAGGCATCATAGATGTAGAATTTCCTTTATTTTTCTTAATTTCTTTGTGAACTTGCTTTTTGTCAGTTTGCACAATTTCGCCAAATCTCTGGACTTTACAATTGGCGCGTCTTTCATTTTAGTAACGGCAACATCTGTTTGTAAATTTCGTTATAGATTCCCTTCGCACTACATGTCCTGGGGCGGCTCCTACCGGTTGGTTTTACACATATTTTTGGTAAACTAGCATAGTAGCCCATGCAACTGCATCGATCACTAGCTAGTATACAGCGCGACTATATATGTCTCAGATACCAGGTGAATCTTATATAGAGATAAACACGAAGAGTTTTAAGATTTAAGTTTGAATTGTATCATTTGAAAAATAACAAACGGCAGGAGGAGTACTTTGCAAGCTGGAACGCCGCATGAACAACGCTTTCGGCAAGATATATGCTTTGTTGATGGGATGAAGCAACCCTGCCGACGAGCTTGACGTGAGAATGCGAGACATATGAGAGGCTCATCTGAAACGTAACTGTCGCTGGAGGATCGAATAGAATCGGGGACGAACGTCAGCTGGATTGAAATACCCATGATCACTTACAAGTGCAAAAGCTAACCTAATTCGTGCATCTGATCACAATCTGAATCCTCCAAGTAAAGCAGAGTGGCAGACTTCACCGGTGGTACTCGAAGCTAGAACATGATTAACTGCCATACTATCTTGCCAGGCGTGGCAATCGGTGCCACCGCAGCAGCTCCCTCTAGTCCCGCCTCTCCTGCCCCTATCAGGATGCCCGCCTCTCTTGCACCTCGCACCTATGAGGGGCGCCGGTGCTCGGGGTATGCCTCGCGACATCACTCCAGTCATGACTCTCCTACACCACCGTGATGCCTAACCCATCATTGCATCAAGGACAGACGCAAGACGAGGCCCAAAGAATGACGCTGGTCTCTTTCGCGTTGCCAATCACTAATGTCGGCCATCCTGCACCGCAATGCTGCTACAAGTGACCTGAAGAAAATGCTGCTACAAGTGACCTGAAGAAAATGTTGTCTTATGCTAACTTTTTCCCTTTTGCTCTGGGTGCACCAGCGACTACACACTAGGCCGACAGCATGACCCAATGCTGGATGAGTGTCACATTATCTGTGACACTGCAGGTAGTAGAGAGTCCACACCAACAATGGGCAGCCCAATGGCGGCCTCACCACCCTACACCCCCATGGTGCCGCTATTGCAGATTGACCAGCAGATGGAGACGATGTTGGATGAAATGCCCTATCCCCCAACGGACTACCCATCGTTGGTCGTGCAGGATCCACCATCGAGCCTCAGCAACGCCAACACAATCGACAAGGTACAAGATTGCTCGTCCTTCATCGAATATGTCACACGTCAACCTAATGAGTCGATCATTCCCTGCAACCTAGCAGCCCAAAACCATCGATGGAAAGACTGATAGAAACCACGAAAGCAGTGGCCATGCCTACTAGAAGCAGTGAGCGCCTAAAACCTAGAAACAGTCAAGGGAAAATTGCTATACAACATGCTACCAAAGTTCTAGCAAAGAGACTAGGATACCTCTCGCCTCATGCTACTAATGATCAAAATTTGATGCATGCATACATGCAAAAGTTTGAGAAACCGTTGGACAGATCAACAATGGTGGTGATCGCATCCCTGGTGGACAAGGGCACCAACCAACCAAAGAAGAAGAACAGGGCGCATCATCCCAGCCACCTAGGACGGGCCAGAGCTAGCCTGATTGTCCCTGCCATGTGCTTCACTACAGTCACTCAAGAAGTAGTCTCAATGTATCGTAGCGGGTCTAGAACTTTGGGTCAACCAGCCATCACCATGGAAAGCAAAGCCATGGTGTGTTGTCTTTCTGACGGCACACGTTGTGGGAGGCATTACCGTGATGATCTTGCTGGGCAAGATCCTACCTCAAACCCACCTAGTAGAAGTTCAAGTGGCATTTGGAATCAAGTCTTTAGTAACAACATCAAGTGCCATCCCTAGTACAGAGTCTGAAGCCATGATCGCAAGCGTCTGTATGGGCAGGTTGTAATGTATGAGGGTGCAGTCCACACTTGCACTAAGTCGATCCAAACCATTGCTAATGTCACAAGATAACTGCAGGCTGATATGTTGGAATGTTTGTGGGCTAAATGCAGTAGTGAAGAGAGCTAATGTCCGCCTAGTGATTGAGATATCGGGTGTGACCATCGCATGTCTACAGAAAACTAAAGTCTCGGCCTAGACTCAACAACTAATGATAGAAATTCTTGGCCCCAGTTTCACCCAGCACTACGCTTTCTTACCTGTTGACAGGGCCACCGGTGGCATACTGCTTGCTTGCTCCGACTCATTCTTCTCTGTTTCAGAAGTAAGAATGTCCCAGCACTCCATCTCAACCACTACATGCTGAATGACAATCACTGTTGGTCGCTAACGATGGTCTACGGGCCACAAGGGGACTTAGAGAAGACTATTTTCCTACAAGAATTACAGGACCTCAGACAACTCATGAGGTATTGCTGGTTGCTTTGCGACGATTTCAACCTGATATAAAGAGTTGAAGATAAAAATAATGGAAGGCTCAATAGAAGACTAATGCGTAAATTCAGAGAGGCTAAAGACAATATGCAGCTGCGAGAACTAAAACTGAATGGGAGATGCTACAAGTGGTCCAACAACCAAGAAAACCCAGTGCTCACCCGCATCGACAGAGCTTTACACACCATGGATTGGGAACTGATGTTTCCAAACGCCATCATGCATGCGATGTCGTCAAATAGATCAAACCACTGCCTGCTCCTAATGGAAGGAAATGAGATGCGCCAGAAGCACACCTCCTTTCGATTCGAATCATTCTGGGTCAACATGCCAGGGTTCATGGATGCGATGCAAGTGAGCTGGAACAAGCCAGGGGATATGACTGACGCAATGAAAAAGTTTCACTTCAAGATGATACAATTGTAGAAAGATCTGTGTGTATGGAAGCAGAGATCGATAGGAGACACAAGACTACGACTAGCCATTGCGCAAGATGTGATTCTACATCATGATCAAGTGGAAGAAAAAAAGGCCTCTGAGCACAGACGAGATTGAGTTTAGGAAGCACCTTAAAAACAAAATGCTAGGGCTGGCGGCCATTGAGCAAACCCGGCTTAGACATCATTCATGGCTTACATGGATAGAAAAAGGTGACGTTAACTCAAAGTTCTTTCAGTTGAAAGCCTACTCAAGAAGGAGAAAGAACCATATACAAGCTCTGGAAATAGAAAGCGACCCTGTCACCATTCATGCGGATAAGGCATCAGAACTGTACACCTTCTTCAAGGACCACATCGGCATGGCCAAACTATGAGAGCTGGCATTGAGTTGGGAGGCATTGAATTATCAGTATACTGACCTACATGTCCTGGAAGATCCTTTTGATGAGTAAGAGGTACTCGCCACCATCAAATGGATACAGCCAGAAAAATCATCGGGGCCTCGACGACTATATCGGCTTATTCTACAGGAAATGCTAAAGTTTTATCAAGGAGGATTTGGTGCAAGCGATCTAAGCCTTCTATGATCTATGATGCAGGAACCTACACTACCTGAATGATGCAAACATAGTGTTTATCCTAAAAAGAGGGGTGCGACTAGGGTAATCGATTATAGGCCAATAAGCCTTATCAACAGTTTCTCAAAGATTATTTCAAAAAATTTGGCCAATCGGCTCGCCCCTCCCCCTCCCCACCTAAATGATCTTGTGTCAAGGAGCCAAAGTGCCTTTATCAAAAGATGATGCATCCACGACAATTTTGTTTACATCCAAAGCATTGTCAGAGAACTACAAAGGAAGAACATGCCATCCCTTTTTGTGAAACTGGACATATCAAAAGTGTTCAATTCGGTCATTTGGGCTTATCTACTCGAAGTTATAACTAGCCTCGGCTTTGGCCAAAGATCGCACGACTCGATTTCGCAACTCCTTGCGTTGGTGTCTTCTCGCGTGTTGCTTAATAGGGAGCCAGGATAATTATTTAACCACGCACGGGGACTTCATCAGGGAGATCCACTCTCCCCAATGTTGTTCATCCTAGCCATTGACCCATTGCAACGACTTGTACGGATGGCCGAGGAACAAAGCATCCTAAGCCTTGTTCTCCCAACCAATTCTAAAGTCTAGTGCTCCTTATATGAGAACGATGATGCCATCATTACTAACCCCGATAAGGAAGAAATGCGAGCTTTGAACCTTATCCTTCGGGCTTTTGGTAAGTGCATCGGGCTGTTGACAAACCTGTCAAATACGGAGACATATCTAATTAGATGCCATGGCTTAGACCTACAAAAGGTTGGCATTGAGTTTCCCAAAAATATCAAATCCTTCCCTTGCAAGTACCTTAGTCTTCCTCTTCATATAAGAGAGCTGAAGAAGATTGATCATCAACCTCTACTAGACAAGTTGGGAGGAAGACTACCATGTTGGAAGGGTCATCTGTTCTTGCTTGCAGGCAGGAAAACACTTGTCAAATCAGTGCGTTCATCTCAGCCCACTTATCACCTGATAGTTTCCCCGCTGCAAAAATGGCTCACGAAGCAAATTGATTTTATCTGAAGAGCCTTCCTTTGGAGAGGAGAGGAGGTTGAGAAGGTCAGCGGCGCACACTCCTTAGTCAACTGGAACTCCACTGCGAGGCCAAAGGAGCTCGGCGGGCTAGGAATTCTAGACATCAAAGGATTTGCCAGAGCGCATCGTATTCGTTAGATGTGCTACCAATCGATTGATTCCAAGAGACCATGGGCCAACCTATCGTTGCCGTGCGATCCCATCGACAAAGACTTGTTCATGGTGTCCACTGAGGTCTCGATAGGAAATGGGAACAAAGAGGTTTTGGAACGATAGCTAGTTGAATAGAATGATGGTAAGGGTTGTTGCACCAGACCTATACAAGCTAGCTAGGCGAAAGAACAGAATAGTCCGCAGGGAATTACATAACGATGTCTGGATTCAAAACTTAAAGTCGTTGACCGCAAAAGAAGATCTACATCAGTTTGTTGACATATGAAACGTGCTCTAGGAGATCCACTTGCAACCTAAAATAGAAGACTCGATCAGATGGAGGTGGACACCGGATGGGATCTACACCACGAAGAGCGCCTACAACATTCAGTTTGTTGGGGCTTCGAAGAGATACAACATGACGCCAATTTGGATGGTGAAGACTGAGCCAAAACATTTGCTTAGCTCCTCACGATAAAGATTCTTATGGCAGAAAACCTTGCTAAGAAAAACTAGCCTCATGATAAAATTTGCAAGCTATGTAACGTGGCAGATGAAGATTACAGGCACCTGGCCAAAGATTGTACCTTTACTTAGATAGGTTTGGTAGCATATATCACATTGGCTAGGGTGGAGCCATGTGCCAGACTTTTCATAGTGGACCATAGTAAAGAAGTGGTGGCAAGAAGCATGAAGCAAAATTAGCAAAGAAAACCGCAAAGAATTCAACGGAGGGGTGATCTATTTTTGGTGGCATATGTGGAAAGAACGAAATCGTTGGGTTTTCCAAGGAAAAGCTCTTGATCCGAAGTTAGTTGCATGATTAATTAAAGAAGACACCGATCAGAGAAATCTCATGTAGGCTTAGCTGCCTTTCGAAACTTAGTGTTTCCCTTGTCATGGAAGGTTGGACTGATGTTTGTAGGCTCCTAGAAGGTTGTGGGGAGGGGGGGGGGTGTTTTTTCATTTGTGTTGCCTTTGCATGGTTCTGATATAGTCTTTTGCGTCCCCCCTCTCTATCTAGTGGCATGTTTTGTAAAACTGTAGTTCCTTTTCTCCTTCTATTTATACATCACGGCAACTCTCTTGCTGTGCGCTTCAAACAAAATCTTGGCATTGCTATACGCTGCGGAATCTAACTAGTTAAGAAATTAGTTATTTATTTTGGTAAAATTTCTTTCTCTAGCTTTGAACTTTGTTAGTTACCATAAAAAAACTGAAAAAATTGCACATGAAAACAAAATATTTTCTCCATATATAATGTAGACGATCTAGAGAGTAGAGACCAGATCGATGAACAGCAACAGCTTATCCATTCGTTCGAAGAACCTCTTTCTTTTCTGTGGCTCTTCAGAAAAGCAAAGTGCTCCAGCCCAGTATTCGCCGCGGCACACTCTGATGCGAGAGGGAGTTCAAGTGCGTTAAACTGTCGGAGAAAAGGAAGAAGGCGAATGCGTGGACGACAGCATCTGATCCCGTCGACAGGTAGCCAGAAACCAAGCGAATTAATCTTCTTCGGTCGTCCACTTTGTCACGGCCGTCTCGTGGACTGAAAAGGACGACATAGATATGTATACACACCAGTATCGGATATGGATGTTAACATCCAAACACACATGTTGGCAAAGTGGTCGTCAGTTCGTCACTGACGTGACCGGTTTCAGATATGGATCAATTCATTCAGGCTATCTGCTTGCAGCACACAATTGGTGAGTAGAAAATTTATATGAAGCGGTACAATATTCCTCAGAAATTTTCCTACAAACTTAAGCCATCCATTAATTCAAAGAAAAGTCTATACATGTCCCGAAACTGATGGAATGGACAATTAATAATCTTGATTTCGACGGCCCGTATATAACAATTTTTTGAAGAAATCCATATATAATTGATTGACATGCATAATACACACACACACACACACTATACCACTCTCCTATCTCAAAGAAGAGTTTTCATCTGATATATATGTCGCCTTCCTTGTGCAACGACAGCATTGTTGCTCTATCTTGAGCTAGCTCACGGCTGACGTTTTTCTTTGAGCACGAGTGTGAGAACGCACTTATATAGCTGAAATCGCTGTAATCTTAATTTTCTAATCTTTTTCTTGCTTCACCTAGCCGACTCTCTAGAACTTCAGTGTCAAGCAAAATTGCGGCTACGAATCCAAGAGCAAGTTGAAAACCATTAACTAATAAATTAAAGGCATAATAATAATATATAGGAATGCTTCAAACCCCACCATGACGCACTAGCTGCCTCCTTTGTTCTCGCGCATAAAGTTGAATGCATCAGTGCTTTCTATCTACCGCGCGCGACACCTGAAAAAATCGTTCTTTCTTCCTTTAACCAGGAAAGATGGCATTCACTTTCTGAAAAGTTCGGCACACTCCATGGTTTGCAATATTGGAATTAAACAGTATCACAACGTTAGCAATTACTATTTAGCAGGCTGTCGTGGATATCTTCCATTCAGAAGTAGTAATTACGTGGCATTCTAGAATGTTATACGCAATGAAACTAGTTTAACTTTGACCAACAATTAATGTGTTTGTGAACATTTTTCATCAACCATATAAAATGGATATTTGAGCATTTGTCTCGAAAAATATTTTGGTAATATAAGCTCATTAGGTTTATAAACATATTACAACATGGATAATTAGTTTTGGGGACTATGGCAATGTCCAAGTCACACATTTATTTCCTGAGTCCAAGTTGAATAAATAATCTAACAAATGGGAGTTTCATTTATGGCATTTTTGTAAGAAAGAAAACGTTACATATATGGGTTAATGAAATGAAATTAAAGTCGCCAGGATCGAGCACGGGTAGCACCTCATTATCGACAAAAGTGGCCAGGGACCAAGGTGCTCATGCGCAAAAAGAAGACTCTAGCGTTCATGCAATAACAACAGTTGGTGAGAGAGTTGAAAGAGGAAGAAAGAATGATAAGTACTTACATTGCCGGAATTGCACACATCTTTTGAACCATCGATCCGACTAAGAATCTTCAGAGGACCAGATCAACGAACTGATCATAAAAGGAGACCTCTGCACGCTCATAAAGCTTTTTTTTTTTTGTTTGCTTTGGGTGGCCTTCTGGTCATCCAAATCCATCACCAGGAAGACTCGTATCTCATTGAGCCCGGATTTACACAGTATGCATTATTGTTGGACTTGAGCAGATCTGGATCCCGGAACAAGATTCAACAGCCGGATAATGCCGCCACCTAATGGCGTTCAATGTTTTGGCCTGTGATCAATATCACATGCACGCTCACTCAAAGGTGCAAATGTGGTATATGTCAACATCAAACAACAATATGTGCACGTGGATATATATACATCTCTGTGTGTGTGTGTGGAAAACTTGCTTTAATTTAGTGGGATGCTGCAGAATCCACCACGCATCGCGTGGGAGAGAGAGCGCTTCACAAAGGGGAACAAATGTAGAGTTCATGTGTGGTGAGAAAGTCAAGCAAGATGGGCTAAGTGATGCACGGTTTCTTACTTGCCTCTTCTGATAAAACATGCATGCATGCATGGAAGGAAGGAGAAGTGGAGAACACGGCCTAATTCATTTAAGTCATGTAGGTGCACGAGTGATCCTTATTTTAATTTAACTCCGCCGCACACTTTAGTTAGTGCTTGGGTTAAGTGTAATGTTGATTGTCCATGCATGCAATACGTGTTGTTTACGCACATCACAGATCAACACAAACTATAATATAACTTGTTGCAACATTCTCCCTAAACGAGATTAATTATTACATCTTTAAATTCTACAGTTGATGTTATCTGAAATCTGGTAGTAGCGATCACAAGGAAGCTAGGTACCCTATACCTATATATTGGATGCTGCTACGTACATGCATAAGCATGCATGATCCTGCACTCACTACAGAATTATATATCAGTGCCGGTTAAAAATAATTTCACTGCCGGTTTTTCAACTGGCACTATTTATTCGACACTAATAGTCAGTGACATCAGTGTTGGATCGGGAACCAACACAAAAAGTTCTTTTCAGTGCCGGTTCATACCTCCAACCGGCACTAATATGTGATCCTAAGGCCAAAAAATAAACGAGCTGGCTCAAGAGAGCCGTCTTGACTGCCGCTCCTATCGCCGCCACCGTCGTCCTCCTGCCACCGCCACTGCTGGCATACTCAAATCGAGTCATCTCATCCATACAAACATATCTCACGATCAAATCAAATCATCTCACATAGTCTCTAGAACTCAACCTCTAACAGGGGCATTCGTTTTTTTACCACTCTGAGGAAGTGGCAATTGCGCATTTGCCACCATGTCCCATATGTATAGACTCAGGATGGCCTGCATGTCATCCTTAGCAGCAATTGCAACTTCCTTAGAGTGGCAACTGAGCAATTATCCTCCTTTAACATAATCAAGCACCTTAGTTCTACAAGACGAACGCTAATCGACAAGGAACAACCTCTAACAAATCTGCAAGAACATCAACCAAGTCATAGCCCCTTCGGTCGGTCATGCGGCACACCCAACGGCGGCACCGTCCTCCAGACGGCAGCCAGCCGCACGGCTCCCCCTGACCTCACCACCCAAATCTGGTGGTTCCGCCAGCAGAGGGTGACGATGAGCCACACGGACATGTAGATCCAGCCATTAGCTGGCGGCGGCACTGCAGACCGTCCTTCGATGGCACCCGCCTGCCAGTGACGCCCTTACAGGATGGCGCTCCTTTGGGGCACGTGGCCAGTGGTGTCCACAGCACTTCTCCCGATGTCGCCTCCGCCGGCGGACCACACTTCTTCAAGGTGGACGACGTCGTCTTGTAGAACTAAGGAGGCCAGAGGAGTGGAGGCCGGAGGGGAGGCCGGTGGGGGAGGAGGCCAGATGAGAGACCAGATGAGAGAGAGATGGGGGTGAGGACTTGAGGAGTGAGGTCGCGAGGGTGAGAGACCGAGAGGATAAGGACGTGCCTGAGTCGTGATTGAGCTGAGCGGATGCCAGCGCGAGCAAAAAATCCATTGCATTAAATTTTCAGGTTCAATCGTAGTATCAGTGCTAGTTTATAATACGAATCAGCACTAATACTATCAGTACCGGTTCGTAATACTAATTGGCACCGATACTAGTTATCAGTGTCGATTTTTATCTGAATGGACGAGTTGATGCTTGATATTGCTATCAACCGGCATTGATATCCTATTAGTACCAATTTTGACTAAATCGGCATTGATGAGGCGACACTTATGACTAATTCGGTAGTAGTGCTAGACTATGCATGCCTATCCGAGGAACAGTGTATGCATTGGACGCTGCATATGCATGCTGGGGACGATTAGACAAGTACGCAGCACACTGAGCGATATCCATCGTAACCACCTGTGATATCCATCGTCTCTCCATGGGGGCATGGGGGCTGTGTATGCATCCGTTTGTGTTCACTATATATGTTCGCCGACTTCCTGTCTCTCTCCAAGTTCCTGTTGTACGTCAGACCTTCAGACCATGCCTAGAGAAAGGTTAATTTGGAGCCGGTGCTGCCCAAAAATGAAAATAAAAGACCCCACAACCTCGCCCAGCCTTCGTTTGCGGAACATCTACTAGTGTTTTTATACACTTGCTTCTAGATGTATGATAGTGGGTGCACCCATATATGATGGGGTTGAGTCGTGCACGTGTAGTGGTATCTGGTGTGTGCGCGCGTGCGCGCGTCCTTCTTCTAACACAATAAAATATTGTAACTTAGATGATCATTTGTCGGTTGATCTCGTTGATATACTCACCAAAACCCAATGTAGAAACCGCCTTCTCTAGCCTGGACACACCATGGCGACCCAAGGCGTCGCTCTCGGCGCCAACTCGATCCTCCATGCATGCATGGCAGTGGCTGTCACCTTTCTACCAGCTTTATCTTCTTTTTCCTCCCACGCGACGCGCCATTTTTACAAGGCATGAAATCCCCAAGTACATGCACACGCCTATGATACGTAGCTCGCTGGATAGCTAGCTCTTCCCTCTACAGCCATGCGTACGTACTGGCTCAATTTGGCAAGTCCAAAAAGTTAGGAGTTACTAATACCTGCATGAATGAAACTGATCAAGTTAGCATTTGCCAGCAGATGAAAGCAATTAACCTTTTCATTCGAGATGTTCTGCTTTTTTTAGTGGTGTCGCCCAAATTAGTACGCACATCATTTCTGCATATGAGTGTAGGCACTTGTCATGCTCCATATAGTTAAATTACTTGATCCCTTCACTAAAAGTAAGTGTTGTTTTGGTATGAGCGTAGTCAATTTTTTTAACATTAGCTCTTGGTATCAGTATCACTAGCATGATTGAAATTGAACGTGTAAACAAGACACGATGTGCTATAATTTTACTAGGTTTTTATAAAGATAGGACAACAAAAATTAGTGGGCGAGCTACGTTACGAAGACTGTACCAGTAGGTAAAATGACTTTTCTTTTATAATCAAAGGAGTATCAAATTATCAATTTTTTCGTAGCATTGAAGATATATCTTTTTATGAACCGTACCAATTCCACTATCTTCACCACACCACCCACACTAGCGTCGTCATTTGACGACAAGGCTCCAGCTCCATTGGAGAGCTCAGACGAGACGTAGTCCTCAGACTCTGGTAGATCGACGGTGTCCCCCCCATACGAGGAGGATGTTTGGGACTACTTCGTTGATGAGGCAAAGGTGAAGAGGCTCCGGAGCTCGAATGAAAAGGATGAGGGCGAGGAGGAGGAGGAGAAGGCCTGACACGCGGGAGGAAACCGGGGACGATGAGGATGACAACAGTGACCATGAGGATGACAAGGACGGAGACGACAATGATGAGGACGACGATGTCGTGGCCGACCCTAAGTGGTTGTGATAGACGCGCGTGCAACAGGTTTGGGTTCTTTTGCGCACGTGGCTGTGTCTTTTGTTTTTGATGTACAATGATGGAGTTATGGATTATTAGCGACTTAATTATATATTAGTGTGATATAAACTAGTAATTCTAATGGTTAGTAATATAAAGCTCGGATAAATTATTACATGTTTGTTTAAATTTTAATTTTTCCCCTGAATTGAGTGTCACTGCTAGTTTATAGCTAGAATCGGCAGTGATAAGTATATTAATCAGAATCATCAGCTCAAGAACCAACAATGATAGTTTGTATCATTACCAGTTTGTGGATCCAGCTGGCACTGATATTTATTACCAGTGTCGATTCTGGATCCGATAGTGATAATCCATGATTATAACTATCGATTCAATAACTGATAGCAATTAGTTTTTAAACTGATAATGATAATTATTTATGTAGTAGTGTGCCCTGTTTTTCTCTATTTTTGGCTTTCAATGGCAGAGTAAGCCACACAGACTGTAGAGTGTGTTTCTATATTAACCTCTTGGATAAAAAAGAATTAAAAGTCGGATAAGGTGTCAGATCAGTGTGGTTAATGCAACCCATTTTCACCCATATATCTTGTGGGGGCGTAAGTGGGGCTCGAATCCATATTTGCGATAAAATACTCCCACCTTTTACTAAGTTGTTTTGTTTGGTTTTCGCTATGTGCTCGCCTTTTGATATTCGGAGTAAAATACAAGTTAATTATAGGTTACAACTAGTATTCTCCGAGTACTAGTCACTTGTACTGTGGTGAACAGTATATGATCTTTCACTTTTCGTAGCTAGTAAATTTTTTCAGTGAGTAAACCCTTCAGACAGGTATGTCCCATTAATAAACTCCTTAATTTAAAGCCCCGCATCCAACCAGAGGACCTGTACCATAATTCGCACAGTCCTGCTCCCATGTGAACACGGCAAGCTCTAGCCCGGTCGTGGCTGCGGATCCCATGGCCGGCATAAAACACTTGCCGTGGGTCCTTAAGCAATGTCGCATCAAGGGTGTCTGGCCTTTTTACCATTTTAGGGAAAACAACGTACTTGTGCCCGTCATTAGCCTGGAGCCAAAACGCTGAGGTGGGTGACTGGACAACAACGTGGCAGAACACACGTATCTGCAACTCGTCTGGCTTCTGATATGGCTCTTACGTCGTGCGTAGTAAACCGTCGTTAACAAGCCAGGTTTGATCTTGCGAGGTTCACCCAGGATTACGGATTTGATCAGCACGGATAAGACAATGACAAAAAAAATCCGAGGCACTTGCTAGAGTATGGATATGTAGTGGTAACATGGCATGCTAGCTAGCAAGTATAGGTGTTACAAGTCATTCTCTTGATCATAAATACATGTTATATTAGAAAAGATCCGGTTATAAGGTTACGCTTAAGGGATTTTCTTCGCGGATGAGATTCCTGTCGTGAAGGGATTTTCGTTCCCTTCAGCGCTCCAACAGTTTCCCTTCACAGTTCCCTTCACGACGAGATTTTCAGAGTCATTCCCTTTAGGAGGGGATTCTCTCTCCTTTCCCTTCACGATTCCCCTCGAAGGGAAGTTGTTGGAGATGAGCGAAAATAAAGGAAATAGAAACGGAGAAGAGAATCGGGAAAGGAACGAAATGAAGGGAATATGGTTAGGGATGATCTAAGAAGCGCCTCCTCTCCCAAAACTACTACGACCACCATCTCGCATGCCTGGCACCTGCGACGCTCCTCCTCTCTTGTTTTCATCGGCGCTTCATTTTTCTCAAACTCTAGTGAGCGCCACACCCCATCTTCCTCCTTCATCTCCGATGGCTCCCACCACCTAATCCTCTGACCAGTTACAACACATTTTGGTAGGAAGGAGGATGACATGGGGTTCGAAACCTTGCGGTCTATGTTAGCACATAAAGGACCATCCAACAACCAATGGGCAGTAATGATAAAGAGAGAGAGAGACTGACTTGTGGGATTAATTCCCTCATCATAAAACGCCATATAATTAACAAAACCATAATCCAACTGGTGATCGGCCATATGACCGGGCTCCTACAACCTTACGTTTCTTCCCAGTTAAACCCTTGCATAGTATCTTTTGGATTGTTTGTAAGCAATTCTGTTTTAATCAAATAACCAGCCCGTTAATATAGTGCATCCACTTTATGCACCTTACAAAAATTAATACCCTATAACCTTGTCTAAAAGAAATAAATAAAAATTTCTCAAACACGCATGAGGGTTGCGTATATTGCATTAAGAAAGGGTTAAAAGAGGCCGATTAAAGAGACAGATTACAACACAACACAGAGAAGAACGTGACATCCGTGTTGTCGGAGGATTAACTCCTGTCGCAGGGATCCCGAGAGACCCATTTTTAGAGATTCGGCCGGGGGGATGATCCTGAATAAGTTCGTCGGAGAAATGAATGAGAGTAAATGCAACGGCCGGTGGTGGGGTGATGGCCTAGTGCAAGAAAAAGTAAATGCATCGGAAATTAGACAGGTTCGGGCCGTACGGGGGTGTAATGCCCTACTCCTGTATGGACGTAATAACTGTCCTGAGGAAGTCCCTCAAAGATGTTGCTGGTTACAAGAATATTGGCCTAGCTAAGAGCTTGAGGCTCCTTGTTCTTCTGCAGAGACTGTGCCTTGTGTTCGTCTATGGTTTGATGCTTGATGCTTGGGTGCTTGTGATTTCTTGTTGGCTTGTCCGTCGGTTGGGTTGGGCCTCTCTTCTCTTCTGTGTTGCCGGCTCTTTTAAGCACCTGCCGGCCGAGACATGCCCCGAACGGGAAGGAGGGGGGCACAAGTTCCAAGACGCCATGACTGGAAAATGCGTCATCATTTCTTCTGGGTGAAGTGACCGGGGGTGGAAAAAACGCCGCACGCCCGGTCACCTGTCACCATAAACGCCCTGGCAACGGGCGCCGTGGAGAGGGCCCACCGGGCAGCCGCAGAGCAACCCGGCGTGCCCGCCCTATCTTGTTCCTTTGCCACAGCAGGACGGCAGACGGAACGCCTTGATCCTTGCGATGTTATCCCGAGGCAAGCCGGGTGATACGGGATGGGACCCGTGCAATTAATGGCCCCACGCCTCTCTGCCAAAACATGGCAGGAACTGACACTGCGGTGGGAGCAGTTGGAGATGTCAGACTACGCACGCTCATTAAATGCGGCCTCGGACCTCTGACTGGCGGATACCTCATCGGCGGGCCCCTCGGGGGTCTTTCTAAGTCGTCGGGGCACCGAGTGCTCGGGGGTACTGTTCACCTCCCCGAGCACTCTCTCCCGAGAATACCTATCCTTGTCCTCGGGGTACCGGGTGCTCGGGGGTACTATTCACCTCACCGAGCACTCTCTCCTGAGCACTCTCGCACGATCCTTCGGGGAACCGAGTGCTCAGGGGCTGCCACGCGTAGTCCCGAGCACTCTCTCCCGGAACTTAGCTCTTCTGATCGTCGGGGGCTAGGGCGCTCGGGGGTGACCGGGCACCTCCCGAGCACTTTCTTCCTGGTACTTAGACTCTGTGGATCATCGGGGAACTGGGGTGCTCGGGGACCAGCGACTGTGGCCCCGAGCACCTTCTCCCGGGACTTGAACTTTTCTCACCCCACAGGAGGGACCTCGCGGGATGGTGCCATGTGGCGGATGGCTGACCTGGCCTCGGGACTTAGGGGCCCCGGGTTCTTGATACACCGACACGTGTTTATAGTGAAACCGCCGACAACAAAGCGGTTATAGTGCGTCCCCACAACGGCAAGCTTAAAAGGAAATGAAGGCTTAATTACTTGCTATCAGAGACAATTGTTTTGCGCCAGCCGCCAGCCAAAGGGAGATCTCCGACTTGATACTTCTGATGATGTCTGATATCATGAACATAGAATCGTTAAAGACCTTAGCATTACAATGCTTTCAAATAATCCAAGATACTGAAAGGATCAGAGTATTGAATCCCTTGTGATGATCCTTCGGTAGCTGATATCCACTGTTAATCCACCAATCTACAAGCTGGCAGGGCACTTGAGGCATGACAGATGGAAAATGAATCAAGCTTAGAACCACCCATCGAACCTACTTGGTGACCGAGCAACTCAGAAGCAAATGATCTACTGTTTCTAGCTCTTGGCAGCAAAGACTACATGCATTGTCTTGCTGGAGGCCATGCCTATAGTGTTGGTCAGTTGTCCATGTGCGCTTGTGGAGAGTGAGCCACATGAAGAGTTTCACGTTGGTCAAAGCCCAGGACTTCCACACTTCAGTCGCACCAGCGAAGCCAATAAGGCCATGGAAGAACTGCTGGTATGCAGTTTTAGCCAAGTAGACACCTCTGGGAGACCACCCCATACCAGCTAATCAAACACCCCTCTTGCAGGCCAAAACTTTGATTTTTTGTCCACAATAACATATATTTGTAGATTTCTTGCACTGACAAAGGGCCAACAATGTCCCCGATCCACCTATTGTCTAGGAGGGCATCCCGAATAGTTCGGGTTTTGATCGCGCATCGAGGAACAATTGCCATAAGATCTGGGGCGATGGATGCTATAGCAGAGCCATCCAACCAGTAATCACTCTAGAAAAGAGTTTGCTGACCATCCCCAACCATAGTGTAGACTGAGATGTCAAACATTGCAGCTGCTTTTAAATCTAACATAATTGGCAAGTCTATCCACGTCGCCTCGGCACCGGATTGCTTCAACCACAACTATCTCATGCACAAGGCCAAGCCTGCAATATGGAGGTTCATGACTCCCAAGACACCGAATTTGATTAGTCTACAAACCATGTCCTAGGCCACCATACATTTGCCTTTTGAGGAGGCTGGTTCACTCGCCTAGAAGAAATTCATACGAATCTGATCAATGGCCTTTAAAATAGCCTTAGGAGCGTCAATCGAGATGAGGGTATAGATTGGCATAGCTGATAGTACTGCCTTCATGAGGGCCAGCCTCCCAGGCTTGGTTAGCAGCACAGCACTCGATGATGGAAGGTGATTAGCCACTTTGTTGACAAGCAGCTGAAGTTGAGATTTTTAAGTTTGCCAATTGTCTAAGGTAATCCCAAATAAGTGATCGGGAAATTCTTGATCTTACAAAGGAGAAGCTGGCCGACAGAGTTCAAGATGTCATCGAAGCACCCAATAGGGACAACAGTGCATTTGGCAAGATTGGTTTTGAGCCCAGTTGCGGATCCAAAAAGTTCCAGGAATAAAAACCCATTTAACAGAGAACAACAAGAAGCCAATCAATTCTTATATAGGGGAGGAAAGAAAGGACTTGACATTTTTTCTACAGTATGTGGAAAAAGGTGCTAAAACGAGTTCATGTCATTGGTTGGTCCATTTTGTACAAGAGAGGTGAAAATGCTAAAGAATCTCTGTTAGATCCCTTGTTCCCCAAGAAAGGTGAAGTTGTGACTGATGACACCAAAACTATCATTATGGTTAACAAGATTAAAAATGAACTTATTTAAGAGTACAATTGGGTCCATAGGAATTACAAGGGATATTTATATCATGGATTAATCCCTGATAGTGATTTCGAATTATGTCGAACAACGGGTGCGTGATCTGTGTTTTGGGATGTGTCTATGCTAATCTAAGAACACCAGAGTTTATCCAGATTCAGACCCTATTTGGAGTAATAGTTCTACATCTTGTGTATTCTTCTCATTTAGTATGGTTTCTCCTTTGCCTCTTTTTTTCCCAAGGCTTTGCCTAGGTGGAATCCCTTCACCTTATAGCCCAGGAGGAAAGGGATCTTACACGTGGGCCCATCAAATAGACCCATGCCTACCTAGACGATCTGCATAGGTTATCATTATAGGATACGCTTGACTACTGTGCCTGCCCTATAGCACTGATAAGCGTGCCCCATCCGCTGGCCGCATCCCCACTTGTCGCGTTTGGGTCGTCTGGCCTGACCTGTCCTATCGATGGTTTCCCACGCGTGCCTGCCATGCCCTCTGTCATGTCTGCGACCCCGTCCCGTAATAATTAATATTGCGAAACGGGACACAATGACCTGCGCCGGCCATGCCACCTCTACCAAAGTGACACGCCTGGGGAAGGGAAAAGACATGAGTAGCGGAATTAAATGAGGTTTGAAGGGTTAGGCGAGTACCTGCCCCGCAATCAGTAAGGGCTGGTCGTGCGAAATTCCTAAAGGCCAGGGTCGTGGTTAGACTGGCGCCAATTGGTCCGCGGTGGGCCTGAACTAGAGAGAGAAAGCTGATACTGCCAAAACTGACAGTTGCGGACCATCCAAGTGGAGACCCCTATATTCTTTATATCGACAATGTGCCTATTTAGTTTGGAGCTAACCACACCTTAAATGTGCCACGATTTCTTAAACCCGTATTTCGTTTAATACCACACTTATGGCTAGCCACAATTTTTTAGCCTATGTCCCACATATCATGTATTCAATTTCTTGCTAAACTTTTTATTAAAGTTGTGGCTCCCACAATTTATCTAACTTAAGTTGTGACCGTGTTAGGGACATAAATGAAAGAATTGGAGGTTTTTGTTATGATTTTGCTATTTATCTCTCGAGTGACTTTCTCCCTCGAAGGACTAGGACTAGGCTGATTTGAAATTTACTCTGCACAATTTAGGCATAAGCCATTTCCGACCATGTGTACTTAAAGGACTATAAAAGTTAATCCCACTCCAGTTAAGTATTTATTAGAATACGTGTTGAATATGTGTATAAATAGGTTACATGTTGGATTTGAGTTTTATTAGGTGATTAGAGATAGAGTTTGTTATTCCTTAGGCTCATAAATATTGAGCATCACCATTATAACCAAAATATGATGATATAACGACAGTCTCGCATGGGTGGTGGCAGTTCTACTAAGGACATCAAAGCAACTAGTGTTGCAACTGTGATAAGAGTATTCGTAGTTATGCTTCGAGGATACAAGCTTCGATTAAAGCTCAAATATTATGTATTTAGTGTGTTTGTGATCTTACATGATTTTATCTCGGTAGATATTTCCGCGGGATAATTTCCTAACATACTTTTAAAAGCTTAAACTAAGCTGCCACCGTCCTTATATAATATAAGCCCATGCATTTACTCTTCAGTGTCCACCATCCACCACAGGGTGTTCTCAGCCAAGTACAGCTCCAAGCTTAAGCTTGTTCTGACACTAGTCCCCTGCTCCCTCTTCTCAATCTCAAAGCTGAAGCACACGGTTTGATCCACCAATGTGCACAACCACCGCTGTGCCGTCGGCGCCAGCGGTGGCGGTGGCTGGCGGCAAGGGAGGCCACCACGTCTATGTCACGGTGCCACAGCGCGCGGAAGGCGACGCGGCCGGCCATTGCGGCCGCCAGCTCAAGGGCCACGCAGTGCCCTTGCCGGCTGCAGGGGAGACCGTCCGAGAGGTGGCAGCGCTGTGCCGGCTGGCGTTCCCGATCGCGCTGACGGCGCTGCTTCTCTACTCGCGGACGGCGCTGTCGATGTTCTTCCTGGGCACCATTGGCGACCTCCCGCTGGCGGCCGGGTCCCTCGCCATCGCCTTCGCCAACATCACCGGCTATTCTGTGCTCTCCGGCCTCTCCCTCGGCATGGACCCTCTCTGTTCCCAGGCGTTCGGCGCCAACCAGCCGCGGCTGCTCGGCCTCACCCTGTACCGCTCCGTCCTCTTCCTGCTGTGCTGCTCGCTGCCGCTCTCCGCGCTCTGGCTCAACATGTCCAAGATCCTCGTCTTCCTCGGTCAGGACCTCGAGATCACGGCGCTCGCGCAGGAGTACATCCTCTTCTCCCTCCCCGACCTCTTCTCCTTCTCCCTCATCCACCCGCTCCGCGTGTACCTCCGGTCGCAGGGGATCACGCGCCCGCTCGCCGCCGCCGCGGGCGCCGCCGTGCTCTTCCACGTACCAGCGAACTACGTACTGGTGGGCCACCTCGGGCTCGGCGCGCCCGGGGTGGCGGCCGCGGCGTCGGCGTCCAACTTCGTACTCCTCAGCGTGCTGCTCGCGTACGTCGTCGGCAGGCGCGATGCGGCGCTGTGCGCGGCGGGGGCACCCACGGCGGAGTGGCTCGCGGGGTGGGGCCTGCTCGTGCGGCTCGCGGCGCCCAGCTGCGTGTCGGTGTGCCTGGAGTGGTGGTGGTACGAGGTGATGATCCTGCTCTGCGGCCTCCTGCCGGACCCGAAGTCGGCGGTGGCGTCCATGGGCGTGCTCATGCAGACGACGGCGCTGGTGTACGTGTTCCCGTCGTCGCTGGGGTTCGGCGTGTCGACAAGGGTGGGCAACGAGCTAGGCGCGAACCGCCCGGGCCGTGCGCGCGCCGCGGCCCAAGTGGCCGTGGCCGTCGCCGCGGCGATGGGGCTCGCGGCCATGTCGTTCGCGGCCGGGGTGCGCCACGCGTGGGGGCGCATGTTCACCGCCGATGCCGACATCCTCCGTCTGACCGCCGCGGCCCTGCCGATCGTGGGGCTCTGCGAGCTCGGCAACTGCCCGCAGACCGTCTGCTGCGGCGTGCTCCGCGGCAGCGCGCGGCCGGCGCGCGCCGCGCACGTCAACCTGGGCGCCTTCTACCTGGTGGGCATGCCCGTCGCCGTGCTGCTCGCGTTCGGGCTCGGCGTGGGCTTCGTCGGGTTCTGGGTGGGCCTCCTCGTAGCCCAGGTGTGCTGCGCCGGACTCATGCTCTGCGTCGTCCGCTCCACCGACTGGGAGGCGCAGGCGCGGCGGGCGCAGGAGCTGACGTCATCCTCGCCGGCCGACGTGGAGGAGAGCGGGACCCACATGTCGGCGGCTGAGGGAGCCAGGCCGGAGAAAGGGGAGCAGGAGGAGGACGTGGAAGGGAGGTGCTACGAGCCGAGCCCGAAACTGTGTAGGCCGCTTTGAGATTGGTGAAAAAGCTTGGAGCCACTGTAATTTTTATTCTTAGTCTTTGATTAATTGGAACTACTACTACTAGTAGTATTCTAGTACTAATGGTAATGCATATATGTTTTGTTGTTTTTCCCCCCATTTCCTCTTCTTTTTGCTTGGATTTTGCATCAGTGATAGTTAGTGATCTTAAAAGATGTTAAGAGACTATGCTCGTATTTTGGTATAACTAAAATTTATATATTTTTTTTTTCTGAAAATCTATTTTTCTGAAAAATTACTTATAGCTTCTGAGAAAAACTGTTAGCTTATGATCTTAAATTTTAAACTTTTAGCACTCAATTTTTCGAAAAAGTCACTCACAGCTAGCTTATCAGCTTTTAGTTAATTTCATCAGAAACCAGTTTATCAGCTTTTCAAAAGCCAGCATAAACTCATCCTGTTTGGCACAGTTTATGGTTTCTAAGAAGTAAAAGCTGCTAATAAACTATATCAAACCGGGCCTAAGGTCCCTACTACTTTACTAGCTTAATGATGAAGTATTGTAATGTTTTTCCAATCTTGTAATTGAACTCTAGTTTTTCCTCATCCTTACGATTCCATCATTTTGGCAATCATTAATATGACATTTGAAATTTATTCGATAGTTATACAAATAATCGCTTAAATCTATATTCGGACGATATTTTTTAAACAAATCGGTATGATAATTACTAATTGTATTAATAAAATAGAAGAAAACAGGATAAAAAGATGCAAGTGCCACGCCCATATGAGATAACTCTACAACCGAGGGAGGAAACCTCGAGTTGATCACCTCACTAGAGCCAATCGCGAATTAACAGTCGAAATAATACCCCACTTGCAAACTTGCACTATCACGGAATTTACGTCCAGTCAAACTTCCTAAACTTTCGTTACTTGTGGTGTTGTGCACGTAACTATCTTGGTCCAGGTTAGCCCCATGAAAATGATAGCAGCATGCGTGACAAATTCATTGGTTTTTTGTTGTAATATTATATCTGTAAATTGTCACATACAGGACTACTATTCCCTTGGCTCCTTTCGCACCAGGCGTGCCTCCCAGTGGGGAAGCAAGTTGGGCCATACGAGGGCAATAGAAAAGAACACGTGCAAGAGAAAAGGCATGCAGATTCTTTCGGATTTGGATTTTTACCTTTCGGCTCACGATTGCAAACTGCACATATGCAGTCAGTCTGCACTGATATGCTTCACCCTACGAGCCATGGAGCTTCAAGAGAAAGGACAGTGCAAGAAAACAAAATACAATGTATATGTTCACAGGGACCACCAGGTAGCCTGGGGCTCTGCTCTGGGCTTGCGACGATGAGATGAGCTGAACCGAGCCCACTACACATGCACGCTCGATCCAGATCGATCGATGCAAAGATTTACGTATCTTACTATGCGTTCATGACAGGTTTATCTGTCCTGTTGGGTTTAGCTACTTTGGATGGAATTACATATTTTCAGTATAGCATGTTTGGCTTGTCGTTAAAAGTGTCCAGCTTGTCCAACCATAATGTAATATATTTGATGGAATTTTGTTGTCGTTTGGTTTAATGCTAAACTTTGAAAAGGTCTGCTTCACTTGTAGGCTAAAACATAACCAAAATTTGATAAGTGTGGTGTTGTTGACAGCTAAGGTGGTCGATGGCATGACATAGCAAGCTCAGGGCAACTGATGGTCGCTGGTTTGACACCCTAACCTCTCCTTGTCGAAGCTTGCTGCCGACTCTCAATCCCTCCCACCGCTGCCCTCCTGTCCAACCGCTATGGTGCCACTGCCACCAAGCTGCTGCTGCTGCCACCCACCGCCCTCCCTCTCCCACTAAGATTTGGGACCGGATGAAACCTTACGAATTACAAAGCTTTACCGATCTATTGAACAGACTAGTTCAGAACGGCACTTAATTCCTTTGGGTTAACAGGTGTTTAAAAGTAGCCCCTAGCTGATTGCCAATCGATGATGCAGGGCTGCTTGATCAATTAGTGTGGCACATTTGTTGTCTACCTAAATCTTGGTTCAAATACCAATACTCATACATGTTAATTAAAATTAGGTGGGTTTCTTATACTCCATCTGTTTAAAAATAGTAGGTGTATTTCTTTTAGGCTTGTTCTTTGAAGTTAAATTTTAACTAAGGTTTTCTCATAAAATATATCATTTATAGCTACAAAATCTATATTGTGTGAAATTATTTTAAATTGTGAATCTAGTTGTATAGTTTTTATACATTAGATATTCTTATAATTTGATTAAATGTTGGTCAAAATACATTGTAACATCTATGCCTCTAGATAAGTGGTAAGCATTTCGGTGATTAATGACAACCATATCATTATGATTAACAATTTTGTTTCGAAGGGTATCAAAAAATTTAATTCACAATGATGATCGAGTATTCTTAGTCCCTAAGTTGATTATATGGACAATCAAAGAATATATACAAAAAGATTAAGGATCTTCTAGTTCTAAGTGTTACAAAGAAGATGAATGACACTTAGAGTAGTATATGTTTTCTTTATTAGTTTTTTTTTACCGTACTATAAAGAGAGGCTAAGAGTAGTAGTTTGACTTAGTTGAGTCCCATGCACACTTATGAATCTCTAGCGCTAGGTAGCTCATAGAAACTCATGGTTGAGATATTGTGAAGTTAGAGCTCATGAAAAGATTGAATTGGACAAGCTCAATGAATTTAGCTTCACTGGATGGTCCGGTCTTGTGAAGTTTGTTCTCATCAGAGCATGTTTTGTTTGTCAAGACAAAAAGATGTTGAGCTGGATGTTCCGATGATTAAGGTGATGGAATCACCGGATGCTTTTCTTGGTGACACGTGTGTTAATTTGGTGAGAGCACCGAACTAATTTCAGCAAAAGTGGAATTATCTAGGAAAAATAAAGTTCAACTCACCGAATTTTTCGATGATGCAATGATGAAATATTTATTTTGGATGATCCAGTGATCAGGGTGTGTATATCAGACTCTTACACCTTGCAGAGAAGATTTGTTGGTTCTAAAAGAAGCTATACTCACCAGATGGTCCGGTGAAGGCGAGAGGAATCACTAGACTATTTTTTGCAAAGAAGACTGCAGCTGTTTGAAAAATGTAGGTTAACTGACCGGATGGTCTGGTTCTAAAGGTATGTTCACCGAATGCATATATCAGACTATCCTCAGCAGTAACGGCTAATGACAGCTGGCACAGTGGGGCTATGAAGTTTGTACTCACCGGATTGTCCGGTGGTTGTGAGAAAATATTCACCGGATCATGCGATGTTAACAGAAAAAGTGGGTTGTTAGGCAACGACTAAATTTGGATCTGTAGCCTATAAATATCCCCTCACTTGGTTTCAATTGGCTCTCTTGCGATTTCAGAAGAGCTCATACACTGTGTGGGTCATCAAGAAGTAAGAGAGTGCACTTGAGTGAATTCCAAAGTTCTTAATTGAAGGTTAAGGACATCTTTAGTGCTTGGAGAGTAGCAAGTGTGCATCTAGCTGTAGTTTAGGCTTGATCTAGGTTGAGTGAAGCTATTGACTTGTTACTCTTAGTGGTTGGCAACACCTAGCCGGTCTTTGGTGATTCGAGGTATCTCGATAAGCTTTGGGAGCTCTTGTGGGAGCTCCGGGAAGAGCTATGTGTTTGGTTTGATGCCCGTCAACCCAGAGATGGAGAAGTGGCAATCATGAGTGAACACTTGAAACTTCGTGACTCAAGGGGGAGCAATATCCTTTATGGATGCTCAAATGAGGAATATGGGGGAGTGCCAACACCTCGATACCTCAAAAAAATCGGTGTTCTTGAAAGTGCATCTAGGCCCCCTAGTGGGTTTTGGTGGTTGAATGATAAAACAATTAAAGGACTAGTAAGTTTGTTGAGCTTGAATAGGTTTTTATTTGCAAATGAAAAAGTCAAGCTCATATCATATGAAGTATGCAAAAGTAAAGAAATGACGAGAAAAGATTAAAAAAGGAAAAAGAGACAAGGATGAAGTGCAATTATATGGTCCCATTGGTTGTTTGCTTGCATAATCAAAGGAAAATTGAAAGTGCATAGAGATTGATCAATATTGCAACACTAAGAAGAAAGGTGATCAAGGGCTTAGTATTTTAAGAGCTTTGCAAATCAAGGAATATTTAGTTGAGAGCTTGCTTGGCCACAAAAGCAAATATTCAAGCAATGATCATGTTATTGAAGAAATTGAATTCAATGAATGCATATTGTTGATGTGAGGCTATGTGTGACTCGAGATGGCAAGATGGTGAAAGGGTGGCAAACAGCTTGGCTACAAAGGACAATGCGAGTGAAGAAGGGAAAGCAAAAGGGCTTAGCACCGAGGGACCCCTGCGATGGAGAAGGAGCAAGTATTGGCCTAACACAAAGGGACCAATCAAGACCATAAGAAGTCATATGTTGTCAAGCATCAAATCATTATTAAATCATAAGGTTTAAGGTGGCTTGAGGATGTCAAGTTGATTCTTGACCATATGTGTTTAAGAATCCCAAGTCACAAGCTCAAGGAGGATATGCTCAAGAAGAAGAGACAAGAAAATGTTGCACCCTAATGAAGTAAAATTGAAAAGAAGTGGCAAGTTGAAGTTGACCAAGCTCAATAGGTTGAAATAGAATTCATATTTGACCTTGAGTATAGGTATGCCGCTCTATCAAGAGGGATGCGACATAGAATGGTTTGACAAGTCTCGATGCTTAAACTAACCAAACCCAAGTACTAACTTAAGAGAAACACATGTCACAACACTTTCACCTGGTGGTCTTGGAGCTTGTTTTTTGTTGGGATGGATAGCCCTCCGAATAAGCTTTTTGTAGAGTCCAAGATCACCGAAATCAGAATTCGTAGCAAAAAGTTATGGCATTTTTACTACGGTGATCTAGGTTGTTTTGTTAAATTACAGGCTGTCCGCACCTTTTTGCGGATTGTCCTCAAATTCTAGGTCTAATGACTAGTTTCTTTAAACAACGGCTAGTTATGTTAAGGTCTGAAGTATTTGCAAATTTTATGGAGACTTTGCACCTTTCTAACTGTAATGACTAGTTCTTGTGTGTATGGTATTTATACCCCCTCCCCTTCATTTGGAGGTGGTACTGATGCTAGTGCTGGTGTTTCTCATGTCCATAACTAAGGCAAAGACTTGTAGAGCTCTTCTTAACCCCTCTTTGTGAGGTGTGTGCCTGATTTGTGAGAAATCCTAAGAGTTTGGTTGAGAGATTGGTGTTTGAGAGCATAAGAGAGAGCAATCCATCCTTAAGCACTTGTGGGCTTTGTCAAGCAATTCGTGAAGTATTTGTTATTCTTAGAGATGAAGCCTCCTCGACGTCTAGGCATCGCCCGGCGAGCTCCCGTACTTATGGTGAGCCACAGGAAAGTTTGTTAAAGTCTATCTCGCCTCCGCAAGGGAAGAGATCAAGCTAGTGGATTGAATAAAGCGGTTGAAAGAGACCTAGCTCCTTAGAGCTTCCTCAATAGAGACGTATGATTCATGGTGGTGAATCTGAACTTCGGAAAACATTGTGTCTCATTTCGGTTTGTTTACTTTTGAGTTCTTACTTTGATTTATGCTTTCCACTAGATCTACTTGGTTGTGCATACTCGTGAGTGTAGGTGCTTTGTGGATCTACTAGTGAATGCCTCCAGACACATATCTCCTTGTTTGGTTTGAGCTAGAACTTATTAGACGTAGTTTACATTCGAGCTTCCTCTGTTTTTGTGGAAGGTCCACAAAAGTGCAGAGACTTCGCAAAAGTGCGGAGAGTCCACAAAATTTGCAGAGACTCCGCTTTTAACTAATCCGCTGCAAGTTTATTTGAATTGCAAGGAATCGCCTATTCACCCCCCTCTAGGCGATAGCTCAATCCTTTCAATTAGCATCAGAGCCAAAGCTCTCAATTTTGAGCTTAACCGCATTGAGAGAAGATGTCGACTATCGGTGATTTATCTTTAGGATCTTTTTTGTTAGATGGTTCAAATTACTCTTGGTGGTTCGCTTGCGTGCTTAGTATTTTTTTAGGCCATGGGTCCTCAATTCGAGTGGATTATAGATGTGAGCATTTCTCCTCCTACTGTTGATTGGTTCAACTTATCCAAAGAGGAAGAGAAATGCTTACATCTCAATGCTCAAACTGCTAATATTTTAATTCATGCTTTGAGTGAAGATGTGTTTGACTCCATAATGCTCGAAGATGGTTGTATACTTTAGGATGCTAATCTCATTTGGACAACTCTTAAAAAAAGATATGACAAGTACAAAAGTGATGATGAACTGCTCTCCAATGGTGAAGATGACTTTGACACATTCACCTTCTCAGTAACATATGATTATTACCAAGGTAATGAAATAGTGAGTAGGAACAATGGCCTTACTTATGGTACTTCTTTCTCTAGTTCTTGTGAAACTAACCTTTTGAAGGAAGAAGAAGGTTGTGGCCGCCACCGGCCAAGTGAATAATCAACCTCACCTAGATGCTCACTTTCCTTTGCCGGAGCCCATATTTGCTATATGGCAAGAAACAAGAAGAGGCTGGCCAAGGAGGTTGAAAGTGAGAGTGAAGATGAGAGTGAGGATGATAGTTATGATAAGATTGAAGATGGAGACTTTGAATTTGATCACTTGAGCAAGATGGAAAAGCTAAAAGTGATGAAGTTCTTGAAGATCATGAAGAGACAAGAGGAAGACCATGAGAAGAAAAAAGAGTGCATCATTAAGAATATTAAAGAGTTGAAGACTTTGACCAAAGAGCATGAAGAGCTTAAGTGCTCTCAAGCATCCTTGGTCAATAGGTATGAAAAATTGTTAATTGAGTATACTTATGCTACTAACTCTACTTCTTGTGTAGCTCAAGTGGAGAAAGCAAATTATGATATAAAGGCTCAACTTGAAGAGCTCACTATCAAGCATGTGACTTTGTAAGAAAATCATGATGAGCTTGTATGCTTTCATGAAAATCTTGTGGACTCACATGCTATGCTAGAAATAGCTCATGAGGTTGTATTAACAACGGTAAAATCCTACCAACCTTACATGTACAAGTGCACATGCTCACTAGTTCATATTGAATTGACTTGTGCTAACCTTTGTTTCTCTCAAGCAAACATTTCCCCGCGTACATGTGACTTGGATCATATAGGTAAAAATGAGAAGCACAAGGATTATGGACTTGAAGCAAAATCCAACAAGAAGAACAAGTCCAACAATACCAAGATCAAGGGGCAAGAACAAAAGAAGAACAAGGCTTTTATCACTTGTTTTATGTGCAAGAGGGAGGGTCACCATATGAGAGATTGCTCATCGAAGAAGGAAGAGAAGGACATGAGCAAGAGCCAAGATAAAAAAGATGACTCATGTCAGTGCTTCAAGTTCTTAAGCATGGAACACTATGTCTCTATGTGTTCCAATAAGGTTGATGACAAGACCACACTTCCAAAGAAGAAAATAAGAAGAAGCAATAAAAAGTGCTATGTATGTAATGAGAAGGGGTATGAAGTTGCATCATGCCCCTATATGAAGAATGAAGATCTTATGTCATCAAGGAAGAGGTCCACTGGCAAGGAAGCAAGCAAGAAGCAAGATGAGAAGGCATCTTGCAAGCACATGCACTGCATTTGCTACACTTGCCGGACCAAGGGACATATTGGTAAGAATTGTCCCATTAGTAACATCACTAAGCCTAACTCTTCCATTAATTATGATTTATCGCTTAGGAAGACCAAAAATAGAACTTGTTCTACTAAGGTGATTAGTTCATCATTTGCTAGTACAAAAGCTATTTGGGTGTCTAAGTCTTTTGTGACTAACTGGGATGGACCCAACATGGCTTGGATACAAAAATATGCTTAAAAGGGATAAATAAATACTTGGAGGTACATTGAAGATTTGACTTGCTTGAGAGGAACTATATTGGACTTTCTCATGATATTTAGAAAGAAGTGTCAAGAGTGTGGATTATTGCTTTATTTTAATCTTCGATGACATCTCGATAACAAGTATCTAACTTGAGCTATCTAGCCACTTAACTTAGCATAGGTACTAATGTTCATAATTTTTCATGGTTGTGAACACTTGAAGGTGGCTAGGTAAAATTTGAGCAAAATTTATACTTTGTGTAATATGATGCTTTTAACGGCTCTCTAGTAAAGCAAGATTTTGTTAATAATGTAGGTGATGGATACTTGGTGATGGAAATCAAGAAGCTAGCTATTGAAGAAGTGAAGCTGTAAAGAAGCTCGAGATCAAAAGAAGGCAGAAGAAGATGAAGAAAATGATCAAATTCCTTCAGTTGCGGAAAAATGTTGAGAGTCCATAAATAAGTGTGGAGAGTACGCAAATAAGTGCGGAGAATCCGCATATTGCTAGAAGAGTGGCCAAGTCCAAGTTCATGATCAATATTAAGGTCAAGATCAATCCAATGAGGACTCCAATGAATTTCTAGAAGAATGATGAAAAAAGACCAAGTCAAGATCAATTCAAAAGGGCCACATCCAAGAATCCAAGAGACTACCTCATCTACTATATTCATGAAGACATTTGAAAAAGAAGTGCCACTCAGGATAAAAAAAAGCACTTGAGGACCTACATTGGTTGATGACCTTGTAGGAAAAGCTAGATCACTTCAAAGGAATGAATTGGATCATTGATGAGAAGACCAAGTAAAAGGTCATGATTAGAATCATATTGATCTTCCACAACAAGCAATATATGGATGATACTTGGCTCACATCATTGAAGAATAAAATGAATTTCAAGCCAAAGAGGCCAAGTGTGAAGATCAAATGAAGTGGAAGAGCACACTATTTAATTCTAGAGGGTTCCATTCATAAAAACTCATATATGGTAGATTGTCAAATCATCATTCACGTCTTATGGTACTCTACATGCTTTCATAGTTGTAAGTAGTTCTTTGCACAAGTATTTTCTTTTTTAAAAAAAATCTCTTTTGTGCTTTGGTGTAAAATATAGGGTGCACTCCTCTTGAGTCTTAAATGAACTCGTGCATGTCTCAAGAAATTCAAATACTTGGATGCACATATTTTAGATGAACTTATCCTATGTTTCGTGATCTTGAGACTAACTTGTTTATAAGTGAAATTTGTGTTTAGTCTCATGGGAAGTGAAAAACACCCTCGAAGGTATGCAAAATTCTCTCTCTTTTAATTGGTACTTCATTGTTTTTTTTTATACCTTCCATAATATAGATTAAATTCCTCTTGTGATTTAAATGTCTAATGGTGCACATAAACTTGTCTTCCACCATATGTGTGCACTGCTTTAAGGGGGAATTTAGTCTATATTATGACGTTTCAAGAATAATTGATCCACCTGTCTTCCACATCCAAAGGATCATTATTCGTGAAACTCTCCCTTGTGATTTTAATGCTTTCTCTTTTCTATGTGTTGCATCAAGGTTCTTCCAAGTACTTTTAAGTTGACTTCAAAGTTTTTATATATGAGTCATGATCCCTTCAAGTGTGCTCCTCTTCATTTGGTGTCACCTCTATTGAGATCATAATCGGGACTGAAGCAAGTAAAGTTGTAAGAAGAACAAGATCACTTGGCTGGATGAAATCAAAAGAAGAAAAGAGATAATAATGGATCAAGGGGGAGTTGAATTTTCATGACAACCAAACAATGAGGATGAAGTGGGATAAAATCATTTAATCTCCTTTATTGTAAGGTTTTGAGGTTCATGAATGCATGCTTTACTTTCCAGTCCTTAAATTCCTTTCTTTTGGTAAAGTTTGCTTGCTTGAACCAAGATATAGTGTAAACGTCTCCCTTGACCTCTTTTTGAGAATATGCATGAGCACACTTTGTGTATTCTTGTATGCACACCTTGAGGGGGAGTTTAGTCTATATCTTGTAGTACTAATGCTTTCTTTCAAGTTTATTTTGTATAGTCTCACTTGTTGAAAAGAAGAAGATATCAAAGGAAGGGGAGTGGTTCCCGAGGAATTTTCGAATGCTCCGAAATTATTCTGGGAGATCCCGGTCTTTATAAACTAGGTACTCTAGTTTAATACCAGATGGTCCGATTCCTATCGTGGAATTGGATTTGACTGAGTTGGAGGAAGAAAAAGGAATTTGGTTTTCTATACAATCCCTCCACTCTAGAGCTCATCAAATATCCAAGAGATCATCCCATTGATCATTCATGACCATATCTTCAAAGGATGGTAACTCCTAGTTCACAATTTACAAATTTTATGAATTTTACCCTATTTTCTCTTTGTGAGTTGCTTTAGGTAAGGAGAAGAATTAGGAATTCAAGTTGGAGCTTGGACATGCAAGAGGGACTCAAGTTCACTAGAAGACGTCGAGTGAAGGAATTCATCACTCAAATTAATGAAGCTTCACTTGATAAGAGCATCATATGAGGATTATCAAAATTACTTATATCATATGGCGATCCACATACCTATGTGGTAGTAAGAGTTTCTTGGCATAATTTCAATTTTGTAAATTTCTTATGCCTGTACCAAGCTGTAGGGTAAACTCCTCTAGACTCTAAATTAAATCCAGTGCATGTCCCAAGTAATTCAAGTACTTGATGCACATATTAAGGTGAGAGCCTATCCTATGTCTTGTGTCTTTGAGACTAACCTTCTCTTCTAGTGAATTTGTTAGTCTCTTGGTGAGAATGAGTTTCTCAAGGATATGCTACCTTAACTCAATCCAAATCCAAATTGGTAAAAGTATCTCTCAATTTCAATTTGATTGCATTTTTATCTCTTTTATAGCTACTCTCCATAATATAGCTTAAATTCCCTTGTTTGGACTTAATTGATCAAAAGTGCATATGTACTTGTCTTCCATATATATAAGTATGTATTATCAAAAAGGAGGAATTTATTCCATGTTATGAGGTTTCACCATTTAATGATTCACTTACCTTCCACATCCAAAGGGTCACTAAATGTGAAACTCTAGCTTGTGTAATTTGATACTATTTCTTGTCTTTGTGAGTAAATCAAGGTGATATCAAAATGAGATAGCATATTGGTTTCAAAATTGATCATATACAAGCTATTGGGTTGTGTTCACCTAAACAAAGATTGTGAGGCTTAGAACAAAGGTACATCGCTCCATGAACTCTTGTATTACCTTTATGCATCTAGGCCCTAACATACTAGTGTATGCAAAATTTTGAGTCACCATGAGTTTGTCTTTTGGTGGCGATTAGAGAATTATTTAGATATTTGGTTTATACCTCTTTTTATGATGATGACATAAGTTTGTCTCGTGTTAAAAATGTCATCTAAGTGAGGTATGAGCTAAATTTGTTGATTTCTCAAAATTTTATCTTAAGGTGTTGCATAGTTTGTTTGGTAGAACAAATAGGGGAGAAATCCTATATGTTAAACCATTACCCCACCCTTGTATTCACTTATTTACCTTAATTTCTTCCTTTTGGTGGAAAGATCTTTTTGGAGATTGATGTCAAAGGGGGAGAGTGTAAGAGGGAGGTATATAAGTTTCTTTTTCAAATTTGCAAGGTGTGTGCTAAACTTGCTGGACTTGTTTATGAACTAAGGTAATCATCATGTTAGTACGTGGTCATATGTTTTGTTCTGTGATGCCTTTTTAGTTTCTGCGAAATTTGCGGAGAATCCGCAAATTTGTACGGAGGTTTCACACTTTTGGAGTTGCGGAGGCTCCACATCTGATTGCAGATTGTCCGTAGTTTGACAGAGACTCAACTTTCTGTTGTTGTGTATATCTTGTCATACGCATCATAGATACTTTTGTTCACACACAACTTGTGCACCCCACGGATGCTAAGATATAATGGGATAATGGGAGTTCCCACACTTTATCTTAAATAATGTGCATCTGGAATTTGAGGCCAAAATTTGGAACTCATTCAATGCACATATTTAGGGGGAGCTATCTATATCATAGGATTCAAAATCTTATTTTGATCAATCATTTATAAACTTTAGTTGTGTTGTCATTAATCACAAAAAGGGAGAGATTCAAAGTGCATCTAGGCCTCCTAGTGGGTTTTTGTGATTGAATGATAAAACAATTAAAGGACTAATAAGTTTGTTGAGCTTGAATAGGTTTTTACTTGCAAATGACAAAGTCAAGCTCATGGCATATGAAGTATGCACAAGTAAAGAAATGACGAGCAAAATTAAAAAGGACAAAAGAGACAAGGATGCAAGTGCAATTATATGGTCCCATTGTTTGTTTGCTTACATAATCAAAGGAAAATTGAATTGCATAAAGATTGATCAAGATTGCAACACTAAGAAAAAAGGTGATCAAAGGCTTAGTATTTCAAGAGCTTTGCAAATCAAGGAAGATTTAGTTGAGAGCTTGATTGGTCACAAAATTGATATTTTGATCAAGAAAGAAGACAAGTGATCAAAAGCTTAGTTGATCAAGAAGGAAGCTTGCTTGGTCACAACATTAATATGAATAAATATATTGAAATGAAGATAAAGTTGAAGAAATAGAATACATGAGTGTATATTGATGGTGAAGAGATATGTGATCAAGAGCAACGGTAAATCCAAGGGAATTACAATTATAGGTTGCTTGGTCACATGGATGTTATTCTGAATCAAGAAAGAATAAAGTTGATAAAAGGCTTAGCAATTCAGGAAAAGTTAACATGGAAGCTTGTTTGATCACAAGATTGATATAAAAGCAAATATTCAAGCAATGATCATGTTATTGAAGAAACAGAATTCAATGAATGCATATTGTTGATCTGAGGCTGTGTGTGACTCAAGATGGCAAGATTGTGAAGGGGTGGTAAACGGCTTGGCTACGAAGGACAATACGAGTGAAGAAGGTCAAGCAAAGGGCTTAGCACCGAGGGACCCATGCGATGCAGAGGGAGGAAGTATTGGCCTAACGTCGAGGGACCGATCAAGACCATAAGAAGTCATATGTTGTCAAGCATCAAATCATTATTAAATCATAAGGTTTAAGGTGGTTTGAGTATGTCAAGTTGATTCTTGACCATATATGTTTAAGAATCCCAAGTCACAAGCTCAAGAAGGATGTGCTCAAGAAGAAGAGACAAGAAAAGGTTGCACCCTCATGAAGTGAAATTGAAAAGAAGTGGCAAGTTGAAGTTGACCAAGCTCAAGAGGTTGAAATAGATTTCATATTTGACCTTGAGTATAGGTATGTCGCTCTATCAAGAGGGATGCGACATAGAATGGTTTGACAAGTCTCGGTGCTCAAACTAACCAAAACCAAATACTAATTTGAGAGAAACACATGTCACAACACTTGGATCTAGTGGTCTTGGAGCTTGTTTTTGGTTGAGATGGATAGCCCTCCGAATAAGCTTTCCGTAGAGTCTAAGATCATCAAAATCAGAATTCGTAGCAAAAAGTTATGGCATTTTCATTACGGTTACCTAGGCTGTTTTGTTAAACTGCGGAGTGTCATACATTTTTGCGGATAGTCCATATTTTTGTGGAGGGTCTACAAATTCTAGGTCTAACAGCTGACCTTTTTAAACAATGGCTAGTTGTGTTAAAGTTTACGTCTCTTATTTTTGCGGAGACTTCACACCTTTCTAAATGTAACGGCTAGTTCTTGTGTGTGGGGTATTTATACCCCTTCCCTTTCATTTAGAGGTGGTGCTGATGCTAGTGCTGGTGTTTCTCACATCCATAACTAAGGCAAAGGCTTATAGAGCTCTTCCCAACCCCTCTTTGTGAGGTGTGTGCGTGATTTGTGAGAAATCCTAAGAGTTGGGTTGAGAGATTGGTATTTGAGAGCATACGAGAGAGCAATCCATCCTTGAGCACTTATGGGCTTTGTTAAGCAATTTGTGAAGCATTTGTTACTCTTAGAGGTGAAGCCTTCTCGACAGCTAGGCATCACCCGCGAGCTCCCGTGCTTGTGGTGAGCCATGGGAAAGTTTGTTAAGGTCTATCTCGCCTCCGCAAGGGAAGAGATCATGCTAGTGGATCGAGGAAATCAGTTGAAAGAAACCTAGCTCCTTAGAGTTTCCTCAACAGAGACGTAGGACTCACGGTGGTGAATTCAAACTTCGGGAAATAAATCTTTGTGTCTCCACTTCGGTTTGTTTACTTTTGAGTTCTTGCTTTTATTTGTGCTTTCCATTAGATTTACTTGGTTGTGCGTACTAGTGAGTGTAGGTGCTTTGTGGATCTGCTAGTGGACACCTCCAGACGCATATCTCCTAGATTTGTTTGAGCTAGAACTCATTAGACGTAGTTTACATTAAAGCTTCCTCTGTTTTTGCGAAAGTTCCGCAAAATTGCGGAGACTCCGCAAAATTTGTGGAGACTCCGCTTCTAACTAATCCATTGCAAGTTTGTTTGAATTGCAAGAAATCACCTATTCAACCCCCCCCCCCCTAGGAGACATATCGATCCGTTTAGTTCTCTTGTCCATCTCATTACTTTCTCGTATTTATATTTTAGCATTTTACTTACTTGCAAGCTTTACTTTCCATATTTACTTTGTGTTCTCGCTTGCTTGTTTTTTAAATTGCCCAATTCACCCTCCCTCTTGGGTCTTTCAATCCTTTTATACACAAGGTTTGACTTTTCTAAAAACAAAATATGCTTGCTATTTCTGAATGGAGGGAGTAGGATTTTCCCCCTTCGAATTTCATCCCCTGACATTAAGCTATTACTTTTTGCGAGTAGACCATTAAGCTGTTAAGAACTAAGAACGTGCGAATAGCATGGTGGTAAGACCTCCAGGTGTGAGGTAACCAACCAGGGCTAGAACCCTGGTTCTCACAGAAAAAGGCCCCTTGCTGTGTTTTCCCCGTGGTTGTGGCGTGGTTGCTCAGCGATAACGTGGGGATTATAGCCGATGTTCAGGGTCTTTCTCAACCTTAATGTAATATCTTCGGGATGTCTCTCTCCTTGGGTTGAGTGCTTTTTAAGCTGTTGAGAGTTCAGATAAGATAGTTGTATTATTCAGTCCACTACACTTCTTTTTCTTGTGAAAGAAATTAACCAATGATATCATATGGGTGGCCTTAAATAGATGCTTATGTGAGTAATCCTTTATTCATATTTTGTAGTGCGCTTTTACATATGCTCATTTTAAAACTTCGGTGACTAAATGAGAAAAAGTTTCTTATGTCTAGGCACTAAAGTTATCTTAGCCTCAAGGATCAAGATGTCCAAGGAGAGGGGTGAATTGAGTTCTATAACTTTTCTAAACATAAAACTAATGCAGAGAAAATAAGCAACCTTAAACAAAATTTGCAATAGTTTCTAAGTGAACCATAAGGAAACTCAACCATGTTCTAACTCTACTCTACCATGACAACCCTAATAAATAAAATTGTAAGAATATAAGTGCGGAAATAATATTATATAAGTAAATTGCTCAAAGTAAAGAGGGTGATAGGGAGACTCAATTTTTCCTGATGTATCAAGGAGTTGGCGCTTCGCTCTAGTCCTCACTGGAGCACCCACGCAAAGGGTATAACTCCCTCTTGATCCCACGCAAAGGACCAAGCGCTCTCTAGTAGACAATGATAGTCCTTCACTTCGGATCGGTAAACTCCAAACTGACACATCTTTATCTTGAGGCTTCAACAATCACTTAACCATGAAGCTTGATCACCAAGACCAAATGCCACCATGCTGTCTAGGTGACGCCAATTGCAAGTTTGTTTGAATTGCAAGAAATCACCTATTCACCCCACCCCCTCTAGGAGACATCTTGATTCTTTCAGTTCTCTTGTCCATCTCGTTACTTTCCCGTATTTACATTTTAGCATTTTACTTATTTGCAAGCTTTACTTTCCATATTTACTTTGTGTTCTTGCTTGCTTGTTTTTTTTTAAATTACCCAATTCACCCTCCCTCTTGGGTCTTTCAATCCTTTCATACACAAAGTTTGACTTTTCTAAAAACAAAATACGCTTACTATTTCTGAATGGAGGGTGTAGGATTTTTTCCCTTTCGAATTTCATCCCCTGACATTAAGCTATTACTTTTTGCAAGTAGACCATTAAGCTGTTAAGAGCTGAGAACGTGCGAATAGCACAGTGGTAAGACCTCCAGGTGTGAGGTAACCAACCAGAGCTCGAACCCTGGTTCTCGCAGAAAAAGGCCCCTTGCGGCGTGTTCCCTGTGGTTCTGGTGCAGTCGCTTAGCGATAGCGTGGGGATTGTAGCCGGCTTTCAGGGTCTTTCTCGACCTTAATGTAATATCTTCGGGATGTCTCTCTCCTTGGGTCGAGTTCTTTTTAAGTTGTTGAGAGTTCAGATAAGATAGTTGTATTATTCAGTCCATTACACTTCTTTTTCTTATGAAAGAAATTAACCAATGATATCATATGGGTGGCCTTAAATAGATACTTATGTGAGTATTCCTTTATTCATATTTTGTAGTGCGCTTTTACATATGCTCATTTTAAAACTTCGGTGACTAAATGAGAAAAGGTTTCTTATGTCTAGGCACTAAAGTTATCTTAGCCTTAAGGATCAAGATGTCCAAGGAGAGGAGTGAATTGGGTTCTATAACTTTTCTAAACATAAAACTAATGCAGAGAAAATAAGCAACCTTAAACAAAATTTGCAACAGTTTCTAAGTGAACCATAAGGAAACTCAACCATGTTCTAACTCTACTCTACCATGACAACCCTAATAAATAAAATTGCAAGAATATAAGTGCGGAAATAATATTATATAAGTAAATTGCTCAAAGTAAAGAGAGTGATAGGGAGACTCAATTTTTCCCGATGTATCGAGGAGTTGGCGCTTCACTCTAGTCCTCACTGGAGCACCCGCGCAGAGGGTATAACTCCCTCTTGATCCCACGCAAAGGACCAAGTGCTCTCTAGTAGACAATGATAGTCCTTCACTTCGGATCGGTAAACTCCAAACTGACACATCTTTATCTTAGGGCTTCAACAATCACTTAACCATGAAGCTTGATCACCAAGACCAAATGCCACCAAGCTGTCTAGGTGACGCCAATTATCAAGAGTAATAAGATAAGAACCTCACTTGACCTAATATAAGCCAAAAATATGAGTGGATGCGCACTAGCAATTCTCCTAGCACTAATGATGTCCTTAATCTTATAATTAAAGAGCTTGAAAATCACTCGAGTGCTTCTTCCTCAACCACCAACCAAGAGAGCTTTCATGGCACGGAGGGTGGGTGCATTTATAGCTAACACTACTACAGAAAAGGTCATCACTGTCGGTTCAAAAATGGCATCACTACCGGTTTTGGAACTGACAGTGATACTCTGTAACACCCCACTTTCCAGAATTTTATAACTTTTTAAAAACTTTCAATATTAATGAGTAGCTTCACTAGTAGAGTAGTTTAAAAACTTATTTTCATAAACAACCAAGCAACCGAGATTATTATTCTTGTGCATTACATGCTGGATTTTGCTAGAATCCAGGTAAATGCATTAGAGTTTTTTTATTTTTTCTCTTTGGTGTTTTGAGTGAAAAATATTTTGAAAAGGGTTTTACAAAACTCAATAGTGATTAAGTTAAGGATCTTAATAGTTGGAATTCAAAATCATTGAATTCATCATCTATTCAATCTTTGATCATACTTAATCCTTCTCTAGTTCAAATTCAGATTTTATATAAATGCTTTTTAAAGTCAATCTCTTCTTTTCCTCAAATCATATCTAAATTCTAATTCTAATTTCTTATCTACTCCAATTCTTGTTTGACCTCATCTTTCCTTTATGTTAAATTCACTCAAAGTTCAATTCAAATTCAAACCCTATTCAAGTTGCTCTACAAAAGTTTCTATTCTCAAAACCCTAGATATGTCTAAAGTGCCCTTAGAACCAATCCTATCCAAGCCTAAGCCTTTGGACGGTACACAAGTCTTCTAGAAGCCCAACAAAAGTATCCACAAAATTTGTAAATATTCGTGGAGTTCTGGACAGCCTCACCTTCCCATGTAGTTTCAGAGTTCAAGACGGCCTCAAATATAAATATTGACAAACCAAAGCTGTAGATCTCATCAAGAGCTTTTATTTGCCTCTATTTAAGTCCCCATTTGGATATTGTAGTTGGGAGTTATAGCCCCTGAAATCAGTGCTGTGCAAATAAGTTTGAGTTCAAACAGTTTATCTTGTGATGCATTTTTTAAAATCAAGATGACGTCAATGAATACCAAAGTTATAGATATTTTTGAGTACTATAAGATAGAGTCCAAAAACATCCAATTTGGAGATTGGACGGTGGATATATTATCATCAAAATATAGGGCTACGAGAAAGGCAATCGTAATCGACTCTGAATCCAACTCGGACTCCGACCGTTCTTATCTCTTCATCACACCTTCCAACCTATATATAGAAGCCTATAGGTGCCTCTATCCCTCTTTACACCCAGCCATGCCGCCACCTCCTGCCTGTGCGTTGCCGGCATGCCGTCACCACGGTGTTGTCGTCATCTCCGTGAATCCTCCTTCCTGGATCATCGAAGCAAGGTGATGACCCCTCCTTCTCCTCTCCTACCCTTGTTTTAACATTATACTAAGTCCCTAGCTATTCCCTAGTTACGGCCAAAGCCTGATCTGCACCACCACGGTCGTCCCCGTCGCAGACAGCCACGCCGTCGCTGATTGGCACTGGCGTTCCCGCTGACTGGTGCAGCGATCACCATGCCCTTTTATCAGCGTGTGCCCTTGGTATCCCTTAACCACCCCACAAAACATGTCAGCCAGTAGAGCACTAAGCTTCAGGCATCTACGTTGTCATGCCCGCTGCCCCATGTATGGTCGCGATCTACGTGTGCACTAGGTTTGCATCTGCGTTCCCATCAACCCAGCAGCTGTCTCGATGCGCCAACTGTGTCATGATGTGTTCCATGAAGTTTTATACATGACCCTAGGAGCTAGTAGAGCAGTAGAGCACTTACTCTTCTAGCATCTACGTTGTCATGCCTGCTGCCCCTGGTCGCGTTATGCACATGCACTGGGTTTGCATTTACGTTCCCCATCAATCTAGCAGTCATCTCAATGCGCAAACTACGTCACGGTGTGTTCCATGGAGTCTTCTACGTGACCCCAGGAGCCCTTCACCACTTACGCAGTGACACAACCGAAACATGGTTGCCAACCGTAGCATGTCGTAGTCGTCACTCATCTCATCTCCGCTGATGGATCTTCCTATCAGGGGATGACCTGCCCAAACCCGTATCATAGAATTAATGACCTGCCTAAACTCGTATCATAGAATTGTGTTCCTAGGAATTATGAACGTTTCTATTTAGATGATTTCTCAAATTTCATAGCCAATCTCTAGAAATGCGTGTATCTTCATCGCTTCATCTGGACGCGGCCACAATTGAACCTGAGAGCAGTCATTGATGCTTTGCTACTATCTCGGATGACCCCTTCTAAAACCAACCTTACTGCTAAGTTAGCCTTTCCGCGTCTACACCATGCTTTCCTCGTTTCGCTGAAACGCCACCGAAGCCCAACGTCGATTTTACTGTCCAGATAGGATCACTAAGTTTGTTGAAGCAAGACACATTGTATTTCTTGAGAACAGAGATATGGAGCCCAGAGAGGTTGATCTCGAGGAAAAGTGGGTTTATGTTCCTACACCGCTGATCCAAGAGCCCTACATCCTTGTGCCCCAGGTGGTTTCACATTCAGTAGAAACTAACGTCAATGCACCCCCCCCATTGAAGTCTCTGAATTTTCTAACGATACACATAACAATGAGCCTCAGCAATCCCCTGCAACACCCAGTCCTGGTCTTGCAGTACCTAACAAACCGATCAGAAGATCACAGCATGACAGGAGACATTCTATCTCGAACAATTACGTTGTCTATATGAATGAGGATGTTAATGACATAGGGAAGGTAGAAGATCTCAACTCATATAAAGAGGCCATGATGAGTGAGTATTCGCCTGAGTGGCTTAATGTCATGAGGGACGAATTAAAGTCTATGAGCGATAATGATGTATGGGATCTAGTAGAAATCCCTGACGGAGCCAAAACAATAGGCTAATAGGTCTACAAAACCAAGCATGACTCTAAGGGGAACATCGAAAGGTTCAAAGCAAGGCTTGTAGCTAAAGGCTTCTCGCTTAGAGAAGAGATCGATTATAATGAAACTTTTTCTCCTGTATCAAGTAAAGATTCCTTCAGAATAATTATGGCGCTTACAACGTATTATGATTTAGAGCTGCATCAGATGGGCGTAAAGACAATATTCCTTAATGGTGACTTGGAAGAAAATATTTACATGGCTCAACCGGAAGGTTTTGTCATGGAAGGCAAGGGACATTTGGGATGTTGCTTGAAGAAATCAATTTATGGTCTAAAGCAAGCGTCTAGGCAGTGGTATCTCAAGTTTGATAAAGTCGTTAGAAATTTTGGCTTTAAAGAAAATGAAGTTGATAACTGCATTTATGTAAAGTTTAAAGGGGGAAATTCACCATCTTAGTTCCTTATGTGGATGATATCTTATTGGTCAGCAGTGATAAGGATATGCTATCTGAAACCAAGAGATTTCTTTTCTCTAATTTTGATATGATGGATCTCGGTGAAGCCTCTTACGTTCTTGGCATTGAAATTTACCGAGATCGGTCCAAAGGAGTATTAGATTTGTCTCAAAAGGCATACATTAATAGAGTACTGAAGAAATACAATATGCATAAATGCTCTGTTACGCCTGTTCCTATTATTAAGGGCGATAAGTTTTGGACATTTCAATGTCCAAGGAACCAATATGAAATTGATCAAATGAAGTTGGTTCCTTATGCTTCAGCTGTCAGAAGCATTATGTATGCTTAAGTATGTACACGCCCTGACTTAGCTTTTGTTATCGGGATGCTTGACAGATATCAGTCAAATCCAGGACCAGACCACTGGAAAGTCGTTAAGAAAGTCATTCGCTATTTGCAAGGCACTAAGAACTACATGCTCATATTTAAAAAATCCGATAACCTTGAAGTTATTGGTTATTCAGATGCAGACTTTGCGGGGTGTGTGGATACTAAAAAATCCACATCAAGTTATATCTTCACCCTCGCTGGAGGACCTATCTTATGGAAAAGCTCCAAACAGACACTTACTGTCACACCCGGTTTATAAAGGAACAAAACTAAATGTAAACCACATGTATGCCAGGATCAAGTTTCATACATACAACGACTTCATCAATGTATCAACACAGTGCCATTATTACAACATTTAACTTAAACAAAATAGATAGACCTCAAAGTCTTTAACTAAAGCACACAAACTAAACACAACGAAGCTCCCATCTTCCACAGGCAATTGATCAGGGGATCCATCAGCCTAGCAATCTTCATCTTCATCGATGTAGAAGTCTGGTTCTCCTTCAATGTCTCCATTTTCTAAGCAGCGGTTTGATGCACATTTTGATGGAAATAGCAAGTGTGAGTACATATCGTACTCCACAAGTGGGGGAAATATATGGCATGCAAGCTTGATTAAAGGAATAAGCTGTAACAGGTAAATTTGAATAAATATCAACTATGCTATCGTAAAAAGAGTTATAAAAGCAACTTATTTATCTATGTGAACCATCACTAAACTCCTAGAAATATCTCCACATGTTTCTCAACTACCTGAATTCCACATCAGGCTCCTAAACCAACCAACTTGATACCCATCACAGGTAACCAAGAACATTTACCCATCACAGGTAACTAACCAAAACAACTAAACCAAACCAACTAATCATGTGAGGATCTAAGTCTCTCATGACCATGAGCACAACTGATATATCAAATTGTGCACTCTGAAAGGTTGTCCAGCTTTCCCCACGAGTCATGATTTTCTTGTTGCCGTGTTACACAAACACTTAACACACGCCAGCAGTGTGTCGCCAGGAGATCACTACAAGGCTGTTACAAAGCATCCTCCCAACAAGAATAAACCCGCTAAGGTTTCACCGCCATCAAAGTGGAGTCACACCACCCAGAAGCCCCCTCATGCGCCTTGTAGCTCCGGAAAGAATCACTCTTCTCTTTCAATACACCACCAATGGCTCATTCTATGCTAGGGATCTGCTAATTACTAAGCCAGGCCGTACCTATATAAGCCTCATAGATGGACGATAATTCTTGGGTTGTCACTCCACGAACCGGTCCTTAGGACACCGAGCAAACACTACCACCCACCAAAGTGTTTCATACACTTGTGCCTCACACACCATCATCAACCAACCTTCTGCTCGACATCCCTAAGTTCCATGTTTCCACACAAGTTACCATAATTCCCAACTCATAGTTGCATAGTTCATTAATCATGTTTAACTGATAACCCATTCATACCCTTTCACAAAGCTAAGCATAAACTACCTATAAACCACTACTGACAGCTAGGCAACAAGGAATATATGGAACATGGTACTATAAGTAAATGTGATTCAAAATTAATAGCATGCATGTTTGAAATAAATAACGCATTTGAAAACTTGGATAAAAAATATTCAAGGACATTTGCCTCTTCCAACTTGCTGCTCAAACTCTTCAAAGGCTTGGTCCTGTAGATTCTCAAACTGCTCTTCGTCTACTCTCAGAACACACCAGAAAAGCACAACACAAAATTAGCTAAAAATAGTATAACAAACAATATCTAACATCTATGGAAAGGGTACTAAAAGATAGTACACCTTGCTACAAACGCGAGAGCGCAAAAATTGCCTAAATCAGAGCTAAAACAAGAAAGATATGCTAAAAACAAGTTTTAGACTAAATCTGAAAAAGAAAAGGATTTGTTTTGAATAAGAAAGAAAGTTCAGGGGCCTATTTGCAAATTTGGCATTTTTCCCGAAATAAAAATAAAAATAAAATGACTGGGTAAAGCTCTGATGATGTGACAGTGATGTGGCGGGACACGTTGGCTCTACGGCTGATGTGGCGACTGAGGTGGACACTGACATGGCAGCTGAGGCTGACTAGGATTAAGAAGGGGGCACGTGGAAACACGTGATTGGCTCAGATGAAGGGTTATTCTGAATCTAATCTAGACCGTCGATTATAGATTGGGCGGTGAGAGAGGAGGGAGGGGATTAACCGGCCGACAACAAAGAGGAAACGGTGGCGGGAGCTCATGTGCGGCGGCAGTTTTGCCGGAACGGTGCTATGGCGGGCTACAGTCACTGGCGAGTGACAGAGAAGGAAGGAGGGGATACAGCGAACCCGATTGGAGGCATACCTTGGGTGGTAGGGTACATGACGAAGGTTGACGGTGGGTAGACGATGGAGGCATACGGTTGCGTGTCGGGGACGAAGCTCCTGTGGCCAGGACTCGACGGGGAGCGGCGGAATCGGCTCCTCGCTAGCATGTGGTCCCGAAGATGTGCTCAGATAGGGTGGAGAGGCGGTGAGCATGGCGGATGGTGGAGCTCAGCGCGACGGCAAAAACGGCAGCGACGGTTGGAGCTAGATGGGATCAGGTGCTCGGTTTTCAGGGGAAAATAGGGGGGAAAGGGCGGACTTATATAGGGGTGCAACAACCGTGACAAAATCGAGTCGGTTGGGGTTCGGTTGGGATACTGCTCGAGGAAGGTAGCGACGGAGGACGAGGCCAGCTCGGACTCAGCCAGAGGTGAGAGAAGGCGCGAGGCCCACCGGTCAGCGGCGCTGGAGAGGAGGTGGGATTTGGCGAGGCACCTTTGCATAGTGACAGGCGCATGATTGCTGGGCCTGGCCTTCGGCCGGCCCAGGTGGGAGGCAGGTGCGGGATTAGGCTGCCAAGTGGTGGCCCAGGCGGGGAGGAGGAGAAGGAGGGGGGAATGGGCTATCCTAGGCGAAAAAAGGATAATGGGTCGAAAGAAAAAGGAGGAAAAAAAGAGAGGAAAAGATTAGGCCCAAGGAGAAGAGAATTGATTTTTCTTTTGCAAATCCTTTTCAAATTCTTCCAAAAATCAAATGGCGCACCTCAAGGTTTTTCAAAAATTCATTTTCCACACAATAAAGACCCTAATGCATCTATTCTCAGCATGAATGCAACACAACAATATAACCTATATTGATTATTTTATTTAGAAATTAAACTTTTCTCTTAGGGTTTTCCAACACTAAACTTAACACATCTAATTCTAACAACAAAAATTATTTACTATTTCCAAAAAATGAAAATTAGGGTGTTACACTTACGGTATCATCAATGATGCAAGCTGAGTTTGTAGTATGTTATGAGGCTACCAGGCAGGCTGTGTGGCTAAAGAACTTTATCCCGAGATTAAGAGTGGTCGATATTATTTCAAAACCACTTACGTTATACTGCGATAATCAACCTGTAGTTTTCTATACGAGTAACAACAAGTCGAGTGGTGCTGCCAAACACATCGGCATTAAGTATCATGTTGAAAAAGATAGAATCCAGGATCAAACAATAAGTGTTAAGCATATAAGTACTAAGTCAATACTTACGGATTCACTTACTAAAGGCTTACCACCCTATATTTTTCGTTATCATGTTGCCGGCATGTGGTTATCAAAAAGCCTATGATTCTGGATAAGAGGACCATAATGCAAACAACCTCCCATTATGAATAACAAATTTCTATTTCGAGATGGAGTAGTATACTATATGTATCTGGGTTTCAGTGGCATTTCATTAGCTGTTGTAACGCTTTGCCTTGGTGTGTTATTTTATTGAGAGTGGACTTATGATGTTAGCCTTACGATCAAGGGGGAGAATGTTAGAATTGATCTTGGTCCACCTAACGTGCTAAGCTAACAGAACTGAGAGAATCAGGTGGAGCCTATCCCCACCATGCGCCTTGATCGGAGGCGCAACCAACAATTGGTTGTGGTCCCGATCCATGCAGCACTACAATAAAAAGGGGGAGGAGCCGGCGCCCATGATGACAAGCTCTCACATGGCCCTGCCTAACCCTTACACCTAGAAACCCCATCTCGATCATAAGGACGCTGTCAATGGGTCGAAGACAGCCGTCACGTCGTCCACGCCGGTGACTTGCTTCACCACGCCGGCATCCACTACACCGACGGTCTGCACGTCTACACCAACAAGCATGGCTACACCAGCGTGATCTCTTCATCCTCATCCGATGGCGTCACCAAATAACGGTACGATCTCACGCTTCCGCAATTAGACATGTCTGTCCTTAGGACTAATCATGATTTAAGATGAACCTAAACCCTTGGCAGTGAGTGCATACGTGTGTGCGTGCCGCACTTGAGTTTCTAAGGAAAGCATCCTCCTCGGCCTAACTAAACCTACTCTACATGTAATGAAAGCCAACGGCTGTCACATTTAATCACATTGCTATTCACCTCAAATTGCCTAATTAAGTATATCCATTCTTCTAGGGAGCTAGCTATATATAATCGTCTATAATATGGGGAGTTTTCAAGTTATACAGCTAGGGTTTCCCACTACTAGAAGTCTTGGATCGAAGGGACATTAATTCTCCCTTGGTGTTTGGCGTAAACACCACCAAATTAGGCTGAAGCCGGTGTTTAATTAACGAATTACGGGGTCGTTTAATCTAGGCATGTTACTGCTGATTCGGATTCAAACTCTTGAGATATTTGTCGTCACGTATTTTGTTAGAAACACGGCAAAGACAAAACAAATCAAATGACACGAAACACTCATTTTAAAACCTTAGTGGAAAAAAAATAGCATATCAGTGATGACCACAATATGAGGCTTACAGAGTAGAGGATTTTTAAAATGAGTTGTTAGCTCCATCATGTGCAGCTACAAATTAAGGTATATATAACGGGCACGAAAAGGCTTGGAGTCCTTATTGAAACTTAAGAAAGTTAAAATACACAGTTCATTGAATCACCGAATGGGAGGGGCCAAATTAAAATATGCTCCGTTGAAAACTATAACCCTCATAAGAAATTCAACTATATTAGGAAATAAATGCTAACACCTCTGGATTGGGGTGAGAGATAATGAAAAAATGGGGGTATACGTTGGTGGTGTTTTTTTAACTTAATGTTTTAGGAGTATTCTCTATGATAACACTGCATATATTGTTTTCTAGTTGAAGAGAAAAATAATAGATTGCATGCATCACACGACGCATATACCTAAATTATTCCATCATTAAAAAAAAGAGAAGTAATTATCTCTCCTGCATTATGAGGTAGAACGTCGAATGGGCTCTGAAGGATGCATGTTTGAAATGCCTGGACTTTATCTGAACTTCATAAAAGTTCTCAAATTGCAACCAAGACTTTAGTGCATTCGACCAATGCGGTCGGTAATTATTTGTGACACGTGCAATCCTGTGTCGAGCGAGGGGACGTTCGGACGTCCATTTCGGGAAAGCAGGAAGAGCGACGGTTGGAGTTGATGCGTGTGGCCCTTCGCTTTTGGAGGTGCACGTGATGGCTTCCCCTCCTACCGGCAAAGGCAAAGCCACGAAAAGGCGTGTTACTTTATTTTCAGAACACTACAACTCGTAAATATGTATATATACTTATACTATAATATATATATTCATATAGAGTCTAATGAAGATTAGAGATACGAAATATAAAGATTGACAAAGCCATTGTATGCGTTTCATTATTAATAGATACGTCATCTACCGCTGAAAGAAAATTCTGTTTTGATGAAATAAACAAAAAGCAAGTCTGAAATTTGATCCTTGATGAGTAGAAGTTACACCCACCTCCACTAACCATCCAAAATAATGCTCGGTTTTCACGCTATCTTTGTTAATGAAGCCAGTGAGCCTTCTCATCTGATCCATCTACCTGACCAGATAATCGTCCTGCACAGCAGAAAACAAAAAGTGTCCGTCTCATCGCAAACTAATTAGTAATTGCTAATAGCTGATGGTAGATTGTTTCGATTTGTTTCATCACAGCAGAAAACAAAGTGTTCGTCTCATCGCAAACAAAATGTGTCCGTCTAATGCATCCTTAATTTCCCTGTCTCCTAGATGCGATGTTAGGTACATTAAATAAATTTATAATTGGTTAAGCAACCTTAATATATATCTTTGTTAATGTCCTAGAGGTGTTTCTTTTTTGAGTTGCGTAAGAGACTAGCTTCGTGGGCTTCGTATCTCTATCTTCTAGGCCTTTGGCCCATCATATACTTCAAAGGGCCCAAAAAAAAAACGAGGAGAAGAAGCAATGCCGCTGCCGCGGCGTGCCACCGCCGGGCGCCGACGGATTCATTCCGAGACCCTCGCCGCCGCCGCCAGAGCTACTCTATTGGGAGGTGACGGCCTCCTCAACCTCCCCTTCCCCACCTGCCGTGGCATTTTTGTTCCAGAAACGACGCCTCCCCCGTCGAAGCGGCTCCTCGTCGGCCCGCGCACCGGGCGTCGCTGGAGACCTCGCCGCCCCTCCCGTCCGTTGCCGGTGAAGACATAAAAGGTAAACGCTTAACTCGTTCGTAGCGTCTGTAGTTGAATGGAGACCTGAAATCGGTCCTGGGAAAATACAGTGACCGATGAGCGTGCTGCTGTCGCTTAGCTTCTGGAATCTGGATCCCTGTGGATTGCGCTTAGGAGGAGAGTGCCGAGTCGAGTTCCTAGTGCCGATAGGGAATCTCTAGTGGCCACCATTGGCATTGATGCAACCAAATTGGAGCAATGCTAGTGGCAGGCTGGCAGCATATCAATTTAAACAAATCTAGAACTTCTGAAGGCCCGATTGCCGATTCCACCTACTCTTTTGCCACTTGGTTGTGGAAATCATCTGTATGCTTCGCTCTACTTATGCTGTTTGTTCCTGTTGCATTAGTTCTCGTCATTTTGTTTGCGCTTTCAATGGGAGTTACTTCCTCCAGGTATGGTTGATGAAACTGTAACCTAGTGTGTGTTGCTTTTCAACTTCGTGGCAACTCGTACTAGTCACTCAAAAATGTGTCCACAAACACACAAGATTATGCTGATATTCTGTACGATACAGTTGTTCCTAAATGTCCTGGGCCTACAGATGAACAAAGGATACATCAAACACTGGTAGTACAATTATCGAATACAGTAAATTGAACGATAATAGTTGTGGTAAGGTAGCTACATAAATTGCCCAGGTAATGTCTACTGAGGCCTCTTTAATAGCTAAAATACATGTTCAAGATACTTAGGACCTTTTATTTTTCTGACATTTGTCTTGGTCTCTAGGATTCAACAACCTTCCAGTTCAGATGATTATGTCTGGCATGTGATATTCAGCGTTGTAGCACCTGCACAAGACCTCCTTCATTGATGGCCTTGACGATGGTTTTGTTCCTGTGCAAATTAGTTCTAGCTTGAATACCAGTTACACCTCATGGAAGTAGGATGTATCTTGTATATTTTCGTCAATTACATCAATTAACTGAAAGCCCTCTTCTTGAAATTTCCGCCAAGCCCATTGCGTCAAATTCTCATGCCCACCACCCTCATCAATTGCATACCTCCCAGTTGTGAGCTCCAAGAGAACCACACCAAAGCTGTAGACATTGACTTTCTCGTTGATTTTTCCTATGATTCCAAATTCTAGCAAATAGTCGTATAGTCATACCACTGAGTTCAAATAAGTGAAAAAGAAGATACAAAGTTCTTACCTGGAGCCATATATCCAAAGGATACAACCATCGCTGAGATTGACTCTGGCTTGCAAGCTTTAGCAAGTGCACGGGCCAGCCCAAAGTCTGCAATCTTTGCTTTGAACTCAAGATCCAGTAGAATATTGCTGGACTTGACATCACGATGTACTAGAGGTGGAGAGCAGTCATGGTGCATGTAACTTAGTCCTCTTGCTGCATCAATTGCTACTGACATCCTTGTTGGACAATTCAACCGTTCAGTTGTACTGGTCAGATCTTTCTGATCCAACCACTCATTTTTTAGATAAAAGGAAATAATTCCGGCCTTTTGTATCCTCCGATGCATGCAGTCCCTTAAAGTTTATTACATAATCTCACCCTATATGATTTAAGTACCAAAAGGGAAATATTTGCATCATCCGATGCAAAGCGACTTTTATTCATTATTATATAGACTTAACATCGGATGACCCACTTATTCTATAATTAAGCCGTCATCCATTCTTGGCGAACATATCTATGGTCACCACCTCTAAAAGCATGAGAAGCCTTAAAAAAGTCTTCCTTTTGATCCTCCTTCTGTAGCAATCTCCAGAACCACAACCAATAGGTCTCCTGAAAATTGCCTGCAATATCGATATATTAGGAATATGATTGAATATCATATTATTACGACAGAGCCATATTAACCAAAAGATGGCCGTTACCCTAACTAACATCTTGTTCTTAGTTCTCGCTCCCTTCTCTCTTAGCCAACTACCCATGATGTGACCCGTACTGCTAGGTTTTCTAATACCTAAGGCAATAGAGATTATGTGCCAACAGGTTCTAGCAAGGTGGCATTGAAAGAAAAGGTGATTAATGGTTTTATTCTGATTGCAAAAACAACACTTTTGGTTTCCATTCCAGTTTCTTTTGAGGAGATTATCCTATGTCAAAAGAACACTTGTACCTAAGTACCACAAGAAAACCTTAATCTTAAGCGGAATCTTGAGTTTCCATAGACCTTTGGCATTGCTAATGGTAGGTCCTTATATCATTTTCATATACATGGATTGGACTGAGAATATTCCATGTGCATGCAAATCCCACCTAAAAATGTCTTGTTCATTACATAATTGAACAGAAGCAAATTTTGACACCATATGTTGCCAAGCAATTAATTTATCCTCTACAATCGGTCTGTGAAAGGAGAGATTAAGTGGTAACGATTGCATAACATCTGCCACTGTGGCTTGTCTCTTTCAAACCACATTATACAATGTCGGATATTGCACACTGAGGGGATTATCGCCTAACCATATATCATTCCAGAACTTAATCTAGCCGCCATTTTGAACATTTGAGGAAGTTATTTTTAACTATCATAAGCCCAGACCAGAAATGAAAATCACCTGATTTCCCTTCCACCTGGGTAAGTGTTTTACCGCAGAGATATTTGTTTCTAAGCATTCTTTGCCATGGCAAACACCATCCTCATTAAGTAGCTGATAAAGTCACTTGCTAAGGAGGCTTATATTCATAACTGAGAGATCGACAATACCAAGTCCTTCCTGGTCTTTTGGCGGGCATAGAATGTTCCATCTAGCAAGTTTATATTTTTTCTTATGGTTATCCTCTTGCCAAAAGAATATGAATCGAAAATAGTCCAATCTTTTAAGCACACCCTGGGGAATCTGAAAGAATGACATCATGAATATAGGAAGACAACTTAGGACACAGTTGATGAGCACTAATCTGCCTCCTACAGACATAAGTTTCCCCTTCCAACTGCTTAATTTCTTTTCGAACCTCTCTTCAACATGTCTCCAATCCGTACTCCTTAGTTCCTTATGTATCATTGGAATATCGAGGTATCAAAAGGGTAGCTGCCCAATATCACAAACAAATAATTGTGCGTATTGGTCATTCCATTCTTTAGCATCACCATAACAGAAGAGTTCACTTTTATGAAAGTTTATCTTCAAACCTGAGAGTTGTTCAAGCACACAAAATATGAGCTTCATATTTTTAGCCTTTTTGAGATCATGATCCATAAAGATGATAGTATCATCTGCATATTGCAGAATTGATAAACGGTCATCCACAAGGTGTGGGACAACTTTATCGATCTGCCCATCCTCTTTTGCTCTTGATATTAGTATTGCTTGTATATCAGCCACAATATTGAAGAGAATAAGCGAGAGGGGATCACCCTGTCTAAGTCATTTGTGAGTTTGAAAATAAGGTGCAACTTCATCATTGACCTTAATTCCTACATGTCCCCCAGACACAACATTTTGGATCCAGTCACATCATTTTGCTGAAAATCCTTTCATTCTCATAGTCTGTTGGAGGAAGGACCATTTGACTTTATCATATGCCTTCTCGAAATCGATCTTAAGAATCACCTCATTCTGCCTTTTCTTATGCAATTCATGGATGGTCTCATGGAGTATTATGACCCCTTCCATTATATTACGACCAGTCATAAAGGCTGTTTGCGTAGGACGGATTATTTTTGCAGCCACAATATTTATATGATTAGTGACCACTTTGGTAAATATTTTAAAGTTGACATTAAAGAGGCATATAGGATGGTACTCTTGTATTTTCAAAGCAATACTTTTTTTAGGGAGAAGCGTAATCACGCCGAAATTCAAGCTATAGAGAGAAATCTCCCGCGTGAAAATCTCTAAACATATCCAAAAGATCATTTTTGATGACTTCCCAAAAAAACTTGATAAATTCAGTCGGAAACCCATTCGGTCCAGTAGCTTTATTATACTCCATTTGGAAGATTGCCCTTCTTATCTCTTCCTCCTCGAAAGGTGCAGTGAGTATCTCATTTTCAGTATTAGAAACCTGAGGAATGTCATGTCGTAATGACTCATCCATTGCAAAATTATTATGTTCAAGTTTGCCGGACAAACCCTTATAGTACCTTGTGATATATTTCTTGAGGTTGGCATCACTAATAATAACACCCTCCTCTTGTTCCAGTTTATAAATTGTCTTCTTCCTATGTTTCCCACTAGCTATTAATTGGAAATATTAGTATTATCATCTCCTTCTAGTAGCTCTTGGACCTTTGCTTGTTGATACCATTCAAGCTATTCTTCTCTAAGAATATAAGCTAACCTTTCATTAAGATAATGTTTGAAAGCTATCTCATTAGTCGTTAAAGGATTATGCTCCACCTTCTTATCAAGCTCATCAATTTTCGTTGTTAGTTGTTTCTTCTCCTTTTTGAGTATGCCTGAGGTATGTTTGGCTCAACCCTTCAAATATTGTCGCAACGCTCTGATTTTGTTTTCCCAGCTTTCAACATAATTATTTCCTCGCTGCTCCGATTGCCAAATGTTGGTTACCATTTTGTGAAATCCATCATGGATCAACCATCCCAATTCGAATTTAAAGAGTGGTTGTTTACCATGATAGAATGCAACCCCCGTATTGAGTAAGAATGGAGTGTGATTAGATCAGGACCTATCAAGTGCCTCAACTGTGACCTACACGATCCAACTTTTCATAAGTTGGTGGGACTAAATCATTTGCCTATGTAAATTGTCTCCCAATCATTTTGATTTCCTGAAGATCCAATGTATCGATGATTGCATTGAAAACTCGAGGCCATCTAGGATCAAAATTATTGTTATTCTTGTCCTCAGATCGTCTCATAATATTGAAATCCCCCTTATAATCATTGGGTTAGATACCAAACTACACAAATTAGCCATCTCTGTAAGAAAATCAGCTTTATCTTCATCTTGGGCCAGTCCATAGACCGTGTATAATGCCCAAGGAAATCCATCATCTTTGTTTTTTAAGAGAAATTTTGATTAATAATCTCCCTCAACAATGGAACCAACATCAAAAGTTGATGTATTACCTCCCATAACCATATCACCAGATCTACCTCTTGGAGGTATAGTGTGCCACAGATAATCCATGCCTCCACATAGATGATTAAGAGTAGCAGTAGAAAAATTACTTCTACCTGATTCCGTGATTGCAAGAAAATCAAGGTGTTGTTCTTTAACTATGTTTGATATATAATTATGCTTAGCCAAGTCTCCTAGACCTCTTGGAGGCATAGTGTGCCACAGATAATCCATACCTCCACATAGATGATTAAGAGTAGCAGTAGAAAAATTATTTCTACCTGATTCCATGATTGCAAGAAAATCAAGGTGCTGTTCTTTGATTATGTTTGATATATAATTATGCTTAGCCAAGTCTCCTAGACCTCTGCTATTTAAAAAAAATTCTTTCATTATATAACTAATTTGGATGGAGTTTTTGACTTATTGGGAAGGCGAGTAACCTTCCCCTTACTGGACTTTTTCTTTCTAGTCACCACATTTAGATCGCAGCATATATGATCTAAGCCCTCCTCACCGAGGGCCTCAGATAAATCATGGCAGTGACTGAGTGTCACGTCCACTTCGTCCATGTCATCATCATCCTCAAGATTATGCGAGGGTCGTGATAGACCCTTATATTTTTTGGTAACCTTAGAAATAAGAGTTTTAGCCGAAACAGATAATCTATCAACTTCTATGTTTTTAATAGAGATAACAGATTGATTGATAGCTCTATCATCTCTACCCATAGTAACTCCTAGGTTCTTAACATTAGAGGTAATAACTGGCAAAGGCAAAGAAAGGAAAGATAAATTATGTGTACCTTCCTCCAGATTACGCTTTGCCGTCAATCACTTAGCTTTGGTCATTGTACTTTCGTCACCAACAACTCTATTGCTTGATCGCACTCCACCCTTGTTATCATCCAGAATGATGAATATAGACACTTCTTCTATGCTGTCTGTAGCTCCATCGTTCATCTCTTTCTTAGCCATAGCTAGGACTTCCTTCAATCCATCAATGAGAGGAAGGTCCTGAAGAGCGTCTACCATTGCCTTGTTAGTCTTATTGGCTTTAGTTCCATTGTTCTTGCAAAGGGCTTGTAGTCTCCAACAAGGAAGTTTACTTAGATCTGGCACAACATGTGAAATTATCTTCACCGCTTCAGAGGGTGCATGACTACCACCTGAAGCGGCCATGCCCACACCACTGAGCACCGGAAGGCATTCAGCCGAAGTAGCCAAACCCACCCCGGCAGACCACACACTTCATTCTCAACCGAGGTCATACGATCCACAATCGTCTTCTCTTTCGCTGATACAGAGAGCATCACGCCGGAGTCAGCTCAATCACCGTCTGGCACGTCAAGCTTGGCACCGTTCACCTCATTATTCCCGATCGAAGCAATTATCGCCACCGGCGTTTGCACATCCGCCACAGTCGCAGGGTCACCACGCGCGGGACCAGACTTCACAACCATCTCACTCGCAGCCACGACCAGCTCGTCACACGCGTCATCATGCATCTCCACATCTGGCAGAACTGGAGCCTCCGGCATCAAGAGTGGACCATCCGCCTCACCTGGCAAACCCGGAACCTCCGGCATCAAGAGCGGACCATCTGCATCTTCTATTGGTAGTTTCATGTGCATAGACTGCAGCTCTGGGGCTCGGTCTAGCGCATCAGAAAGGTCCGCTGACGCCACAACAAGGACTGGAGCAACCATCTGATCCACAGACACAAAAACAATGGCCAGCTCCACCTCCTTCTCAGCCATCAACTTAGGCCAGACCAGCATCTCGGCCGAGTCCATCCCCAGCGAACGTACCTCCACTCCAGTCGAGCCCAGATCGATCACAGAGCGGTTGGACCCACCATTCATCTCTGGATCAGAAGCAAGGGACTCCAGTGCCGAGTCACCGTCAACCTGCACCATAGTATCCATACCAGAGAGTCTTTGAGTGATATGATTCTACCTTGTTCATCCCATCTATGGTCATAGAGTTATCTTCTGCAATTATCATGTCTGCTAGCTCATACAACAACTTATCGACTGCCTTATCCATTATATTTTCAGCCATTGCTCTAACTTTTTCATCATCTTTTGTTGCATCCCCGGCATTCGATTTATCCTCTTGCATAGCATCTTCCATACTTGTGCTATCAGAAGAGTTTGCCTTGTCCCCTCCTGTATCATTCTTCGGTCTTTTGCTCTCTCTGTCCTCCATGTTTTCGTCCTCCTCCAGATGCTGGTCCTCATCCTCATTACCATTAGCATTGTGATCTTCCCATTTCCTATCATGTAAGATCTTGTCAACCTTGAAATAAATCTCATAGACAACATCATCCACCACAATATCGGTGGCATCCGGAATACCTTTAACGTCTAAGACAACAGCAAGAATGCGAACCACATCTATTTTCTTCGTGTACTTCATGTCCACCTTCAAAGTAGCTCCAAGAATAGTTCCAACTGCCCAAAGTGGCATGAAAGATCGAATCTCGTGAGGGACACCATATATATCCACCCACACTTTCTGGAGGTACTGTTGTGGTTCAATCTTATTCTCCCATTCTTGGAAGGTCATCACCCCCTGACCATGCTCAGTCCTCACATCTTTGATGGCAACCATCCGTTGCAGCTCCACTTTACACAGAAACTGGACAACAAACCCATCTCCATGATCCTGTATTATCCATTGCCACTTCATCGGAATAAGGCGTGCCAACTCAGATTTTATAAGGTCAACCGGTACTACACCTTCTGTGATGCGGATTAAGGCTGTTCCACTTTCTCTCTTGGGTATTTTGCTTGCCAAAACACCAACCGTAGGTATCTGAAAGAAGCCAAGATGATCACCAGCAAAACCACAGAATGTTGTAACCGGTTTTGGAGCTTGTAACAGAGGGCATGCAGGGGTTATATGCTCCTCATCACAAATGCAACAGCACAGAACCCCCTTCAACTTTTTCCCTGCAACATCTGTGCCCTTTTTAAGCCCGCATCCATCGGCCATGTTTGCCTGACGTTTCTTGCTATTATCATCCCGATGTGCTTCATGCTGTGCAGTTGCACTTGAGGTAGCAGCGGTCGAGGTTTCCGCTTTATCTTGAGCCAGCGGTGGCAGAACGTTGCCACCTCCTCTGTAGCCACGACCATCACGTGGGCCGTGACCACCTGTTCCACGACTACCAATTCCAGCGGTGCGGCTACCATCGAAACCACGGCCTCGGCGGCTCTGATCATGACCTCCTCCGCACGCACGTCCAACCTGGGCTCCAGCCCTAGGGAAACGAGGATTTCCCCCATTCCCATGGCCATAGCCCCTACCGCCGCCATCACCTCCGAAACTGCGTCCACCACCAGCCATGCCGAGCCGAACCACCGATGCGTACGATCGTCTGCCGTTCGAGCTCGACGAGATCTGCAGAGAAGAAGGATTAGGGTTTTTAGAAGGTAGCTGTCGCATGCGAGATTTGAGATGAGCCAAATCAGGAAAGCGTCTGGCCCAAGCAGACGCGGGCCCATCAACCAAAGCCAGCCCAGCCTCGAATTTCGAATTTTGAACACGCGAGAAACCAGGATCTAGCGCCGCTGATGCAGGCTCGTCGGCCGAACCTCCCCGCCAGACCAGATGCTCCGGCAAAAAGTAGCTGAGAGTACGCGGTGGGGTGCGTCGAGGCTTGGGCAGTGGACCGATCCAAGCCTTTAGCGAATCCCCTAGCTGCGCATCGTCGGTCACAGGAACGCATGCCAGAACTAGACAATCAACATCCTCGGCGAGTTCTGTCGTGGTGCACCCATCCTGCATGGCATTGACCACAATGTGGATTGCTGATGAAGAAACATCAGCAACCACCCTAAGCGGCCCATTATCCGTCATCGTCGACCCCGAGTTCGCTGAGTGAAAAAACCTGGCCTTCAAAGCCTTGTCAAGATGATCATGCGCTTGACGGAGAAGATCCACTTCCTCCGTCCTCCTTTCCCGCACGACCTCAGCAGCCACGGCCTTGCGATGCCGGCGTGCTACCTGGATCGCCGGTAACTAGTTGAATCGCTGCATGATGAAAAGTGATCTTCATAAGTGTGCACGTATCGAGATTACATGTTTTTTCTCTTGAAAGATACCACTCATATAGGCTACTGTGTTCCATATATTCATAGATCAGAAGCTTTGACTCGGAGCTTGATATGCAGCCAAGAAACTTGATGTTGTTAACATGTCGGATAGATCCAAGAGTCTCAATTTCCACTTGAAACTGCTTTTCGAGCATATCATGTTCCCTGAGGCGATCCCATAATTTCTGGACAGCTATAACCTCGCAGTTGGTGTTATCAAAGCAGATCTTGTATACCTTTCCTGAGCCACCACTGCCAACAAGGTTTCTGTCTGTGAGTCCAGAATGAATGTCTTGAACATTGTAATTAGGGGTTTTGAAAGTTGTCAGCTTCCACTGTGGAGATTGAGCAATATCTTTCAGCCATGTGAGGAATGCCCTAATCTTATTGAAACCAAACAGCCCTGTGCACATGAGAATGGTTGAACCTAGGGTCAGGAAAATGATTAGAGACCTCAAGTGCTTATCTTCTCTGATACACATAGGAAGGTTTCCAAAATGGTTTGAGGAACATAGAGTGGGATTCGATAGAAAGCTATATTTGAACCTTTTAGTCTAGAAAGGAGGTGGAATCTGGCCACTCGGTTACTAGAGAGATCAAGGACGCCTGGGTTCAACTGTGCCAATTTTTCTGGTATTAGACCAAAGAAGTTGTTCTCAGAGAGGTCTACTATATAGACCGTCTATTGGCTTCCCAACTGTGTCTAGGATCTCCCCAGAGAGGTAGTTTTTGATAAGGTTGAGCTCTATGAGGGACGCTAGGCACCAAATCCTTGAAGGTAGCAACCCTGATAGCTTGTTTTGAGCGAGAGTCAGGAGCTACAGCAGTGCATGATCAATGAGGTTTGCTGGGATTTCACCAGAGATCAATTTGTTTGTTGCCGACAAGGAAGATAAATTGTCAGCCGATGTTGGTAATCTGCCAGAGAATCTGTTGGTGCTGATATCAATTGTTGTAACATTTGGACCTAATTCACTCAGCAGTGAGGCAGTGAGAGCATTCGCCTGGACCATGACGGTGGTTAGGTTCGGGAACAACCATATACCAGCTGGAAACCTGCCTGTAAAGTGGTTTGCAAACTCCTACGGGTCGAGAGAGATGCTGGAAGCTCACCAGATAAACTGTTATCAAACAAAACAATGTCATACAGGGTTGATGGAGCTGCCGGCGCAATCGAGCTGTCGGAGTGCTCCTGTATCAATCTCCGAACACACACACGAGCTGGAACACAAGGACTTGGTACTGCCGGAGAACTGAGTAGTTTTTTTCCTTTTTATTGATCAGCTATTTATAAACAAGCTAATAGCTAACTGCCTAAACTAGTGCGCCATGACCTCAAACAACCGTGCCATCCCACGGCCTCAAACCACGACGCACACGACTCTGAAAAAACGGAAAGAGCGTGGGCGCTGCATGAACACATCACAGCGTCAGGCCTCCCATGGACGCGCACGGCCACGAACTGACCACGCTCACTAGCTGAAATGAAAAAAAAGAAGCTAAACATGCGTGGATTATCTGACAATCTTCCCCCTAATTCATGCATTGTTCATTCAACCTTGACCACGCCGATCTGTCGGCGCAGTTCTGTGAATTGAACATGCCCAAGCGGCTTCATTAGGATGTTCACCAGTTGCTCCTCATGATCGGCCCATCCAAGCTTGATCTTTCTCTTTTCGACGCACTCCCGAATGTAGTGGTATCAAACGTCGATGTGCTTGCTTCGGTCGTGGTAGATAGGATTCTTGCAGAGAGAGATTGTGGACTTGTTGTCCACCTTAAGCATTGGTGTGCGGGGCTCCAAGTTGAGCATGTCACCGAGCAGCCGCGCCAGTCACACACCCTAACTCGCCACATTTGTCGTGGTTTTGTATTCAGTTCCACAAGTTAACAGCGCTACCACCTTCTGCTTCTAGGCTTGCCAGGTGATGGGGCAGCTGCCAAGAAAGTACAACACGCTAGTCGTGCTATTGCGGTTGTCGATGTCGTCGGCCATATCGCTATCACTGAAGCCTAGTAGCTCCAGCCGCGTGTCGCGCTCCCTTGGGTAGAGGTCCCCGCAGTCGTGTGTGCCTGCGATGTATCTCAACATGTGCTTGATGGCGACCAAATGATCTTTGCCCGGATCCTCCATGAAATAGCCGACATAGCCCACTGCATAGGCCAGGTCAGGTCGGGCGTTCACCAGGTATCAGAGACTCCCGACGATGCTCCGGTATAGGGTTGGGTCGATCGCCGGTAAAGTGCTCGACTTGCTCAACTTCAGCCGCAATTCCATGGGCACATGGCTCGGATTGTAGTCCGCCAGCCCTGCCTTCTCCAAGATCTTCAATGCGTACGCCGCCTGGTTCAACGTGATGCCGCCCGCGCTCTAGCGCACCTCGATGCCGAGGTAGTACCTGAGCAATCCCAAATCGCTCATGCGGAATCACGCCTTCATCTCCTCCTTGAACTGGCCAATCTCACGAGCGCCGGAGCCAGTGATGACCAATCTCTTGGTAGGTCATGGGCTCGACAAGAGCAGCAGCTGTGAAGCCATATTGCTCAGGTGGATGAATAGTACAACGATCACGTAGATCATACCGAGGTGGAGACTTCGGAGCAGGACCGAGAAGAGACAGAGAAGAGTCAGGCTGTGGAGGATGTTGGGGACGACGAGCGTAGAAGTAAGTGATCTCACGAGGAGAAATCGCTGGAGGAGGTGGTGAACCAACTGATGGTGGAGCGGAAGGTGATGAGCGTGGAGATGATGGTGGCTGTGGCGAAGGAGCTGGGGAGAGTGGTGGTTGTATGGAGCAGGATGGCAGCGAAAGATGTGAGGATGGTAGTGGAAAAAACAAATCAGGAAGAGTCGGGGAAGAGAGAGATTGCTGAAGTGGATAGAGAACTGGTGGAAGAACGAGGATAGTAAGAATGGGAATCGTCAAAGGTGACATCCTGAGATATCCTCATCCCACGAGCAACAAGGTCATAACAACGATAACCCTTGTGCTCCGTACTGTAGCTGAGGAAAACACACTCAATTGACTGAGCAGTCAGCTTAGTGCGCTCACGAGGTGGAAGAAGAACATAGCAAACACACCCAAAGCACCGAAGGTGACTGTAGTCAGGAGGTGTGCCATAGAGACGCTCATAAGGAGTACATCTTTAAAGAACAGAGGACGATTACCTGTTAATGAGAAAGACAACTGTGGAAACAGCCTTAGCCCAGAAGTGGAGTGAAAGGTCAGAAGAGATCAGAAGAGCATGAGCAGTCTCAAAAATGTGACGATGTTTGCGCTCTACAACTCCATTCTGAGCATAAGCACCGGGACAAGAGAACTGAGCAAGAGTGCCATGATTAGCGAGATAGCGACGATGAGCATCTGAGATGTATTCACCAGCAGAGTCGGCACGAGAAGCGCAAATGATAGAGTCAAACTGAGTACGAATCATAGTAGCAAACTGCTGGTAAATGGAAAGGAACTGGCCACGAGAAGACATAAGGTAAATCCAAGTAAATCTCGAATAATCATCGACAAAGATCACATAATAGGAGTGATCTCTTTTCAAAACGAAGGGAGAACACCCCGACAAGATCAAAAGGACGCTGAGATACAGAATTACTAGAAGGATAAGGGAGTTGCAACTGTTTACCAAGTTTGCAACCCATACAATGAAGAGCAGGATCATCAGAAACAGGATCTAAGACTCCACTACCCACCAAGGTGGAAAGTCTAGAACTTGAGAGATGTCCTAGATGGCGATGCCACTGTGCAAACGTGGTGGTAGAGGAAGTACCTGATACGATGGCAGAAGAACTAGATGATTGGCTGTCTAAAGTAGCATAAGGAAGACGCAGCCAATCAAGCTCCCAAAGGCGCTGAGAGTCATGACGCTTAGGACCAGTCCCCACCAGAAGCCCAGAACGAAGATCCTGAACACAACAAGTCAGCCTCAAGAATGATACGACAGCCATGATCAATGATCTGACCAGAAGACAAAAGCTGCAGAGTGAGTTTAGGAACATGAGAAACTGTAGGAACATAAAAGGAGGAGGTAGAGAGTGTGCCCCATCCTACAACAGGAAGGGAGATGCCGTTTGCAGTCTGAACTATGAGTGGTGAGCTAGGAGACGACATAGAAGATAGACGAGCCGAATCTAGAGTCATGTGAAAGGTGGCACTAGAATTAAGAAACCATTTGGATGATATACCTGTGTGGGAAGAACGAGGTGGTGTGGAACCAGAAGCCTAAGCAGTAGTCACGGATGCTGAGGTAGAAGCTGCAGTAGTCAGACGGCGGAATAGCCCGAGGACCTCCTGCTCAACAGCAGACACCGAGCGAGAACTCGACTGAGTGAAGGGTCGACCTGACCCTGGGAGGAGCGTCCACCACAATGTGCCTGCTTGTCATGTTGCTTCTTACGACATGCCTTAGCAAGGTGCCCGGGCTTGTAGCAGTAGTCGCAGACAACACTAGAAGGGGCCCCACCACCACTAGGGAGGGTTGTGGTGTCGAAGGAGGCGGAGGCACCTGGGAAGGTGTAGGAGTCGAAGAAGGGACTCGAGCAGCCAGGATGGAGGCAGACTGCTGAACCTTGCTCACACCTCTCGCTCGAAGACGTGTTTCCTTAGCACGTAGCTCAGGCATCGCCTCATCAAGCGATGGGCGCTAACGATGTGTCAGTAGCTGTGATTTGACAATCTTAAACTCATGGCGAAGCCGGGAGAGGACTTGTGAAGCCGAAGAGTCTCTCTAACTCCTATGGCGGTCATAGCACGTGCAAGTGCCAGCCTCATAGAACTCTGCACCCAAGCTGTCAAGACGGTGCCAAACTACACGCATCTAACGGTGGAACTTCTCCACAGTGGAGTCCAACTGACGAAGTGACTGAGCCTCCTCCACAACAGCAAGGTACATCGCCTCGTTATGAATCTCGTAACTGCGACGTAGGTGAGCCCACATCAGTTGCGTAGTAGCGATGCCCTTAAGAGACATCATGAGCTCGACCTCCATGCTCGCAAACAAGATCGCCTTGGCATAGGCCTCCTCACGAAGTTAGGTCTCGTAGACGGCGAGGTCGTACTGGTAAGTCTCCATCTCAGCCTCGAAAGCGTCAATAAGTGTGATCTTGGTATCATCATCAATCTCTGGTGAGTAACTGTGTGGAGTTGGAAGAGCGGGACAAGGAGGACGTGGCCGCTCGTCGATGAGATAACCCCGCAGCTGTTGACCACTCATGTGGATCTCTATGTGAAACGCAAACTCCCCCCCAGTTGGTGCTATTGAAGAAGACTGGGCACGTGGGCCAAAATAGCACCTGGCCTCCCAGAGGATGCTATGAAGGCAGACAAGAACAGAAAGAACACACCACGTACACGGCGGATGGCAGACGCGTGCGCACACAGCACACCCCTAGCGGCGGAGTCGAGCCTCGGGCGCACGTCCACCGATCACGTCTTCTTCGACCCCAGGCAGGAGCACATGGCGGAGGGAGCCAAGTGGCGACGACAGCTTGAATCGGACAGCAGGCGACGGGCCAGGCGCGGATGGGGCGGGGGCACACGTGAGGAAATGGTGGCCGAGGCAGGCTTCACCATGGCAGCGGCGGTCTGAATCGGGACAAGTCAAGCCGGGCAGCACCGTGGCAGCAGCAGCCCGATTCGGGACTGCAAGAGGGCGTTGGATCCGGAGCAGAGGGCGTTGGATCCGTGCGGAGGGGGAAGAGAAAGGGGAGGAGAGGTTGAGTTGCCTTCACCACAGCCGGCGGTGGTGGCTCACCGGCGACTGGCCGGTAGCACGCTAACGGCGGCGGCGGTGGACTGAGGAGTCTCTAATACCATGTTGAACTGGATAACTCAGTGTATTGCTGTGCCCAAAAGGTGAGATATACAAGGTATGGGTATGGTACATGTGCAGAAAGCACCCTATACTAGAGAGTAAGTACACACTGCATATACATCTGACATGAAAAGGGGGATTAGCCATGGCAGTTACCGTAGGCTCTTGTTAGGTTCATGTATTATATGCAGTGAAGCTCAAAGACCTGCAGTCAAGGTCTACTGTTAGTGATACGTAAGTCAAAGCAGGTCTTTCATTCCATTTTTACTGACTAATTTCTTTTGGATAATTCTATCTACACAACTGGCAATCGACTACTTCGGTCCCTCTAGCTGCCAGTGACTATTGAGGGATGCAATAATTGTGTCTGTACCAAGAGTGAAGACTCAACTATAGCCACCTGATCAGTGTGTCCTTGCTCACACAGTATAGAAAAATAAAAATTGTTTGTGCCAAAATATTCTGAAAAAAAGATATACCTTAGAACAGAAACTATGTCTCAATTTGAGCAGAGACCAGGTGTCTATCATTTTTGCAAGGTATCTAGCAAGTTAAGGGTATTGTTTGTAGATTCTTTGGAAGGAAAGTTGGTAATGGGGAATCTACTAGTTTTTGGGAAGATTTGTGCCTGGGTGGGATCACATTAGGTACCCAATTTCGAATGCTATATTTTTTCGATAAAGGAAGTTTTATTATCTATTATCGTTATAACAAGGAGATACAACTGCATAAGAGTTCACTCCTGATTTCTGCGCCATCAAGATGTACACAACCCGAAAGACAAGTACGAACACAAAAAAACAAAACTAAACAGACTCTCATTTGATGGGTGGAACTCGAAGCTGGCAGTATTATTGTGGTAGGCTCATGATCCGAAGCCTAGAACCCTATCCACGTTTGGCGAAGAGCGCTCTGATCGCTTGCTCCAGTCGCATACATGCTTCAACTACCACTTCTTGTGAGTTCGTCTACTGAAGCACACACCAAGTACGGAGCCAGTGTGTACATGCATATATAACCTGCAAAGGAGATGAAATTTTTCGCTTATTAAAATAATATCATTTCTATATAGCCTAGTGACCATCATAACGCCGTCTCTCCAGCCAGCATAAATGCTTTTAATCTATTACTTAGGCCTCGTAGCCAATTTTCCATCATATGAGATACGTTGCGGGGTCGGTAAAGGTTTATAGCAGTTTGGATGATGAACCATGCGAAACGGGCGAATTGGCAATCAAAGAAGAAATGCTTAATTGTCTCATTTTTGTGACAAAAGCAACACTTTTGACTCCCTTTCCATTTTCTTTTTACTTGGTTAACCTTGGGCAGTAGAACTTCTTGTTGGAGATACTAGAGGAAGATTTTGATTTTAGTGGGTATTTTCAACTTTCATATATTTTTATTATATTCGTTGTATCGATAAATTTTAGTGCCTGATATAAGTAATTCACCGAGAATTGTTCGTTTTTTTTGGTCAAAATCCATTTCACTCATCCCGTTCTTATGTGATATTGATGTCGCTTAGTTTTATCAAAAGGCTGTTCCAAGCTAGCAATTCTGGCCCGTTTAGATTCCGCCGGAATACAATATTCACATGAGGTGGATGTATCGTTTGGACCACTGTTTTTTTCTTTATGTCTCACTTCGCAGCTGGAATGATGAGTGAAGCATCATCTGCTCCACTTTGGTACCTTCATTCTCAAAGATGGATAACAAATCAGATTCTTGGAGGACACACTATGGTGAGTTACATCATTCCAGCTGAGAAGTGAGAATCCCCTTCTTTCTATTGGACCTGAGATAAAGATCTTGTTCCCAAATATATGTTTCTTAATAATTCTTGCCATCTGTCATCCTCATTAAACACTTTAAATAACTATTTACATAGTAGAGATATATTTCCTAGGCTATATACCTCACATTTTCAAAGAATATCACTGCGGTGTAGGTTTTTGAGGAAGGTTGGGCTCACATTCAGTTTCACTGGCACTATGGCGGATACTATGGTAATATGGGCAGTTGCATACGGGTGTTCCAAAGATCAAGATAAAGTAATGTGGATGTTGGGTTCCAAAATAAAAAATTTCTACGAATCCTTTTACATTGCTCTGAAAATGAATTTTCAGTTCCCTTATAAGTTTGTTTGGAAAACCAAATCGCCATAAAAAAATAAAGTTTTCCATTGGTTGGTGCTGAGGAACAGCATTAATAAAGAGATAACTTATTTCGAAGAGAATTGTACTGTAGTAACCATTGTGAATTCTGTAGTAACTTATTTCAAGCACTAGTTCTTTAGAAGCCCCATGGCTAAGTTTGTTTCATTGTTTGGTTTGCTATTCACCGCTTTTGTCCTGAGCAGTATTCCTGGCAAATGTCTACAAACTATTCGGTGGTTGGTTACAACGATTTCCTAAAGAAACAGATGAACTTACTGATTGCGTGTAGTGTGCCGTTTTGTTGGACTATATGAAAAAACCCCAATGCTGATTGTTTCAAACTAAAGTTCCACAAAAGATCATGTTTTACTTTTCCTTTTGAATTCATCACTGGATTAAATCATGGGCGATCCTGCAGAAAGAAGACCCAAGGTATTACGCGAAGGAGCTCGACAATTGCGTGAAATGGAATTCAAGATTGCTGAGGTCCAATGTGGATGGAACTGCGCTAGAAAGGCGATCCAAGTATGAACTTTGTTGGGGAATGTGGCTCATATTTGTCTGCTTGGTTCTTGTTTCGGCTGCTGCTTTGAAACTTTTGCTTCTGGGACGGTGCCTGCTGTGTCCATCTGTTTCTTGTCTGTTGTGCTCTAGACTCTGTAAGAACCTTTTGTTTCTGATTTTGCTAACTGAAATCAGGGAAACTACCTTCAGTTAGGAAAACATATATTCTTTTGACATCTTAAATTCCATGAATACCTGTTCATTTTGTAATACGGATATGATAGAATATTACTCTGGATGCCGCTTTTGAATTTGAAAAAAAATATCTGTTGATGGTGCATATGCACTAAGTACATCAATTGATTGTGCTGTTGATGGTTTTGTTGAAATAAAAGTGAATGACCTATATTTCCCTATAAACTTAGGTTTTTAGTGAGTTGGTTAGTGTATACAGTATAATATAGTATCAAAGCCAGATGTCTCAAGTTCGAGTACTAACAAATGCTATTAAACAAAAAATTACAACTGACTCTTATTTTCACGTCAGAAGCCTGAGAAAGTGTTGAAATATAAGTGAATTACCTACCTTTTCCTATAAGTTTAAGCTTTTGAGTGAGTTGGTTAGTGCATACAACTCATAAGGCTGGAGGAGAGCCGGGTCCGTCCGGGGAATTGGAAGAGAGGCTATGTTAAGAAGAGTAACATGTTGTTGCGTCCTTAAAAGAAAAAGAAAATATAGTTCTGATACTATGTTAAGAAGAACAATATGTATTCAATGGTCGTCTTATAAGGGCAACATATAGATTACATAAGAGAAACCCTATAATTAAAAGATTATCATAATAACCTTGACTATTATAACTTTAACTGGTTTATTATTCTGACAGATATGTACTTGAGAATTGCAGTTTGCTCAAGAGTTGGACCACCTCTACATGAAATAGCTAAGCAGCGTGGTTAGCGAGCCATGTTAAATCCTTGAAGGTATTCAATAGCACAAAGGAGGATAAAGGTAATACGCCTCACAGATTCTTGCAGTTGTCAATTGGGAAAATACAGTTGCATAATTAACAGTTGCCTTGTTGGTTTTAGGGAAATTCCATGGAGTAAGGCTCCAGTATAAAGCACATTCAACTCCATAGCTGAGCAGTCACTCTGATTTAGATGGTCCAGTCCTCAAATTCATCACTGACTAGTGAGTACCAGTGCACCTTTTTTTTGTTTCTTTTTTGTTTTTCATAGGAAAACCGGCAGGTGCTCTGCCTTTTCATTTAAATATTTATTTTAGATTGTAGTTGTAAACCTTGTTGATGTGACTTTGAAGTTTGGCGGTTGGGGTGCACAACTAATTCAAGAACCCAGAGAAGTTGAGAAAATTAAATCGAATCAAAATTCAGTAAGTTCTTTAGAGATCCAAAGAAATCTACCGGCATGCTCCAGATCTCCAAACGTCGACATTGCATTTTTCCAGCTCGTGTTCATTGTTTCTTGTCCCTTGTTCAGTTTTCTCAGTTCGTGCGGGCCACCGGATTTGTTCTTTATGCAGGACAACCTTCCCTACTTCGAAAAAACGGCACCATGTCACAGTCATCACAACTCACACGGCGAGTTCGCTTCCTGTGCCATCATGTCCTAGTGAGCATGCAGTACAGCAGTAGATAGTCCAAGCCGCCCACTAATACTGGCCTTTCCAGAGATTGTGCGGTCTCCTATCCAAAGTTTCGGAGAACTGAAAAGCAGCTCAGGATTTTTGTTACTATATACTACTACATGCTTCCTGACAGTGTTATCTTGGAGTAACTTATTAGCTATTTTTCTCCGTCACACCTTTTACCTTTAGAGCCATGCTAACAATTCATGCTCAAATCTGCTGAATTCACATAGCATTACAAGTTAACAGCCAGTAAAATTGCAGAAAAGAAAGGGGTTATAATGAGCCATATCTGCACTCAGTCGAAGCAAACTGTGGTCGTAAACCAAACGAGATAACTCATTATATACCACTGGGCCTATTTGCATGTCGTAATTTTCAAAAACCATGGTAATGAGAAACTGGAGCTTTAGAAATCAGAGTAACACAATACCACGGTTTAGAAGAAAAAAGAAGTCCTAAGTGGAGTTTCTAAAACTCCAAAAGAGAACACCCACACTTTTAACAATACTATGGTTGTCGAAACTACAAGATTTATTACATAGAAACACCCCAAGTTTTCTAAAACCAAAGTATTTTGTAAAGCCATAATATTTTTTCAAAACTCCACAAAAAAAAAACTTAGCATCCAGGGCATGAATAACTCAGACTCCAACCATTTTCCGTTGGATTCAAGCCCTTAGGGATCACTCCAAGAACTTGCGTTCGTGCCTCATGGGAGATCGGCTTATGGTACAGCTGCTAACTTACAGCCCCCTGGTCCTAGATAATGCATAATAATTTACTGTACTTGTACTAGCTCGGGATCTGAAGGACTGAGGATCTTTCAGCTGTGAGGTCAGCAAAGGCGGACCTCTTCCAAATTTCTGCATGGATGAGCTAGCACTAGCAGTAGCTATGTACTCTGCAGTACAGCCGAATTGCTCTTGCAGGATGCATGTCTGACTAAACCACATGCACCACGAAGTTACCTCCTGTCCTCGTCGTCGTCGGCCCACCTGCCGGAGTGCGACATGCTCCGTCGCCGGCTGCCTTTCTTCTTCGCCTCGAGGAGCGGCGCACCGCCACCCTCGTAGTACGTCTCGCACGCCTCCGCCTCGGCGGATATCCGGTCGCACCGGATGAGGTGGTGCAGGACCTCCTTCATGGACGGCCGATCCCGGGGGTTCTCCGCCGTGCAGATCACGCCGAGAGTGAACACTGACAGAATGTGCTGCTGCATGTAGACAGGGTCCCGGATGGTCTCGTCGACGACATCATTGAACGGAGCACCTTTCTGGTACCGGCGCCACGCCCATTCGGCCAAGTTCAGGTCGGCGCCGCTGTCGTTCGCGACCTTGCCGGTTGTCAGCTCTAGCAGGACGACGCCGAAGCTGTAGATGTCCACCTTCTCGTTCATCTTTCGCCTGTACCCATATTCTGTGAAATTGGTACCGATCAGTTAGCGTTGCAGTTACAAATTCTCACAAATTGAATGGCTGTCATGTTGATTGGGAGCTGAATTTAAGTTTCTCACCTGGAGCCATGTACCCGAATGTCCCGCCAATGGCTGACACGGACTCGGGCTCACCGGACTTGACAAGTATCCGAGAGAGCCCAAAGTCGGCGATCTTGGCGTGGAAGTCTGGGTCAAGCAGAATGTTGCTGGACTTGACGTCGCGGTGCACGATGGCCTGCGCGCAGTCGAGGTGCATGTAGGTGAGCCCCCTGGCCGCATCGATGGCGATGGACAGCCTCGTCGGCCAGTCCAGCGGCGCGGGTGCGCCCTCGCGATCCCGGTGGTGCAGCCACCGGTCGAGGCTGCCGTTCTCCATGTACTCGTAGACGAGCAGCTTGTCTTTCGGGCTGGAGATGCAGCAGAGCAGCTTCACGATGTTGTTGTGCCGGATGTTGCCCAACACCTTCACCTCCGACTCGAACTCCTTGTCCAGTTTCGCTTCCATCTTCCTTGTGTTCCATATCCTCTTGACGGCCACCATCCTGCCGCCGTCGCCGACGCCGCCCTCCACGTCGTGGCCGCGGGAGCCGAGGTGGATGCGGTACACCTTGCCCGACCCGCCGCTGCCGATCACGTTCTCCTCGCGGATGTTGCTGAGCACGTCTGACTCGGTGAAGTTGAGCCGGGTGAACGCCGTCATCTTCCAGTCGGTCAAGTCGTGGGCCTCGTGGCTGTCCTTCCGGCGCTGGAAGATCAGCCAAGCGATGCTGACGCTGCCGGCGAGGACAATGCCGGCGAGCATCGAGAAGAGGATGATCAGGCCCTTGGACAGCTCGTCGTGGGCGCCCCTGCCTCCGCCTGGACACGTTGGGAGGTTTGTGCCCGAGTCCGCCCTGGCGCAGAGCCGGTTGCCGAGGAAGCTGCGGTCGTACGCCGGGATCTGCAGCGAGGCAGGCACCTCGCCAGTGAGCTGGTTCGATGACATGTTGAGCAAGTTGAACACGTTGCTTATATCCGACGGTACGCTTCCGGTGAGCTCATTGTCGGACAAATCAAGCATCGTCAGCGTTGGAAGCAGCCCGATGCTGCCCGGCGGTATCACACCGGATAAGCGATTGCCGCTCAGGTCGAGTGAAGTGAGCTTCTGCAGCAGCTTGATTGATGTTGGTATGGAACCAGTTATCCTGTTTCCAGGCACCGACAAATCGGTAAGATTGGCGAGCTTGCTCATGTCAGACGGCAATTCGCCGGTGAGCCGGTTGTTCTCCGCATGGAATACTCTCAGTCCCATCGCCGACGTCGGGAAGGAGCCAGAGAATATGTTGTTCCCCATCTCAATCCGTGAGATGTTGGAGGATATCTCGGCCGGCAGAGTGCCCATGAAGCTGTTGTTCTGGATCATCACCAAGGTCAGCTTCGGGAACGACCATATCTTCGCCGGGAAGTCCCCGGAGAAACGGTTGTTGTAGAGCATCAGGTTGTTAATCAGGACGCAGTCCCCGAGGTTCGCCGGGAGCTCACCGGAGAAGCTGTTGTTGAAGACCACAATATCGTAGAGCTTCCCGTTGGCGCAGAGCGTCTCCCGCAGCGGGCCGGAGAGGTTGTTGTTAGACACCTCGAGGTTACCGAGCGGCGAGTGCTTACCGAGCTCCGGTGGGAGCTCGCCGGAGAGCTGGTTGTTGAATATCCGAATGTCACTGAGCCTCGGTAGCAGCCCGATGCTCGCCGGAATCGTGCCGGCGAACTGGTTGTTGAAAAGAAACATCAGGGTCAGGTTCTTGAGATTTCCGAAGGCTTCCGGTATCTCTCCGGTGAGCTGATTATTCGACACGTCAAGCTCAATCAAGTTCACGGCGGTGACGTTGCGTGTGAGCTCGCCGGAGAGGTTGTTATTGTACAGGTAGAGGCGCTGGAGCTTCCCGCGCTGCCACACCCAAGCCGGGATCGCGCCGGTGAGGTTGTTCAATGACATGGAGAGGAACGTGAGCTCCGTGAGGCTGGAGAACGCCTCCGGGATCTCTCCGATGAGATTCATGCCGCCCATCCAGAGAAAGGTCAGCTTGGTCAGCTTGGCGAACTCCCGCGGCACGGGCGCCAAAGCGAATGGGTTGTTGGCCAGCGTGAGCCGCTCGAGACCGGCGAGCTCGCTAATCTCGGCCGCCGGGTACGCGCCAGTGAAGTGGTTGGTGTCGAGGAGCAGGGACTTGAGCGCCGTGAGCCGCGTGACCGCCGCCGGCACAGCGCCGGAGAAGCTGTTGGTGGAGAGGTTGAGGTGCTCCATCGCCGGCGAGAGGCCGTCGATGTCGTCCGGGAGGGGCCCGGCGAAGCCGTTGTTGGAGAGGTCGAGGAAGCGGAGCTGCGCGCAGGCGTAGAGCGCGGCGGTGGGGAAGGCGCCGGTGAGGTTGTTGTAGGAGAGATCGAGGCGGGTGAGGTTCTTGAGCGCGCACACGGACGGCGGGACCGGGCGGGTGAGGTTCAGGCGCTGGAAGGAGAGCTCCGTGACGACCCGGACACCACCGCCGGTGGCGACTGCAGCGCACGTGACGCCGGTCCAGTTGCAGGGGTTGGCAGCAGCGGCGGGGTCCCAGGACGAGAGCTGCGGGGGGTTGCCCCAGTCCTTCTTGATGGCGAGCAGCGTGTCGCGGTCGCCGGCGGCGGCAGGCTGGGAGCTGCCCACCCCGGCGAGGAGCAGCAGGAGCAAGACAAGCAGAAGGGGGAAGCAGCAGCAGGTGCTCGACCCTGACATTATTCTACTCGGAAGCTTCGTCGGCGGTGAGCTGAGCTGAGGTGGGGAGAGACGGAGGGAGTGAGGCTTCTCGAGTGATGAATGGAGCTCGAGTGGCTGTTATACGTGCGAAAATAGGTCGTCAGTCAACGGGTCAAAGTCTTCGCGCTACCGATTAGTGGCGGTGGGGTCGGAAAGGACGGATTAGTGGAGCTGACGGATGGACCCTATCGATTTTGTTCTCTCTGTCCAACTGTCTGTTAGTGCCGAGCGACTTATGTCCTGTTTGTTTTCTGTTTTTGATTTTAGTTCGGTTAGAAGTTAGAAGTTAGAAATTAGAATAATTAAGTTCTGGAAAATTAGATTTTAAGAAGTCAGAAGATTATTTTTGAGGAAAATAAACTAAAACTGAAAAACTCGCTAAGAGATGTTTTTTTAGAAGCTATGTGCTGAGAAGTCAGAATTTTGTTATAGAAGCCAATAAACTATTTTAAAAATAACTTTTTAGACAAATTAAAATCACAACTTTTTAAAAAAACCCAAAAACAGAAGGTCAAATAAACGAGACTTAATTTATCTCAATCCTCCTATTTGCTCTTTTTTTTTTCCTTGTGTTTTCTGTGACTATGACTGTAATAGTGCAATGTAATACTTCTTCCATTTCTTTTTTCAAGGCATATTAGCATTTGATAAAGTTTTTCAAAGTATACTTTGGTCATTAATTTTTATTTTAATATATTATCAATTGCTACGAAACCAATATCTTAGTAAAAGATTTGTGAAATACGAATCTATTGGTATATATTTTTATATAAAAAATATGTATAATTTAATTAATTGTTGACCAAAATTTACGAAATTTGATAGTATTTGTTGAATCCTACTAAGCCTTGTATTTTGTTTTGATGGAGGGAGTATACGGCGAAATTTTTGGTGCAAACTTCAAGCTGTGTGCAAACGTGCAAACTTCGGCTCTAGACTACTCGCTCTGCATCCAATGAAGAGCCTTCATCCCACCATCTCACTCGCCAGATTTGCAAAAAACCCCTCGTTCCTTTTGACGTTTCGCGATTTTGTCCTCCCTCTTCCCGCCAGCACCAAGCCCGCAGTCGCATTTCCTAATTCTACCGGGCTCCTCCTCGGTGGTGTGGAGTGGATACACCGTCAGGCTCCTCCTCAGTGGCATGGTGTGGATTGAACGACGATGGGATCAGATGTGATGGCCTTAGTGACGACAGAGTCTAGCACGACGGCCATAGTTGATATGGCTAGAGGCGCGTCGGCCACTGGTGAGATAGCCACATGTGAGAGATGGCCAGAGGCACGGTGCGACCACAGGCAAGGTGGCCACTAGCACGACTCCCTGGATATTGACGGGCACGACGGCCACAAGCGTAACACCCTAGATAGCGACGGGCATGACGCCTTCATGCTCGGCGCTGACGCCCTCGACAGAGAGTTGTGCTCGTAGTCAGTATGCCTCGGCGCCGAGGACACCCTACACCTACACAACAAAATGCTTCTGCAAGCTGGCGCACTGACTGTGTTGCAGGTAAAGCATAAAAAGAAAACAAAATAAATTTGATGGCTTGCTTTGCTACTTCCAAAAGCGCCTAGGTGATGCTTCAGCACAATTTTCTAGTTTCTAGTTTCAGCACAATATCAAGCTGCAATGAGACTGATGGCAGGAAGTCGGTTGATCAATCAGGTTGTAGGTGATGCTTTAAGTGGTTTCCTTTTAGTGCATGCAATTTTGCAGTATAATGGATGGTCATTTCAGAGGTGGTGTGAACTATACAGTGATGTATTTTGAAGCTAGTGGTAACATACTGCTGCTCTCTTTTTGATGCTTACATCAACCTGTTCAATTTGCTACAGAGTTCTCACTTTGTTTTCATGAAACCGGAATTTATATTTGACAACATGAATCTGAGCTTGACAATCTCAGCTGAACAAAATATGCTGTAAACTGGAAATTATATTAACAACATAATCTTCAATTTACAACATGACAATCTCAGTTTACAACATGAATCTAGCTGACAACATAACATTCTCAGTTTGACAATCTCAGTTTACAAACAATCTCAGTTGACAATCTAGCTGTTGTCCCCAAATGTACATGTACTCAGGGAGGAGGAGGCTTGCTCTTTCTTTGGTTCCCAAGGCTGGTACTTGAACAATAATGCTATGACAAAGGTTTAACAGACTTGCACAGGTTCGATGTCGCATGGAATATAGTGAGGTGCGCCCCATTAAGATAAGCTTCCAACTGTAAACAGCGAGTTCAATTAGGTTTATATTTCCACATAACCACAATCAGGAAAAACAAGTAAAAAACTAATCAACAGTGATGAATCGAAGCTCAGCACAGTTTCTAACTTCCATTCTGTATTGATTTATGGGTACTTTAGTCAGATACATCCACACAGCTATGGGTTAGTCATATATATCCACACTGATCAAGCGCATAGGATGAAATAAGGCTACAGAAAAAAAATATAAACATGGGTACAAAAGAAACATCAACTAAAGCAGGCGGCCTAAATATCATTCCACATGAACAGGAACTTACGAGTTCTACAACGGTGTACTTTAAAATTCCAAGTAGCCGGTAAATCTGCTGGGGTTGCATGGTATCCTAGCGAGTAGCAGGGCGAGTGATCCTATGTCACTGATCACATAATTCACAGGTGCCCCAGCACAGGCCATGGAGTCACTTCATTGGCAGAAAGCATAGGCTTTATGATCGGAGTTTGCCGCACCATCGTGATGGATTCCTTCAGCGGGATGCTTGGCTCTTGAATTGGGATGCCTTCTGCAGAGGTGTGAAAGTTCAAGATGAAAGGGGCAAATCAGCAATTGAGAATATAGCATTGCAAAGTGCATACAGAGCTAAGCAATAATGAGTTAGAACATCCCAACCATATTCCCTTTATTTTGTTCCTTTTCTGATTCCCTTCTCCGTTCCTATTCCTTTTATTTTCTCTCATCTCCAACAGTTTCTCTTCGAGGAGAATCGCGAAGGGAAAGGAGAGAATCCTATTCTGAAAGGAATGACTTTAGGAATCCCTTCCTGACAGGAACCGTGAAGGAAAACTGTTAGAGCGCTGAAGAGAACGAAAATCCCTTCACGACGCGAATCTGGATCGTGAAGAGAATCGGTTGGGTTTAGTCTTATGTAACGAAAATTGGAACAACATGAATACTATCATTTTGAGTGTTTAATCCCAACATTCCAATCAAAGATCATTTGAAATGTTAATTTATCATCTGCATTTCAGATGTCACAGGAATGGTTTTTGCACTGCCATGCGTTTCATCACCAAGTCTTAACCCGTCGTAGCAGTAGAAGCAACCACAAATGCGCTTGTGGAAGTAGCAAAGCAAGCCCATCGAATTTCTTTTGTTTTCTTTTATTCTTTATTTGCAACACAGTGAGTGCGCCAGCTCGCAGGAGCATTTTGTTTGCAGGTGGAGGGTATCCTCGGCGTCGAGGTGTACTGACTGCGAGCGCAACTCTTCGTCTAGGGCGTTGGCGCCGAGCATGAAGGTGCCATGCCCATCGTTGTCTAGTGTGTCATGCTTGTGACCGTCGTGCCCGTCGCTGTTCCGCTGCTCCTCTGGCCATCTCACCAGTGGTCGGCGCGCCTCTGGCCATCTCACTTATGGCCGCCGCGCCAGACTCCGTCGCCATCGAGACCATCACATCTGATCCCATCACCGTCCAATCCATACCATGCCGCTAAGGAGGAGCCTGATGACGTATCCACTCTACACCACGAAGGAGGAGCCCGATGGAATTTGGAAATGCGGCTATGGGCAGGGTGCCGGCGGGGAGAGAGAGGACGAAATCACGAAACATCAAAAAGGGACGAGAGGGTTTTTGCAAATCCGATGGATGGGATGGTGGGATGAAGGCACACCGTTGAATGCGGGGAGCAAGTGGTCCAGAGCCAAAGTTTGCACGGTTGCATACAACCGGAAGTTTGCATCAAAATGTTCGCCTGGAGTATACTCCACAGCTGCGATGATAAGCCTTCAGAGTTCAGACAGTGCTGCTGACTTTTGTATCCAGTGACTTGGTAACTGAACAAGTGACGTGGCATTTATCCATCCATTCACTGCGTGCGTAAGCAACGGAACAGCTTCTCATGAGTCATGTCATCATCTATTCATAAGCCAAAAGGGGGAAAAATATGTCCGCGTCGAGCGGCATATTTAACTCCATGTTTTTGTAAAAAAGAATGTATGGTGCTTGACAGAACGTATAATTTATCACCAAGTGATTAGTTTGGTGTTAAGATTAGACCCACTGTACCAGTCAATAACCTGAATTTCGTCGGATCACCCTCCTACCGCCCAATTTATTCTTCATTCCTTAACCTCCTTTCTCCTCGTTGGCAAGCTTTGCGCCATCTCACCCTTCTATCGTGTCTCTATCGGTGCCCTCACCGTCTCTAGTCGTCCACTCCTTTACTAATCTATCTCTTTTTTGATACCTTTGCTGCCGATCCTGCTCATTACTCTTATGGCACCCGCTGCTCTAGTGGCCCACCACTACCTCGTCACACCACCGATCCGATCATCAGCCTCTGACTCCCTCTATTCCTAGGAAACATGATGAATCCTGAACTCTAATCTCTTGTCCTTGCTGGAGCTCATCGATGATGAAACAGATCGGGTCGGATTTAATGGAGAAGAAAGGGTCAGATCTCACTGAAGTTGGAGAGAAATGTGAAGAGGGAGGGAGAGAAAAAAATTAGGTGAAAGAGGTGACTAAACACCCATGTAAAATTATAGGAAATTCCTAAGATTGTGTATGATGATAGTTTCTTGTTCTTCGAGAAAAACTGTCATTATTTATCATTTGACTAAAGTGAAAATGACAGCAAATTGAGGAGTACCGGGTGTCCAAGAGGTACAGAGAACGATGATCAAAAGCCTTGACGTACGGATAAAACTATACTCCTTGTGACTCTGCCTTTGTTTATTTATGTACGATTGCAGGTGGATCATGTGGGCAACTGGATTAAGCAGTATCGAGATGCGCTTCTAGTGGTTTTAATTCCACATCAATTTTTATTATCTCAATAAAAAATGACCTGATCGTGATTGGAGTTCTAGGTTTCCAATGGAGAACTGACCACTGTTGGAATTAATTTTGGCAAACACCGAACGTATCCTAACTAACGACCGAGAGATGAGAAGAGTCTTGTCTCCATACATACCACGACCGGAGGTGTAACCAATGTATGGTTATGTTCTCAAGTCAAGCAGCATCATATAGATAAGGGGGTCAGGCGCCTAGCGGACTTATCCATCCCGTAAGGTTCTAAACACCCTAACAACTCCTTCCCGATCCTAACATGGCTCTGAATCGACTCGAAGACCACCACCGCCATCGCCTCTAGCTTCACCGATCAAGACTCCTTCACCAGCACATACTACTGCATCAAGCCAGCGACAACCATCTACACCGACTTCTTCGTCAAGCCGACGATCATCTACATCTCAGAGCCGATGTCTACATCGACGTTGTCGGTGTATCAGGAACCGGGGGTCTCTAAGTCCCGAGACCAGGCCGACCGTCCGCCACGTGTCACCATCCCGCGAGGTCCCCCTGCAGGATGAGGAAAATCTAAGTTCCAGGAGAAGGTGCTCGGGGCCACAGCCTCTGGTTCCTGAGCACCCCAGTTCCCCGATGACCCGCAGAGTCCAAGTACCGGGAAGAAAGTGCTCGGGAAGGTGCCCGCTCGCCCCCAAGTACCATAGTCCCCCGATGGGCCAAACAACCAAGTGCTCGGGAGAGAGTGCTCGGGGCTGCACGTGGTGGCCCCCGAGCACTCGGTTCCCCGAAGGATCTACAGAAGGGCTCGGGAGAGAGTGCTCAGGGCTGAACGTTGCAGCCCCCGAGGACTCGGTTCCCCGAAGATTCTACAGGAGTGCTCGGGAGAGAGTGCTCGAGGCTGCACGTGGCAGCCCCCGAGGACTCGGTTCTCCAAAGGTTCTACAGGAGTGCTCGGGAGAGAGTGCTCGGGGCTGCACGTGGCAGCCCCCGAGGACTCGGTTCCCCGAAGGTTCTACAGGAGTGCTCGGGAGAGAGTGTTCGAGGCTGCACGTGGCAGCCCCCGAGCACTCGGTTCCCCGAAGGTTCGCGCAAGATCACCCGACGCCCCGACGACCCGGAAGGACCCGTCGGCGAGGTGTCAGCCAGTCAAAGGTCCGAAGCTGCATTTAATGGGCATGCGCGGCCTGACATCTTGACATCCTGACATTCCCAACTGCCCACGCCGCAGTGTCAGTCCCTGCCATGCTTTGGCAGAGGGGCATGGGTCCATTAATTGCACGGGTCCCGTCCCGTATCATCCGGGGTATCTCGGGATAACGTTGCCAGGATCAAAGCATTCCGCCTACCACCTTGCCCTGGCAGAAGAACAAGACAGGGTGGGCGCGTCGGGTGCCTCTGTGGCCGCCCGGTGGGCCCTCTCAACGGCGCCAGTTAGTCCACAGTGACGGGTGGTCGGATGCGCGCCGTGTTTTTCCACCGCCCTTGTCACTTCGCCCGGACGGAATGATGACGCTTTTCTCCGTGGCGTCTTGGAACTCGCGCCCCCTCTTTCCCATTTGGGGTAAGTCGAGGTCGGCGTGTGTATAAAAGGAAGGGATGGATAACCAGGAAGGCACCCCCGAAAAACTCAGAGACATCCCCACACCCCTAGAGTAACAGAAAGACCAAAAGAAACGACCAAAAAAAGACTCAGAACCACCGAGAGAGCCCCAAGGTAACCGAAAGATCGATCCGAGATCAAGTAACCTGAGAAAAAGAACACTACAAGCAAGTTCGAGTAGACCTAGAGCAAGGAAGCCTCAAGCTCTCTGTTAGACAATACACCCTTGTAACTAGGCATATCCTTGAAGGATTCCCTTCAAGGAAGGATATTGCATCCACACAGGAGTAGGGTATTACGCCCCCGTGCGGCCCGAACCTGTCTAAACCCCGGTGCATTTATTTCTTTTTGCACTAGGTCGATCATCCCCCACCACCGGCCGTTGCATTTATTTCCGCTTTCATTTATTTCACCGACGAACTCGTTCTGGATCATCCCCCCGGCCGAATCTTTAAAAAGGGGTCTCTCGGGATCCCTGCGACAGGAGTTCATCCTCCGACAGCTGGCGCGCCAGGTAGAGGGGAATATCCCTGAATTTGTTCGTTTGCTCTCTTCCAAGGAAAAGATGGCCGGTGGGCACCGTCTCCAGCGTTCCGGCTCCACTTCCAGTGACGGAGCGCTGCCCGACGCCCAAGAGGGCCCAGTCGCTGCTGCGTTCCAATAGCGGCCACTATCCACGCGCGCGGTTTTTCCCTCCCAAGGGGACCAAGGCGCTGGGCCCAGCAGGGCCGCCGTCGCCGCTGCTGATGCACTTTCCAACCCCCAGCAGGAGGTCGAGACCCCGGCCGCCAGGTCCGCCTCTGGACAGCGTCGGGTGCCGCTTCGGCACAGACTCGCGTTCAGCGAGGCCAGCCTGGGGAGCGTGCTGCTTGCAGCGCATGCTCTCCTCAGGCACCCGCCCGTCCAGGTGTCACACCCGGTTTAAAGACCAAAACCAGATGTAAACTATATGTATGCCAGGATCAGTTATTCATACATATAGCAACTTCATTAGTGTAACAGACACAGTGTTTCTTATTACAACGCTAGAATAATACAAAATGGCCACCCACGGGTCTAAAGAAAAGAACACCACAGCGGAAAAAGGGAACGGCACAGCTCCAAACCAACAGGCAGCCGACCGAGAGGTTCCACAAGCCTAGAACTCGGCGCCATCCTCGGGGAAGTCATCCTCAGGAAAATCTTCAAATGCGTCACCTTCTAAAACAGCAAGCGTGAGTATTTCCAATACTCAACAAGTGGGGGAAAACAAATGAATCTACTATGGTGGCTTGAGACAAGGTTTTCCTAATCTAGGGTTTCATTTGCATAAAAGCTGGTTTTTAGCCCTGAACTACGGAAACAAATTTTTATTTTAACCGAGAAAAGATGTACCAAAGGTTTTCTTTAACCTCCGGGAATTCAACCCAATTCCCAGACCAAGAAAAAACACCCACCCCGACTAATCATGCGAGGGTCCAGGCTGCTCATAACCGTGAGCACGGTTGAATATTCAGTTTGACACTCTGCAGAGTTTGTGCACTTTACCCACGAGTCGTGATCTTCTCTGTTGCCGGCACCTGATGGTACCTTACACACTTCCGGGGTGTGCGCCAAGAGATCACTACGAGGCTTTTCCAGAGAGTCTCCCAGAATACACTTGCCCACTGAGGTTTCACCGCCGTACATAAGTGGAGTAACCCTCCACCCCAGAGGCCCCCTCTTGTCCCGGGTAGAATCGGGAAGTAACCCTTCCTTATCTACACATCCGATTGGCTCATACAACCCTAGGAGAACATCTAGTTACTAGGCCAAGCCGTACCATATTGGTCTCGTGGTTGCCTTGTTTGCCATGGGTGTTCGCTCCACGAACCGGTCCTTAAAATGGTCTGGGCAAGACCTCCAATAACCCCATAAGGATATACTACCCAACAACCAAACAACCAACCATATCGGGAAAAGTACCCCTTTCTTGCCCAGAACCCCAATTATCTCCGTTGTTAACTCCCTTAACAACATTAATTTTCCATGATATTCTTCCTATATCAATTTTTAGTTCATAACTCAAGATTCATCATCCTACACGCTACATGTTCATCTAAAGCATGGCTAAGCAAAAACATGATGATCTTGTATGGATAAAGCATCTATATCCAACACTAGTATTTGCTATTCTACCCATTTTTGTAAAGCATCATGCATATTTTGAGAAAGACTACTTGATGTAAAAGCTGGGTTTGCAACATGGTCAAGACACTTGCCTTCGTCGAAGTGTTGCACAGGTCCTTCAAAATCTTCTTCTTGAAAATTGCCAAACTCCTGGACTGAATCGTCTACACGAGCACACAATCTAACATGAGAACAGTACACCAAACATTCCTAAAACTAGAGAAAAACCCTATAAACAGATTCTACACGTCGCTACGAGAATATGAGCGCAAAGATCGCCTAAATCGGAGCTACGAGCAAAAAGTTATGAGCTTTTGAAGTTCCAGGGGCTATTATGCAAATTACTTGAATTTCAGAGAATTACCGAATTGATTTTATACTGAAAATCCTATTTATAAAACAAATCCAGGGGTTTCTATAAATGTACATAGCTTTTATGAGGTTACAGAGAAGTCTAGGGGCTTAAGTGCAAAAATACCACTTTTCCCGAATTAAAACAAATATAAATCTGACTGGGTATATGGGTGATGATGTGGCATCGCTACGCGGGCAAAAAGGCTGAGGTGGCCGGCTTACAGGGCGATGAGGTGGCGATTCTTTGCCAACTGGGATTACATAGCCCACGTGTCGCAACGGAATTGGCTAGGCGAAGGGGTATTGGAGCATCTAATCTGGGCCATCCATCACGGATCCGAAGGTGGGAAACAGAGGGAGCTCGGACCGGTGGCGCAGACACGGCGGTGGCCGGCCGGCGGCGGTGGAATGGCCGGAACCGCATCGGAATCACGCAAACGGCCACGAAATGCGACGGAAAGACTTTCAAACGGAGGAGGAGCTCACGAGGAGTGCATACCGAGGCTTCACAGAGGCGGAGATAGTCCGGGTGATGGCCGGCGACGGGGAAGATCGGGCGGCGGCCTTGGAGCTCGGTGCGAAGGCGTTCGGCGGCGGGAGAGACACCGAGGAGCGTCGGGAAGCGTCGCCCGGTGTCCTGCGACACCAAAGAAGCGAAGGCTAAAGTAAAAAAAAAGGTTCAGCACGGTGAAGCAAGGCGGCGGCGAGCTTCTCACCGGTGGCAATGGAGGAGACGGCGCCGGATTCGAATCCGAGCAGAAGAAGAGGGGGAAACGGTTGCAAAAGCACGGAAAGTCACCAGGAAGACGATGGTCGGCTTAAATACGAGAGAGGGGGAGGGGATCGACCGGAATTTGAAGAAAATGGCCGGCGGCCATGGCTTTGAATAGCGTTGGTTCCCTCGCATTCAATCGAGCTATGGAGAGGGGAAACCGTCGGGGAAGAGGGAATAGGGGGCGTGGAACCCGGCAGCGGTGATTAATTGGCGAGGTAGTGCGCGGGGGCTCGAATTTGAATCGGTCGGAGGTGGATTTTGGGAAAAACGGCCGACGGCCGGAGGTGGGAGAAGCAGAGCCGCGGCTCGGGCGGAGCGGCTCGGCGCGGGCGGCTCAGCGCGGGCGGCTCAGCGCGGGGCCCACCCGACAGAGGGGGTCGGCGGAAGAGGCTGGCTGGGTGGGCGGCTGTAGGCCGGCTCGGCCGATGGGCCGGCGCGGGGGAAGGGAAGACAGCCCACGAGAGGAGGAGAAGGGGAGGAAAAATGGGCCGAGGGAGAAAGAATCGGCCCGAGGGCATTTTTCCTTTTTAGAATTTCTTTTTCCAAATGAATTTCATCAAATTTTCCAATGGGGTTTTAAAGCGGCGAAACCTAGCGAAATTTTGCAAACTTTTTCAACCCAATAAAACCTTATTGCATCTACAACGGCATGAATGCAAACAAACAATTATCCTAGGCCATGTTAATTTTAGAAATTAATTTCCTATTGAGCTAAGTTGCAACACCTGAGTTAAATCTAAGAAAGTTTTAAATTATTGCAAAAATTTGAATTTTGGGTGTTACAAACCTACCCCCCTTAGGATGAATCTCGCCCTCGAGATTCGGGTTGATCTTCAAATAACTGCGGGAATTCTGCCTTCAGATCGTCTTCTCGCTCCCAGGTTGCCTCATCTTCCGAGTGATGACTCCATTGAATTTTGCACATTCTAATAGCCTTTCTTCTCGTTGTTCGCTCTGCAGTATCCAGAATTCTGATAGGATATTCTGCATAGGTCAGATCTTCTTTTGGGTCCACTTCTTCCAGGGGTAACTGTTCTTCTGGCATTCTTAAACATTTCTTTAATTGAGATACATGAAATACATCATGCACGTCAGCCAGTGCAGATGGCAGTTCCAACTGATAGGCTACCTCTCCACATCTAGCGATTATCCTGAATGGTCCAATGTACCTAGGTGCCAATTTTCCTTTGACCTTGAACCTGCGGAGACCTTTGATAGGCGAGACTTTCAAATACACCATATCCCCCACTTCAAAGGTCAATCCTCTCCGTCGATTATCCGCATAACTCTTTTGTCGGGACTGTGCGGCCTTCAAGTTTTCCCGTATGGCCTGAACCTGTTCTTCTGCTCTTCTAAGAATTTCTGGCCCAAACACTTGGCTTTCTCCAGTTTCGTTCCAATACAGCGGAGTTCTGCACCTTCTACCATACAAAGCTTCATATGGAGATATTTTGAGGCTGGCTTGGTAGCTGTTATTGTAAGAAAACTCTGCATATGGTAAGCTTTTATCCCAACTCTGCTTGTACTTCAAGGCGCAGGCTCTTAACATATCTTCCAACACTTGGTTGGTCCTCTCTGTCTGCCCATCGGTTTGGGGGTGATATGCGGAACTGAAGTTCAGTTTAGTGTCCAAAGATTCGTGTAGTTTCTGCCAGAAGCGAGAGGTAAATTGGGTACCTCTGTCCGACACAATCTTTTTGGGTACCCCATGTAGACACACAATTCTTGACATATACAACTCGGCAAGTTTCGCACTTGAATATGTTGTCTTGACTGGGATAAAATGTGCAACCTTCGTTAAGCGATCCACCACTACCCAGATAGAATCGTAGCCTGCTTGAGTGCGGGGTAACCCGACGATGAAATCCATACCGAATTCTTCCCACTTCCACTCTGGAACTTTCAAGGGTTGCAATAATCCTGCCGGCCTTTGATGTTCTGCCTTTACTCTCTGACAGGTGTCGCACAAAGCCACATATTCTGCAACATCTCTCTTCATACCATACCACCAATAATACTCTTTCAGATCCTGATACATCTTAGTGCTCCCGGGGTGAATGGAATGTGCAGAATCGTGTGCTTCTCGCAAAATTAAATCCTTCAAAACTTTCTGGTTGGGTACACAAATCCTTTTTCCAAACCATACTGTTCCTTGATTATCTTCCGAGAAACCCGGTGCCTTATCTGTTTTTATGAGTTCTTTGATCTCCTTTATTTTCTCATCCTCCCATTGTCCTTTTCGGATGTTTTGTTCTTATTGTGACTTCATTTCTATTACTGTTCCATCCATGTCGGCAATAAAACCTAAATTTAATCTCTCAAATTCCTTGCATAATTCCGGCTGACTTCCTCGCAACATAGTCATATTGCAATATCCCTTCCTACTCAAGGCATCTGCCACAACGTTTGCTTTCCCAGGGTGGTAATGTATTCCCACATCATAATCCTTGATTAGTTCCAACCATCTACGTTGCCGCAAATTAAGATCCGGTTGGGTGAAAATATATTTTAGGCTTTTATGATCCGTATATATTTCACATCGGTTGCCAATGAGGTAGTGCCTCCAAATTTTCAGGGCGTGAACTACTGCAGCTAATTCCAAATCGTGGGTCGGATAATTTTCCTCATGTTTTCTTAACTGCCTAGATGCATATGCTACCACATGACCTTCCTGCATAAGCACACATCCCAACCCTTGTCGAGATGCATCACAATACACTGAGAACGACGTCTGGGTGTCTGGCATGATAAGAACTGGTGCGGTGGTCAACTTTTTCTTCAATTCGTTGAAACTGGCTTCTCGAGCGGCTGTCCATTTGAATTCTGCTCCTTTTCCTAGTAGTTCTGTCATTGGTTTCGCTATCTTGGAAAAACCTTCTATAAATCGGCGGTAATACCCTGCTAAACCCAAGAAACTGCGGATCTCTGAAACATTCTGCGGGGTTTTCCAGTTTAGTACATCCCTTACTTTGGACGGATCTACGGACACACCTCCCGATGAAATAATATGACCAAGGAAGGGTACTTCCGTCAACCAGAACTCACACTTACTCAATTTGGCATAAAGTTGGTTCTCTCTGAGTTTCTGTAATACCATCCTTAAGTGTTCCTTGTGTTCTTCCTTGTCCTTGGAGAAGACCAGGATATCATCAATAAACATTACGACGAACTTGTCCAGAAACTCCATGAAGACTTTATTCATTAGGTACATGAAGTATGCTGGCGCATTTGTCAAGCCAAAAGACATTACCGTGAACTCATAAAGGCCATATCGGGTGACGAACGCGGTCTTTGGAATATCCGAAGCACGAATTTTCAACTGGTGGTATCCGGACCGAAGATCAATCTTGGAGAAAATACACGCCCCTTTCAACTGATCAAACAGACCATCAATGTGAGGCAGTGGGTATTTGTTCTTGATAGTTACTTCATTGAGAGCCCGATAGTCAATACACATCCTTTGCGTTCCATCTTTCTTGGGTACAAAGATGACCGGAGCTCCCCAGGGTGAAGAACTAGGGCGGATAAACCCTTTGTCTAACAGCTCTTGGATTTGCTCCTTGAGCTCTGCCAACTGATTGGCATCCATTCTATATGGTCTCTTATATATAGGTGCAGTTCCTGGCACTAATTCAATCACAAATTCTATTTCACGATCTGGCGGCATACCTGGAAGATCATCGGGAAATACGTCCGGGAATTCATTCACCACACTGATCTCTTCGATAGGAATACCCTTCATTTGATTTAGTGAGCCTTCCTCTGTCGAGGGTATAGCTGCAACAAACTCGACCTGCGTGCCTTCTTGCTTAGTCAGTTGAACTGCTCTTCTGGCGCAGTCTATGATTCCCTTATATTTCGCCAGCCAGTCCATTCCTAGTATGACATCAATCCCATTGGATTCCAGAACTATAAGGTTGGCTAAGAAATCTACCCCCCTTATACAAAGGCTTAGCTTTGAGCATATATACTTTGCCCTCATCTCTCCTCCAGGAGAGCTAATAATCATTTGCTGCTTCATATTTACAATTGGCAGATTATACTTTGCAACATATCTTGCAGTGATGAATGAATGTGATGCTCCTGAATCAAATAAAACTGATGCTGGGTTTGAGTTGACAAGGAACATACCAAGCACCACATCTTGCGCCCCTTGGACTTCTTCAGTAGTGACATGGTTGATTCGCCCACGCGCGTAATTCTGTTGAGCCCGGTTGGTTGGAGCTGGTGCCGGGTTCCCATTGCGGCCCGGAGCTTGATGTTGTCCCTGCTTTGGAGCATTCCCATTGCCATACTGCACGGGAGAGTTGCTGGGTTTCTTCCTTGGGCATTTATTGGCATAGTGCCCTACTTCACCACAGATGAAACATGCCTTTCCGGTGGAAGGTGCCTGATCACCAAACTTCTGTTGAGGCATCGGGGGTTGGGTCTGACGAGGGGCTTGGAAATTTGAGCGCTGAGCTTGCATTTGTAGCTTGTTCTGGTTCTGGTGCTGGTTCTGTTGGCGGAACATGGGTCCTTGTTGAGGTGGGTTATAGCGGGGTCGGAAGCGACTGCTTGAGCCTTGGCCTTGAGAAGACATCTTTCTCTTATGCTCCATCTGGCGGCGTTTGTGTTCCACCACCAGGGCTTTATTTACCATAGCCTGGAAGCTTGCGAAATCTTGGGGAAGCAATGCATATTGGATACCATCATTCAGGCCCTCTAGGAAGTGTTCCTGCTTTTTCTCATCTGTATCGACATCCTCGGGGGCATACCTTGATAGTTGTGTGAACTTTGCCACATACTCACTTACAGACATAGCTCCCTGCTTAAGCTCATGAAATTCCTTCTTTTTGAGTTTCATTGCCCCAGCTGGTATATGGTGAGTGCGGAAACTGGTCTGAAACTCCGCCCATGTTATGGTTTGTGCATCTTCATGGGCATTGACGTATGCGTCCCACCAATCAGCCGCGGGCCCGGAAAGTTGGTGTGAAGCAAACAAGACTTTTTCCCTGTCGTTGCACTGAGCTATTATGAGCTTCTTCTCCGTGGTGTTCAACCAGTCATCGGCATCCTTTGGTTCCATAGCCTGTGAGAATACCGGGGGCTTGGTTCTCATAAACTCTCCCAACTTATTCTGCGGCGGAGGAGGAGGGGCTTGCATGCGCACGGGGGCCTGCTGCATATTTGCCATAGTTTGAGCTAGTCCTTGAAGGATTTGCGTTTGCATGGCCATCATTTGCTCCATGTTGAATTGAGGTGGTGGAGGAGGAGGAGGCAGTTGCTGGTTGTTGTTGACTTCGTTGTTGACGGCGCGGGGGTTTCTCCTGGTGTTCACCATCTGCTGGTTGCCAAGGTATGAGCGGGGAACGGAGGAAAAAAAAAACCAAGACGACAAGATAAGACTGAGACAGGAAGAACAAGAGCAAAAAGACTCCCAACTATATTATATTATAAGATAACTGATGCAATGTGGAGAAAGAGCATCCACCTTACATCGACAATCACAAAAAGATCCAACTCATAACATGATCACAAAACAGACACGACGACACCAGGACTAGACAACACAAACGGTCTAGACGACTTATTAAACTGGCTTTAGGTACTCTCCTAAGCATGCGACCCGGCAGATGGTTTGGCAGTTGACTGGTCGTCGTCCTCCGAAGACTCCTCACTGGAAGGATCACTGCGGCGCGGCCTCTTGGGAGAGGGCGAGCGAACGGACTGGTCCTCTGAGTCGGAAGAGCTGGACATCCCATTGAGGCTCTTCTGCAGCTCCCTGATCTGTGCTTCGGCATCACGAAGGCGCTTGCGGGTGTCCCGAAGTTCGTCCAAGGCTTCATCCAAGTCCTCGTGCAGTGTGGTGGCCAGCAGCACCTGCTCTCGAGCCACACCGCTGTGCTCGTGGGTGGTCGCCTTCACCTTGATGTCCCGGCTTCCACGCTCTCGACGAGGGAAGTAGTCGTAGGAGGTCCCCCGCAGAGCACTCCTATGGCGCTCACAGACACGAGCCAGTGCCTGCCTTGCTGCGTCTCGGATCCCCGCCTCGAAGCTTGCACGGACCGCCATGGCTTTGTGGATGCCCACGATCTCATAATTGTCGTCGCCTTCCGGAGAACCGTAGAGGCACACCTCCACTGTCCACTCCTCACGTCCTGGATAAATCTGGCGAAGACCGTGGTAGACAGGCGCCTTGGTGTACCCTAGACGCTGCAGCATTTCCACCAGTATCATTGGTGCCTTCCCTGCTTCGAATCCCTTGGAATGGTACAGCTTCTTGCTTCCGTTCTTAGGGATGGTGACTCCACGGCTAGGTCCAGCAGAGGCGTTGGGTGCAAAGGTGGCCGGGGCACGGGGAGGAACATAGCCGCCGGTGGTCTTGCGGGCAGTCTGCTTGACACGAGCCATCTACAGTTTGGAAATAAGAGAGAATCAGAAAACATTTTCAATAAAGCAGTAAAATGAAGCTCAAGGGTAAATGAAGATTTTGCAAATATAAATTTTTTTTTATAAATTAATCCTTATTACGCGACCATTTCTAGCTAGGCTTGCGACCTACGGTCAACACGGCTCTGATACCACTTCTGTCACACCCGGTTTAAAGACCAAAACCAGATGTAAACTATATGTATGCCAGGATCAGTTATTCATACATATAGCAACTTCATTAGTGTAACAGACACAGTGTTTCTTATTACAACGCTAGAATAATACAAAATGACCACCCACGGGTCTAAAGAAAAGAACACCACAGCGGAAAAAGGGAACGGCACAGCTCCAAACCAACAGGCAGCCGACCGAGAGGTTCCACAAGCCTAGAACTCGGCGCCATCCTCGGGGAAGTCATCCTCAGGAAAATCTTCAAATGCGTCACCTTCTGAAACAGCAAGCGTGAGTATTTCCAATACTCAACAAGTGGGGGAAAACAAATGAATCTACTATGGTGGCTTGAGACAAGGTTTTCCTAATCTAGGGTTTCATTTGCATAAAAGCTGGTTTTTAGCCCTGAACTACGGAAACAAATTTTTATTTTAACCGAGAAAAGATGTACCAAAGGTTTTCTTTAACCTCCGGGAATTCAACCCAATTCCCAGACCAAGAAAAAACACCCACCCCGACTAATCATGCGAGGGTCCAGGCTGCTCATAACCGTGAGCACGGCTGAATATTCAGTTTGACACTCTGCAGAGTTTGTGCACTTTACCCACGAGTCGTGATCTTCTTTGTTGCCGGCACCTGATGGTACCTTACACACTTCCGGGGTGTGCGCCAAGAGATCACTACGAGGCTTTTCCAGAGAGTCTCCCAGAATGCACTTGCCCACTGAGGTTTCACCGCCGTACATAAGTGGAGTAACCCTCCACCCCAGAGGCCCCCTCTTGTGCCGGGTAGAATCGGGAAGTAACCCTTCCTTATCTACACATCCGATTGGCTCATACAACCCTAGGAGAACATCTAGTTACTAGGCCAAGCCGTACCATATTGGTCTCGTGGTTGCCTTGTTTGCCATGGGTGTTCGCTCCACGAACCGGTCCTTAAAATGGTCTGGGCAAGACCTCCAATAACCCCATAAGGGTATACTACCCAACAACCAAACAACCAACCATGTCGGGAAAAGTACCCCTTTCTTGCCCAGAACCCCAATTATCTCCGTTGTTAACTCCCTTAACAACATTAATTTTCCATGATATTCTTCCTATATCAATTTTTAGTTCATAACTCAAGATTCATCATCCTACACACTACATGTTCATCTAAAGCATGGCTAAGCAAAAACATGATGATCTTGTATGGATAAAGCATCTATATCCAACACTAGTATTTGCTATTCTACCCATTTTTGTAAAGCATCATGCATATTTTGAGAAAGACTACTTGATGTAAAAGCTGGGTTTGCAACATGGTCAAGACACTTGCCTTCGTCGAAGTGTTGCACAGGTCCTTCAAAATCTTCTTCTTGAAAATTGCCAAACTCCTGGACTGAATCGTCTACACGAGCACACAATCTAACATGAGAACAGTACACCAAACATTCCTAAAACTAGAGAAAAACCCTATAAACAGATTCTACACGTCGCTACGAGAATATGAGCGCAAAGATCGCCTAAATCGGAGCTACGAGCAAAAAGTTATGAGCTTTTGAAGTTCCAGGGGCTATTATGCAAATTACTTGAATTTCAGAGAATTACCGAATTGATTTTATACTGAAAATCCTATTTATAAAACAAATCCAGGGGTTTCTATAAATGTACATAGCTTTTATGAGGTTACAGAGAAGTCTAGGGGCTTAAGTGCAAAAATACCACTTTTCCCGAATTAAAACAAATATAAATCTGACTGGGTATATGGGTGATGATGTGGCATCGCTACGCGGGCAAAAAGGATAAGGTGGCCTGCTTACAGGGCGATGAGGTGGCGATTCTTTGCCAACTGGGATTACATAGCCCACGTGTCGCAACGGAATTGGCTAGGCGAAGGGGTATTGGAGCATCTAATCTGGGCCATCCATCACGGATCCGAAGGTGGGAAACAGAGGGAGCTCGGACCGGTGGCGCAGACACGGCGGCGGCCGGCCGGCGGCGGTGGAATGGCCGGAACCGCATCGGAATCACGCAAACGGCCATGAAATGCGACGGAAAGACTTTCAAACGGAGGAGGAGCTCACGAGGAGTGCATACCGAGGCTTCACAGAGGCGGAGATAGTCCGGGTGATGGCCGGCGACGGGGAAGATCGGGCGGCGGCCTTGGAGCTCGGTGCGAAGGCGTTCGGCGGCGGGAGAGACACCGAGGAGCGTTGGGAAGCGTCGCCCGGTGTCCTGCGACACCAAAGAAGCGAAGGCTAAAGTAAAAAAAAAGGTTCAGCACGGTGAAGCAAGGCGGCGGCGAGCTTCTCACCGGTGGCAATGGAGGAGACGGCGCCGGATTCGAATCCGAGCAGAAGAAGAGGGGGAAACGGTTGCAAAAGCACGGAAAATCACCAGGAAGACGATGGTCGGCTTAAATACGAGAGAGGGGGAGGGGATCGACAGGAATTTGAAGAAAATGGCCGGCGGCCATGGCTTTGAATAGCGTCGGTTCCCTCGCATTCAATCGAGCTATGGAGAGGGGAAACCGTCGGGGAAGTGGGAATAGGGGGCGTGGAACCCGGCAGCGGTGATTAATTGGCGAGGTAGTGCGCGGGGGCTCGAATTTGAATCGGTCGGAGGTGGATTTTGGGAAAAACGGCCGACGGCCGGAGGTGGGAGAAGCAGAGCCGCGGCTCGGGCGGAGCGGCTCGGCGCGGGCGGCTCAGCGCGGGCGGCTCAGCGCGGGGCCCACCCGACAGAGGGGGTCGGCGGAAGAGGCCGGCTGGGTGGGCGGCTGTAGGCCGGCTCGGCCGATGGGCCGGCGCGGGGGAAGGGAAGACAGCCCACGAGAGGAGGAGAAGGGGAGGAAAAATGGGCCGAGGGAGAAAGAATCGGCCCGAGGGCATTTTTCCTTTTTAGAATTTCTTTTTCCAAATGAATTTCTTCAAATTTTCCAATGGGGTTTTAAAGCGGCGAAACCTAGCGAAATTTTGCAAACTTTTTCAACCCAATAAAACCTTATTGCATCTACAACGGCATGAATGCAAACAAACAATTATCCTAGGCCATGTTAATTTTAGAAATTAATTTCCTATTGAGCTAAGTTGCAACACCTGAGTTAAATCTAAGAAAGTTTTAAATTATTGCAAAAATTTGAATTTTGGGTGTTACACCAGGCCACGCCGAACACTCCGAAAGGCCGGTGGATCCAAGATGTTGTCGCCTTGGTCGGCACTGCTCGCCGCCAGGTGCAGGCCGGGAGTCCTCGCACCACCACCCAGCGTGGCGCCGCCAAAACTGGCTCCTCAACGGGCAACGTCCGCACGGGCCGAGGGGCCTCCAGGCGGAGTGCCGTCCCCCTGGCCGTGTCCGAAGCCCAGGACCTCTGCTGCGTCTTAATGAGCGGAGGGGCCACGAGGACGCCCGGGTCACTCTCGAGCGCCAGCGGGAAACCCGGCAGGAGGCCGAGGCAGAGGACCAGGCTTCCTCTTTCCCGGCCCACGATCACCGGGAATCCCCGGCTCGCCGGCGTTCGCCACCAAGGACTCCCGCTCGCGCCGCGGGGTACGGCACCGGTTGCCGTGCCTTTGCCGCTGAGCTCCGTCGGATCAAGTGGCCCTCCAAGTTCCACCCCGAGCTGCCGGAGAAGTACGATGGGTCCATCGATCCCGTTGAGTTCCTCCAGATCTACACAACGGCCGTTCAAGCGGCCGGAGGTAGCGAAAAGGTGATGGCAAATTATTTTCATGTTGCCTTGAGGGGCTCTGCCCGTTCCTGGCTTATGAACTTACCCCCAGGGTCTATTTGCTCCTGGGATGACCTCTGCCACCAGTTTGTGGCCAACTTTCAAGGCACATTCACGCGCCCCGGCTTGGAGTGCGACCTCCACGCCGTCAAACAGCAGGAAGGGGAGACGCTGCGGCGCTTTATACAGCGTTTCAGCCAGGTCCGCAACACCATCCGGCGGGTGGCCCCCCACGCTGTTATCGTCGCTTTCCGGCAGGGCATCCGCGACGAGCGGATGCTCGAAAAGCTAGGTACGCACGAGATCGAGACCACTGCGGAGCTCTTCGCACTGGCTGATAAGTGCGCCAAGGCTGCGGAAGCCAGGGCGTGGCATGCTCCCCGCCCCGCCGCCGACCAGCCAAGTTCTTCCCGCTCCGACAAGCGGGAAAAGAAGAAGAGAAGGAAGCGCAAGGCCGCTCCCGTCGAGCCGGCCCAGGGCCCCGCCCATAGGCCGGCTCAAGAGCCCGACCACCGACAAGAGCGCCGGGCGGGCACCGACAGATGGCCCGCACCCGCAAGGGCCCCGGCACCAGCTAAGACACCGGCTCCCGCAAGAGCCCCGGCCCCCGGCCGGGCTCCTGCTCCAGCGAGGGTCCCCGCTCCCGCGGGGCCCGAGCCAGGCAAATGGTGCCCCATACACCAGGCCAGATGGCACGACCTCACAGAGTGTCGTACGGTCAAAGGGCTCGTCGAGCAACGCCAGAGGGAGCGCGACGAGTCCCGCGGGGGAGGCGATGTTGAGGTCGCCCTCGACAACGCCGAGCTCGGTTTCCAGGAGCCCGAGCATGCCGTCGCCTTCATCAACGGAGGCACCTACACGCCTTCCTCGTGCCGTGGCATCAAGGTCATGCGACGCGAGGTGTGCTTGGCAACCCCGAGCGAGGAGGCCACTAGGCCCATGAGGTGGTCGGACGCTCCGATCACATTCAGCATGGTCGATCACCCCGCGAGTACTGCAGCCGTGGGGCGACTACCCCTGGTGGTGTCCCCCACTGTCTGCAATGTTAAGGTCGGCAGAGTGCTGATCGACGGTGGTGCAAGCCTCAACCTCCTCTCCAAGGAGGCTTTTGAGAAGCTGCAGGTGTCCTCCAGGCGCCTAAGCCCGTCGCTCCCCTTCTGCGGAGTGACCCCCGGGCACTCCCTGCCCCTCGGGCAGGTCGAGTTGCCCGTAACCTTCGGGAGTCAGGACAACTTCCGCATGGAGTGCGTCCTCTTCGACATCGCAGAGCTCCCCCTCCCCTACAACGCCATCCTCAGACGTCCGGCGCTCGCCAAGTTCATGATGGCCGTGCACTACGCATATCTCACGGTTAAGATGCCGGGCCCCGCGGGCCCCATCTCCGTGATCGCCGACTCCGGCGGCGCCGTCTCCTGCGCTGAGCAGTCATACATGGCTCTGGTTTCAGCGCAGGCCGAGGTCGAAGGCTATACAGGGGGCCCGAGACCCTCTTCATCCAAACCCCGACTCGCCGCCGACGCCTCTGTTCCGACGAAGGAGGTCGTGGTGGGCAAAGGCGCTACCCAGGTCGTCCGGATCGGCGGTGACCTGGGCAGCAAATAGGAAAGCGCGCTCGTCGCCTTCCTCCGGGCTAACGCAGACATGTTTGCCTGGCAACCGTCCGACATGCCCGGGATCCCTAGGGAGGTGATCGAGCATCACTTGGTGGTGCGTTCGGACGCCCGCCCGGTGAAGCAGAAGGTCCAGCGGCAGGCGCCTGAGCGCCAGGAGTTTATCCGAGAGCAGGTCAGCAAGCTCCTCGACGTCGGATTTATCTGAGAAGTCCTCCACCCCGACTAGTTGGCAAACCCAGTCATCGTCCCGAAGGCCAACGGCAAGCTCCGCATGTGCGTGGACTACACCGACCTAAATAAGGCTTGCCCTAAAGATCCCTTCCCCTTACCCCGCATTGATCAAATTGTGGATGCAACTGCGGGATGCGATCTTTTATGCTTTTTAGATGCAAACTCTGGATATCACCAGATTCGCATGGCCGTAGGGGACGAGGAAAAAACTGCTTTTACCACTCCGGTGGGGACTTATTGCTATATGTCAATGCCATTTGGCCTGCGCAACGCTGGATCCTCTTTCCAGCGCGCTATTCGTATTACCCTTGATTCACAGGTTGGCCGCAACGTCGAGGCTTACATCGATGATCTCGTGGTCAAAACCCGAGACCGCGCCACCCTGCTCGAGGACCTTGCCGAGATTTTCAACAGTCTCCGCACTACCCGCCTCAAGCTCAACCCGGATAAGTGTGTCTTCGGGGTGCCGGCGGGCAAGCTCCTCGGTTTCTTGGTTTCTGGCCAAGGAATAGAGGCCAATCCAGAGAAAATCCGGGCCATCGAGCAGATGCGACCCCCGGCTTGACTCAAAGAGGTCCAGCGTCTCGCCGGCTGCATGGCGGCCCTCGGGCGCTTCATCTCCAAGCTCGGGGAGCGAGGGCTCCCCCTCTTCAAGCTTCTGAAGAAGACCGGTCGTTTCAACTGGACGCCGGAGGCCGCGATCTGAAGAAGTACCTCACCACGCCACCCGTGCTGGTGGCTCCCTCCGAAGGTGAGCCCCTGCTGCTCTATGTTTCGGCCACTCCTCAAGTCGTGAGCATGGTGCTGGTGGTAGAGCGCGACGAGTGCCTGGGGCCAGGTGCTGGGTCCCAGCTCCCAGAGGCCCCCGAGCACTCACCCGTCCTCGCGGCTCCCCCTGTGCAAGGGGTCGAGCCCGAGCACTCACCTGTCCTCGCGGCTCCCCCTGAGCGAGGGGTCGAGCCCGAGCACACTGCTCCTCCCAATCAGGGAGTCGAGCCCGAGTATCCAGCCAGCCCCGACCATGCCGCCAAGCCTGGGGGCTGCAGCAGCCCCCCGGGTAAAGCCGCCGTTCAGGCCCGCCGGGTACAGCGACAGGTGTACTTCGTCAGTGAAGTCCTCCGGGAAGCCAAGACAAGATATCCCCAGGCTCAGAAGCTGCTCTACGCCGTGCTCGTCGCTTCCCGGAAGCTGCGCCACTACTTCCAGGCGCACAAGGTCTCGGTGGTTACCACGTATCCACTGGGACCCATTCTCCGGAACCGGGAAGGCACCGGGTGTGTTGTCAAATGGGCAGTGGAGCTGGCGGAATTCGACCTGCACTTCGTCAGTCGCCAGGCGATCAAAAGCCAGGCGCTCTCCGACTTCGTGGCAGAATGGACACCCGTCCCCAACATCGTCCCAGAAGAGATCTCTGCCTATCCCGGGCACGGCGCGCCCGGGTACTGGGTCATGCACTTCGACGGCTCCCTCTCGCTGAAAGCCGCAGGGGCCGGAGTGGTTCTCACCTCCCCAACGGGTGAAGAGCTCCGGTACGTCGTACAGTTGCAGTTCCGCGCATCCAACAACATGGCGGAATATGAAGGTCTCATCGCCGGCCTTCGGGCTGTGGTGGGGCTCGGGATTCGTCGCCTCCTGGTCAAAGGGGACTCCCAACTGGTGGTCAACCAGGTATCCAAGGAGTACCAGTGCACGGATCCTCAAATGGCGGCATACGTGGCTGCGGTCAGGAAGCTGGAGAGGCGTTTCGATGGCCTGGAGTTGCGGCACATCCCTCGCCGCGACAACACTCTGGCCGACGAGCTCTCTTGCCTGGCCTCCTCCCGTGCGTGCGTCTCTGCTGGAGTCTTTGAAGAAAGACTCGCACGGCCTTCCGTCCTACCTGCCGAATAGGACGAAGGGGAAACCTCGAACTCAATTCAGGGGACCCTGGCGATGCCCTCAGTGGGAAGCCCCGTTAGGGCGCCGCCGTCCGGCGAGTGCGCTGCACTCGCCGAATGTTCTCAAGATGCCTCGTGGATGTCTGACATCCGAGGGTACTTGAAGGAAAAGTTCCTTCCCGGGGATGAGGCGTCTGCTGAAAGAGTTACTCGGCAGTCCAGACACTATGCCATAGTAGATGGGATCTCTACCGGCGTAGCGCAGGAGGTGTCCTCCTGAAATGCATCTATCGGGCAGAAGGTGGTGATCTTCTCGCTGAGATCCACGAGGGCGAGTGCGGTGGCCATTCATCATTCCGCACGCTGGTCGGGAAGGCCTTCCGGCAAGGTTTCTACTGGCCTACAGCTCTCCAGGATGCTTCCGAGCTGGTTTGGCGCTGCAGGGCGTGCCAGTTCCACGCAAAGCAGATTCACCAGCCAGCTCAGGCTCTTCATACCATCCCCCTGTCATGGCCTTTCGCGGTCTGGGGGTTGGACATTCTGGGTCCATTCCCCCGAGCAATCGGGGGCTATGCGTACCTATATGTCACCATCGACAAATTCACCAAGTGGCCGGAGGCGGTTCCAGTCATCAAGGTGACCAAAAACACGGCGCTCCAGTTTATCCGCGGCATCACCAGTCGCTTTGGCGTCCCGTACCGGATCATCACCGACAACGGCACCCAGTTCACGAGTGCCCTGTTCGGTGACTATTGCGAAGACCTCGGCATCAAGCTCTGCTTCGCCTCCGTCGCTCATCCTCGGAGTAACGGGCAAGTCGAGCGCGCCAACGCGGAGATACTAAAGGGCCTCAAAACCCAGACCTATAACGTGCTCGCTAAGCACGGGAAGGGATGGGTGGACGAGCTTCCCGCCGTGCTATGGGCTAATCGGACCAGGCCAAGCCGCGCCACCGGGGAGACTCCGTTCTTCCTCGTCTACGGCGCTGAGGCGGTCCTCCCCTCCGAGCTCACTCTAGGCTCCCCTCGGGTGCATGCATATTCCGAGGGTGAGCAGGAGCAGCAAAGGCGCGACGACGTTGACTACCTGGAAGAGCGCCGGCGGCGTGCCGCCGTCTGGGCGGCTCGGTACCAGCAGAGTCTGCGGCGATATCATCTGCGCCATGTCCGAGCCCGATCTCTCGAGGTGGGGGACCTAGTTCTCCGACGCGTCCAGTCGCGCGAAGGAAAGAATAAGCTGTCCCCTATGTGGGAAGGTCCCTTCACCGTGGTCGGGGTCCCGCGAGAAGGTTCTTTCAGGTTGGCGGCAAAGGATGGGCAGCCGCTCCCGAACCCGTGGAACATCAAGCACCTGCGCAGGTTCTACCCGTAGATGGCCATGCTCGCGGCTCAGGTCAACCAGGCCGGGGGCTTCCCCCGCCCAAGTTGACCGGGGGCTACCACCACTTGGGTAAGTCACCGTCACCCAACCTTGTAAAATTTGTAAATCCAATATCTCAATATGCAGTCGCTATGTCAAATTCATTTTCCTGGATTCCGTATGTTTAATCTGTCTGGTGAGATGCTCGATTGTGCGAGAAAAAGTTCGCTCTCTCATTTTCCCCGCTGATAAAAGAATCCCAATCGGTATGCATGCGGGCAGTTGCCGCTGACTTACGTCCGGCATGGTAGGCTATGGTGTTCGGTGTCGTGACAGGCTCCCGGGCATTACCGAGTTCCGGGGCGCTCTGGGTAATCCTATCGCTCGAGCTGCTCGAGTAGTCCGGAGCTCAGGCCCCCGGAGCGGGTTGTCGGTGCTCGGTCTGGTCTGTCATACCCGGGCGCCACCGAACCATAGGACCTCTGGGTTATGCCTCTGTCCGCTCTTGTCCGCCGGTTTGGGTATTCAAGAAGTCTCGGGTCGAAAACGAGAGCAGTCTATAACAAGTACCGCACTGACAAAGCGCACCAGGCAAAGAAATTCCCTATTCTCTCTTAAGTCACAGGCCGACAATAAAGAGCAGCTCGACCGCGAGGGCTTCGATGCCCCGGTCGCTGGTCGGCCCTAAGGGTCCTCGGGTGGTCCTACCACTTAGGCATGAGTGGTCGAGATCACCCGACCCCGGGATCCTCGCGTGCCTCTGGGCGCTCGGGCACTCCGGCTGAAGAAACCAAGTCCCCGGGCACCCCGAGCTCGGAAGCACACACCCCTCCTGGATCGGTTGGCTGAAAGGCCGACAGCTGTCCGGTGAGTGGTTAAATTCAGACAAATTTGCGTTCAATAATTTTATGTTCCCGAGTCATGCTCGGGGGCCCTCGCATTTTAATCTGCTCGGCAAGATGATCTCCTCGCGCACAAAACCCTACCGTGTGTCTACTTTTTCCTGGAATGACAGAGCGGTTTGTAGAAAGGTGTACCGCGCGTATGGTAATGTCCGACCGAAGCCCTTCGTGGTGGTCGTGGTGTTCGGTCCGCTTTTAAGGACCCCGAGCACTACCGAGTCCTTGGGTGCCCTGGGTAATCCTATTGCTCGAGCTGCTCGAGTAGTCCGGAGCTCAGGCCTCAGGGGCGGGCTATCAGTGCTCGGTCCGGTCCATCTTAAGCCCGGGCACCACCGGACCACGGGGACTCTTGGTCACATTTCCGCCCGCACGCGTCTCCCGTCTACTAACTGAGTGGTCGCGAGGTGAAAAAGTGTTCACCGGTCACGGCGTGTTTCGTGCTGGATCGATCTATCTCCCGAGCAAGGAAGTTCGTGTCTTTGTCTTTCAACTTAGACGATGCGGACTCGCGAGGGCTCGAGGGCTGAACGCGCCAACAACAGCAATCGAGACAACTTCGTTCTCGGGGATGGAAAGGTCGGGAACGGTCCGACTGAGTACTCCCCGGGGCTTCAAGGCAAAACATCGGAAGAAACACTAAGTACTCAAGAACACTAGAGTTGCGAGCCCAAAGAAAAGCTGCCATTATATTCACAAGGCAAATACAAGCATTTCTGAGGGATCACTCCCATATTTACATCCGTCAAGACAACAACAAAAGAAAGAAAAATGACTACAAAAAAGCCTAGTCGGCGGTGGAGGCGGTGTCCGAGTCTTCTGAGTCGTCCCCGGGGGCTGGCGGTGGCGGCACTTCCCGCCTAAAGTCGGCCGCCACTTCGGCAGCGGTACTCCGAACCGCTTCCCGGGCGGCCTCTCCCTCGGCTTCAACCACTCCTTCCCGCGCCGGCTCCAGCGCGAAGTTCGGGTCTCTGCTTCGGTAGCAGGCCAGGACGTGCTCGGCCACCGCATGGGCCAAGCCGCGTCCCTCCCGGGCGGCGAGTTCCTAGACGGCCCAGGGCAGGGCCTCGAGGCGCTCGCAGACCTGCTGAAGCCCTAAGACTTGTCGTGCGGGGCTGTCACTCTTCTGGTCTTCGACGAGCCGTCCGAGACCGCCCTTCTCCACGGCCCACCGCATCCGCCGGAGTATATCCTCCAACATGTGCTGCAGGTTGACTCGTGAGACGAACGTGGTCTCGAGCTTCTCCTTCGCAGCCCGTAGCTGCGCCTCAAGTCCCTGGTCCCCAGCCGGGCCAGAAGAACCGCCGACGGTTGCGGAGCTGGCAGCTTGCTTCGTCTGCGCCACTAGCTCGGACAAGGCGCGCTCACGGGCGGTTAATTCCGCCTCGTGCTTCGCATTCTCCTCCCCCCTGGTGGCGGCGGCCGCTGCCGCCGCGGTAGCCTCGCCCTCTCGACGGCTCAGCTCCCCCTCCCGACGGGCCAGCACGTCCTCTTGTTGGGCCAGCGAGTCCTCCCGGGCACCTAGATCCGCCGCCGTGATCTCATTGTCCACCTCCCGAAGGGAGATGTCCTCCTCCCAACGGCAGATATCTTCTCTGATCTTCTGGAGGTCGTCTTCCCAGCGTTGGAGGTCGGCGCGCGTCTGTTAGGCCTCGCCCTCCCGATGGGTCAGCTCGGTCCGCAGCTCCTCCGCCGCCTTCTCGCGGACTGCGACTGCTGCCTCCTTCTCCTGCACCTGCCCCATCCTGGCAAGGGCCTCGGCAGCCTGCTGCCTCGACGCCTCAGCCAGGCGGGCAGCTTCTTCTCGCTCCCGTGTGGCGTCCGCCCGTGCGGCCTTCAAAATCTCTTGTACCCGCGTGACCTCCGTGCGGGTATCTTCCAGGAGCTTCTGTTCCCGCGTGGCCGCCGCGCGGGCCTCCTCCTGGGCGCTCGCGAGCTGCGCCCTCTCCGAAGTCAGCCAGGTGGGCTCAGCTTTGAGCTGCTCCTCCTTTGCATCCACTGACACGCCCAGCCGCCCGACCGCCACCTGGACGCCTTCGATCGCGGCCAGGAAGGGGTCGGCGGGCTGGCCGGGCACCGGTGGAGCGTCAGCCTCCCCACAGATCGCCTCCGGGGGGTCCGAAGTCTCCATGGGATGCCACACCACCATCCACCCCAGGCTCTGCCTGCCCGGGGTAGGTTCCGCCGGTGCCAAAGACTCGGGCGGCGGCCGCATTCCCGCCTCAGCCATCGCGTCCGCTGGCACCGGCAAGGACGCTGTCTCCACCGTCATCCGCCCCGGGCTCTGCATGCCCGGGGTAGGTTCCGCCGGCACCGAGGGCTCAGACAACTGCTCCGTCCTCCTCTCGGCCGCCGCTTCTGCCGTCCTCCCCGTGGCCGCCACGACTGTTGGCGCCCCCGCCGTCGCTGCGTCCGCTTGCGTCGACGCGGCCGGCGGGCTTGGCTCTGGTCTCGGCGCCCGCGCCCCTTCAATCGCGGTGGCGCCCGCGGTCGGCCTGCGCGAGATAGGCGAAGATCAAAATCGAAGCTCAGTTCGGGCAAGGAGCGCCCAAGAAAGAGCAAAGGAGGAAACTTACCCGGTCGTCATCCCCCGATACTGCCATTTGGCCGCCGGGAGCCTGAAGTCCGGGTCCGGCAGCGCCGGCCCGGAGTCCTCCCGTCGCCTCTTCTGCTGGGGGCTCGGCGGGGCCGCCGCGCGGCTCTCGGGCGCCGTCCCAGGCCCCATCCGCACGAGTCACGGCTCGAGGACCGGGAACGCTGCCGCTGCCGACGGCGATGGCGGAGAGTCCAGCACCGAGATGAGGACTCGGGGGCGCTTCCCCCGATCCCCCGGCGCCACCACCTCTGCAGTGTCGGCGACGCCCTCCTCTCTGGCGCGGCGGCTGCTGCCCGCAGCGGCCCCATCATCAGCCCGCGCCGAGCTGTTCGTAGCCTCCTTGCAGAGCAGCTCGTCCAACCCAGGGAGCTCGGAGGCCTCGGGGCTCCGGCTCCTCGACCGGTCCATGAGCCCCTGGGCATTGAACTCCGGCAGCTGCGCCATGATCGCCACCCGATCGGGATTGGCGCAGAGCGCCATCTCCGGCCACGGGAGTTCCGCCCGGCTCATGTCTTCCACTCCGGTGATCACTCGGGTCATGCCCCTCAGCTTCGCCGGGCCCAGGTCCCAGCTTGCGCCGATTTGGGTCCGAGTGATGTCCTCAGGCCCGGTGTAGAACCAGCACGGCCGGGCCCGCTCCCGCAGGGGCGCCAGACGACGGCGCAGGAAGTCCACCACCACCATGACTGAGATCAGCCCGGAGTCGCGCAGGAGCCGGATGCGCTCCAACACCGGCTCCAACCTCGCATCCTCTGGCGGCGGCACCTCCCACGTCGACCTCCGAGGTTCCGCCGCCGCTCCTGGTAGATCAAGACGCTCGTGGGGGTCGACGTCGACGAAGAACCAGTCCCGTCGCCATTCCTCCCACTTGCTGCGCAGTACCTGGGGGATGTAGTGCTCCCCCAGGCCGTCTCGTAGCCGAGGGTTGCAGCACCCCGCGACATCCGCCGTGGAGTGCCCTCTCTTCTTCCCCACCGGCCGCAAGACGAAGAAGTGTTGTAGCAGCGTCGCTGAAGGCGCCACCCCCACGAATATCTCGCAGAGGTGCGCGAAGACCGCCAACACCACGACGGAGTTGGGGCTCAGGTGCACCAGCTGGATGCTGTAGGTCTCAAGCACTTGGAGGAAGAAGGTAGAGAATGGCGGCACCAACCCTGCCGCCACGAAAGAGGTGAAGAGAACAATCCGCCCAGGAACGGTTGTCACCGGCGTCAGGCTCGCCGGCATCACCACCACGGCTCCCTCTTATCCCTCGGGCACCAACAACTTCCTGATCTTGGCCGCCGCCTCTTCGTTCCTCAGACGAGACTCCAGCAGAATGCTGTCCGGAGCCCTGTCACGACGGCCTCCTCCGACTCTCGGCATCTCGATAGGAGTGGAGGTGCTTTGATGGTGGAGAAAGAGAAGAAGAAGTGCTCCGGTCGCCTGAAAGCTTTCTAAGGGCTTCGGAACACGGAGGAGGCAAGAGCAGGAGTGCAGGAAGGCGTAAAGAGGGGGATGGACCGATCCCCTCCCCCTTTTATATCACAAAGTTCAAATGTTGCCGCCCAACGGTTTGCTCGGCGAAGCGCCCCCTCGATCGGCGCAACCGCCAGGCGAATCTCCCGCCGATCGTACGGCGTCAGCGGCTGCCAGGCGTATTTTCCTCGATCTGCGCGGTGGCCGCGCGTGCCGCCCATACGGTCGTCATACCCTTCGGGAGTTGTGTGGACACGCGTCTACTCGTCTCCCCGCTGGGTCGTACCCGAGGCCCGGGTCTAGAAAGGCTACCTCTCGAAAGCCTACCATGTGGCGTCCCCGCCAGCCTCGGCCTCGACCGCGACGAAGGGCCCATCCGCAGTCTCTGTGCCATCACCTACCAATGGGCCTGGGGGCTACTGTCGGTGTATCAGGAACCGGGGGTCCCAAAGTCCCGAGACCAAGCCGGCCGTCCGCCATGTGTCACCATCCCGCGAGGTCCCCCCTGCAGGATGAGGAAAATCTAAGTTCCGAGAGAAGGTGCTCGGGGCCACAGCCTCTGGTTCCTGTGCACTCCAGTTCCCCGATGACCCGCAGAGTTCAAGTACCGGGAAGAAAGTGCTCGGGAAGGTGCCCGCTCTTCCCCGAGTACCATAGTCCCCCGATGGGCCAAACAACCAAGTGCTCGGGAGAGAGTGCTCGGGGCTGCATGTGGCGGCCCCCGAGCACTCGGTTCCCCGAAGGATCTACAGAAGGGCTCGGGAGAAAGTGCTCGGGGCTGTACGTGGCAGCCCCCGAGGACTCGGTTCCCCGAAGATTCTACAGGAGTGCTCGGGAGAGAGTGCTCGAGGCTGCACGTGGCAGCCCCGAGGACTCGGTTCCCTGAAGGTTCTACAGGAGTGCTCGGGAGAGAGTGCTCGGGGCTGCACGTGGCAGCCCCCGAGCACTCGGTTCCCCGAAGGTTCGCGCAAGATCACCCGACGCCCCGACGACCCGGAAGGACCCGTCGGCGAGGTGTCAGCCAGTCAAAGGTCCGAAGCTGCATTTAATGGGCATGCGCGGCCTGACATCCTGACATTCCCAACTGCCCACGCCGCAGTGTCAGTCCCTGCCATGCTTTGGCAGAGGGGCGTGGGTCCATTAATTGCACGGGTCCCGTCCCGTATCATCCGGGGTATGTCGGGATAACGTTGCGAGGATCAAAGCATTCCGCCTGCCACCCTGCCCTGGTAGAAGAACAAGACAGGGTGGGCGCGCCGGGTGCCTCTGTGGCCGCCCGGTGGGCCCTCTCAACGGCGCCAGGACGTCCACATTGACGGGTGGTCGGATGCGCGCCGCGTTTTTCCACCACCCCTGTCACTTCACGCGGACGGAATGATGACGCTTTTCTCCGTGGCGTCTTGGAACTCGCGCCCCCTCTTTCCCATTTGGGGTAAGTCGAGGTCGGCGTGTGTATAAAAGGAAGGGATGGATAACCCAGGAAGGCACCCCCGAAAAACTCAGAGACATCCCCACACCCCTAGAGTAACAGAAAGACCAAAAGAAACGACCAAAAAAAGACTCAGAACCACCGAGAGAGCCCCAAGGTAACCGAAAGATCGATCCGAGATCAAGTAACCTGAGACGAAGAACACTACAAGCAAGTTCGAGTAGACCTAGAGCAAGGAAGCCTCAAGCTCTCTGTTAGACAATACACCCTTGTAACTAGGCACATCCTTGAAGGATTCCCTTCAAGGAAGGATATTGCATCCACACAGGAGTAGGGTATTACGCCCCCGTGCGGCCCGAACCTGTCTAAACCCCGGTGCATTTATTTCTTTTTGCACTAGGTCGATCATCCCCCACCACCGGCCGTTGCATTTATTTCCGCTTTCATTTATTTCCCCGACAAACTCGTTCAGGATCATCCCCCCGGCCGAATCTTTAAAAAGGGGTCTCTCGGGATCCCTGCGACAGGAGTTCATCCTCCGACAGACGCCGATCATGACCTTCATCTACATCTAATGGCATCTCCGAACGCTGGTATATGCATGCTTCCACTATTAAGTGTGTATGATGTTAGGGCTAATGTTATGTGAATTAAGAGAGATTTAACTTCAACATTCGGCCATCAATTGAATGTTTTCTAGTCTAATTGGACTTGGATCAGAACAATTGGTTTATGTTTATGCATATATGTTCATGTTCATGCTATTTGTAACAATTTTTAGTCCTGGTTCAGCTTAAATTAGAATCAATTAGACATGTTTAGACATGATTAATGTTGGATTAGGGTCGACATGTTTATGAATTAAGATAATTAGGCTCCGGTTAGACCATTTCCATACATATATGTGTGTTATGTGTTCATCATGGCTTGGATTAAGGGCAATTGGGGATTATTACGCCTCGGGTAGAATAGAGAAGGAGGGGAATACGGTGAATTTTTATGGAACCGAAGCAATTCTCCAAATTCTTTCCCCCCAAATCCCCAAACCATAACCTATCCCCCCCCCCCAAATCGAGAATCCTAACCCCCAAATCTCCACATCAAAAACTCTAAGCTAAGAGGGGGAGGCAAACTTACGTGTTTTCGCATATAAATGTTGTCGTTGAGGTCGCCGGAGCTAATTCCCGCATCTTCTCCTGCACATCGTCCTCCTTCGTCTCTGTTGCGCGTGGGTTTTTGAAACGCCGATGGCTCCATCTCCTTGCTATTGCCGTTTTCTTTCATATGCGACTTGGAGCTTCGCCGACGTGCACTTCCTTTTGCCGTGCGCATCGTCAAGTCTGCCACCGCAAATATGCTCAACAGAGCCACACGCGACCTTCGTCGCACCCATGCCCTGGATGAGCAGACCGCGACAACATCTTGATGTGGTTCTCTCTTGCTCTCTCGGTGGCCGGAGACCCTCACTTGTCGTCGCTGCTCTCCGCCCCCCCCCCCCCCCCGCGCTTTTCTCGGAGGAACCAACACGAAGTGGGGATTAGGATTTAGGGTTCCTGGTCGCTCGTGCATTTTGTCTCAGTGATAATGGTGACACACTGTCAATTTGCATTTGACGGCTGACGCGCGCGCGGTTTTGGACCGCAAGGCTAGGCTTTGGGCTGTTATGTTTTAATGATATTTCTTAGTGATTTTAATGCATTTTCAATTTATGCACCGGTTTTTGACCGCAAGGCTAGGCTTTGGGCGGTGATGCGGATTGGAATTTAATTCTGCATGATTTTAATAGAGACCAATGTAGGCTTATCGTGCAAATTATTTATTTATAATAATTATCTAATTTGGCCAAAACAAAATTCTCCAGCTCTTAATACTTTGTCTGTTGCCGCCACAATTGACAGCATAGATTAGCTCATGGGGAACACTTTCCCGCTTGGAAAGCTAAAGTGATAGTTGTCCTTGGCGTTCTAGACCTTAAGTATGCACTCAGGGTTGACGTTCCCACAGCTCCCACCATTGGTGTGGAGAATTATGATGAACTATAGAAAAATTATGGTACAATTGTTGAGATGTGAACAGTCCAACCACATGTAACTAATCATAATGAAAAACTCTATCTCAGATGCCATGAGAGGAGCAATCCCTAACTCAGATACAGCTAAGACGCACTTGTCATCCGTGAAGGAGCTATTCAAAGGCACCTCCAAACTTTATGCCAGTACACTCATTCAGAAACTCTTGAACACTAAATATAATGGGTCCAGTAGCATAAGAGAGCACATCATGATAACGACAGACATGGCTGCCAAGCTCAATGGCATGGATAAGAAAATCTCTAAGGGTTTTGTTGTCTACTTCATTATGACCTCTCTCTACCTCCTAAGTTTACTTCTTTTAAGATCAACTACAACACTCAGAAAGAGAAGTGGAGCATGAGTAACTTGATCGTGATGTGTGTCCAAGAGGAGGAGAGGGTGAGGGCTAAAAAGAAAGACTTTGTGAATCAAGTTAACAACCCCAACAAAAGAAAATTTCAAGGGGACTTCAAGTCTAAGAAGAAGTTGTATTTTGTCGCCAAGAACGATAAGTTAGTGCAGAGGGCACACAAGGCACCTGCTCCTCCTACTCCTGCTACTCAAGAACCTGAGAATGATGGGTGCCACATTTGCCACAAGAAGGGACAATACCAGAGAGACTGTGCTAGTTTCTTGAAGTGGCTCGTAAGAAAGGGTAATGATTTAATAGCATTCATTGATTAATCTCTTTATGCTGATTTCTTCCTTAATTTCTAGTGGATTGACTTAGGTTCCACTATACACGTTAACAACTCCTTACACTCCTTACTACGAGAAAACTAAGAATGGGAATGAAATCTTAGAGTAGCTAATGGGAAGGAAGCTGAAGTTGAAGCTGTTGGATCACTTCCCTTAGTTCTTAATAGTGGCTTCACTCTTAAGATAAATAATATAGTTTATATACCTTCCATGAGGAGGAATCTCATTTCAATTTCCATGTTGGATGATAATGGTTTTCATTGTAACTTTGCAGACAATAAGTGTGTTATTAAACTTAATTTAGATGTTATTGGTCTTGCCATTCGACAAGACAAACATTATATTCTTCCTCTGAATGAATCATCTATATTTATGAATGTATATGATGTAAGCCATAAGACAAAGAGAAGTACAATTAATGAGACTTCTTCGAAAATATGACATTGTCGTTTAGGCTACATTTCGAGGGGGATGGAGCGTCTCATTAAGAAAGAGATTCTTCAACCCTCAGATTTCTCTGACTCTGACCGCTGCATAGATTGTATTAAAGGAAAATATGTTAAGCAAATAAAGAAAGATGTTACTCAGAGCATAGGATTATTGGAATTAATTCATACAAACATCTGTGGTCCTTTTCTGTAATATCGGTGGATGGTTTTAATTCATTCATTACCTTCACTGATGATTTATCCTGTTACAGCTATATCTACCCCATTAAGGGTCGATTTGAGTCTCTCGATAAATTCAAAATATTTAAGGTTGAGGTAAAAAATCAGCACAACCTAAAGATTAAAGTAGTGAGATCAGATTAAGGGGATAGTATTATGGGAGACATGCCCCTTACGAGTGAATCTCGAGTCCCTTTGCTAGATTACTTCATCAAAATGGTATAGTAGAATAATGTTCTATACCTGGTGAACCTCAGCAGAATGAGGTAGCTAAGCAACCCGACCACATACTTATGGACATGGTGCGAATTAAACTCAGCTATTCTAGTTTACCAGTTGGATTGTGGATGGAGGCACTTAAGACAGTTGTGCACATTCTTAATCAGGTTCCCAGTAAATCAGTACCAAAAATACCTTAGGAATTATGGACTGGGAGAATACCCTCGTTAATTTACGTGTGTGGGACTATCCTACTGAAGTTAAAGTATTTAATCCACATATTGAAAAATTAGATCCTAAGATAATTAGATTTCACTTTATCAGGTATCCTAAAAGATCAAAGGGGTATCGGTTTTACTATCCAGATAGGATCACTAAGTTCGTCAAAATAAGACACGCTATGTTTCTTGAGGATAGGGATCTTGAGCCTAGGGAAGTTGATCTCGAGGAGAAGCGGATTTATGTTCTTGAACAGTTGATCCAAAAGCCCTACGATCTTGTGCCCTAGGTGGTTGCACCTTTAGTAGAAAATAACGTCAGTGCATCCCCTGTTGAGGTCTCTAAAACTCCTAACGATAGACCTAACAATGAGCCTCAACAATCCCCTACAGTATCCAGTCGTGGGCCTGCAGTGCCTAATAAACTGATCAGGACATCACAACATGATAGAAGACATGCCATCTCGAATGATTTATGTTGTCTGTATGAATGAGGATGTTAATGACACAAGGAAGGCAGAATATCCCAACTCATATAAAGAGGCCATGATGAGTAAGTATTCATCTTAATAGCTTAATGCCATGAAGGATGAATTAAAATTTATGAGCGACAATGATGTGTGGGACCTAGTAGAAATCTCTGATGGAGCCAAAATAATAGATTGTAAATGAGTCTACAAAACCAAGCATGACTCTAAGGGGAACATTGAAAGGTTCAAAGCAAATCTCATAGAAAAAGACTTCTCACAAAGAGAAGAGATTGATTCTAATGAAACTTTCTCTCATGTATCAAGTAAAGATTCCTTCAGAATAATTATGGTGTTTATAGTTCATTATGATTTAGAGTTACATCAGATGGACATCAAGATGATATTCCTTAATGGTGACTTGGAAGAAAATATTTACATAGCTCAACCGAAAGGTTTTGTGGTGGAAGGCGAGGAACATATGAGATGCCACCTTAAGAAATCAATTTACGGTCTTAAGAAAGCGTCTAGGTAGTGGTATCTCAAGTTTGATAAAGTCACAAGAGATTTTGGCTTTAAGAAAAAATGAAGTTGATAACTGCATTTATGTTAAGTTTAAATAGAGTAAATTCATAATCTTAGTTCTTTATGTGGATGATATATTATTGGTCAACAGCAATAAGGATATACTGTTTGAGATCAAGAAATTTCTTTTCTCTAATTTTGATATGAGGGATCTCAGTGAAGCTTCTTACATTCTTAGCATTGAGATTCACCGAGATCGGCCCAAAAGAGTATTAGATTTGTTTCAAAAGACATACATAGATAGAGTAGTGAAGATATACAATATGCATAAGTGCTTTGCCTCGTCTGCTCCTATTGTTAAGGGTGATAAGTTTGGAACATTTCAATGTCCGAAGAACCAATAAGAAGCTGATCAGATGAAGTCAGTTCCTTATGCTTCAACTGTCAGAAGCATTATGTATTAACAAATATGTACACACCCTGACTTAGCTTTTGTGATCGGGATGCTTGGCAGCTATCAGTTCAATCTAGGACCGAACCACTGGAAAAAACTGTTAAGAAAATCCTTTCCTATTTGCAAGGCACTAAGAACTACATGTTCATATTTAGAAAATCCGATAATTTTGAAGTTGTTAGTCAGATGCAGACTTTGCGGGCCACGTCAGATTATATCTTCATGCTCGTTGGAAGAGCTATCTTGTGGAAAAGCTCTAAGCAGACACTTACAGCATCGTCAATGATGCAAGCTGAGTTTGTAGCATATTATGAGGCTACCAGACAGATTGTGTATGGCTAAATAACTTTAACCCGAGATTAAGTATCATGTTGTGAAAGATATAATCTAGGATCAAATAATTAGTGTCAAGCATATAATTACTAAGTCAATATTTACAAATCTACTTACCAAAGGCTTATCTCTTGCCGGTATGGGGTTATTGGAAAGCCAATGATTCTAGATAAGATGATCATAAAGCAAACCAACTCACGTTAAGCATAATGAATTTCTATTTCGAGATGGAGTGATATTCTATAGGCATTTGGGTTTCAATGGCACTTTATTGGCTGTTGTAACGCTTTGCCTTGGTGTACCATTTTCATTGAGAGTGGGCTTATGATATTAGCCTTATGATCAAGGGGAATAATATTGGAATTGATCTCAGCAAACACCTAACATATCCTAACTAACAACCGAGAGATGATGGGGAGTCCCGTCCCCATACGCGCTACAATCAGAGGCACAACCAACGCATGGTTGCGGTCCCAAGTCGAGAAGTTCCATATAAATAAGGGGGTCAGGAGTCTAACGGGCTTATCCATCCTGTAAGGTTCTAAATACCCTAACAACTCCTTCCCGATCCTAATGTGGCACTGAATCAGCTCAAAGACCGCTGCTGTCATTTCCTCTAGCTTCATTGACACACCGGCAACTCCTTCACCAACACGTCTACTGCATCAAGCCAGCGACAACCATCTACACCGACTGCTTCGTCAAGCCAGCGATCATCTACACTCAGCGCTGATGTCTACACCGACGCCGATCACAACCTTCATCTACATCTAATGGTATCTCCGAACACCTGTATGTCCATACTTCCGCTTTTAAGTGTCTGATATTAGGACTAATGTTTACGTGAATTAAGATGTGATTTAGCTTGAACAACCACACCACCCAATGAGAAATGCAGAACTGAAACCTAGCACCAAGAGTGACCTCTCCAATTCAGTAGCTGGTGGAGCAGCCGAGCAGGTGATCACCCCAAGAAGGTCTCCATAAATTTGCTCGCCGCTGCCCATCCACTTTGTCATCTGCGTTATCTTGGCCATACCAACCTTTAGCTTTGCTTCCTCTCTGCATTGCACGTCATACTACCGAGTAGTTTACCATAACAATGACGTGAAGAGATTTTGTTTGGTTTGGTTGATGTTCGAAGGAGATCTTGTTCATGATTAGTAGGCACTTGGCTTGAGATTCCACTGCCACGGCAAATTTTATTTGAAACTAAAACACTACAAGCTTAACAATTTTCCTGACATTTTTAATTTGCATGTGGCCAACAGTTCATAGTATATTTGATAAGTATCTACATATATTGTAGGAAATGAGTTTATTAACAATGATGATATTGGTGTTCGGTTAAACTGTGGGGGGATATACAAATTGTATTTATAAAAATTGTTTGTCTCTCGTTACTACAAAAGCTATTTTTCGAGACACCTATTGTTACTTTTCATATACGATTCATGTGTCAAACCGCCTCAACAGTAGGCTAAAGCCCCGTGTAGTTTCGGACCGTCTGTGTAAATAACTCTATTATTACAAACGGTTCACATAAGGAACCGTATGTGTAAATGCATCATTTCATAGACGGTTCCTTATGTGAACCGTATGTGATAATAGAGCTATTTTCACTAGCGGTTCACATAAGGAACCGCATGTGATAATCTCTATAAACAGTAACTATCCACGAGGAGCTCTACTCAGGCCGAGCTCACTGTGTCCGAACAGTGCAGCTCAAGGCGGCCGCGAGATTTTGTTTTTCAATTCCTTAGACGAGCCATCTAAGGTAAGAGTATCTCATCATCAGCTAGCATTTTTTTAAGTTTAAATCTAGATTTAAGACTTAATTAGGGTTTAAATATGATCTAGAGATGCTCATAATTCTAACCATTTAGATCATCGAATTATCTAAAATTTACATTAAATGTTGATTCAATTGTATAGATTCACATGATTCTAGCATTATATTTCAAAAATATAGCTTCAATTTGATGTTTTTTAGGCTTATGATATTTTATCATGAATGTGTATTTTTTTGGATAGATCTAGATGTAGAGGGAGATAGAGTAATGAATCCACATTGTTTTGAGCCAAAAAAAATTCGTCAATGTAGATTCAATTGTGTAGACATATTATAAATCATAATATGTCCAACTTTTTCTATTTTTTAAAAAATCTTTTTAATATGATTTTCTTATTAATTACTTTCGGGGTTGCCCAAGAAGGGACGGGCCAGCAACACAGCCTACACTTGCTGCTTGCTGGTTTTTCCATCATCCAATCCACAACAAATCGAATGAATTTATAGATTTAATTTTGTGGTTGAAGTTAAAGATGGATAGAGCATAGATGTACGATCCACTAAGATATGGAGAAATATACATCAAAAGACTATATTTTTATTGAAGTCGTCCAGAAGAACGCTTTGACTAAGAAGACAAAGAAAATACATTGTCCATGCTTTGATTGCAAGAATCAGAGATTATGGGACAAATCAAGCGTAATCAAATCACACTTGATCTTGAGAGGTTTTATCGAGGATTACATATGTTGGTCTAAACATGGCAAAAAATGTACATGCGAATCAAACGACAACATTGATGCTAATCAAGTGGATGGTGATGATGATGGAGTTGAAGGTGACACTGATTTATGATGGATGGTGATGTTGATTTTGATATGGAGGAAATGTTGCGCCACGTAGAACCGCATGTTTTAAGGGAGATGAGATGTTTAGATAATTTCAAGGTGTTACGGAAGGCATTGAAGGAACTTTTGTATGAGGAATCGAAGGGCTGTGATAAAAAGTTTACGGTGTTGCATTTGGTGCTTGAACTTCTAAAATTAAAGGCCAGTAATGGATGGTCTGATAAGGGTTTCTCGGATCTGTTAAGTCTCTTGGCAAACATACTTCCGAAGTCTAACTCCTTGCCCACCACCATTTATTAGGCGAAGAAGCTTATCTACCTGTTATCAATGGATGTGCAAAAAATACACGCGTGTCTGAACCACTGTATTCTCTACTGTAAAGAGTATGAAGTCTTGGATAAATACCCAGTGTGCAATGCGAGTCGGTACAAGAGGAATGATGATTGTGAGGACGAAGATGCTTCTGCCAACCCGAAGAAGAAGAAGAAGAAGAGTATTGTTGGTCATGACGAGGAAGACACTTCTTCCAACGCGGAGAAGAAAAGAAGAAGTCTTGCCATGGTGATGTGGTACTTGCCAGTGATCACCCGCTTGCAGCGTTTATACTCGAACCATAGGGGCTCTGAACTGATATGTTGGCATTTCGATAAGTACAAGAAGGATGGAACTAAGCTTCGACACCCCGCTAATGCTAGTCAATGGAGAAAGTTTGATGTCATGTATCCAGATTTTGCTAAAGAACCAAAGAATGTAAGGTTCACGTTGAGTACCGATGGAATGAATCCTTTCGGCGACATGAGCACCTCACATAGCACTTGGCCAGTGCTCTTGGCCATCTACAACCTTCCTCCATGGCTATGCATGAAGCGGAAGTACCTTATGCTATCCATCCTTATCCAAGGACCGAAACAACCTGGTAATGATATAGATATATTTCTAAAACCATTGATGGAAGATATGGTAAAATTGTGGAATGATAGGGTCCGGGTGTGGAATGAGTTCCGACGGCAGTACTTCATGCTGAAAGCCATGATTTTTGTTACCATCAGTGATTATCTCGCCCTTTTTTGCCTATCAAGATAGGTTAAAGGGAAGTAAGGATGTATAGTATGCTTCGATGAAATTGCGTCTGTGTACCTTTCGTACTCATCGAAGGTAGTATACACGTGACACCGACGGTTCTTACTCACAAATACCGCAAGATGAAGAAATATTTTGACAACACGAGTGAGCAAGATACTGGCCTAAAACCTCGCAGTGGGGCACTAGTGTTTGAAATGGTCAAGAATATCAAACTTATTTTTGGGAAGCCGACGAAGGGTACAAAGAGGAAGCAAAGTGAGATGCCAATTTTCTTAAAGTATTTGCCCTACTGGAAGGACTTGGATGTTCAACACAGCATCGATGTCATGTACGTTGAGAAGAATGTGTGTGATAGCATCATTGGCCTCTTACTGGACATACCGGGCAAGACAAAGGATGGAATCAAGTCACATAAGAACTTAGTACATTTTAAAATTAGGCCAAAGCTATACCCTAAAGACAGACCAAATGAAAAATATTACCTTCCCCCGACTAGCTATTCTCTGACACCAGAGAAGAAAAAGGCATTGTGCAAGTGCTTACGTAGGGTGAGAGTCTCGACTGATTACTCATTCAACATCAAGAAACTAGTCTCGATAAAAGATTTAAAGCTAATTGGCATGAAGTCTCACGATTGTCATGTGATGATGACACAGATGCTCCCTAGAGGCAGGATACATAAAGGCGATCATCACACGGTTGTGTCACTTCTTCAATACATTTGCACAGGAAGTGATCGATGCTGAAAAATAGGTGCTCTACATAGTTACTTGGTAGAGACTATGTACCAACTTGAGATGTGCTTCCCTTCATCCTTTTTCGATATCATGGTACACCTCTTGGTTCACATCGTGAATGAGATAATTGCACTGGGCCCTGTATTTTTACATCAAATGTATGCGTTTGAGTGGTACATGGGCTATGTATGGAATCGTGCTCACCCAGAGGGTTCCATGATCGAGGGCTACAATATCGAGAAAGTCATTGGGTGTTGCATCGATTACATAAAAGATGTGAAATCGATTGGTGTATCTCAACATGAGGGGAGGTTGTCTAGGAGAGGGATCAAAGGAAAGAAAAGATTCATCGATCATGATTACAAAGCAGTGGGAAGAATCACATTTCACCATCTTGCAGCAGCTCCAGATAGTGTCATCGTACGTGGAGCAACACCTGAATGAGCTTCACACAGAAAATCAAGGATGCTCAGATGATTGGATCTTGAAAGAGCACAAGCGTCACTTCACTACATGATTCAAGAACTAAAACCTACCATATGGTGAATCCATAGATAAAAAATGTGAAAATACTGGCTTGTGGCCCATCAAGTTTAGTTACGTCATGGCAAGTGTACAATATTAATGAGTACATGTTTTATATCAAAGCAAAGGACAAGAAGAGCACGGCTTAAAACAGCGACGTTCGGATAGAAGCCTATGACACAATAGGGGAAAAGAGTACCTACTATAGGTTCGTAGATGAAATCTGGGAACTCGACTATAGAGTGAATCTGCAGATCCTCGTCTTTCGGTGCAAATGGGTCAAACACCCAAATGGTGTGGCGGTGGATAACTACAGGTTAACAACTATCAACCTCAGCATTGTAGGCCACAAAGATGACCCGTGGGTACTCGCTGATCACGTCGCACATGTTTTCTATATAATCGATCCCACGAATAAAAAGAAGCATATAGTTGTTACTGGAAAACATAGAATTGTCAGAGTTGAGAATGTGGAGGATGAGAAAGAGTACAATCAGTTTGACAATATGCCGCCTTTCAGAGATCCAGAAAAAATCAAACTTGTACAAACAACCCTCGATAGATCTGTGATGCCCTACATGTACCTTGATGGTGTAGGGAAAACAGCTCAAGACAAATAGTGTCATGTTATACAAATTATTTTTCAATATGACAGAACCTGACATTTGTATAAATTTAGTATAAGTTTTAATTTGTACCTAGGATATGTATGCATGATGTAAGAATATGCTTTAATTTATATCAAGGGCATCATGTATGTAGTAATATTATGCTTTAATTTATATTTAGGGCATGCATTAACTAAGAAGCTTAATTTATATTTAGGGCACTAATACAGGTGGTTTCCATAGGCGGTTCTTTAGATGAACCGCCTATGAAAATAAATTCTATATATATCCCGCACGATGCCCCAAAACCGTAGTCCCATAACGAAATTAGCCAGGGCCACGCCATCAGGCTGCCCAAGTTAAACCGCCGTGTTCTCTCCCTTCGGCATCCTTTCCGCTGTCGTCCGTCGCCGCGTGCTCTCCCTCCCCATGTCGTCATCGCCCCCATGGAGGAGGAACTGCCCCGAGCCACCACTACCCCTAATGCTGACGCCGAGGACCACCATCCGGTCGCTCGTGAACCTTCTTCATCCCATCATCGACACCGCCTTGGAGGAGCAGGAGCCCGCACCGACGAGCCCAACCGTCGTCGTCACCCGCACCAATGACCTCTCCCTCTAACCCCATCCGCCACCGCCACCGCCGACACCATCCCGGAGTGGTGAGTAGCCATCCCCCTTTGTTGTGATTTGCCATAATTACCCATATTTCCATATGTAGTCATTTGTTTACCCACTAAAACTACAACTGCAGATCTTCTTAATTAACCACTACATAAGAAAATTGCCAAATGACATATAAAGATATAAAGACCAATGTCTTCTGTAGTTTCAATCACATCACACAAAGTACACTTATCACTTCATGGCCAATTTCTCCTTTTTAACTGCCCACCCGACTGAATATGCCATTTAGTTTCTTTCAATCCTTGCCCGGCCATCGTGCCGCTAATAGACTTCAGTTGAGATCAATACAATACACTGAAACTTGATTTGGAAATGTGGATGGCATTTTATTTTCTAACATGGAGTTATGAATAGCTCTAGAAAATACTGAAACTTCCTGAATTTTCAGCCAATAAGAATTAGGCATAGCTCTATGTTGTTGTTGTTACTCCCATATAATAATCTCTTTTTCCGCTCTATCATTGGTTATTCATTTTGGGCAAAATAATAGTGTTCCACTGGTGATAACAGAACAGATTTGATTTACTTAATTACCTTCCATTGAAATGTTTTTAGCCAGTTTATACGTACGTTCAAGTCTAAATGGCAACAACAAAAAGAACCACTAGAAAACATCGTGAGAACATGGAATGAGCAAGCCCCAAAGGCATGTTCATTTTGCCATTACAATTAGGTGCAAAAACGTGATGTCAGGGAGGATTCTCAAGTCTTCCATCAATTACTGATAGTTATTTATCTCATGTGTGCCCCTAGAGAGTCACATATAAAAAGGATCACATAAAACAGTGGCGAAGAGACAGAAACATCTCATTTTTAAGTGGTTGTTATAAGCTGGCCATTGCTGTTAGCATGCAGGAAATGGTTGTTACAAGTTGATGATCGAGCTCACTTGATAACTCTATACAAAACCTGGCCATTGCGGTTGATGTGTATAGATTTTCGCTTTACTCTCACTCTATATATATATATATATATATATATATATATATATATATATATATATATATATATATATATACTTCAATAACTATGATTGATTATGACTGGTTGCCAATCTATTTCAAATCTCCAAAATAATATTACCCATTGCATGTTGTAGGAATGTATATGTGTACCATTGTAGTTTAAAACACATATCTTGATTCCTTTTCTTTCCTTTAAAATAATATTATCCATTGTAATTTGATCTTTATTGTATCTTGCTTCACAATGGCATACTTGTCAGTTTTTTCTAAACAACAATAATTTAGTGGTCAATTAAGTACCATGGAGCACAAGAGGATAGTAACTCCTAAGAAACCAGATAGGACAGATGCAAGCAGGAAGTTGAATAGGAGCCTAAGCCCCCCTAAGAAACCAGAAGCATTGAGGATACTTGCAATAGCGGGTGCTCCGGCACAGAGGATGCTCGCTATAAAGGGCGCTCTGGCACAGAGGATGCTCATACTAGAGGACGCCCTGCAACAGAGGATGCTCAACTAGAGGGTGTCCCCAGCACAAGATGGGGTGGAAGCAAGCAGGAGGTCGAATAGGAGCCCAAGCTCACACCAGTCGTCCTCCGACAGCAGCAAAAGCCCTGTTCCATGTAAGTGAGAGAGCCAACGTTAGGAAAGTAGCCCCGAGTACGATCCTGCCGAAGAGGTATTGAGATGAGTTAATGCATTTTATATTTCTTAAATAGAGGAATATTTGTTTATGTTAACTCTCCTTATTTTCTCTCTAGAGGGTGAGGGTGCATGGATCTTCGCGTAGATCATCTGCGCCACAACCTTTCACTCCATCTGTGCCTGAAACTTCGGGTCCCTCTAAGGGTATGCCGAAACAAAGACGGGGTGAGTGAAGCAGAAACAACTTGCCGCCCGGTACTTATACAATAACACAAGTCGGTGTTGAAGGGGAGCCCGTTGCACCTCATAAATCATGCGTCAAATTCCGCAATAGTTGCGAATTTCTTGTCAAGGAGTACGTCCCTGATTGGTAGTTGCTGCCAGATGAGACGAACGAGTTCTTGTGAGCAACATTGCAGAGAACCATCCGATTCCCCTCGGGAACAGAGGAAGCTGCTAAATAGAATGCATTGAAAACTATAGGAAAGAGCTTTCGGGGTTAGAAAGTGAGATGAATAAGGACTTTGTAAAGAAGAACTTGGTACCGTTTAATAAATATAGAAAGATTATGCCAGACCAATGTGTGGAGTTTATTCGGCAGAAGACCATACCTGAGGCCATCAAATTGGGTTAATCGTTCAAGCACCTTGCAAAGAAGAACAAGTACCACCATCACCTGGGCTCGTCTGGGTATGACCATAAAATTTCTGAATGGAAGAGGCAAGAAGAAGAGGCTGCCCGAGCTAGGAAACTTAACCCTTTGAAAAATTGTGATGAACGAAACAGAAACTAGGTCTACGCTCGATGGGAATAAACCGAGTCTGGGGACTTAGCCTTCAAAAGCCCCGAGACTATGGAAGTGACCCAGAACATTCAAGAGATCACTAACTAAAGGTTTTTAGAGCCCGATAGGGAGAATGACCTGCTTACCAAAACTCAGGGGAACAAGGAACATCTAAGTCGCACTCTAGGCATCGGATCAAAAGTGGGCTGGAAGCATAGGTTCCTAGACGCCTTGCGCCACTACAAGACCCATAATAGATATAAGAAGACCCTAGCGGAAAAGATACAAGAACAAGTTAAGGTCCAGTTCATGAAAATGTGGAATAAAAAGGAGAAGTAAAGAATGGCATTAATGATGATAGAGCAACCAACCAGTCTAGGCTTTCGGAGTAGCGTCGGATCCACGCAAGTCGATAACAAGAGATATCATGTGGATTATATCACAGAGACTACCCCTTGCATGCTACATGTTCTGGTTAGCAAGGGAGATGTAAGACCCGCGTTGCCGGGATCTCCTGTGCCTCCTGTATCAGTCCCTGGATTACGTAGCTGATACGCACAGTACAACAGTTGTAGTATCACAGTCAAACTTCGTACAATACATTAACGTACAGTGTACTTTAAGTTACAACCCATATTGTCTTTTACAAACATGGCCTAGCGGCCTTCATGAAAAGCACAGCGGAAAAGGATCCAAGCCACAAGCAGCGAGGGTGCGAACACGACACTTAGACTACTCTTCGTCTCCGGCTTCGCCCCCGGCAAAGTCGGCATTATCTTCTTCATCTGAATGACAACAAGAGTGAGTACAAAAGGTACTCAGCAAGCCCTATACTACTTTCAAGGGTTTGATAGATGCATAATGAAGTATTTCAAGGATAAGGCTTTACGGAATAGTTTTAGCGTAAAGCAATTTATGCAGGTATTCAGTTGTATCATCAATGATTAACTTTAAAACCGTTTTAATAGTTCAAAACCAGTAACAAGTTTTATCTGGGAGTTTTCGGTCCTGGGAGGGGCTATACCTCACTCCGCAGTCCCTTTTATCACAACTGGTGTACCTCTAGTACCACACAGCTTCTGGCGGATCGAGCCAGGAACATTAACATACGGACATCTAGTCCACCCACTCACTCATCAAGACACACGCACCCTGAGTCTAGTCAACGCGATTGTTGCTTTCGCATGTCCATAACCGTGGACACGGCTATTCGAATAGTTTTACACTCTGCAGAGGTTGTACAACTTTACCCACGCGATATGCTCAGCCTCCCACTGTTGCATGCAGGGGAGCGAATCATACCGAGACTCTCCATAACACCTTTCCTGCTGGGCTTTTCCACGAGACACGCCCAAGTACCAGAGCTGCATGCTTCCGAAGGCCAGCATCCCTTTTTAAGCCTTGGCCGGTACTAGAAACCTCCAAGCACGCGGGACAGGATAGTACTTGCCTGCTCGTTGCTCTCAGCCTCCTGGTATGATGTCCGACCCAGTCCAGTGAAAAGAAAGTCAAGTCCTGCCCATACAGGACGCATGGTTGTACGTAGTGGCTAGGCTAGACGGGCCGCAATGACTCGGTCCTTAAGCGGCCGGGGTGGGCATCTCCCAGCACGAGTATTCCCACAATACCACATGCCCCCAAGAGCATCCCTTCCCACAGAGGACTACTCTACCTGCCCCCGCCAAAACAGTTTTCACTAATTTTTACACACCACCCACCATATCCCACAGACCGACAAGGATCTCATATCCATCACGAAATTCATATCCATCAAGGATTCATGGTATATGACTTGTCATTGGATAATGATAATTTATCATCCCCGAGGAGATGCAGTTTTAAAAGAAACGCCTGTGAGGAGACGTATTCAATCCTAAGCATGCTAGATATCAAGACGTCTTCCATCGTTAATATAAATAACAATAGGTAATCCTAGGGTGATATGTATTCTAGGTGAAGTTAGTTATGGCATGACAAGTGTTGATAGGATTAACTACTACAACAATTGCAAAAGCGTAATACATAGCACATGCAGTAGTATTCCCAGTTTTAGTTGAGCATGTAGATTATCGGAAAACATAGGTTCAATATGATCAAGGAAAATAGGACTTGCCTTCTCTGGAGTTCTCCTCTTGATTTTGGTCAAAGTCAGGATCCTCCTCAGCCCGAATAATCCCAGCACAGATCTCGCAAAACAAATGTCCTTGTTCCTGCTCTTGCTCCTCTGTAATTCACAATTACGATCAATACGGCTAATCTAAAGAAGAATCGATTAACACCAATTGAAAAGCCAAACAAGCCCTAATAGACAACACAAGTTGGCCAATGAGTAGATCTTGATTTTTAAGGAATTTCGGCGAAAGAAACGCCGAAATCGGAGCCAGAACGGAGAAGTTACGGCTCCTGGAAGATTTAATTTAGGAAATTATGAAAAGACACTATTCACCGGTGGGGCCCACTGAACAGTGAAAGGGCCCATATGAACAGGGACCAGGTGGGGCCCACTTGGGCTTTAGGTGGGCCGGGTCCGGGCCTAAATGGGCCAGGCTGGGCTTGGGTCTACAGTAGTGGGCTACACAGTGCAGCCCACACAGTATTCGGGCTGGCTGCTGAATGGGCTACAGGAGCTGGGCCGGCCTGCTGAGGCCTGGCCCACTGGCGGTTGGCTGCTTGGGCCGAGCTAGCGGTGCACGGGCCGAGACGGCCGTTGGGCCGAGCCGAGGCCGGTCTGGCCAAGCCAGGCCACGGCCCGTTGTCGGTTCGGCGTGCGCGCGGGCGCGCGGGCGCGCTTACACGAGCGAACGGCGGAGAGGGAGGAATTCGGCCGGCGGTGAGCAATCTTGCGGCGGTGCGCACCAGAGAGCTCGCCGGAAAAGTGTTTCGGCCAAAGCTTCACGACGACGAAGGCACGCCGGCCAACCTTGAGAACTGGCGGACTCGGCAGGGGGCACCTCGACGGCAGCCGGTGGCGGAAACGATGCCAGTTCGTCGCCGGAGGGGGAACAAGGAGCGGAGAGAAATGGGCAGCACCTCCCCTACACGGGGAGGCATTCTTCCTGCAAGAAAACGGGGCTCACGGTCCCGAAGAACTCGGCACGATGGCCGGTGAACACATACACGACACAGGCACGTGCCGGCGGCGACCAGACGCGGTGGCCGAACCACAAACGCATCGGCGTACAGCTAACAGCCAATTTGGCGCATGGGGTGGCCTACTTAGCTAGCCTAGGGATTCTAGGGAGGCTAGGGGGCTCACCAGTGAGGTCGGACGGCGGCAAGCGGCGTCTGTGGTCGGCGGTGGGGACGACGAATGACGGCGGCTCGGGCTTCGCGCGAAGGTAGCTCCCGTCGAGCTTTTCGGGCCAACGGACGGTGGCACGTGGGCAGCGTCGGCTTAAGGTCCTCCTCGGCAGCTCGTCGGTGGTGGCGTATGGTCGACGGCGAGCAATGGTGAGGCGAGAAATGGGGCGGCGGTGGCGGAAGTGGTGAAATGGGTAAGGAGGGAGTGCCGGCCTGCTATTTATAGCTGGGAGGGGAGGCAGCACTAAGACGAGGGCGACGGACATGCGAGCGGGCGCGGATGTCCACCGCGGGTCGACGGAGGCGAGGTGGAGCGCAGCGAGGCGTGCGACGCGGCGGCGGTGGCCTGTGGCCGGCCGACGCGCGGCAGGCTACCGCAAGCACGCGTACTGCGGCACCAGGGCAGTGGCTGGGGCATGGGCAGAGAGAAGGGAGAGGCATGGGCTCGGGGCGGAGCTGTCCCGCGAAGAGCGGCAGCCGGCGACATGGCCTGCAGCGCTGGCGGGGAGAGAAGGGAGGGGGGAAGAGGGAAGAAGGGTGTGGCGCGGGTGGATGGGTGACACGCGGCATCGGTGGACGGCCCGGAGCGAACGCACGCGCGGGCGCGCCTGGCGCGCTGGCGTGCGGCCGAGTGGGCCGGGAAGGCGATGGCGGCCCACGCGGGGAAGTAAGCGGCCGAACGGGCTGGCAGTTGGGCCGGATAAAAAGAGAGGGGAAAAAAAAGGAAACCGGCCCACCGAGAATTTGGAGGAGAAAAAGAAAGAGAGAAAAAGAGAAGGAGAATCAAACATATCTTTGGAATAATTTAATTTGGAAATTTGAATTTGGAACTTGACCTTGGATTAAGATCAACTTCAACTATTTATTTGGAGTTGATTTAATCTGGATCTCTGAGCTTGGAGATAATTTGATTTAAACTGATCAGAGTCTAAGAGTAGGTTTGAATTGAGAGACATTCAATTCAAACCTGCACACAAAGAATCAAAAAAAAATTCAACAATGCATGACAGTCAACCTAATGCAGTGATCATACTAAAATTTGCACTGGTAAACTTTGGAACAACTAGTCAACTCCATACCTCCAACATGTGTGAAGGTGTATGTACTGGCATACATACACATCCCTGTACATGTACTAGCTTACTTAGTTATCCTCAAAAAGTTTTAATTTGGAGCTAATTCTGTAATTATACAATATGCTAAACACAGAGTGTTACAGGAGACTTCACTATCGAGGCTGCCACGGGCCAGACATTCCGGCTGGTTAGGCTAAGGTACAAGTGGACTCAGTACAATCACTTTTCATGAAGTACAAGCTAGACATTAGCACACCTGAGGGTATCGAGATTCTTGATGAGGCTATTGGAAACTTCATTCTATGGCTCAGACGAAATATCATCTTCAACCGTTAGCAGTCACAATCGCCAGCGTCACAGTCGCCCTTGCGCCTAGCATCTCTGCCTCAAGCATCTTTGCCCCCACGTCAATCCTCTCCGCCTCAGGCTCTTTCGCACCCGCACCCAGTCCATCCACCTTAAGCATCTTCGCATTGTGCTTCACCATCTGTAACTCCAGCACCTCCGCCTCCAACTTCTGTGACTCCGACATCTCCACCTTTAGCGTATGTGCCTTCAGCAGCTTTACTTGAGCATTGGAGAGTCCCTATCATGATTACCCTATATGAAAAGACTCTAACATCTCTGGTGAAGAAGTGGCTTTTGTCCTCCAAAGTGAAGGCATCCTCCGCTCAGGAATCTCTAGCTAAGGGCGATCTCGCGAAAGAGACCGGTAAAACATTAAGTACCTCTTGGTTGGATTTCTTGTCTACACTGGATATTCCTGGAAAATATGAGAATGGCAATCCATTTCTACTTTTGTTTCAACTCCAAGATGGTCCATAGGAGATAAAGAGATTCCATGAATGGTACATGAGGGCATGTCACGCGAGGTTCTCGATAATCACTATTATTGCCCCCGCTAACATTTTTCTAAGCGGAGACTCCTATCTCATGGTGGATTTTAAGGACACGCACTCTTTATTCTATCGCGATAAACTCAACATCAATCTCATAAGCATGTGTCACCTGTAAGTACCTACAATCTACCCCTATATCCGTATATCTATCAATGTATGCTATAGGAGCTAATGGCTAGTGACTTGTTCTATAAATGCAATTTAACGATGTGAAAAAATTAAAGTTAGCGGTTGGATTTATTGATCTGCAACAAATTTTTCAACCCAATATGGTTGTGAAGTTGAGGACTGGTGCCCCCGAGATTAAGGGGAAGAGTAACAAGGAGAAAGCAAGGGTTATAAAAGAAATGACCAAATCACGCAGGCTTGATATATCAACCTACATAGGAAGGGCTGTGTAGAAATACAAGACAAGAACTACATCATGACTCCCTACAACTTTAAGTAAGTTTGATATGTCAATTAGTCATAAAAGTTTATTATAACTTAAATGGTCGATCAAGAACATAGCATAAGTATTAATGTAGTGATCACTTTATTTGTATAATGCTGATATCAAAGTGGAGCAAACTCGTAGTCCTTGACTCAGCCGATCTCCCCCAATCATGCTACCAAGAACACATCGACGTTATACAGACGTAAAGAAAATCCCTATACATAAAATCCTTATAAATCATTTATGAATTGAAAATTACTTCTTGACATTTGAATAGTGCCTACAAGTGGTATATACTGAAAGATGGAATATATGATACAGCCAAGCCGGATGTGATGACGGTCTGTATACACTTTCCGGTAATAACACGCCTCTAATGCTTGTATCTTAATATTTATGATAAAAAATTTAATTGAATTAACGAATACGTTGCATTTTTATTTGAAGTGCCATAAGCAAGGTTTCGACACCGTTCTTTGTGGATACTATATTTGCCAATTTCTTAGGGTAAACGAGAGGTACACAATGAACCCAAATGACGTAAGTCATCATTGCACTTGCACATTCTTATTTTGGTTATGTTTCCATTATTAGTAGTGTTTTAACTCTTTTAGTTGTGTTTTCATTTCAGATGAAGATATCTAAACCGTCCAACGTGACATATGCCGGTTCATCATGCATGAAGTCTTTCACAAGAGTGGTAGGTTCTTTGACCTCGGAGGTGAATTGGGTAGACATCCGAGGCTTTGTGAGCAGGAGAGGAATGACTTTTAGTAATGTTAGTTGAGTTGTACTTGTGTTGAACATTAGATTGTGATGAATATTGTCTTTGATGTAAATATTGTGTTGAAAATATGTGTTAAAATACTGTTGAAATTTGTGATGTTAGTAATATGTGTTAAAAATGTGTGCTGAAATCTGGAGGGAATAAAATATATGCATATTATGAATTTGAAATGAAATACATACCGCGGGCGGATCCTTATGTCACCCACCTGTGGTATTTCATCTATCTACAAACGGATGCTAAAGTGTGTCGTCTATGAAAATCTATTTCCACAAGCGGGTCACTTAAAAAAACCGTCTATGAAAATAGGTTTTTATATGCGGTCTTTTTTGCACCTATAAAAATCATCCATTTTCATATACTTTCAATCAATGGCGGGTGCACTAAACGGCTATGAAAACGGGTTACGACCCGCCTCTAGAATAGTTTTTTAAGTAGTGTCTCAAGAAAAATAATAAAGAGTACTAATAAATATCAAACTCATAAATAACTGTAGGCAAAATTAAACTCTTGCAGACCAAATCCCTGTCAAAGTTTGCCGGCTCACACGGAGATGCAACAAGGAAGAATGATTGCATAAAATGTAACGTAAATTCTTGGGAAAGAAGTGGGTGGCACATTCAGTAGCAGATCCAAGACAAGCATGTAGGGGTTTATCTTCCTCATCTTCTCCTTCTCCTTCTTCTCTTGTAAAAATAGAGGACCCCTCCCCTCTTGGATCCACCCTGCGCACATTAGTGCTTTAGTTCGGTGCACTTGCATGAAAAAATGCCATTTTCCTTCTTTGCAAATGTTTCTTTCACAAAGAAAATGTTATATTTCTCATACAGGATCTTAGGCCCCATATCGAGAGTGGAAATATCACAATGGTCTTATCTGCATTGCGATTGAGAAAACATTTCGCATTCCACATGGCCTTACACTTGTTCAATCTCCCACTGGAACTTGTTCTTTTTCTTGATTCGATCTTGTAAATAAAAACATTCCATGTAAAATCTGAAGCACCGACAATACGACTAAAGGGGGTGAATAGTCATCGTACAAATTTATTGAATGGACTTTTTCTAATTTCAACCCAACATTTCTCTCTTCTAACTTTGGACAAGACCACATAGTCATAGAGGAACTATTAACCCTAGGATTTATGCTAGGAAAGCTTCGGGGCAAAGTGAAAGCACATACTCGAAAGGAGCAATTGAAATAGGGAACAAAACTCAGTTCCATTGGTCTGAGCTTCTTGGCAGTCTGACCGTGAAGGGAAACAGAGAGGGTTGAAGCTTTGCTCCCTCTAGCGGTCTGGCCATGGTTCCTAGCGGTCTGACCGCACCTGTGTCAGTCAGACTTTTGGAATTGGCCACATAACACAAAAACAAACTTCTTGGACTGATCTCTATGGCAGTCAACTACTAGGACTTCTAGTCTCCTAGCGGTCTTACTCCTAATTGTGGCGGTCCAGCCGCTGAGACTTTTTGTCTCCTAGCAGTTTGACTCCTAATCCTTGCGGTTTGACTGCTCAGTCTACAGACACAAATCTCGTATCATTGATAGTGAAGTTGAATACGTAGGTACCTTACTAGGATATTGTCCTTATCCTCCCTTTCTTGTGGAAAAACAAGAAATATTAGCTTTAAACATATCTCTCTTCATCTCCCTTTCTCTCTAAGTACTTCTTAACAAAACCCGACTGCTAGAACTGAAAATAAAACCCTCGAGAAGCTCTCAACTAGCCATCTCTCTATTTTATGCATTTTGACATCCTGAAAATACCCTTCACTTATAACACACTCTCACCTACCATTAGAGGCAAAATTGTCAACTCTTTATCCGTCCATCCAACGAACCCAACGTCTTTATGACCTAGCTTCATCTCGATGCGTGCTTCTCGATGGTGCCACATGCACCTCTATGCACGCTATGGTTTTGAGGATAAACCGCAAAACTACATTGCACACTTCTCAAAACATGACTCACGCCACTTGCTTACATCCTAAGAAAGTCTTCTAATGTCTACGCTTGTCACCTCGTCCCGCGATCCTGACCGTCGGTAAGTCTCTTATGCTCCTGGGCCACCTTATCTCTTGCACCGGCATCCTGCTCACTTTGACTTAGTCAATATGTCATCTTCATCAACCATCCTATGTTACTTAACATCTCCATGTTTACGGTGTGGATCACCTATGACTTCACCTAGTATCCCCGATCGTCTAGCCATAAGCCTCCTGCTTAGTCTCGATCCTCTCATTGTTGACAGCCATGTTCACCTCATTGACCTACGCATAATGAGACAAACAAGACATATTTTCTCCTTCTCCAACATCGCCAACACTTTCACCAACTCCGACTAGTCTCAAAATATAAATATGCATTGCAACGCAGAGACATGGTCATGCAATTCGAAAACCACAATTCAACCCAACCATCAATTACTCATCACAAAACATAAACCGTGCCACATCTCAGTATGGTTCTTCGAAATCTCAAGAGAAGTGTTCAAGAGATCTCAAACAAAAATAAAGATCTAAACATATGTGCTGATCATGATAAGTAGCAGAAGCTTTTAAGAGCATCTCTAAGAGACTCTCTAAAACTTACCCTATATATCCTCATATAGGGAGCATTCCCAATAATACTTCCTCCCTAAATCTTCTTTATCTCCAATAGACTCCCTACATCCAATCCCTATATTCCAACAGACTCTTCTCTCTTCCCTCTCCTGTGTTGCCGACGTGTGGACCCTACCCTTCATCTCCCTCCTTCCTCCTTTGGAGAGTTCATGGTGTGCACAGAACATTAGCGAGGTGGAAAAATTATGCAATCGAGGAAATAGACGTACGTGCCAACGTACCAATTGGCGCTTAACCTCGGCTTAATTGACTTAATCACGTCTCTGCTAATCAGACGCTTCTCTTCTCTCACTCCTCCCTGTAATGAGTTCTCGCGGCGGTGAAGAGACGACGCCCCCGTGTCTGCCACCTTGCCGGACATGTCATCATCGTCGCCAGGCACTGGATCGTCATCTTGTCCTTCCTCCTCATTCTCGCTGTTGTCGGCGATGAGCACGACAGTTGCAAGCTCAGGTGGTGCCTCTGTTGGCGGCAATGTGGTTTCCTGTGGCGACAGGGATTGGAGCTGCGTCACTCGCATTGGTGGCGAGTCGAGGATGCTGGCATGGCAAAGCGGGCAGGTAGCATGCCTCTCGAGCCAGAGGCCGATGCACTCTGGGTGGAACGCATGCGGGCATGTCAGGAGGAGGCGGAGTGCGTCAGCGTCATCGAACTCAAGCAGGCACACTGTGCACTCAAGTGTGTCATCTCGACGGTTGGAGGCTGCGGGTGGGACCAGGTAGGTGGGCCCGGGTGGGATTGAGAGTCTAGTTGATTTTCTATTTCTAGTTAGGATGGAGCAAGATATTAGGAACCTCTAAATATTATGAACCATATAGTGTATTGGTTGAAGAGATTTTTTAAGATAAAATCTTTAAATTTAATTATAAAGAGTTATATTAATATCTTTTGAAGATGCTTTAACTCATGAAAGTCACAAGACACCGGTTCATTCCGCCACGCTAGATGAGTGTACGCGTCGCCACTGGTGTCGATGTAGCGTGCGAATTCCTTTTCCGGAGAAAAGCAAGCGACCAACGGGCGAGTGCTGCACCGAATCAGGAGGTAGTACCAGCTCTAAATTCTAAAGCAGGGGCAACACGTAAACGTGATGAGGGCTCACAGGACAACAGTGTGTGTTTCTACTTTCCACGCCCTGTGAGTCGTTTTTACCGACGGATGAAGCGGGAGTGCAGGTGAGGTAGAACAGTAGAATTAAAAAAAAGCATCAAGAGGGAAGACGTCTTCCTTCCGGCTTCAAAGAACCGTAGAATCAGATCCCCTTTACATGCTTGCCACCGTTTCTTACACGTTATGCAACCCGTGTGCCACACGCGACTGATTTTATAATTTGGTCCTTCCTCTAGACTAACTTTATATCGAGAGCATCGCAGGAACTTTATTGTAAAAATACATCCCTCACTCGCTAAGCCTAATCTCTGGAACTTTATTAGCTACCCTTTGCTGATACAACCTAAGGCCATGTTCAATAATTATCTTAATTTTTCATCCTAAAAATATTATTACAGTATCCCCTAGCACTGTTACAGCATTCTCTATTTTTTAATCTCCAACAGCTACCCTATTTCTTACCTTCTACTACTTTTTTTCCTCCCTCCCGATCCACTGACAGTCTCTGTAAACAGTTTGCTACAGTATTACAATACTGCTACAGTAAACCGCAAAGTAACGTAGAGTCCGAATTGCAAATTTAGGGATTCCGTTCGAGTTAGCCTAATGACAGTTATATGCATTTCCCATGTATATTATCTCCGGTCCAAGAATATCATAGCATAGTCAAGTCTTTTTTCATCTTCACCTATAATTCAACTTACCCGTATCACACTTTCATAGAACTGTCGAATTGGATTTTAAAAAAAATCAAATAGCCCTCCACGAACCGGCGATATTCAACGGTAGTTGAGGTACACCTCCAATCGATTTACTTAAAGGTACAAGGAAATTAATCTACAAATTGGACAGAAGGAATAATTGGAATTCAAATCCTCGATCATGCACGGTACAGTCGAAAGTTGACATACAAGAGAGTCAATATAACATCATTTGTATGATATTATCTTAAATGCAACTTATACTAATCTTACACTCACACGTGCCTACTAGTAAAGAGTTAAAAAGAGAGTTGCTATTTTATAGGTGGCTGAAAACCCGGTGCCTTTAAGGCCATCCCAAGTCTGAGGAGACATCTTGGATCCCAAACACCCTTCCCAACAAGAACCGCTCCGGCGTAGTGCAAATTTGTCGACTGAAAACAGCATCAGTGTCAACATTCTTAACAAATCTAGCGGAAAGTTAGGTAATACGTAGCACAAAGAAAAAAATACATCCCTCTTATGTATAGAAAACTCTTAATAAAAATATTATGCCGACTAGAGATCAAACTCTAGTGATTCAGGATCTAGATACTAAAAATATTGTTTTACTTAGTAAATGACTTTTTAAGTTGCTCACATATAATGAATATGGCAACAACTGCTTCGCAGATCTAGAGGAAAGCTGGGGATTCACATTTCTAGATCAGCCTTACGAAGGTGATGCAAATTTTTCTATGCTTTGGAACCTACGCTATCAAAGATTGCATCCAGATTAGGTTTTAGGAAGACCAGTAGTTAAAAAATTCACCTCTATGAGAGCAATATCTATGCCTTTACAATATTATAAAGAACAAACAGGATACTGTAACAGAAGTACTTCAAACTTTCTATCCTTAGTAGGGACCTTAGGATCAAAATTAATAGCGTAGAATACTTTACTTCCTCTAATTGCTAATATTGTCTTTACTCAAGAGCCAGATGAGTTCCGCTTAAACTTAACTTCGAATGGACAGTTCTCAATGAAATCTCACTATCTTGTCTTAGTGTATAGTGATATTCTCAATCTAAATAAACGCTTTTGGAAACTGAAGGTACCTTTTAAAGTCAAAATCTTCATTTAGTACTTACGCCAAGGTGTAGTCCTGACAAAAGATAATCTAGGAAAGCGCAATTGGTAATAGAGTAAGAACTGTTATTTTTGTCACTAAGAATAGATAATTAAACATCTTTTCTTTGAATACCATCTTGCTCGCGTTGTGTGGTCTATCATACAAGTGGCTTCAGGACTCTTCCGGTCTCGTAGTGTATCACATATGTTCGGTACTTGGTTACGTGGTATTAGGAATGACTTGAAAACGAAAGTCCTGTTAAAGGCGGCAGCTACTTGCTGGTCGCTTTAGTTATACAGGAATGATATGATGTTTAATAAAAGAAATATTTTATCTCCTTTGCAGGTTTTCTACCTTTGTACTTACTGGTTCCGTACCTGAGTTATATTACAGAAATTGGACTTTCAGGATACGATTACAGCGGCGTGTCAGCATTTGAAGAGGGTGGTCAGGGAGTGTTTTACTTATGTATATAGGTGGCGGCCTATCGAAAGATTGAAGCGGCTTAGCATCTCCTGTTTACACCTATGCTAAATTTTGTTATATTTTTTCTTTTTTTTTTTGACTATGTACATCTAGACTATACAGAGCCCAAAAGTATTGATATAATGGTCTGAGATAATAAAAGTTTCTTTTATCTAAAAAATAGAAAAATCTTAATCCACGCAACCTGAAGATGCTCACAGGTAAGCTGTTCATGTCCAATCGTCAAGATATTCCTCACTTTCCCCAAACGTGTTTTGTAAGGATAAATTCATGACGTACGCAAACGACACACACCTCATTTATACCATACATATGTCTACATGCGTGTGCATCCTTTACACACATTAGGGAGAGATTTGAGGACACTAGACCTTCGGTACATGAGAAACATGTATTACTACTGAACATGTATCCATAATCTGCTCAGGATCTGATTTAAACGAACGCAACCGGAAATAAATCCTAGGCGGATGTGAGCACGAGGGTAGCTCGAATGCTGGCGGGGCGACCTTGTCAATGAGCTAACCCCTCGATCTCCGCAACAAATTTGTTGATTTCTCCACGGAAACTTCCAAATCTACCGAGCTAACTTCGGTACCACACCAGCACCGCGAGAGTAGGACGACGACGCCCAACTCCGTGATGTTGCGTTCCATTGCGCGATAGCAACATTTTCATGCAAATGTGCAGATTCGATGCCATGCCACTCGTTTTTCTGTGATTCTCCTAGCCCTAGAGATGCTCACAGGGTCGTTAAGTCGTAGGGGCTCAGATTTTTCTCACTAATTTTATTTGCTTGTTAGGCCTTGCTACTTGAAGATGACATGAGGGCAGACCATTTTATTGCTTCTCCACAGGTCTGGTTCACATCACAGTGAGAATCGCCCGTGATGCGAAAAGAACCAGCGGTTTCCCTGCTTTCACACTATATTAGAAAGTCCAACTTCGGCTCCAGTTAGGCCTCGTCTGGAACGCATGAGTTCGAAATAATTCTCTAGTGGAATTACATTGCTTTTAGTTATCTCCCGCAAAATTTTTGGAAGGCTGTAGTTTCTTGGCTTCAAAATCTTTTTACTGGACACTCTATGTTACATGTCCACAATGACCCTCATATAGGGATTCTAATTTCGTGTTGCAATTTTTTTCGTTCACCAACGAAAAAACTAAAATATATGGAATTTTATCAAAATTTCAGTTATTTTCCGTCCTATGCTATATGGTTCCATATATCAGTGAAAAAAATTCAAAATTAAATATTTTATTTCCCTCCAAAATTTACAAAAATTCATCAAAATTTTAGCAAAATTTTAATGGCTGCCCTCATTCCTCGTTGGTCGACCAAGACTACCGTCGCTATGCTCTAGAAGCGCGCTCGTGCTTTCACAAAAGCGCACGGAGATTGGAGAACGACGCAGGCAGCCATCAATCAGTGTGAATGCGAATCCTGCAGGCCACGTACAGCTCCGCACAAGTGCAGATCATGGGCATGCCCAAGGCCAAGGCCGCCATTGTTGACTGACAGAGCCTAACAGCAATAACAGCGGCACTACCAAAACAAAACAAATAAAGGAGCAAATTTCATAAAACAACAGGTTTAGAAACATATGTAACATAAAATTTCAGATTTTATTTGTTCTTTGATGTAACACTAGACACGTAACACTTATAACATAAAACATTAGATTTTAACCTCTACAAACAAAACAAAAGGAGCAAATTTCATAAAACAAGTTTAGAAACATATGTAACACAACATCAGTTTTTATTTATTCTTTCACATAACACTAACTACATAACACCTATAACATAAAACATCAGATTTTAATCTCCATATCTACATGGGTGTAGATGAGGTGAGAGTCACGTTGGTTATACCCACTTGTAGTGAAACACATCCTCCTTATCCACAACTACCTATGAGTAGATGAGACCACGATAGAAAAGAAAAAAGAAAAAACTGGTTGGCAAACAAAATATCAAAACCTCCAGTCGGTCTTCTGCCAGGTTGCTGCCTGCCAGCAGTTTGTTGGTCAATCGTTCGTGGTACAGCGGCTCCTTATCACTCCAGTGCTGTGATTGCTGGTTCGCGTTCACCCTCCCTCAGTTTGTCTCGGTCTCATTTCGCAAGTATTTGTCTCGGCCTTTTTGTCCTGTCTCATCGCAATAAACAGTGTTAGGATTTTAGCGAAAACATCATTCAATCATCAAGCAAAGCACAAGATCAACACACAAGATATGATGTTTTTAACGAGGTTTGGTCAAATTACCTACATCCTCGGAGCATGACTGCGGGTGCTCCTCCTCAACTGTTTCAGTCTTACCATTGGTTATAACGGTGCTACCTTCTATTTAAAGGCCCGAAATTAAGAGTTCGACTACAATTTTAATCCTAGTCCTACCAGATTACAACTAAAGTCTATCTATAATCTATCATATACACATATTCGACATATATTCCAACAAACTCCACCTTGACGAATATACACGCCAACTTGAGTCCGCCATGTGTGAACCTCCGTGTACCTAGACTTGAGACGTCTATCTCCGCTGCTCATCCTGAACAGCCCGGCAAGGATGCCTTGCTGCCAGGAACATATTCCGCAAAATTTGTAGCTCCCACCTCCATGACTTCATCTTTCAGCTCGTACTGATGACCTCTCGTCTTCTCACCTATCATCACAGTCTTGCCATCCTGCATCACATTCAAGGTCTTCTTATCTGACATCGCCTGATACAGCCAACCTTCCCCATGCAGAAATCCAAGCGATATTAGATTATTCCTAAGTCCCGACACATGCCGCACACCTTCAAGTAGCACTTCTTGTCCATCATACATCTTCAGTTTGATATTGCTGACTCCCATAACACGGTAGCCTATGTCATTTTCCAAGGGAGCAAGACCAAAATCACCTTCAGAGTATGAAGAGAACCACTCCTTGTTTTATGTTGCATGATATGAACTTACCGAATCTAACAGCCATGCTTCACCACAAGACTTTTCACTTGATAACACGAGAAGATCACCATCGCTATCCGAGTCATCTTTCTTGGAAACCACAATATTTGCCATGCCCTTCTTCAGTTCTGGACAATCTTTCCTCACATTTCCCAAATCCTTGCATTTATAGCATTGTGGCCCCTTCTTTTTCTTTTTCTTGTCAGTCACCCTGCCTCGATCACCCTTGATGAAAAGAGCATCTCTAGATGAACTCTCACCAGCATTGTTCTTCCTCCTTTCTTCATGAACAAACAACGCCGCAAGAATATCATCCACTTTAACCGCTTCTTTACCATACGTCAGTGTTGTGACCAAGTGCTCATAAGACCTTAGCAAGGAACACAGAAGAATAATCGCCTTATCTTCATCATCAATTGTCACCACCACCTTCACAAGATCAGCGACAACTTGATTAAAGACGTTTACGTGCTCAGCAAGATCTGACCCCTCCTGCATCTTCAGCCCATACAGTTTTTGCTTCAGATACAGTTTCTGATTCAATGTCTTGGACATAAATTGATCATCCAATTTATCTCAAATCTTCTTAGGTGATGTTTCATCCATGACATGGTACATGATCTGATCCGAGAGACACAACCTTATTATCGCTGCCGCTTGTGCTTGCATCTCCTCCCACTTGTCATCATCTACCTTGGCAGGCTTCTTATCGCTGAGAGCTTTCAGGATCCCCTGTTGAGCCAGCAAGTCCTTGACTCTCGTCTGCCAAAGCCCGAAGTTACCAGTCCCGTCAAATCTCATCACCTCGAATTTGAACACCATCAACACCATCTGCCTGTTGCCGCAAACCGCCGAATCCTGCTCACGTGTACCTCACGTGTGTTGAACATGCCTCCGCACGCTCGTCTCCGCGCCCCGCTTGGACGCACCACCACGCACACAACGAACTACGTGCACACCGCCTCGTACACTGTCTGTGCACGATCCATCACTCTCAAGCTCCGTCAACAACCATGCCGCTTGCACACGACGAAGTCGACCCGCTCGATCGTCACCCACTGTTCACCGTCAACTGCCACAAGCAACGGTTCACGAACAACCTGATTGCAACTCCCGCAATCCATGAACTCAAAACCTCGGTTGTCTCTGCGTTTTGTCGATCCTCCTGGTTCCTTTCATTACCTTGCCGCAGTCTCCTAACATAGGAACCGTGACCGACTCGGGAACCACGAACGAATCCAACTCCAAAACCGAACAGGACACAGTATGGAACCAAACAAGGTTCTCCACTGACTGCCTGCATGCAGAAAAGCATGCAGAATCGCCCCTATGTCAGACTCCTGGCCTCCCACGTTCGGTCTCATGTATCTCCATGCTTGTTTGTGTTCACATGCTGACAGACGTCGATCTCCTTCACGCCTGACCTATGCATTGATCGTCACAAAATCGGACTTGCGCCAACCGAACTGCTCAGCTGACCGAAACAAACATGTGATCGAGTCCAAACCAATCCGAAGCCAACTCATCTTCTACCTGGGCGCCAGCCTGAGCCAACTGACCGAAGGGCCTCCTGAGGAAAAACCAGCCTCTGCAGTGCCCCCAGCCACAGGAGTCATCGTGATCGCATCCTACACGTGTCCGAGTGCCCGTGTCCCATGAGTCGAAGTCGTCGCCTCGTCCGCGACGTCTTCCAGCCGCATCGTCGAACTTGGCCGTCACGTCTAACCGACCCCTATCAAACAACAGTCATCAGCCGCCATCAACCTGATCTCCACATCTGGACGGATCCCCATTGATGCAGCCCATCGGACGGTTCGAGCCGCCGCACTCGAAGTGTCTGAATCCACCGACCAAATCGTCGAATTCCGCCATGCTCCACCTTGCGACGTCCTCCCAGACCCATGCAAGCCTTGCGCGGTGTGGAACATATCCTCGTGTCTTCCCTTGATCTTTTCTTTATGACTCTGGTACCACTTATTAGGATTTTAGTGGAAACATCACCAGGATTATCAAGCTAAGCACAAGATCAACACACAAGACACAATGTTTTTAACGAGGTTCGGCCAAGTTGCATACATCTTTGGAGCATGACTACGCACGCTCCTCCCCAACTGTTTCAGTCTTGCCATTGGTTACAACGGTGGTGCCTTCTATTTAAAGGCCCGGAATTAGGAGTTCGACTACAATTCTAATCCTAGTCCTACCCAATTACAACTTAAGTCTATCTGTAACCTACCATGTACACATATTCGATACATATTTTAACAAACAGCAGTGCATGCCCTTGTGCCCTCGGTCAGCAAACAGGGACGACCGAAACGGACTGATGCACATGCACCATTTGGATGTTTTCCTCATGTGGCCAAGCATATGGTTGAAGCTTTTGCAGCTGGTGATCGAGGTGCTTACCGTTCTTGGCCATCTTGCTGATAGTTGATACCTTCAAGAAAGAGAAAAGGTATATTTAGCCTATTAGTATAACTTTTCTTTAAATATCTTTCAAAAGTAGAGTCACAAACTATTTGAGAATTGGCCCCTCACTTCAGCACCCAACAACATTGGCGCGAATAAAGAGACCTCAAGTTGGGGATTAGGCAAATCTTGTGGACCCATATAAATTTTCTCTCGTTTAACCTCAACGCCAAGGCGTTAAAACTAAAAAAAAATTGGACATTTTTCTCGTTAAATATAGGAAGAAAAAGGACATATATACGACCTAACTTGTCAAACCCGTACCTCTAGGGGAGAAACAAATAAAAGGGAAATTAAACCGTATCTGACTGAATGTCAAATGCTTCGTTCTTACAAACAATCCTTCACTTTCATTTTGTAGATTAGCTAAAAATAAAGCAATGGCATGGCAACACTCACTTCTATCATTCACATGAATAATCGATTATTGTTAGAGATGTTTTTTAGTGTAACATTAGCTTAGTGACTTAGTCTAGCATCGGATAGATCACGCTTAGTTGTACATCCAGCTCTGTAGCTGATCCGAAATCCCAGCTGACCGTGAATAGTCATGGGTGTTAAGCCATGTGCATGTCCCTGCGGATCTCAGAGCGGCATGTACTCAAGCACTCGCTATATAATGAATATGATCCCGATCGGATCACTTGGGTTCTGGCAAACAATTCGTCCTCAATTACTCTTTCATGGTACCCAGAGCCACGATCTAACCACTTGCTAAGCTCTCACCATGGCCAGACCTGAAGACTCTGCTACTTATGCTGCCTCCCACCAAAACAACTATGCATCCTTCTCTGCTCCTATACAAATTGACGTCCTTCTACCCACGCCAGCTTTCAATCATATGATCAATGTCAAGCTATCACAGGACAACTACCTTCTCTGGCCAGCTCAGGTGCTGCCCTACCTAAGGAGTCAGTGGCTTCTCGGTTATGTTGATGGTATTGTCGTTCACCCCAACGCGACCATCACTATCAATGGCGACAGTGGACCTCAAATTGCCATCAATCCGGAGTACAGTCTCTGATATTAGTTGGACGAACTCGTGCTGAGGCGTTCCTGCCCCCCTCCCCCTACCGAGGAAGTGCTCTCAAGCGGCGTCTCATGTCGACATCCCGGGAGGTATGGTGCCATCTTGAAAGTATGTTTGCATCGAGATCAAGGGCACGCATTATCCAGATCCGCATGCAATTGGCCACGATCCAAAAGATGGATCTCAGTGTGGTATATTACTTCCACAAGGTGAAGAACCTCACCAACACGCTTTCATCCATTGGCAAGCCTCTTGAAGATGAAGAAAACATCTCCTACATGATGCGGGGACTCGGTCCTGAGTTTGGTCCTTTGGTGACAAGCATCACTATCTGCACTGATCATGTCACAATCAACGACATCTACGCACATATGCTTAGCTATGAGCTAAGAATTGAGCACAACAACACCATGGGTCAGGTATCCTCCATTAACAGTGCAAAAGGACTTAAGGGTGTGGCAACGACAAGAATGGTCACGGCTGTGGGCGCAGTGGCCGATCACCAGGAGGACGTGGTCGCCAATCATCCAGCGGCTAGTCTGGTCAAGGCAATACAATAACCTGTCAGGTATGTGAGAATCCCGGCCATGACGCGCGATGCTACTGGCATTGGTTCGAGCACAATTATCAAGCTGATGATGCCAAAGTTATTGTTGTTGCGTCGAATAGCTACTTGGTCGACCCCAATTGGTACGTCGACACTGGTGCAACGTATCACATCACCAACAACCTTGAATGACTAACAACCAGGGAGCACTACACTCGAGGAGATCAAGTGCAAGTCTCAAATGGCTCAGGTTTGTCTATTACTCATACCGGGAATTCTATCATTATTGGATCAGACCGTCCCCTTTATCTAAAACATGCCCTTCATGTTCCTAATATCAATAGGCACCTAATTTCTGTTTGCACACTTACCATTGATAATAAGGGCTTTGTTGAGTTCCACCCTCATACCTTCTTTGTCAAAGATCAGGTCACAAGAGCCATTCTTCTCAAAGGAAGGTGTAAGAAAGGTCTCTATGTGCTTCCAAATACACTGTCCATACAAGCTCTTCTCTTAACTAAGGTGACAAGAGAACTGTGGCATCCAAGATTAGGACATCCAGCATCTCTTGTGTTCATCATATTTTTCAGAAGAATAATGTTGTTGTAGATTCATATAGTTCTCCTTCTTTAATTTGTGATGCATGTCAACAGGGAAAGGCACATCAGCAAACATGTAAGGGAAAAAGATAACCGGAGGTTGAAGATGATGTTTGGGTGGTTGGATCGTGATCCAGTAATTGATATTTGTCAACTAAAAAGGATGACATTTTAATCGCCCGCAAAATAGCAAGTCCCTTTTTTCTTGGTTCAGAAAACATCCAGCTTTCAACCTGTGGACGGGCTTGTAGCCCAGTGGCAAAACTCTATAGGTGGAGGGAGCCGGCGGGAGTTCGGTTCCCATTCCACAGTCCAAAAGATCTCCAAAGTAGACCGCACAGTGGGGAGACACCTCTAAAAAAAATCCAGCTTTCGAAATTACCATTTTAACGGATCTGTTTGAACACAGAAGCTTCACATTAATTTTGTTGCAAACACACACTTCTTATATCATTATCTAAAAAAAATACACATCTTATATAAATCCTGCAAAAATTTGTGACGTTTCAAATGTGATCTAATAAGCCGTTGCGAACGGCATCCATGGACGCAGCGGAAATCGTACATCAGATCCAGTCCTCTCATAGACTGCCAACGATCAATGACTTGGGTTTATCCACCTGTATGAACCTTCAATAAGCCACATGAACAGTGTTAGCTACAGTATTTTAGCCCTGCATGGTGGCCTTGCATGGCGCTGCATGGTGCTGTTTATTCCTGCCGCTTATCCCTCCTGCCCTCCCGGTATTTGTTTCCATAAGCCGGTCGAGTGGTTATGGCAAGGGTGCGGCCTATATGTTGTTGCTTTGCATGAGTAATCAACATTGCGTTGAGCCCTATCTTCCTCTAACATGGTATCAGATTGGTTCTTTCCTTAGCTTCCGCTTTTTCTCCACCTGCCGTCGCCGGCATGTCCACCATGGATGCACCCGTCGACTTCTCTACTGCCCTCGACGCCATGGCTTCCGCAGCTGCTGCGGCCGCTCGCGCAGCGGTCCTATCGTCGGACGCCACCAACGCATCTACCACCGCCCTCGCGGACGCCGTCGCCAAGGCAACCGCCGAGGCAGTACGTGCGGTGCTCACTTCCTTCGTCGCCCCTGCGTCATCTTCTTCTGCGCCTCTCCCACAGCGTAACTCCTCGGTCAACCTCGACGACGACACCACGGCCTCTCTCCACGCCCAGGCCGTCGCTGTTCTGAACGTCAAGACTTTGGTTCCGGTCACCCTCGACCTTGCCGCCGCGAACTACACCAAGTGGCGCGGCCTCTTCCTCGTCATCCTCGGCAAATATGCCTTGGCGGACCATGTTCTCTCCGATGACTCTCACCCGGACAGACCGGATTGGGTGCGCATGGACTGCGTCATCCTCGCATGGCTCTACAGTTCCATCTCCGTCGAGCTCCTCGAGATCGTCATGTCTTCATCCTCGACTGCACACATCGTTTGGCGTGGCCTTGAACATCAGTTCCTCGGCAACTGCGAGCAGCGCACCCTCAACCTCTCGGCGGAGTTCCACTGCTTCGTCCAAGGCGACCTCTCCGTCACCGACTTCTGCCAGCGTCTCAAGAGCATGGCTGATGGCCTTGCGGACCTCGGCGAGCCCGTCTCCGACCGCACCCTCGTCCTCACCATGCTCAAAGGTTTGAATGACAAGTTCCGTCACTTGCAGACTATTCTTCCGATGCAAAAGCCCTTCCCGACGTTTGTCGAAGCCCGGTCGCAACTTTTGCTCGAGGAAATCACACGAGGCGGGCGGTCCACGGGCGCCCCTACCGCCTTCCTGGCAGCCGGCAGTGGCGCGGGCCGTGGCTCCCTGCCCGGGGGCGTCACCACCTCCAGTGCCGCCCACGTCCCCGACTTTGGCACCAATAGTGGCGGCAATTTCGGCGCTAGCAACGTCGCCCCCAACGGCGGAAACGGCGGCCACAACAACAAAAACAACCACCGGCGGCGCGGCGGGCAAAACAACTCGGCCGCCCCTTTCACCCAGCAGCAACAACCATGGGCCAGCCCACACAATCCGTGGGCCGGGACCATACAAATGTGGCCTGGGCCACTCGGACGTGGCCTTCTCGGTGCGCGGCCGGCTGGGCCACTCGGCCAGCCTGGCCAGGCCGCTCCATTCACAGGGGCCGCTCTGGCGGGGCCTTTTGGTGCTATGGGCCATCCCGGCCTCCCAGCTGCTCCACAGGCGCTTCCTCCAGCAGGCCTCAGCATCGGTGCTGCCCCAACACAGCCGCCTCCTCTACAGACTTCAACGCTGAGCTTCTGGAACGGCTCCAACAGCACGCCTCCGGCACATGTGTGGGATCAACAAGCATTGGCAAATGCTTTCTCCACCGTCTCCCTACAGCAGCCGGCCTCACCTGCACATGACTAGTACATGGACACGGGTGCTACATCCCATATGGTTTCGGATGCCAGTATCCTCTCCCTTTCCCACAAACCATCTGCACATTCACCTTCTAGTATCATTGTTGGCAATGGATCTCTTCTTCCCGTTACCTCTGTTGGCTCTACTTTCCTACACAATAATCATAATTCTTTTGCTCTTAATGATATTCTGGTGTCCCCTAACATCATCAAGAATCTAGTCTCTGTGCGTCGTTTTCTTTCTGATAACAACTGCACTGTTGAGTTTGACCCTCTTGGCTTCTCTGTGAAGGATCCTCTTTCCAGGACCGTGATCGCCAGGTGCAATAGCTCTGGCGACCTTTACCCCTTTTGCTCCACGTCGCCGGCGCACGCCCTCACCGCTGCCTCCACCACCTTATGGCATCGTTGGCTTGGTCATCTTGGTCATGACGCCCTCGCTCGCCTCGCTCACTCCTCCGTCATACCGTCAGGAGTCTCCACCACCGTGTGTCATGCTTGTTAACTCGGTCGTCACATTCGTTTACCTTTCACTAGTTCCTTTACTAGAACCAAACAATCTTTTGAGTTGATTCACTGTGATTTATGGACCTCTCCTGTTGCGAGCGTTTCTGGCTATAAATATTATCTTGTCATTCTTGATGATTATTCTCACTATGTGTGGACTTTTCCTTTGCGTTTAAAGTCCGACACCTTCACGACTATCTCTCATTTCTTTGCCTATGTGCAGACGCAGTTTTCTACCACCATCCATAGTATTCAATGCGACAATGGCCGTGAGTTTGACAACTCGTCCGCCCGCATCTTCTTTCTCACCAAGGGGGTCACCATGCGTCTGTCCTGCCCGCACACCTCGCCCCAGAACGGCAAAGCTGAGCGCATGCTTTGTTCCATCAACAACATCGTTCGCTCGCTTCTCTTTCAAGCCGGCCTCCCTAGATCCTTCTGGGTTGAGGCGCTGCATACAGCCACACATCTCATCAATCGCCACCCCACCAAGACTCTTAGCCATCACACACCTCACTTCGCCCTCTACGGCGTCCACCCCTCCTATGACCACCTTCGTGTCTTTGGGTGTGCTTGCTATCCTAACCTATCCGCTACAGCCGCTAATAAACTCTCCCCACGATCCGTTCACTGTGTTTTTCTTGGCTATCCCCTTGAACACAAAGGATACCGATGCTTTGATCCCGTGTCTAATAGGATTATCATCTCGCGCCATGTGGTTTTTGATGAGCACTTTTTCCATTTACTGAGTTATCACCCAATGTGCCTGGTGCTGCTGACTTTGAATTTCTGGAAGATTTTTCAGCTTCATCACAGGCGCCAATTCGTCGGCCTTCTGCTCCACGCAACACTGCAGCCGGCACGCTGATGCCTCCACCAGCCGGGGCAGCCGACGCGCTAATGCCTCCACCAGCCGGGGCCTCTTCAAGCGGCCTGGTTCCCTCCGCTGCGGCCCCCTGGCCTGGGCCGACTTCCCCGACCACGGCCCACTCGGCTGGGCCTTCTTCACCGACCGCGGCTCCTGGGCCTGCTTCACCTGGGCCGCACGTTGGGACCCTTCACGACGCAACAGAGATGATCTCGGTTGGGCCACATGGGGCTCCCGAGCCGATCGTCCATGGGCCCCATGGGGCACCCACCAGCCTCCCGCTGCCCCCGGTTCCCACACGAGCGCGTAGCGCGTGGGCTCCCGGCGGTCCGCATCCTCCAGCCGTACTCGGGGTTTCACCAGCCGTCCCCACAGTCAACTCCCACCCGATGATTACTCGGAGCAAAGACTGTATTCGACAGCCCAAACACAAGGAAAGCTTACGTGCATCAGCTCTATCTCCCGTACCGCGCACATATCGGGAAGCCCTCGCAGACCCCCATTGGCGTGCCGCAATGGAAGAGGAGTTCGATGCCCTGCGGTCTAATCATACCTGGGATCTTGTTGCGCGGCCACCCGGCGCAAACATTGTCACCGGCAAATGGATCTTCCATCACAAGTTCAAGTCAGATGGCTCGTTGGACAGATACAAGGCTCGCTGGGTGCTTCGTGGTTTTACTCAACGACCCGGTGTTGATTTTGATGAGACATTCAGCCCAGTTGTCAAGCCTGCCACTGTTCGCACTGTCCTCAGCCTTGCCACTTCCAGGGACTGGCCGATTCATCAATTGGATGTCAAAAATGCTTTTCTCCATGGCACTCTTGATGAGACCGTCTACTGCATCCAACCTTCTGGATTTGCTGACTCTTCCCGTCCTGACATGATTTGCCGCCTCAACAAGTCATTATATGGGCTCAAACAGGCTCCGCGCGCTTGGTACAGCAGATTTGCAGGGTTCCTGGTTGCTCTTGGCTTTCATGAGGCAAAGTCCGACACCTCCCTGTTCATATACCGCCGCGGGTCTGATTGTGTCTATCTCCTTCTTTATGTTGATGACATTGTTTTGACGGCCTCCTCGTCTGCCCTACTCAATTGGACGATCTTGGCACTTCAGTCGGAGTTTTCTATGAAGGACTTGGGTGCCCTTCATCATTTTTTGGGCATCACTGTCACTCGCCAGCTTTCAGGACTCTTCCTCAGTCAGCGACAGTACTACCTTGAGATTCTTGAGCGTGCCGGCATGAGTGATTGCAAACCGTGCAGCACACCTGTGGACACTAGTGCCAAGCTCTCCTCCACTGTTGGTGCTCCAGTCTCAGATCCCACAGACTATCGCAGCTTGGCCGGCGCTCTCCAATACCTCACCTTCACTCGGCCGGACATCGCCTATGCAGTTCAGCAGGTGTGCCTTCACATTCATGATCCCCGAGAGCCCCACCTTGCTGCCCTCAAGCGGATCCTCCGTTATGTTCGTGGCTCCCTCGACCTCGGCTTGGTGATCCAGCGGTCCTCCACTCATGAGTTGGTTGCTTACTCAGATGCAGATTGGGCCAGATGTCCTGACACTCGGAAATCTACTTCTGGCTATACCGTCTTCTTGGGTGACAATCTGATTTCCTGGTCGTCGAAGCGCCAGGTCACTGTGTCCCGCTCCAGTGAGGAGGCCGAGTACCGAGCTGTTGCCAATGCTGTGGCTGAGACATGTTGGCTTCGACAGCTCCTCCATGAGTTGCATGCACCCCCAGCACGTGCCACTCTGGTCTACTGTGATAATGTCAGTGCTGTCTACCTCTCCACCAACCCAGTTCAGCACCAGCGCACCAAGCACATTGAGATTGACTTGCACTTCGTCAGAGAGAAGGTCACTCTTGGGCAGTCCGCGTTCTTCATGTCCCCACGACATCCTAGTACGCCGACATCTTCACCAAGGACCTTCCTACTCCTGTTTTCTGCGAGTTTCGCTCCAGTTTTAACGTCCATTCCAATGAAGCTAAGACTGCGGGGGGGGGGGGGGTGTTAGCTATGGTATTTTAGTCCTGCATGGCGGCCTTGCATGGCGCTGCATGGTGCTGTTTATTCCTGCCGCTTATCCCTCCTGCCCTCCCGGTATTTGTTTCCATAAACCGATCGAGTGGTTATGGCAAGGGTGCGGCCTATATGTTTTTGCTTCGCATGAGTAATCAACATTGCGTTGAGCCCTATCTTCCTCTAACAAACAGTACCAGCTTGGTCGACTGGAAACTAGCAAAAGTTCCCATTCACAAACACGACCAAATCAAACGTTGTGAACGGCACCAAGGACGTAACGGAAAAGGCCCCAACGTGAAATACGGTTCTCTCAGAGATTACCATTGGCGGCTTCCTCGACTTGTTGAACAAAAGCGGTCAGTTTCCTCCAGTTTCTTCAGTCTAAAGAAAAGTTTAGACTGCTTTAAAAAAAAGAATGTTTAGACTTGAGAAACCTTTTTCGCCCCTTTTCTGAAAGAACAACGACCTGGATATCAGCTTTGGTAGAAAAGCCAGATCGCCAGGAGAAAACTCTGCTCTCTATCTGAACATGTAACCGTCAGAAGACCCAAATCCAACAACTGGAGACAAGCCAGCAGTTTTCTCTTGGGTTCCTGAGTGGACAAGTCCAACATCCAGCGCACGAGGAAGCGGATGGTTGGGTCATGGTCACTCACGTCATGGGTGGGCAGAAGCCACGTTGAGAAGAGATGGTACTGGCGCGCGATCAGCTTCAGAGAGACATGCCCCTTTGTTTTTTCTTTTTTAGAAAAAACTAGAAGCTATCTAAAGGCTAGTTTTTTTTGGTGGTTTTTGGTTAGTTAATAAAGTGGTTGTGGTTGAAATAAATTGAGTCTGAAAAACAGATTGAAAAGAGTTTTTCTAGTTTTTGGTGTAAAAAAACTAAAAATTTATTATAAAAACAACAAACAAAATTCAACAATCACAACTGTTTTTTAAAATAGAGTTTTCTTCAAAAACTCTAAAACCACAGGCTATCAAAAAAGCCTAATTTAGCAGGTCGGCTTTGACCGTGGTCAGAGTACTAAGATTCTCATCTCATGCACTTGCCCACTCGTAACATTAACTTGACTAGCTAGCTAGCTACCTACGTGCTAGTAGTTACTGTAGGTTGTGACTTGAGGTTTGGACTACAGAAAGGTAGGCGAAATTAGGGCGGCTGATAAGGATTTGTGGATCAGTGGGGTTCTTTTTTTTTTCCTTACTGGCGGCTGACAACCGACAAATATTGTTTTTTTTTGGGCGGGGGGCTAAGATCAACATGTGCCAAGAGATAGTTTGAAAATTCAGCTATCTTTTGGGCACAAAGTTTTGGTTTGTGATCGGTTCGAACTATATGACAAAATATTAAAAATTGGACCCACGTTTAATTCATTCCGGGTCTTTGAGAGGTCCCCGTATCATAGAATCACGGCCCACAAAGCTTCAAGGCCCAATCGCACCTGGCTCTCTCGTCTGCATCGGATCGGATGCTCTCCCTCGCCCTACTCTCATCCGGGTGATGCAGATGCAGATGCAAGTGTTCTCCCTTCCCTTTTCTTTCTCTCTCGTCCGTTTGCTGAACTGAATCAGCCATTTAAGGCAACGAAAAGCAAGAAAATTCAGTCCTCAAACAGGCCAGGTGTCAGATTGCATCCAGTTCACTTCAGATTTAAAAAGTCCGCCGGAATGTGCAGTGTCCAGTTCAAATCTGCACTAAACCCTTAACTTTCCAAAGAAACACCACCAATCAAAGCTGCCAAAACATGCTGTTGGGTTGGGTAAAAACAAAAGTTTAACTTCGAGCCATCCAATGCATCATTAGACTAGCTAACCCAACAGGCCACACAGCTGAACTCTCCCAAGTTTTAATTTAATTCCCTTACCGTTGACCAAACCAAACAAGCCACGCAGGCATCATCTTCAGCTAACGTGCTGAAGATAACTACTAGACAGAGCGCACTCGTGTACCATCCAATACACTAGACAGATATAACCAAAAGGAAGTCGGAGTAACTGACGAGGAAAGAAACGCATTTTCTACAGCACTAGCAAGCTCACAGCAACTACACATTATTGACAGCAGGATTCGAAAAAATATCGCGCACAAAGGTGCAAACAAAACTACAAATGAAAAAACGCCTAGCCTAAAGGCTTGGTGCCAGCCTTGCAGGAGCCATCGGATTCTGACCTAAGCGAGGTATCATACAGGAGGACAGGAGTAGGGAGGAGCCTGGGCAGTCAAACTCGTGGGAAGCGAGAAGGCCCTCTTCTTCGAAGGAACTCAGGGATCTCCACCATGCTGCCTCCTGCAGAGGATGGGCGTCGGCCATTCTCGCCTTGCGCTTGCTGTCCACCCTTTTAGTAACAAGAAAATGTGAGATCGGCTCAGAAATTCCTCACAGAACTATGGCACCCAGTAGTTATTTACAAACATTACCTTTGAGGTGCGACCTTCTGGTTCGTCCTGCCGTTTGAAGCCAGTCGCAATCAAGGTTATGCTCACCTGCATGAACAAAAACTATGTCAATAAGCATTTTCTAGTAAATCCCAAATAACGAAGTAGATACATCTGTGCTGCCAACATGGCAAGAAACTTATGATGATGGAGTAGTTCTATATACATTGGATTACAACTTACTTGACCACTGAGTGATGGGTCTATAACAGCACCAAATATCAGATTAGCATTTGGATCTACAAGGTCGTAGATTATTTCAGCAGCAGCATTTACCTGAAACAACAAAATAGTAAATGATGGTAAGTGCTTAGCCTGGACGATAGAACAAACAGTGCCTCGATTAGCTGATCTTGAAAGACATCTATCGTCATGTAAGACAAGTTAGCAGCATCAAGACAACAATAACATGTAAAGTTAAATGCAAGGCCTGTACACTAACATTAGAAGTTTGAAAGTGTATATGTTAAGAGACATTGGGGGCACCATGCAGGAAACTGACCTTACTATTCTCATGAAAATATCCCTCAACTCTTTAGGATTTGTTTCAACAAAAGCTGTGGTTAGCAGCAAAATAAATAAAAAAAGTAATAGAAGGTTGGTCTCAGTATCTTATTCATGGGGTTTGCCACTTTGCTGCCATAACTTATTCTTACTTACCTAGGGGATATATATTAATACTGACTTGAATTTCATGATTCTATCGTTAGAGGCATATGCTACTGTCTCGGTAAAAATAAGGCAACACAAAATTTTCGCATGGCTAAGGCAAAAGATTTATGGTGTTTTCATCTACCACATGTAGTTCACTATATTATGTGATTTACAAACTTCACTACATTATGTCATTTACAAACTTACATAAGTAGGTAAACCTAAGTGGTGAAATTCAAGAACACAGTTCAAATCTATGACACTGAACCCCTCGAGAAGTTCGGGATATGCATAGTAAGTATTGTACACTGTGGAAACAGTGTTTCAGTCTGTCCTCTGGGATATCTCAGAATCAATCAACAGGAGCCTGAAAGATGCACCCACAAATAAAACAAAGCATTTCAAGTATGGACCGCAATGGATTTGAAAGGAAAACTAGCTGATCAACCAGAAGAGTCAGTTGTCTGCATGCTATGAAGTCATTCTAACACCCACTTCCATTATTGTTGATATGTTTGCATACAAACAAAAAACTTGTCCTCTCCTAGTGGCAACTTTTCTGGTTAAATTAAATTTGCTTCTCTCTTTGTGGGCTATCTCTTAGCCTTGTACAGCTTTGTTTGTTTCTAGTTTGAGTAGCTGTCGCTACTCTCCCTTTTGTTCTTTCTTTTTCTTATATATAAATACACCACAGTTAGGGATTCCCCTACCATATTTCCCTCAAAAAAAGAAGAAAGATGTATGACAGCCATATGATACAGCTACACAGAACAGCAACCTATAAAACTAAGGTCAGAAAACAATCCATGCTGTGAGCAAAAAAACTAGAAAATAGATGGACCAAACCTCAAACAAAGTCAGATCAGTTCCCCCAGTGATATTCCACACGATGCCTGTAGCTCTTTCAATTCCAATATCTAGCAGTGGCGACTGAATGGCATTAAGAGCGGCATCTCTTGCTCTTGACTTTCCTGAAAATTTAGAGTGAGGTGATAAATAAGCAGACAAGTAAAACTCAATTAAGTTATCTATAGCTTCTGTGTGAAAGCAGCAAACTGTGCAACAGAACCAGCAAACCACACTCAACTCATCGCTTTCTACATGGCATATATCAATAATACATTGGCTTCCTTACATATATCAAACAAGTTCCGGTATTAGTTTAGCATGCCATTTTATTCTATTAATATCTGACAATAAAGGGGACAAGTATACGCAGGCAATTATATTATGATACTAGGTAACTGGGATAACTAAATCGCTCCTCCTTGCAAGCTCTGATCTTTGCTTTGATTATTTCTTGCTTGTCGATTACATAATAGGCCTCTCTTTATATAGAGGTCCAAAAGTCCTAACTATTCCCTAATTACTTTTCTGCGCCCATATCAATTAATTTTCTGTGTTAGCGCACAGTGACAGTCTGTCAGTGGAAGGAAGCTGTCTGTCCTATTTAGTTGATGCAATAAGGAGGGACATAACAATTCTGAAGCGATACAAAACCAACAGATTCATGTTATGACAGCATGTACAAGCTCTACTCTGTTAGCACACAGTTCATTTTAGCGTCACCCTATTACCAAGCAGTCTCTTCTTTCTCTAAAAGTGTATCCTCCTAACGTAGTGATTTAAGATTTAACCAATTTGACCAACAAACAGGATGCAAAAAAACGTTAATTCAATTTGCAGAAATAATGGAGTTGGATTATACACTACTATCTGTCAAACAGAAGCCAAGGAATGTATTTTTTTATAGAAGAAAAATCATTCCAAATGCAATACCTGTAGCAGTCCCTATACCCATCAAAGATGATCCTGCATTTTGCATGATGGCACGCACATCAGCAAAATCAACATTAACCAATCCAGGAACCTGAAAAGGAGAAGCAACAGTTAAATTCTGTAATAAGATATCATCGCAATGCTCAGCTTCACTCTTCTGACTTTTGGTCATAACTCGTGACATGGTGAGTTTAAATTGCGGGCTCACATTACCGTAATAATATCAGAGATGCCACGAATGCCTTGCCGAAGAATATCATCAGCCAAGTTAAATGCTTCTGTTACAGGAGTATTTGGAGAAACAGCAGACAACAGCTTGTCATTTGGGATGACAATGAGGGTGTCCACACTATTTCTCAAGGCCGCTATTCCTTCCTGAGCTTGAACGGCCCGCCTCCTCCCCTCAAACGAGAAAGGTGTTGTGACGATACCGACAGTCAGTATACCCATGGACTTTGCAATTCCAGCAATTACAGGAGCACCTCCAGTTCCAGTTCCTCCACCCATTCCAGCCTGCAGTTAGGGCATCAAAAGAGCATTATCAGACCTCGGTGCATAATAATGTCACATGTTAAGCCATCTATGGGGTGGCATTTACCGTCACAAAAACCATGTCAGCACCATAAAGTGCTTCGTGTATGGACTCACTGCTCTCCTTCGCCGCATTCATCCCAATATCAGGGTTTCCCCCCGCACCCAAGCCTCTAGTCAGCTCCTGCCCAATCTGCAACCTATTGTGGGGAAGCACAGGGGACATTCTTATCGCCTGCACATCAGTGTTCACGATCCAAAACTCAACACCATTCATGGAGCACTCAATCATCCTATTGACTGCATTTGAACCCCCACCTCCGACTCCAACAACCTTGATCTTGGCCTCATTATAATCATTCCGGTCTGGCGGCACCCCTAGCCCTTCTAACGGAATTCCATCAGAAGAGCCTTTTGTTGGGTCAACAACCTCAACATTCTTCTCACCACGGAGCAGAGACACCTCCGGATGGAGCTCAAGGAATGAATCTTTCTTCTGAAAAGAGTTAGCACTGCGGGGGCTTGCACAGCACCGGAAGTGACAGTGACCCAAAGCTCGAATACTTCTGACCAATGCCTTACCAGATGTAGCCTTGCAGCTCCCAGCTTCATTTCCCCAACTAGAAGATGGTGGACTGAGCTGCGCGAAGCACGGTAACTGTGTAGCCATCTCAATAAGCTAAAGTGGCTGGACAACTAATGCACTTCTCCTGAGAGTACCCAATTGCCTCAAAAATCGACTCGTCTGCTGCTCATATCTACAATAAATTGGGACAAAAGAATTAGGCAACTACAAAACCTAAGAAAGGGGAGCCAAAACAAACAAAATGCATGCCATCAATCCACGCATCAAATCTTGCAAGTAGGGATATTTACCAAGCGATACCAAAGCAGTGTGAGCTCCGTTTCCCCAACAATGAGCACAGCAGGGGCTCTATGCAAAATTGCAGATGAGAATCATGCAGTGGCATAAGCAAGACTAAAACGAAGAAGGTGCTAAAGGCAGTGGCGGAGCTTGACTACGGATTAAGAAGGGGTCAGCACTTAAAAGAGGATGGATTGCATTAGGAAGGGGTGGCCGTTTCCATGTTTAACTAGCTAATTAAGTCAGATGCTCAATAGTTTCTCTAAGGATTTGCAATTTTGAGGAGGGGCCATGGCCCCTCTTCTCACATAGCTCCGCCCCTGGCTAAAGGGACATGACTAACACGAATTTGCGCAGGACCCAACTTATGGCTTGCCTCACCACACCCACGAGGCTGACAGCTCAAGCACAGATCCCAGGGGGGGCGCAGGGAGGAGCCGACGCCCCAACCCCGCCCGCAACCCCGGCGGATCGGGCCCTGCGCTCATCTGATCCCCATTCTAACAAATGCAGCTAAAACTATGGTTCATAGGGAGAGCAGAACTTTGGGCGGAGAACAGTACTCACCACGAGGAGCGATTCCGGCTGCCGCAGCCCAGGGAAATCCCGCACGACCGCCTCGCAGCAGAGCAGGATGGGCGCCGGAGATTTTGCGGAGGGATCGCGGCGGGCGGGCGGTCGGTCGGTCGGTCGCCTTATCGCCAAAAGGGTTTTGGGCTTTGTTCGGAGGCGAGGTGGTGGAGTGGAATCTGGAATCCTGCTGTTGTTGGCTTCCCGTAAACCCTCTTCCCCGCCGTCCTTTTCTTTGGCCGGAGTTAGGATTGAAAAGGACGTCATTTTTATATGGAACGATAAAAATCGTATAAATAGAGTTGTATAAAGGAATTTGTTTTTTCATCCTATAATATTTAGGGCTAAAAGTAATTTTAGAAATTAGTTAATTATATAAGAAGAATATTAATGAACTAGTTAAACGCAATAACGGAAGTCAAAAATGTTCTTGCGGTATTGATTGCGTGCCGTAATAATAAATCAGCAATAAGTTCAACTCCATCACGAAGGACGTATGATTAAAAAAATACATTCATATTTTTATAGATCAACATAATCTCATTATAAAAATTCAAATTCTAGCTAAAGCTATAATTAAAAATCACAATTCAGGACAATCACTACAAAATAATTGTGGAGTCGAAGCTAACATTAGCACAATAGATAAATATACACTTAATATTTTGCATGGTGGGGCAAGACTGAGTGCTTGCATTTCCAGTTCTCATCATCCTCACAAACAACTTGTGCCTAGATATCAGCATCCTCCACTTCAAGTCTATTCTAAGAAGAGTTGTAGGTGGAAATTGTGAAGGTAACCATCAATCTGTGATCTATTCTAAGAAGAGTTGTGTTAAAGATAGTCCTTGAATTTGCTTATGTTAAAACCGAAGATGTTGCTATCAGTGGCTATATAGGTTTGTGGAGTTTGTGATGGCTAGAGTTGAGACAGAACCTAACCATGTGATGCATATTGCGATTGGTAAAGAGGCACATGAACCAACTGAAGTAGAGTGCTGTTATATTTAATGCTATTCATTCCCTATGTGGTAATAATAGCCTTACGATTTTGGACGTCGGCTACCACATATTGCGCAACATAGAAAAGAAAGGTGCTTCTATGAGAAGAGAGATACACTTTATTGCTGATATCTCAGTTGCTGTCAAAACAATTATTCAGACTGCTCTTGTTACCTTTAAATTGCTCTGCTGTAAGTACGTTGTCTTTCATGGAAGGTGCAAGTGGTTATTGTGAGAGATCCGTCCAAATAATATTCTAATTAATCACTAGGAGGATTATTATTCATAATCACAACCTTGATGATTAACCAGAATATCATTTCGGTAGTCCCGACACGTGTTCTGTGCCCAAGATCGGAACACATGACTTTACAACATATAGCATCACAACACAACTTAAGAAAGAGCAAGCAATTAATATTATATTACAAGTTCTTAAACACTACCAAGTTATTACAATTTACAGCAAAAGAGAGCTAAGAGTAGACTAAAACCTGCTCAACTCCTAACCAACAAAAAAACTACGCAGCAGAAGCTAAAGCTATAAACGGCAAAAGGAGGATGGAGTCATATACCCTTAGGCTCCATCACAAAAGCATGCCAACTGAGTAGGATGCACTACTAATGCCCACCACCACCCTCGGCAAGCGTGAAGTGGTCAAACACCGCTTCATCCTCACCTGCAAAACATGTAGAGCAGCTGAGTACGAAGGTACTCGCAAGACTTAATCCATATAGAGCACATATAAATAGTTCGACTCCAAAGATTATGCATTGAGCTGTTAGCAAGAAAAAGACCTCAAGGTTAAGTACATTAATATGCTTAAGCAACCTAGACATATGTGTGAGCACCTAAACTTAACTAACAACAATACTATTATACCCTGCAATGACCAACTACACATAAATGTAACTGGAACCATCACAACATGTATGTAACATGAACCATATTCCCCATGACCAATATATCCAATCACAAACCACAACTCGTGACTCTACGATGATGCGCATGGACAGAAGACATGATCATGACCGAGAGCACGACAATTCGAACTGTTTTTACACCCTGCAGGAGGATACTCCTTTACCCACATGACACGACCATTCGGCTTGCATGACCACACAGGTCCAAACAAAGGGGTACTTATGACAATCTTTCCCAATAAATCCCAACCATTTGATACATACATCGCTCGATACGGAGGTATCCAGAACTACTCCCAGAGTAAACTAAATACCTCTACAAGCCCGCCCGCTCACATCGTCGATGTTTAGGCCCAAATAAGCACAGCTACAAAAGTATTCGGCTTACCTTACCATTAGATCAGCATGTGATGACTGCGGTAAGTGCTAAAGCCAAGGACGATCAATGGTCAGTGTTTAACCAATGCAAGGCAGTCTATGGTATCCTGGCTCCCTCCCCAAACTATCCCGAGAACCTCCTTCAGGGCAGATGATACCCCTAACACCGTCCACATTTCGTCTCATTCTCACATCTCAACCATCTCAACAACATAATCAATAGTGTGAAACATTAAGTAAACCCTAAGCCCATGAACAACGGCATCACCGTCGCTCGACTTTTACTGAGGATCTATACATTGCTAAGCATATCGAACAACTCTTAGGCTAGACATCAACAATATTATTGAGGTGACAAGGATGAGGATAATCAACAATTTAACGTAGATGATATGCAATACGACATAGATTCTACCTATTTTTGCCCGACATCGACTCGCTACTCATGCAAACATACATAAACATAATTTATCAAATTTTGATTTCATTCAATTCAACACAAGGGTTCAATATACTTAGATGTCTGCCTTGCTGCTCTGCCAGCTACATGATGCTACCTGCACAGAACTCACAGAAGTGGGGTTAAAGATAGGCCTTGAATTTGCTTATGTTAGAACTCAAGATGTTGCTATCAGTGGCTATATATGTTTTGTGGAGTTTGTGATGGCTGGGGTTGAGATAGAACCTAACCCTATGACACATATTGTGATTGGTAAAGAGGCACCCGAACCAACTGAAGGAGAGTGTTGTTATGTTTAACGATATTCATTCCCTATGTGGTGATAATAGCCTTACGATTTTGGACCTCAGCTACCACATATTGTGCGATATAGAAAAGAAAGCTGCTTCTATGAGAAGAGAGATACACTTTATTACTGATATCTCAGCTCTTGTTACCTTTAAATTGTTCTGCTGCAAGTACAGTGTCTTTCACGGAAGGTGCAAGTGGTTCTGACCTTCAACATATGCTTATTGCTATTGCTATGGATATTGAAGAATGTTTGAGCTGCGCAAAGAAATGTGTAGCTCAAGTTGAAGAGAACGCTTAGTATGAAGCATCTTTAGATAATGTAAGACTTGTCATTGGTCCACTGTAATAAATTGTAATCGTTTCCGTTATAAATCTAAAATATTTGAGTTGCTTGCCTTTGGATGTTAATGATTGTGAACGATATTTAACCTTTGCATGAAATGAACATTGCTCCAGATGTGCACTCCTACTATTTTTTTCTAGTGCTAGTTTGTTGTTTATATTATTTAGTAAATATTGAAGATCTAGTTAATATGCTAAACTAAATGGCAAAATATAGAATAGATTTGAACTTTAAGAGGTGTATACTGCAAAACTCATGCAAAAAAAGAAGAAATAAGAAAAGAGAGTTGCTACATGTTGATTGAAATCCTGTAGAACGAAGGGGAATTCACTCAGTTAATTTCATAACTAAAAATTATGTTAATGTGACAATATCAAAATAGTGAGGTCATACATTGCATCAATCGTCCCACTGCACCATTTACACACATTGCATCAGACCCACCAGAAACCGGTCACAAGCATAGACGCCGCCCTTGCTAGCCATATGTTTGCTGATTGTGTAGTTCTCCTATTAATTTGGAAATGGGAGAAAAGACCGCCATGTTTATAGTATATATTGCCAATATCTCACACACTTCATTTTTACACCCAAGATACACTTGATGCCATGTGATAAATGACCTTCATATTCATTCTGCTAGGACAACAGAATCATGGACTATCACCGAGAAACTGAAAAATCTCAGGACGTTATGCATTTGCTACAAAAATGCCAATGTAGTGATACCTTGCAATGCAAGTCTCCAGATTTTTAGATTTGCTACTTCCTTTTTCTGGACGCCGAGCCTTTCCAGGAAGAGCTCGAGGAAGGTGTCCGCCATTGCTTCCATTAATTGTAGAAGAAATTACCTTCACTAGAACATTAGATTTGGTCATGACCTTCACCAGAACCTTGGATTTGCCCATGACCTTCACCACCTCGCCAACATAAGAGCCAGGTTCCTTATCTGTAGCTCTTCCCTGAGCATTTTAACTGCAAAATCAAAATCACGAGACAAATTCAGAGAACGGTAAACAAGATATAACAAATGCAACAGACCAGCTAATTGGACCAAATATTTTAGCACTGCGGATCACCGAGTGCCCAGCCCAACGAGGCAAACAAAACCCGTGCCTTTGGCTATGATCCACACATTGAAATCTAGGGAATCTACGAACCTTTGATCTGAAGGTATCGAGGCGTTTCTGGGCATAGTATCATCAACGTGTAAGACTGGGCCGGTGATGCAAAAACATCAACTAACTTGTAAGATTGAGCTGGTGCTGCTTTCTGCATCGTGTTTCATGCCATCATTATAATGACCATGAAGGAATGTAAGATTCAGGAAACGAAAATGAAAGGATCAAAAGTTGCCTTTGCCTATGCAGAAAGCAGCATCAACTCCACTGTCTTATCCATGATCTCATATTTCATTTCTGCAACAATGAATAACCTGAAACAAACAAAAAATAAGACATAGAACAATACAGCACTGCAATAGCTAAAACAAAAAAATAGATCTAAATATATAGGATTAGGTCCCAAAATTGAATTGGACACAGCGCTGCCAACCTTCTAGACATGCCAGGCACCTAGCGAAAAAGACATGCTAGGGTTTCATGCATAGGGAGGAAATCTCTTTGACAGCTATTTTTCACATGTGAAGACCTGAAAATAGATACTAACATATGAGCATCCTGGTGCTATGACCACAAAAATAGAGACCTTCGATCACCAGCCAAAAAGGGAAGGAAGAACAAGAAGCAGGTGGTAAACACATGGGTTGTCTAAATAATCTCATATCTACGGAGACTTCAATTGAATAACTCAGTGGTCTAGGAATTTGTGATCTAGTCTGGTTGTAGATATTTATTCTAGTTGTAGAGATTTATGCAGACTTCAACTGAATAGCTAAATAGCTTGAAAACTCATTAGCCGAATCTGAACAGTTCGTAGGCCTATTTATTACTTAAAAAAGTACCTGGCCTGCTGTCAAAAAATTGATCCGTGCTACACAATCAAATATTTCAGATACATTCTCCCAAAAAGAAACTCTAAAGTCTAGATACATAGAAGCAAATATGTGCAAAAATAAGAGTACACTACGATGGTTAAATGATTTTCACAACCTTTCTCAGACCATCTTATTCGAGTGATGTTGCCGCTGATAGTGTTTTGACTAATTGGGTACTGGACGAAATCAAAAGAAGATATTTATGTATACAGCGCTGCAACTTCCTCTGGGTTTATCATCTTGATCAAATTGTTAAGATTTGGCCGAGGAGGAGATGTACAGACTAACCTATACATCACATTTTTTTATATACATGCCCATCGGTGAGGGGGATGGGTATTCAGGATGAGGATTGGTGGAGATAGCTGGAAGGGAAGTACGACAGTAGAGCTTTTGACGATGACAACAACAGGGCCGGGGATCCAAGGCCTCCGAAATCTAATGGAAGAAATAATAACATAATAGCGCAACACATCTTAGACAAATCCAATCAAGGAATTGGGGAAACATATATCCAGATTTGCAAATGGAGAATTTTTATTTCGATACATTCATGTATGAATTAATGACCGTAATTACACAAGTGGAAGGCATTAAGCGGCAGCTGAGCTGCCAAGCGGCTCCTTCGAGAGGCACGGAGGCAGGGAAGGTTAGACCGCGCCGGCCTACAAGGTTGGATTCTCAGAGCTGTGTGCGACCGCGGTGTGGACAGAGGGTGACGGCGGCAGGAGGCAAGGCTACACTGTGGGACGAAGGAACAGCGCCGCCGCTTGCCGCGGCGTGTATTGAATGGGTAGCCACCGCCGGTGATGGAAATTAGGCCGAGAGGAGCATAAAGGGATGGCGTGCCCTCACTCCCCGCCGCCACCGAAGACCAAGAGCACAAGATGCCCCTCCACCCAAGGTCAACATCGGCGACAGCGCTCGCATCGCGGCGACCACTAACCGGGCACGTTGACCGGCGACGCCCGGGCGAGACTTTTTTTTATTTTAGCCTTTTTAAAATTAATATTTTAATAATAGCTTGTCGAAATCTAAATTTTCAGAACTATCTTCTTTTGTCACGCCAAAGTGTCTGACGTGACTCCCTAATGTAGTCACACCATATTCATTGGTATGACCAAAATGGTCATGCTGGCGAAAATCTCGGCGCCTTACACGTGGGTTCGACGTGACAGCCTGAGTCACGCCAAATTGGTTGGGCGTGACTCGGAGGAACAGTGTTTTCTGTGGTCATAGCACTTAGCCATGTTTGAACATGCGCGATTTAAAGTTTATTAGTCTTCCTAAAAATCATGTATGTGGTTCGGCTAAAACATATTCTAAACTATTCATACAATAAATTTGGTATGGTTTAGACCGCGAATGGCAATTTTTTTTGGCTCCACGAGTCACCTAAGTATTATTGTTATAGAACAAATTGTAACATATACCAACATTCGAAATTGAATAATTCAAATTCTACGACTTTATTGGATGTGCATGTTTGCAAATAGGACCTGTATATGTTGCATTAAGCGCTGAAATTTTTTTGAGGAAAATCGAACATAATTGCTAATTATTTAGAGGGCGTTTACAAGGCTCAATAGTATGAAATGATAAAAATGCATATAAATGGAGCATTGCAAAGGAACTCATTTTTTCACCAAGTAACCTAGGGTTGAAAATAATTTTAAAAATTATTACGCCACATGATAGGAATATTAGTGAATTTTCTCAGATTTTTGAGAATTTATTTTAGGCCTTAAAAAATACTAGAATTTCTAAAAGTAACCACTTTTGGAGTTTTTTATTTTAAAACCTAGATGGGGTATTGAGGTGAATCCTTTTAAAATGGATTCATCATGAATTATAAGACATATGGAAAAAGTTTCATGAATTTTAGAGTACGGCAACCCCACTGCTCAAATAGGAAACACTGTTCATCCAAAAACCCGCGAAAATACTGTTTATCCGAGTCACGCCCAACCAATTTGGCGTGACTCAGGCTGCCACGTCGAACCCATTTGTAAAGGCGCTAGGGTTTCCGCCAGTGTGACCACTTTGGTCACGCCAATGAATATGGCGTGACTACGTTGGGGAGTCACGCCAGACACTTTGGCGTGACAAAAGGGACTAGTTCCTGAAAATTTAGGTTTCGACGAGCTATTATTAAAATATTAGTTTTAAAAAGGCTAAAATAAAAAAAAGTCCTCGGGCGAGGCCATGAGGCTGCGGATGCCGAGAAGTGAGAGGTCGTTGCGCTGGGCCTCGAGGTGGTTGAGGTTGTGGGCGTTCTACCGGATCTAGAGCTGTAGGTAGTGGAGGTGCTGCAGGTAGTACAACAACTGCCCCTCCCCTTCGCCGCACCTACTCGTCACCACCGCCGTCTCATCACCCGACACCGTCAGATCATAATTTCATCAAACATAATTGAATTGAGGGTGTCGAACTTACCCTCCTTGCCTACCTAGGGTTGGGAGTTGAGGCGCAACTCATGGCGACATCACAAAGGGACGAGGAGTAGAGAGTGGCGGAGGTGTCGGAAGGAGGTGCATGTGACGTTAAGAGAATGCTACAGGAGGGGACGGGTAGGGTGGGCAGTGAGAAGGACAAATGGAGTATGGATGGTTTAGATGGGGAATGGTGGTGTGATGGTGCCTGTAGGATCAAGGATACCGACTAGAGGAGGGTGAATAGGCGGTTTTAAAAACTAATTGCTAAGTAATCACGAAAACTTGCAAAAACGAACTAAGGATCACTAGAGCAATAAGTAGAACAAATAAGAGCTAAGTTGAGGTTTGCAAACCTAAGGTGACATGCAACAATTTATAATCTAGTAAGATAAATTACTTTAAAGTAAATTGCATGAAAGTAAATAACTCAACGATAAGGTAAATAGCTCAAAGATGACACAAGAGATTTTTTCCCGTGGTATCGGTGATTTACCGATCACCCTTAATACATGTTAAGGTGAGTTCAAGCTTCAAACATATAGGGCATATTGAAATATATCAGGTAGACCAATCATGCTAGGCTGACTCCTCACATATGCCCAATCTATCCATTTGTGTTCAAAGATTTTCTTATTGAGAAAATGACATAGAATGCATCTTGCTTAATCATGGTATGAAAATGAGGTTGAGATGCATCACTATATAGGGTATATTGATAAACGTTTCTAGCTCTAGTGTATTCAGTAGAATTCCAGGATTTTCTATATCCAACATATGCTTGATGATTAATCTCAAAATCCTCATCACTAGCATCTTCCCTATTATGATCAACATTACTAGCAAAAGATGAAGTTTCCTCACCAATATCTTGTGAGGGCACCCAATCAGAATCACCATGATCACTTTCTGACTCTGAATCTGCCATTCTTCTTTTTACCCTTGCCTTGACCAGCCAACAACTTTCTCACTTTCCTTCCAAGTCAACTTCTTCCTCCTCTGATCATATGATACATCACAATGTATTAGTTAAAGGAAAAAGAATTGATATATGATAAATAGAGAAGAAATTAGCCTCTGTTGCTGCTAGCGGTCAGAACGACATAGGCTGCGGTTTGATCGCGAGCACGGAGACAGATCTGAACTGAGGGATTTTGAAGGAAATTGAAGTTTTAACTGATCAATCTTCGAGCATGGCCTAATTTAGACCATAGTATGCTATTGCATTCACTCTTATCTCAAATCCTTGTCTCAAAACATGAATCCCCTCTTTCAAACCCTAGTTATGAAGAAGAACCTTAAAATCCACGGTAAAAGAGAGGGAATTGAGAAAATACCGAGAAAACATGGTGAAGTTATCCGCGGTTGGACCAAGAATGATCACGGATTGACCGGGAACGGAAGATTTTGTCTTCCTTGAGTTTTCACCGAGGCCACGAGTTTGTGAGAGAGAAAGAGGAATGTGCTCGGTTGGATCGGGTGAGAAGGAAAAAAAGATAGGTATTGGACTTACCAGGAGCTGGCGGTCAGACCGAGAGCCGTCGCGGTTAGACCACAGGAGGCCAGAAGCTTGAGAAGTTTCTGTATAACTGTGGCGATCAAACCATGGACGGGTGCGGTCAGACCGCAAGAGCGTAGAAAGGAAAATTCTTCTCTGTATAGATCGACGGTCAAACCGGAGAGAGAGATACGGTCAGACCATTGGAACATGAGCTTTTTGATCTTTTGGGGATTGAGCTTTAAAGAGAGAAGCGAGATAACATATGATCTCTTGAGATGGAAAAAGAGAAAGAAACATATGTAACAAAACATAATCAAGATTATTGAAATGTAAACTTGAATTTAAATATGCAACAAATTTACATATTAAAAGAAAATAAACATGAACAAAATGAGTATGTAAAGCATTGAGAACAAATGCTAGATCATGAAAATGCATAAACATAATGTGTCTAAAGTTTCAAGCAACATTTGAAAAGTCGATGATATTAAGCTCATTTCTCAATTTGCAAAAACGACTCTCATATAAGGGTTTGGTGAAGATATCTGCTAGTTGATCTTCGATCCGAACACTATCTACTAGGATATCGCCTTTGCTTACATGATCCCTAAGGAAGTGATGGCGAATATCAATATGCTTGGTTCTAGAGTGTTGAACCGGATTTGTGGCTATTTTCATGGCACTCTCGTTATCACACAAAAAAGGCACTATTTTGAAAATAACATCATAATCTAGCAAAGTTCGTCTCATCCAAAGCAATTGAGCACAACAACTATCCGCGGAAACATATTTCGCTTCAACGGTAGAAAGTGCTACGGAGTTTTGTTTCTTGGATGACCATAAAACTAGCGATCTACCAAGAAAATTGGCAACTACCGAAGGTGCTTTTCCTATCAACTTTGCAACCCACATAATCGGAATCCGAATATCTGATTAGCTCAAACTTAACACCTTTGGGATACCAAAGCCCTATACCAGGAGAGAACTTTAAATACCTCAAAATGCGCTTAACGGCCATCAAATGAAATTCTTTAGGAGATGCTTGAAACCTTGCATACATGCATACACTAAATATGATATCGGGCCTAGATGCGGTAAGATAAAACAAACTACCTATCATTGATGTATAAAGCTTTAAATCAACCCGTTTACCTCCCTCATCAAGATCAAGATGACCATTTGTTCCCATAGGAGTCTTGATAGGCTTTGTATCTTCCAAACCAAACCTTTTCAATAAATCCTTCAAATACTTTGGTTGGCTAATAAAAGTTCCATCTTTGAGTTGCTTGATTTGAAGTCCGAGAAAAAAACTCAATTCACCAATCATAGATATTTCTAATTCCTTAGACATCATTTATCCAAATTCTTCACAAAAATCCTTGTTAGTAGATCCAAAAATGATGTCATCAACATAAATTTGACAAACAAAGAAATCATTGCTAATAGATTTAGTGAACAAATTAGTATCAACTTTCCCAATTTTGAAGCCTTTAGAAACAAGAAAATCTCTAAGTTTCTCATACCACGCACGTGGGGCTTGTTTAAGGCCATATAGAGCTTTACAGAGTTTATATACATGATTTGGCTTTTTAGGATCTTCAAAATCAGGAGGTTGTTCAACAAAGACAAGTTCACCAATTTTACCATTCAAAAAGGCACTTTTTACATCCATTTGATATAACTTGATATTATAAGATGAAGCAATAGCAAGCAAGATTTTAATAGCATCAAGTCTAGCTACGGGGGCAAAAGTTTCACCGAAATCCAAACCTTCGACTTGAGTATATCCTTGTGCAACCAATCTTGCTTTTTTCCTTACAACAATTTCATCTTTATCTTGATTATTTCAAAAAACCCATTCATGGTGTTCCTTCCTCTTAAACTTTATCTCCAAGCTTGAATCTTCTCCTTAGAAGAAACTCTCGCCGTACTTGCTGGGGCAAGACGAACTCTTGCTCCAATAGTTGTCATCAATCACCAAAAAAAATCCTCCGCAGCTAGCCCTACCTTCACCACCCTAGTCATCCCTAGAGCAGTACAGTGATGAAGGGGCGCGGGGCAAACAGATCGTCCTCGCCATTACCAGCAGAGGGAGTTTCGGTTGCACTTCAAAACGATAGTGGAGAGACTACGCACGCGGAGTACACCACATCAGAGCGACTAGCATCCATCGACAGGCCCCCGACTGGGCCGACGCCCCCGTGACATTCACCGTCGACGACTCCGAAGGGGTAAAATTTCCCCACTCCGATACCCTGGTCATCTCAGCCAACATCGTTGAAGTCGAGGTTCAAAGAATACTGGTCGATGGAGGCAGCTCGGTGGACCTCCTATTCGTGCATGCCTTTGACTAGCTCCAAATCCCACGAAGCCGGCTCTCACCAAGCAGAAGACCCCTCCATGGATTCAATGCGCCCCCCTCAACGCCCTAGGACAGATAGAACTCCCGATCATCTTCGGCGAAGGCTTTACATCACGATCCGAGGTCATAACCTTCAACGTCGTGGACGTACTGTACGCCTACAGTGCCATCCTGGGACGGGGAACTCTGAACAAATTCAGAGCTATACCCCATCACAATTACCTCTGCCTGAAGGTGCCCGGACCCCAGGGGCTAATAACCGTCCACGGCGACCAAGACCTGGCTAGACGCATCGAGTATGGGCACCCTGCTCCACTCCCCAGTCGCCATATCTACACTATGAAACAAGGGACCGCCCTAGCAAGTGGCACCCACCTGAAGTACTCTTATGATCCACACGACATCCGGCAAAGTCTGAATCCGAGTAACCCGAGAGTAGGAAACTAGCACATTTGGAATACCACAAGCCTATGCTACATGTATACTTAAGATATCTCAAGATTCTTTTTACGATGCTAAGATGAGACTCTTTAGGATTAGCTTGAAAGCGAGCATATATACATACACTAAACATAATATCGGGACAAAATGCCGTAAGGTAAAGGAGAGACCCAATTATAGAGCAGTAAAGCTTTTGGTCAATCGATTTACCCGAAGTACTCTTACGATCCACACGTCATCCGGCAAAGTCCGAATACGAGTAACCCAAGAATAAGAAACTAGCACATTTGGGATACTACAAGCCTATGCTAGGTGTATACTTAAGATATCTCAAGATTCTTTTTACAACGCTAAGATGAGATTCTTTAGGATTAGCTTGAAAACAAGCGCACATGCATACACTAAACATAATATCGGGACTAGATGCGGTAAGGTAAAGGAGAGACCAATTATAGAATGGTAAAGCTTTTGGTCAATTGATTTACCCGATTCATCCAAGTCGAGATGTCCATTGGTAGGCATTGGAGTCTTGATTGGCTTGCAATCATCCATCTTGAATTTCTTGAGAATATCTTTCGTGTACTTCTCTTGATGGATGAAAGTCCCTTCCTTCAATTGCTTGACTTGAAACCAAGGAAGTAGTTGAGCTCGTCAATCATTGACATCTCGAACTCTTTTAACATCAAATCTCCAAATTCCTTGCAAAATCCTTATTAGTTGAACCAAACATTATATCATCAACATAAATTTGACAAAGGAAAAGCTCACTATCAATGGTCTTTGTGAACAATGTGGTGTCTACCCTCCCGATCTTGAATTCTTGGATAACGAGGAAGTCATGTAGGCGTTCATACCAAGCTCTTGGGGCTTGCTTGAGTTCATAAAACGCCTTGTGCAACCTATACACATGATTAGGATATCTATGGTCTTTAAAACCGGGTGGTTGTTCAACATATACAAGTTCATTTATATATCCATTTAAAAATGCACTCTTCACATCTATTTGATATAATTTTATATTGTGATGCGAAGCGAATGTAAGAAGGATACGTATAGCTTCTAGTCTTGCCACAGGAGCGAACGTTTCGCCGAAGTCCAAGCCTTCCACTTGTGCAAAACCTTGAGAAACTAATCTTGCCTTGTTTCGAACCACCACACCATTTTCGTCTTGTTTGTTACGGAAGATCCATTTTGTACCAATGACGTTCTTGTCTTGTGGCCTATCTTCAAGTATCCAAACTTCGTTGCGGGTGAAGTTATTAAGTTCATCTTGCATTGCCATCACCCAATCCGAATCCTTGAGGGCTTCTTCTACATGAGTGGGTTCCACACAAGAAACAAACGAGTAATGTTCACAAAATGAAGCATATTAAGAACGAGTTCTTACTCCCTTTGATGGACTCCCAATGACCAAATCAGTTGGATGATTCTTTGAGATATGAGTTTGCTTCACTTGTAGCACTTGTGGTGTGTCTTGCGGTGGTCCAACGTCTTGAGCTTGAGCTTGAGTTTTCTCTCGAGAGATGTGTGTATCATGTATAGGAAGAGGTTGATCATCCTTTGCTTCATCTTGATCCACTTGGGGTGCTAAGGAAGTATGTGGAGTGAAAGTAGTAGACATGTCTTCGTCATCTTCCTTAGGCTTGATATCCCCAATAGCCATCTTCTTCATCACTTCTCTCAATGGTTCACCACCTACATCATCACAAGCAATATCTTCGCCTTGGGATCCATTAGATTCATCAAACTCCACATCACATGTTTCTTCAACAAAATCGGTGGCATTGTTGAATACTCTATATGCTTTGGAGTTAAATGCATAACCAACAAGAAAACCAATATCACAACGACGCTCAAACTTCCCTAGGTGTTGTCTCTTTTTAAAGATAAAGCACTTACAACCAAACACCCAGAAATAGGAGATATTGGGTTTCCTCCCAATGAGAAGCTCGTATGACGTCTTCTTCAATAGTCGGTGAAGATACACTCTATTTGACGTATGGCATGCCGTGTTGATTGTTTCCGTCCAAAACTTCTCCAGCGTGCCATACTCATCCAACATAGCTCTTGCAAGTCTAATCAATGTCTTATTCTTCCTCTCCACCATACCATTTTATTGAGGAGTGTAGGTAGATTAAAACTCATGTTTGATGCCTCTTTCTTCACAATACTCTTCAACTTAAGTGTTCTTGTACTCCGTCCCGCTGTCGCTTCGGATCTTCACCAATGTTGCTTCAAACTCATTTTGAGCCCTCTTTGCGAATTTTTTGAAGATCCCAACGGTCTTGCTCTTGTCATCTAGAAAGAAAATTCAAGTGTATCTTGTATAATCTTCAACAATGACAAAACAATAGAGATTACCACCAAGACTTTTGCAGATGGTTGGTCTGAAGAGGTCTATGTGTAGTAGCTCCAAGGGTCTTGATGTAGACATCATAACCTTGTAAGGATGTGAGCTTGCAACTTACTTTCCCACTTGGCAAACACTACACAATTTGTTCTTCTCGAAGATTACGTCCTTCAAACCTACCACCATTCCGTTCTTGAATGCCTTCTTGAGTTGGCTCATTCCAATATGAGCATATCATCGATGCCAAAGCCAACTCAAAGATGTCTTAGTGAAGAGACACGTTGTCAAGCTAACTTCATTAGACGAAAAATCCACAAGATATATATGTCAATGTCTAAAGCCTTTAAAGATTAGATCAATATGCTTTTTGCTAGTAATCACAACATCAACATCACTAAATAAGCATGTGAAATCTAAATCAAATGGTTGAGCTATTGAAAGTAAATTGAAACTAAGAGACTCAACTAAAAGTACATTGAAGATGGAGAGATCATTGGAGATTGCCACCTTACCCAAACCTACCACATTTGCTTTTGAGTTATCACCAAAGGTGACTGTCAGTGATATGGGATCCGGAAGTCCCCGAGTCTCGAGGCCAGGATAGTGTAGTGCCACATGGCACCTTCCCTCGGGGACCACCTCCCCGAGGGTCTGAGGGAAGCCAGGTCCGGGAGGGGGTGCTCGGAGCTAAGAACAGTTGGCCCCTGAGTACCCAGAGTGCCCCAAGGACCCGAGAAGAGACAGGTCAGGGAGTGAGCGCTCGGGGCCAAGAACAAATGGTCTACGAGTACCCAGAGTGCCCCGAGGACCCGAGAAGAGCCAGGCCCGGTAGTGGGCGCTCGGGGCCAAGTGCAGTTGGTCCCCGAGTACCCAGAGTACCTCGAGGACCTGAGAAGAACCAGGTCCGGGAGTGGCCGCTCGGGGCCAAGGGCAGTTGGTCCCCGAGCACCCAGAGGGCCCCGAGCACCCGGCAAGCCTCATGCCGGTGGGCCCTGCGGGGACTCCAGGATGAGGTGTCGGTCGGTGGGAGGCCCGATGCCGCATTTAATGGGGAGCGTGGACGGTCACATCCAACCACTTTCCCCCACGTCTGCCGTACTGAACACGTCAGTCCCTGCCACCGCCTGGCAGGAAGGCGTGGGCACCAATAATGCGACGGGTCCCATCGCGTGTCCCCTCGCGGGGCCCATGAAGAAAGACGGCTTGAAGATATCTTCGATGGGCTTGAGGCTTATCGCCCATCACCCTGTTGCATCAGACTGTGTCAGACTTACTCTGACCCGACGGGCATGAGAGAGTACTCAGAGGCTGGCCGGTGGGTTCCTCTGCGCCTGCTAAAGTTGGGACATGAAAACCGATGGGACCGTCCGAGGGATGCATTTTCAACCCTCTGTAACATCAACTGTAGGTAGTGGAGGTAGAGGTGCATCATCATCATTGGTGATAGTAAGACCCGCCAAGTTGTTGACTTCATCATTGCTTGAGTCATCACTTGAGCTTTCACCGGAGACCCATTCACCAACAATATAGGCCTTGTGTCCTTCACCCTTCTTGTTGAAGAACTTCTTCCTTGAATACTTATCTTGGCTCTTCTTTTTGTACTTATCCTCATCTTCATTTGCTTCAATCTTCTTGCCCTTGTTCATGTTCTTCTTGTTTGGTTGAGGGTAATCATATGACATGTGGCCAAGTTCACCACAATTGTAGCATCTCTTCTTATCTTCTCCACCGAACTTGTCAAATTTCTTTGGGTGAAATTTGTTCTTCTTAGGATCATAGTTGTAGCCCTTCTTTTGGAATTTGGAGATCATCCTTGTGGTTCTTCTCATGAGAAGAGCAAGCTCGGTGTCGGAGTCATCATCACCATCACTATCTTCTTCATCTCTTTGCTATCAATTCATCCAGAGAGCACGAAAATGTATCAAGACCTCAAGCCATGGTTTCGGTGGACTCGCATGAAGCGAGAGATCGCTCGATATGTAGCTAAGTGTGATGTCTGCCGAAGAGTGAAGGCCGAGCACCTCAAGCCAGCCGGTACACTTCAACATTTGCCCATTCCTTCCTGGAAGTGGGAGGAATTTGGAATGGATTTCATTACCGGCTTGCCGAAGACCTCGAATGGGTACGACTCCATATGGGTCATTGTGGACCGACTCACGAAGTCAGCACATTTTCTTCCCATGAAGACCTAATACAATGCAAAGCAGTATGCAGAGTTGTATCTCACCCGGATTGTGTACCTACATGGGGTTCCAAAGAAGATCATTTCTGATCAAGGCACACAATTCACTTCTCACTTCTGGAGGAGCTTTCAAGAGGCTATGCAAACCGAGCTCTTTCATAGCACGACATACCATCCTCAGACTGACGGCCAAACTGAGAGGGTAAATCAAATTTTGGAAGACATGCTTCGAGCTTGTGTTCTCACTTATGAGAAGAGGTGGGACATATGCTTTCCCTTCGCGGAGTTCCCATACAACAATAGCTTCCAAGCGAGTATGGAGATGTCGCCGTTTGAAGCTCTATATGGTAAAAGGTGTCAAACGCCGCTGAATTGGTCCGAATCCGGCGAACAGGCATTCCTAGGTCCGGATTTGGTCAAGGAAGCGGAAGATCATGTTCTAAATATCCGCAAGAGTCTTCTCACAGCTCAATCCCGGCAAAAGAGCTATGCGGATCATCGCCGCCGAGACCTCAAGTTCGCAATTGGAGATCATGTGTACCTCAAGGTTTCGCCGCTCAAGGGTGTTTGCCGATTCCAAGTCCGAGGCAAGTTAGCGCCTCGATACGTGGGACCATTCCAGATTGTTGCTCGACGTGGAGAGGTGGCATATCAACTGGACTTGCCTCCATCTCTCTCCGCCATGCATAACGTCTTCCACGTGTCGCAACTGAAGAAATGCCTCCGAGTTCCAAACGATGTCATTGATGTTGCACCTCAGGAGTTGTAGCCGGATTTGTCATATTGTGAGCAGCCGACAAGGATTTTGGGTGAAACCGAGCGCAAGACGCGGCGAAGTTCCATCAAATTCATCAAAGTCCAATGGAGCAACCACTCGAAAGACGAGGCAACTTGGGTGCGTGAGGATAAGATCCACTCCGAGTATCCCGAGCTCTTTGCAGGCTTGTAAAAGTCATTGTAAATTTTGCACAGTTGGAACATTTCGCATGTATGTGTTCATCGCCATGTGGAATAAAAAGGTGTGCATTGCATTCCATCTCTCACAGCATGATGTCTACTCACAGCGTGCTCATCGTTCTCTTCCCCTGACTCTTATCGAATCTCGGGGCGAGATTCTTTTAAGGGGGTGGTTTGTCACGTCCTAAATTCTTAATCATGCAATCAAACATAATCATGCAATCAAACATAATCATGCTTTTTAAACATTATGTTTAATTTTGCGTAATTGTAATTCGGAATACTAATTCACTTCGGTAAAAGTCAATTGGATGAGAGTAAAGAAATTTGGGAGGGAAAAGAATAAAATTCATAGTCAAAACGGACCATTTTCTCTAAAACGCGTGCCCCACATGTGGGCCAACCACCCCACCTCTCTATGGGCAGCAGCCCACTCCCTCTCTATCTCTCCCACCTGCTCCCGAGCTCCCTCTCCCGAGCTCCAACCGGCCAAGGCAAGAGGAGCACCCCCTCTCTCTCAAACTCTCTCTTCCTCCCTCAAATCCAAGCTCAAGAGGAGGATTTAAGATATGCATGTGGTACCATTGCATTCTCTAGCTCATGAGCTGCTCATCTATCCAATTTATTTTCATTTTCGTGGTATAATTGAGTAGTTCTTAAAGTTATTGGCGTTCTTAAGCTTTTTGGAGCAAAAATAGAGTTTTGGCCGAATATGAGCTCTAGAGTCGTGTTGCTAGTTGATGAGTAAATTTCAGGACCCTTGGACTATCCCTAACATGTTCCCTTTAGGCTCGGAAAAGATTGCAACTCGAATCGACCCAAAAATCTACTCGAGAGCAGTTTTCTGGGCTGACCCGGATATTCCGACCTCACCCGGATACTCCGAGTTAAGCAGAAATCGTCTGTCGAATTGTGTTCAAAATTGGTTAGGGTTTAGAGTGCAAGATGGGTTTAGAATCCTTTGGATAGGGCATATACACGTTTGTGTAGCACAAATTTGTATAGTGAGTCGAATCACCAACGGGAAAAGTTGTGGAAGAGTCCAAGTCTGTATCACCCGGATAATCCGAGTAAGCCCGGAGACTCCGGGTAGCTGCGTTAACAAATAACCGAGAGCCTCTCTCGGAGCCTCACCCAGAGTGTCTGGCACATCCCGGATAGTCGGGACCTACCCGGAGGTTCCGAGTTAAGTTAGAATAGTGGCTAACTGAGAGTCGTCACTGGAGGGTGGCCCGGAGGCTCCAAAACCCGGATATTCCAGATTCACCCAAATACTCCGGGTCAGACAAGCAAAAGGCGGTAACAGAGCGCTTCTTCTGGAGATTCACCCGGAGGGTCCGAACCCGGATACTCCGAACCAACCCGGATACTCCAAATGGCTGTTGTTTTCAGGATTTCGTTTAGATCGTTTAGTATTGCATTGATTCTCATATCTTATACTTCTAGCATGTTGTGGAGCATTATTGCATACCTTATTGCATTCATTCATGCTCATCATTGCACGCATTCTTGTTTAGCGAACAAGGAGCCGGAGCGGGAGGCGACCGTGGTCGAAGACGACTTCAATCTTCCGGATTTCTGTGAGTGTTGCGTGGGTAACTTTAGGCAGCCACCTGAGCATCAAGGCAAGCATCTATCATATTGCACTTTTATCGAATTGAATGAAATCTAAATATTGATAAACTATGCTTATGTATAGGTTTGCATGTATGAGGAGTCAATGTCGGGTTTTTATGAGTAGAACCTATGTTGATTGCATAATCCCTACCTTGAATTGTTCATCTATATCCTTGTAGCCTTGGTAACGTGGTAAATATCTAAGAGTCGATCGAAATGCTTAGCAATGCATGGTCCTCGGTAGAAGACGAGCAATAGTTCGACCGTTGTTCGCGAACTTAGGGCTTACTACTTGTTCACGTATATGGTTATGTGGATGTTGGTTGGATGAGTGGTGAGTATGAGATGAGATGTGGGCGGTGTTAGGGGTGACGTCTGCCTCGAAGGAAAGTCCTGGGGGCAGTTCAGGAGAAGAACCTGGGCACCGTAGATCGCTTGCATCGTTTAAGGCCGATCGTCAGGGTAGTTGACTTTGGCACTTACCTTACTCACCACATGCCGATCTAATGGTAAGGCAAGCCGAATACCTTCGCAGCTGTAGCTATATGGGCCTGAACATCGACGGTGTGAGCAGACGGGCTTGTAAGTGGTACTAGTTTGCTCTGGAAGTAGTTCTCGTACCGCCGCGCCGAGCGATGCACGATCCACACGGTTGGGACTGGTTAGGAAAGGTTGTCACGAGTACCCCCTTGTGTGCACTTTAGCGGGTGGCACAGGCCGTATGGTCCTCGTGTCCTGTGGGTCCAGGAGTAACCCCCTGCAGGGTGTACAAATAGTTCAAACTGCCGCGCTCTCGGTCATGAGCATGCTATTGTTTCATTTGTACCCGATCGTAGAGTTCTCGTTTGTGAGTGATGGTTCGGATATGTGGTTATGGTTCCGTTATTATGGTGGTAGATGAGTTAGTTCAGTTTACTTATATGTTAAAGTACATATGTTACATTTACGTTACAGTTTCATTTATGTTCAGTTGGTTATTGCAGGGTAGAATAGCATGTTTGGTTAAGTATTGGTGCTCACACATATATGTCTAGGTTGCCTACCGCATATGTTTTACTTAACCTTATGGCATGTCCTTGCTAACAGCTCAATGCATAATCCTTGGAGTCAGAATATTACATACCCATATTTGTAAGTCTTGCGAGTACCTTCGTACTCAGGGTACTGCCCTTAAGTTGATGCAGGTATTGCTGCTGCTGAGGAAGAGGCTGTCTTTGGCTACTTCGTGCATGCCGATCAGGGTGGCGGGCAAGAATAGTTCATCCTACTCTAGGAGATCGTGCTTTTGGGACTGTGTCTAAGGGCATGTGGCACTGCTTTCTCTTTTGTTGTATAGGTTTGTTCCGCTGCATAGTTATTGTTTCCCTTTTACTGTAAATTGTTGGAAACTGTTGCATGTTTAAAGAACTTGTAATATAATGTTAATTACTCACTCTTTATTAAGCTATGTTGTGATGTATTATGTTGGAAGGCATGTGTTCCGATGTTGAGTACAAAACATGTGCCGGGACTACCGGAGCGGTATTCGAGTTAATCGTTGAAGTTGTGATTAAGTAAATAATCGACTTAATGATTAATTCAAATATTGTTTGGACAATTCCTCATAACACGCCTCTGTCATCACCGGACAATCCGGTGAGACTATTTTTCTTCACGTGTTGTCTACCATCTGTCAGTAGCTGTTGCAAAATGATCCGGTGTTCCTTCATATAGTATCACCAGACAATCCAGTGACTTATAAATCATTTCCTCCAAAAATACTAAGTCACTATTAAATAGTCCGGTAATAACTTCTTTTATGTCACCAGACAATTCGGTCAGTTCAACTTGGATTTTCTCCAAAAAAATAGTGCTTCTGTTAAATAGTCCGGTGTATGCGTCCTTCTGATTGCCGGACAATCCGGTCAGTTCAACTTGGATTTTCTCTGAAAAATGACTCTTCTGTTAAATGCTCCGGTGCAAAATTCCTCTAATCACCGAACAATCCGGTGAGGTCATTTGAACCCTTCAGTAAGAGGGAAAAAGGTCCGGTGAGTTTAAACCTTCTCACACCATACAATCCGATGAGAACAAATTTTCTATAACTCATCCAATTCAGTCAACTTTGAGTTCTAACTTCTCACCCATGGGCTTCTATGAGCTACCTAGTGCTAGATTTTCACGAGTGTGCATTCAACTATATCTAAACTCAACTAGGTCAAGCTACAATACTTAGCCTCCCTTTATAGTATAGTCAAAAAGATAAAAAGACATATATCTACTCTAAGTGTCTTTCATCATCTTGTAACACTTAGAACTAGAGGATCCTTAATCTTGACGTAAATATCCTGTTGATCGACCAATAGAATTCCACGAAGGACTAAGAAAACCTTTTCAGTCATTGTGAACTAAAAAATTTGATTCCCTTCAAAACATACGTATTAGTCATAATGATATAGTTGTCATTAATCACTAAAACACTTGAGGCCTAGATGCTACAAGTAGCGAATTACCTAACTATAAATATCCTCTAAAATCTAATTTCAGAATCATTCTTTATTTTAAAAGTACCATATTAGAATATCATACTTTTTACTTTTATTAGACCAGCCCAAAAATACGAGTCGACTAGTTTACCTTTGACTTGCGAAAGTAGTTTTTCCTCATATATTTGTTTCAGAGGAGTTCTTGTCAAGTCCCATCATCGGTTAGAAGCTTGTACAACCAGTTAGATAGGAGGAAGGCGTTTTGAATATTTGGCTTTACCATTGTTTTCTATTTCGCTTGGCGATACTTCTTTGTATGATTATCACTTTGCCAATATTCGAAAATGATCGACCTTTTTTAAAACCTCGTGTGGTATTTAGAAGAAAGATATCATATGGGTGGGTAGGCTACTAAAAATTAAGTATAGAAGAACCATGATGCTGACACGCAGATATTTCAAGACAGTGTTTATGCCAATGCACAGACATGATAAGCAAGATGCAATATTAGTTGTCACGTACACAAATGTGGTGCTTAATGAAGAAAATCTTTCATCGGATCGTCGTGGTGGATTTTCTTCATACGGTACGCTTCAATGTCCTCCGCAGTGACCTACAAGGGCAACTCGATCAGTAACTACGAAAGTCTTTGATATAAATCACACAGGCAGGTGCAGAGGTGCTATACTGCTATGTGCCAAACAGGTGATGCAAAAGAATCATTAGGAATACCTCATCATTCTATTTAACATTATACTTCCTCTTTCTCTTATCCCTCTCCTCTCGCCTCCTTTCGTCCTCCTACACATGTCAAATCAGATTCGAATTATAAATGATCAAAAAGCAACAAATAATGAAATGCTCGGCCGTTTAGAACTTTACAGAGTGACAAGGAAGTGATGCTTACCTTCTTCAAAGACTCAGCAAGCTTCTTCTTGTCAAGAACAAGATCATCAGGAACATTGGTTCCCCAAGTGGCAAGCCTTTGCTCTTCATGTTGTACAGGCTCCTCTGCATTATTACAATTTTTCAGATGAAGCACCCATGTGACAAATATGTTAAGATAATACATAGCCTAAATAAATAGAGTGCCATCTCACTCGAAACAGTTGGACTGCTTTCATCAAGATGAGATAAAGGTGATATAATCTACAATCATGATCTCCCCTTTTATTATCTGTATTCAGTAACAAGAAGATGGAACGAGTTCCCAAAGAATGTACAGCAAGCAACATGAGACTCCTGAATATTTTAATTCATGGTTCCGTGAAAACAATTAACAACAAAATTTCAATATTTGCTTTTACATTTCCATCTCCCCATGTTTAATCAAGATAGCTGCTGCCAATGAACGTGTTTTGTAAGTTTAGGATCTCAGTACACCGAAAAAGATGGAGGGAAAAAAATGTCTACTGTGGCAAATCTGATAGTCAAGGCTTCAAACGTACCAACAATAACAAAAAGGGTACCCAAAAAAGAAGGCATGTTATCCTCCCTGAAAAAAACACATGAAGTAAGCCCTACCTTCTGCAGCCTCCTTGTGGGCCATGCTTGCTTTCATCAAATCTGCTGAAGCTTCAGCAGCCTCAATTCCGGCCAAACCTGTGCAGTAACTGTTCTTGATAGTCTGCTTGCAGCATTTGTAGCCCCATTGATGATCCTTCCGCCATGAACCCCAAACACTCGTGTGATTGTTAATGTAGACATCTTCTTCATACTTGCTCTTAGGAACAGATGTATCCTACAGATAAATAGTATGCAATGACAATGAATAACCAGGTAACACCCAAATAACCTAAACAATTGCCACGTACACAAAATAGAATATGAACCGAAATGATAAAACGAATAAACAAACCTGCCCTTTAATTATACGACCAGTCCGATCATATTTAATCTCTCTCTCGCTTTGTCCAAGAAGTAATTCCCGGGGTAGTGGTTCTTCAGAAGCAGCATTCCCATATTTTTCCATATTTGGCAAAGGATCTTCACGCATTGAACGAGTCTTCGGATCATAATATGCAGAATTTACATCGAGGTTTAGAAGGTTTCGCCGTGTCTTCTCTGATACGCAAGTTCCTGGATGGAATGTTTACAGCATAAGCACCACAATAGCAATCAAACAACTTATGGACTTGACTTTTACTGAAATATATATGTCAGGGAAGAAATATTATTCCCCCTATTTCGAGATTCCTGAAAGTTATAACTGGTGAAAGGAATAGTATAACATGGATTTCCATCCAAATTTCTAGAGTTCAGTTCAAATTTAAACTAAATCCTAAAAAATTCTGGAGCAATCCCCTTCATCAAAACAGGGGTGAAGGAGCAACAATAAAAGGAACAGGAAATGATATAACCATCAACTTAAAGTTCTTAGATTATCAAACATTTTGCACTTACAGAAATCCTATTAACTTGAAAGCTCTTTCTTTCTTGAGCATATTTACCTCACAGTTCCGGTGCTTCCACCACCTGTTGTGCGCACGCTTCTCCACCTTAGCAAAGTCCATTTGATTGCTCTCGTCAACTTTAGCCTCATCTATCTTCAGGCCGTCCTCTACATCCTCATCACTACCCGCATCATTGTCATCCTGGTTGCCGTTCTTTTCTTCAAGTTTTTTAAGCTGTTGTTCTTTTAGGTATGTTTTTTCCTTGCCTCTTCTCTAGCTTCATACTCCGCAATAACACGGGCGTAGGTTGATGGATCATAACCATTCCAGCGATCACGTTTTCCATCATAATCCAGTTCAAATGACTCCACCTTTTCATCAGGAGCTATTTGCATATTAGTCCACTTAGCTCCCACAATTCGAGGCCGTTCCATACATGACTTCTCATCATGAGTCATGGCCCCGCAGCTACAACAACAGAATGGATATAACGTTAGAAAGAACAGCATTTTAAGAAAAGTAAGGAAGGCAAAAGAAAAGACAAATCCACCATGGAACTTATAAAATTTGTTGGTCATAAACCAAGTTGGGATATATTAGAATAAGGACTCAAAACCAAAAAAAAGGCTAAACTATTGCACATATACAAAGAAATTGTGTGTGAATAATACACCAACAGATTTTACTTACCTTTTGCATGCACCTTTCCTGTATTTATTAGCGTGGAAAATTATTGCACCTCTATCGTACCATGGCTTGGCGTAGTTTGGATTTGACTTCCATTTCCGTTGATTCTTCAAACTCTGAACAACCGAGAAAAGAATGTGCGAACACTACAGTATCCTACTCCACAGCAAAAAATAACACAAACAATCGGGTTGAGAAACTTACCGGTTTCTCTGAATTGAGATACCATGGGGCAGATGACATATACTGTGGAATGTGAGGATTAATCTCCTTTCCATCTTCATCAACCTCTGCACTTTTCGCGCTTCCTCCAATTCAAGTTGCTTCCTATGATCCTCTCGGGACTTGAAAGATACTGCAAAAAAAGAAATGTACAAAAATTGTTAGCGCATCCCTTTCCATCGCTTAAGATAGGATTCCTCGTAGAAGTTTTCTATGACAAGTATAACAAACTAGTAGCACGTAACGTAATTCGTCCACATTTTAACACTGTGCTCAGTGCTCCACATGTGACTGAAGGGGGGCTCTAATCAACAATACAGGTAGCATTGCCAACTAATGCCCAGGCATTCATAGAAGTCGACTAAATGGTAAAATCCCATGCGGATTACTTCCCCTCGAAACAACACAGCCCAAAATCCAAGGCCACCAACTGAAGTCCTATTTCGTGTCGCAGCCCCTCCATCGACGCAATCCCCTCCCACGGAGTACGCTGCGCGCCACTCGATGGACAGGGCCACTCGAACCTGGACCTCGAACCCGCACCACCCAAGTCGACTGCGGAGGACACAACGACCGATAACCTCCGCCGTGCTCCTCCGGATTTCGCGTGTGTTTTGGGGCCGGGCCGGGACGAGCCCAAGGCAAGAGGCCGCCACGGGAAGCGCAGGGGCGGACGCGACGACGGAGATACGGTATAGTGCGGCTACAAGGTGCTCACCTGAGGCGGTCGCCATGGCTCCGCACCTCACCTCGCCTCGTCGTCGGCCAGCGGCTCAGGAAGAGTCGAGAAGCCTTCGCTTGAGTTCTTTTTCCCGCTTCTTTTTCTGTCGCGGCGGATGCACCGTTGGATGTCTCTAGAAGCAGCGCGGCCTCTGAGGAGGATGAGGCCACCAGCCCAGCGGCCGCCATCTCTTGTGCGCCTACGGCCTTCTTCGCTTGGTCAAACGCTACTACTCTTGGCTCCTGCTCGGCTCGGCTGTAGCAGCTGTGATGCATGCTGTTAAGGTTGCACGTAACATCTCCTAGCCATAACGCCACACTGTAAATATGGAAATTTAGCATGCTGTGTCTTCTCAAATTTCCTTCGTACTCAACAAAAGGGGTCGTCGCAAAAATAAAATAAAATAATCCAACAAAAGGGGTCGTTTCTGAATGGAAAAGGTTCCGTATGGCACATTGTCAAAACTTAAAAAGGACTGTTTGGGACACGAAATTTCCACGTTCCTAAACAGAAACGTATCGTTGCCTGCGGGAAATTCCTACGTACAAACGACATCACTCAGTATCGAAGTCCATATTTACAACTTGGGATACCACACAGCCGTATTTCATGAAAATGTAGCATCCAGTGAAATGGGATGGCTAACGTACCAAATAGAAATGGGCTCCTGAAATCACCACGAAATTTCGCTTTGGAGAATCTTCAAGAGAACTCCATGCAGTGTACACACGGTTGAAGATGCGAAATGTACGCTAAAACGATCAGAAGCAAGATCATGGCACCAATAGGCATCAGTACAAAGCTTCTTCTCGGGTGCCCGCATTTATAAAATAAAATTCCCCTAGGTGCACATACAATAGCACCGCTTGTCATAAACATGATCAGATCATCCCATGAAAGAAAGCATTCAACAAAAAAGAACAGCTCCTTTATAACATAACGCAAACAGGTATCCAGAAAATGTTAAACAACTCCATCATGACCAATGCAAATTGGTCTACAACATAGTTGACTTCTTATAGATGATATTCATAGGTTGACTTCAATAGGCTGTCAGGAACTCCGGGTCAAAGCAAAGCCAGGTCAGAGGTCAACCATCTTCACCAGCTTTGGATAGATTACTCGATTATCCCTTGCAGAGTTGCTCTCAATAAGAGCAATTTGAACCAAGTCCTGCAGAAAGAAAACAGTGCACCAATGTTAAGACACCAAAGAGACGACCAAAACTCATCATCTAAATACCAACAGACAGGAATAATCCAAAACATTTCTTGGGAGGAAGTCAACGAACTAGTTCACCCCACCAGCAGGCAAAACTTCAATGAAGTTATGTTCAGTTGTTGAAGGAATCACATAAATCTATTCTTTTTATTTACCTAGTGAGCTATCCTTTAAGTTCAGTTCATTGTATCTATAAACCTATACAAAATTAAGTGTTTGCACGAAAAAAAAAAAATCAACCTCAGACATGTTTACCTCCAACAGTGTGCAAAACAAAGTTAAAATGGAGTTATGTTGAGTTGACATTGATATCACTATATGTTTGACCTTTATTTCCTTTGCAAATGCAAAAAGATTTATATTGTTGACAAATGAAAAAGGACGGGGGTGAGTCAGATGGGAAAAAATAATGCCAAAGCCCAAAAGCGTTCTTCCAGAATTCTGATAAATGGTGACTACGAAATACAAATAATAGACTCAAATATCTCACCTTCACATCTCTGTTTGATACAAACTTTCCTAAGTTGTGAAGAATGCACCTTAAATCATCCACCTGCAGTTGTGAAATAAGGATAATGCAACTGTGATCACCAAAATCCAAATATCAGAACTGATTCCAAAACAATAATGGCACCGTTCATATGTTACCTTAAGATAGCCTGCTCTGTTTTGGTCAAAGTACCTAAATGCCTACAAGACGGGGGAGAAATCATGATTGCGGTAGGATGTGATTTATGTAACCAACGAATTACACATAGTTGTGTTACGCTGACTCTTAGTGTCTCCCATACATCATAAAAAATTACCTGCAATAGGTCCTTATCAACCACCTCATCTTTTGCTGTCTTAACCTCCTTACTAAAAGCCTTTTCCTTTTCTCCACCTTCTAGCAAATCCCCTTTCTCTGCCTTTGCCTCTGCTGAAGCAGGCTTTTCATGGTTGTCAGCAATATTTTCCAATTCAGGCTCCTTCACTGCTTTCTTGTTTCCACCATCTTCTGCAGTTACTTCTTGCTTGGCCTCACTGTCGTTCGAGTTATCCTCATTCTGCATCACAGGAAGATAAGGTGCCACACACAGACACAGATTCAGCATAGTTAGTTTCACAACACTTGCAACCAAAAAACATTTATATCTCTTGCATAAAGTTGAAATGTAACGTGCAAAAAAACATGAGATCACTAAATTAGGGAAAGACGCATTATGCTATTTTGTATGATCTCAACTATACATCAAAAGGTAGAAGCTCAAGCACTCGAGAGACCAGAAGTCAGGCATTACTCCGGATGTGCTTGCCATTAGTCATTAAAGCTCCAGATGTTATGAAGGAAAAGAAATTGATAATAGCTTCTAAAAGAAACAATAAATGGCATGCCAGTTCCTAATAATGAATAACTGAATATATGTATGCGCCAGACGTTTGCTGAGATAGAAAAAGAATACCTGTTTTTCTACCGGTTCTTCAGCAGGAGCATCATCCATGTCATCATCTTCATACATTTCTACTTCTTCAGGATCTTCTTCGTCTTCAGGATCTTCATCCTCCATTTTCGTATCAGCTTCGGGTTCATTGAGAGCAGCTTCTGAATGATCTATGCAATTGTTTTCCTCTCCCTGTTTCACCGCCTCATCATGATTAGTGGTTGAATGATCTGTGCTCAGTTTTCCCGGACCCTCTTTTGTCAGTTCATCATGGGTGGCTGCTGAATGATCTGTGCTCATCTTTTCCTCACCCTCTTTCATCATTTTATTATCTTCCCCTGGATTATCAGTATTTTCAGTTATAGTCTCATGGGTTGTCTTGGGTCGCTTCTCAGACAATTTTTTCTCTTCTTTCTTTAGATCTTCCTCTCTTTGGCGCTTACGTTGATTCCTCTTCGCAACATAACGACTATAAAATTTCTGCGAAGAAAACCAAACCAAATGTTGGAGCAAATCAATGTGCCAAAACGCACTGGGTATCAGCATGGTTGCAAGTAGCGTATTGCATTTAGTGGCAACAGGTTCACCTAGGGTTTCATGATATAGCAAGATATATAAGACTAATTTTGTCAATATAACATAAAACTCTACAGTGAATTTACAATAGAAATACTTGAAACTTCCACTGGAAAACAAAATGCATCATTACCAAATGCAAAGTCAGGGTTGAACACGAGAACCACACAGTGACAGATCATGAAATAGTTCAAAAAGTTGCTGACTTGAAAGCGGATGTCTCACTTGTAATGGCAAAGTGAGAGTAGTTGCAACTCATAAAAAAAGAATCAGAGAGCAGCCACTGAGTTATTAAGTACTAGGCAGCAGCTGTAGAAGAGAAGGACAAGCAGTAGCAAGTAGCATCGTGGTTGGAGCAAAGCAAAGAATGATTAAGGTTAGAAGGTAGCTGTGCAGCTTATATCTAGGGCTACAAGTACCGGATTAAGTGTGCTCAAGACACGCTACTTGCAATATGTGTGTAACATTTTAGCACCAGGGCCTTCTTAAATATAACAATGGTACCATTTTCAGGCTTGTGCATGAGACTATGAGATCAATTTCCCCTTTTTTTCTAAGAAACCAAAAAGGGATATTTTTCCACAAACTGCACCAAACCAATGCAAAAACAGAAACATCTGAGGATAGAAAAATTTAAAAATCCTGGACAATACTGTAGAATACAAACATGATACCTTAACTGCAAGCAGAATACATCCTCACAAGTCACAAGTTTCAACCCTCATGCTACAATTTGGACCATTTAACAGGTAATATAGTTATCCTACGCAAATAGAAAGTAACCAGGTGATCACATGAATAGGTCAGAACCAGGCTCGGTTCTGACTCACGTTGCATTTTTTTTTTCCCTTAAGCAGTTCATGTTGGGTACAATGAGGTAAACTTATTTTAGAACAAATTGCATATAGATTTTTGGGGAAAAAACATGTGTGGGGCTATGATAATAGAGGCCAATTAAGTTTAACAGGAGAGGTGTCGCAGATAAATCAAACGAGAAAAAGGAAAATAAATTTACTTAAAAAATGAACCAGTTATTTGGAACCTAAGCTAACAAAACATTTGCACAGTGCGAAGGAATTTACCTCAAGAAACGACAAGATAACACAACCCATTCTGTGTTGAAGCATTTCACTGAATGACTCAGCAAACAAAGAAAGCTGAAAAAAAAAGGAATAGAAGAACAGATCAGTGTCAATCCACATGAGCATCAGCTCAAACACAAGAAACCTGTAAAGAAATTTCTATGAAGTGTGATATGCTCCCATGTACAAACTAGGTAGAAGCAAAGTGGTAGATATGTATTGAAATAACAAGATCCAAATAATTAAAGAATCCAGAATAGAATACATACCTCAAATACTGACTCTTCTATATCCTTGGCGGTATAGTCTAGGAGGCCATCCAACGAAAGGGCTGTCGAACGGAGCTGTAAAATAGAATTCATTCGATAAGATCTCCTGGGCAACTCATAAGAACGTGTTTGAATAATAGAACTATATGAAAGAAAAAGGAAATTATGTAGCATATTAGGCTTACTTTAGATTCATTACTCCTTTTGGCCTGAAGAATGAATCCTGGATATTTCGGAGGTTCGTCAGACTTCTTCTTTTCTTTAGTGCCATTGAGCGGCTTTTGCTTTGGATCCATCTTGAGATCTCTGTTCTTTTTCTCTTTATCATCTTTTGTCTTCTCCTTTCCATTCTTTCCATCCTTTTTTGCATCTTTTTGTTCCATAATTTCCTTCTGATTAACCTTATCTCCATTTGGATTTTGGAGATCAGTCAAAGTGTTCTCCTTTTCCTCTGGCTTCTCTTCTTTCTTCTGACTTGAGATATCTTCAGCGGGAGTTCTCGGCCCTTCTTCCAGCTTAGTTTGTGAATTCCCGGCAGCAGTTACACTCTCAGCATTTTTCTCTGGCTGAACTTCTGCTTCTTGCTTGCTTGTTTCAGAAGGAGCAGCAGGGGCAGTCAACTCGGACCCTGCAGCAGAAACTTTTCTTTTAACAATCCTTCGAATTATTTTCTTCTTCCCAGTTTTCTTTGCTTCAGGCTGCTGATTGATGCCAGCTCCCTCCTGTTCTTTTCCAACATCCTCACTCTTTTGTTGACCATGCTCTTCTGCAGTTTTGCTTGCAGTTTCTTCTGCAACTTTCTTGTCCTCATGAGACGATTTATCAGCTGAAGCTCCAGCAGTTGGTTTTTTTCGAACGATTTTCATAACTTTTTTTATTACTTTCTTTTTTGTGGGTTTTTTATCCTCGACGACATGGTCAGTAGAGATGTCACCAGTAGTTTTTCCTTTAACATTCCCACCCATACTCTCAATGGGTTCCTCAACTTTATCAACCTTACTCTCTCCATCTTTACCCTGCTGATCCACATCAGCATCAACTTTCTCATTTTTGACAACACTGCAGCCAACATCACTGTCTTTTAAATGATCATCATCTGTAGTTTTACCCTTGTTCAGTTCCCCTGAAATTGTTAACAAATGTGGTTAACATTTTGCTCCAACAGGCAAGAACAAAAAGATAGTGGAATGCAAAGTGAAAATCTTTCAAACCTTGCTTCTGTTCTTTTGAATCACCTGGGCTCTAAAATAAGGCAACAAAGGATAAAAAACATTTAGTAATGACTCCAAAGAAAGAAACAAAGTATGTTCATAAAGTTACAGGACCAAAATAGAACAAACTAACCTTTTCCTTCTTCATTGTCAGTTGCTCCCTTTCTGCCTTCGATTTTCTGTACGCAATCCAGTTATTCTTCCATAAATCAACTGAGGGCAGGCATTCCAACAGGTTTGGCACAAACATTACAGTGATTTCTTTATGACTGAAGAGCCCATCTTTGCCAATTCTATTGTAATGAACCTGTGCATTATAATAGTAACAATGGAATCAGCTAACTTTCCATAAAGCATGTAGTTAGAAGTGAACAGACTTTATTATTGGAACAAATGCTTTTATCTACATCGGATAAGCAGGATTTAATATCCCGGCCGGTTGTACTCCATTATTAGTTATCAATTATACTAAAAAGTGGATAGCAAGGCTCGTTTCAGCTGAACTTCAGCAGAAACCCTCTTGAATGTTGATATGAGAAATAACATAGAAAGCACAAATATTTGAAAGAATATTCATTTAACTAATAGAAAAAAAACAAGTTGGCTCGAAATGAATCTCTGTCCAATTTTACAAGGCACAATTTGACTTGGCACGGACTTAAGTTGAGATTTGACCAAATATTTCTCTTGCAATATATTGTCCCTAACTAGAAAATCATGATTATATAAATGCACATTGAAATACAAATCTAGCGGTACCACTTTCGTATCATTAAAACTATATACAGTTAGTTTAATTGTTGGCCAAAACTTGCAAAGTTTGAATCTTGATATACCCTTTTAAATTTGTATCAAGGAAATAGAATGCTGATAATTTTTCACTAGTTTTTCTCTCTCTTTTTTAACAGCAATGGTTTTCTTAATCCTGAATATGATACAATGATGAATACCATTTCACAAAAATTGTTTTGGATTAAAGATTGAAATCAAACTGGCAACATAATAAGAGACAGAAACTACATAAATAGGTATGTGTATCTTACTACGCAGCAGAACATCCATTTCTCACTTTTTTATTATAGACAAAGAAGGAGAAGGGGTAGGGTGATCTGGTAGAAGGATATATTCTTTGAAAGGATCACATATAGCATATACAAGATTGAAAATGCTGACAAATAAATTCAATAATTCATAAGTACCTCGACAAAACGATTCCAGTGGATGCAATTAGATAGATCAACTTGAACCAGTTCCTTAACGTATCTGTCCAATGGATGATGTCAGTAAACCTGCAAGTCATCCGTCATACCTTTGTTTGATAATGGCATACCTGATGGCAGTTCGAATCAAGCAAGAGCAGTCAATTGATGGGTCACCACCATCTATTGTTGCATCCCAAGGGCCCCCAATTGCAAAAAGAGAACGATCCTTCTTGAATACAGCAAATTTTAAGATATTGTTCAAGTGTACTATTCGTTCCTCGGTACTTCTCAATGAAGTTATGTCAGCAAAGGCACCTTTGCTCATGCCACTCATCAAAAGTACCTGCACACCATCACATGTATAAGCAGCACTGTGACAGAATAATAACTTGGTAATGATTTGAATCAGTTCAAATGTACATACAGCAAAACATGCTATCCTGTGTGATAAGCTCATGCTCATCATCGAATGCCAGATAAGCACAATAACTCAAGCATCGAATGCCAGATAAGCACAATAACTCAAGCATGTCAATATCAGGTTAGATTTCTCCAGACCAACGAAAAATTAATCAAGTGACAAATATGGCCCAAAACTGAAAGCGTATTTTAATGCCCTTGGATAATGTACTCAGCAGCATAAAGTAATGTGCCGATGTATTTGCATGCTACAATAGATGGTCCTCAGTTTCTACAAACATGAGTAGTGATACCTATAAAACAATATGCCATACGTTTCCCACAGATATTGATATACCATGTACCGTATGATGAGTCACTCCAAACCAACAGTTTATCTACCTATCACCAGAGCTACAACTCGAAACATGTAAATCTCAATACAATTCATAATTCAAAATGAACACAAAACTGTAGATAACCACCTTTGCATTCCAAATGGTCGCTGGAGTATTGGTGCTTGATGTTTGCTCGGAAGTGATAACAGCTCCTTCGTCAGCATTATCATCAACTTCATGGATGCCATGCTCCAAACTGTTTTACAACAAGTGCAACATGGTGTGAATTATACAATTAGTAGGAAGCATGAGAACTTCAAGCAAGAAAACATGAATAACACTAACAGTACATGTCTAGTTATGCATTCCCAATAAAAGGCATACCTCACTGGTGTATGCAGTGAAAGATTTAAGTTTTCTTTAGCCCAGTTCAAGACAATCTACACAGCAGTAAATCACAAATTAGAGAAGTCCAAAATGCCACAGTTCTACATTGAGTATTGATCAGCAGCAGGTAGTCATGGATAGAATGTCGAACCTTAGAAAAATCTGGAGTAATTGCTAGTCTAGGATATCGTTTTGTCAAGGACAAATAGTCCCTCTCGTCGTCCACCAAGCGAAATGGAAGAACCTGCAAATAACAATGCGGTTAGCAATAACAGGAAGCAAACTAAAACTACCCTGTAATTGTACATACAAATATGTAATGATGAAACATGTACGTAAAGGGAACAGAGAATGAAGACAAAATCATTCATGGTTGCTCAATCATGTCCTCTATAGTGCAATCAATTATCAAGGTAAGGTGTGAGTGGTCTTCAAATTTAAGTGAGACTCCTGATTTTTTCACATAACAAGAATAAGGCACCAAAGATCTTGTCCCAGGAAAGAGAGATGCCTACTAGAAAGGCAAGAGAAAGGATTGGTGAAGATGGATGAAAGGAACAGCAAAGAACCAGCTTTAGATGGACAATAATCATGGTGGCTGAAGATCAGAGTGCATCAAGGAGACTTGTAAAGAACTAACAGTCAATTGATTTCTGCAACAACACTGACAAACACAACTGTCCGTTTACCTTGCAAATATATTCTCTCTTTATTTCTTTAACAGGTGAACGATGCCTTCAGGACAACAAATGAAAACGTTAGTTTAAAAAGCTGCACCATAGACGAAGCAGCAACCTATTGCATCCACAAAGCTGTAGAGGAAACATGGAGGTCCACCTATGCACAACATCACGTCGAGGTGAAATTCGCCGCGTAGGCTTCTCAGACCTAACAGAAGAAGAATGCAGTCGATCACCAGGGCCTCTAGGTGGAGTGTGCTCCCGCCTTGGATCAGCTCCGTGCTTCCTATCCCGCTCTCTCTCCTTCTCCCGTCGCTCGCGAAGGCGTTCTCTTTCACGTTCTCTTTCGCGTTCACGTTCCCTTTCTCTTTCACGTTCTCTTAGTCTTTCGCGGTCCCTTTCCCTTTCACGCTCCCTTTCTCTTTCACGGTCCCGCAAGTCTCGTAACTCTCGTTCCCGTTCCCATTCTAGCTCCTTTTCTCTTTCCAGCAACAAGTCCCTTCGACGCTCTTCATCTCTAATATCCAGTTCACGACGATAATCAATCCGATCAGCTCTACGTTCATCAACCATGGAGATGCCAGGATGCACACGGGGTAAGATGCTATCTCGGTAATCAGAATCCGAAGATGCATGGAGAAGGCCTTTCCCCGAGGCATAATCACGTCCAGGAGGCAGACCCGCGCCGTAGCCACTGCTTGATGATCCTTGTCCATAGACAAGATTGTCAATGTTTGTCCTAGGAGCTCCTTCCAACAATGAGGTTGTCTGCTGTCTTCCATATGGAGCAGAACCAAGAATGGACGTGTTGCGATTATCAGCTTCAACTCTTCCATATGCACCAATTTCCTGGGATGCTTGATGGATTGGAGCAGACCTTCCTGCAAAGTAGTCGGCTTGTCTGCCAGAAATGCATACTATACTCAGTGCATGTGCTATGTTCTGTTGCAGTGATAAACACACAAATGATTGCTACTGATTCAGTTTCCAAGATCAATGAGAAATACCAAAACAACTAACGAAACAAAGGTCTACGGCAGAGACAATTTAACACACGGTCATCCAACTGACGTGCTATCTTATTCATGCCTGAGAGTATTTAAGGTCTAATAATATGAATCAACAGCATGCTGCAATCATTTTATATAACCAGACTGTGAGATAAGGTACCTTGTATCAGATCCAGGCTGCAGTTGAGTTTTTAGGAGCTGCTGATGGCGCATTGACGAACCCTAAAAGATTAACATAATCCAATTAACTAAGTTATCACGAAGAACAGAACAACATTTTGCAAGGGGGAAACAAAACCCTACCTGCTCCATATGATCATGAATCTGAGGTAAAATAAACGAAGGGTTACAAGAATGCATTGAATAATTTCCAATCTAAAGAGAAAAGGAGCACAAAAAATTAGAGATAGAGATACCTGATGGCCTGCAGGAATATGATCGGGATATCTTCTATCCAAATCACTGAGGCCATCTCTTCTACCAAGATTAGCTGGGTGTTCACCATACATCCTTCTCTCCAGTGTATAATCAATGCTATACTGGTCTAGCTTCTGTGCATATCCACGCACAGCCATATAGTCATCATTTGGTCTTGCCAGGCTAGACCCAACAGGTGCAGACGAGAACTTGGATGACTCGGTGAGTGAAGTTGGACGAGTTGGCAAGCTAGGAAGACTAGAAGAAGCTGGACCTTTGGTACCAAGTCCACCAACCTGTTAGAAAGTAAAAGTGGGACATTCGGTTGAGATATTTGGCAACGAAGTTAGGGAAAGTACTAGTGACACTAGAAACAAAAAGGAGACAGAAAGCGATTTCCAACCATATGAGTCTTTGAGATAGCTGAAACAAGTGGTCAGAAGGTATTGGCATGAGGACAAGGTAACTTGAGTGACTAAACAGGGGGCCAAGCACAGGATAATTCATAGATAACAAAAAAGTACATGAAGGGTTAGCAAAAATTCCTGCATAGCATCCACTCTTCATGGTATGAACTGCTGCAATGGTTTACTACAAATCAAGTTGCGATCGTATGCAAAATAACACGAAGTAAATAATAGAAACGCTAAATGCTAGCAGTATGGTGACTATTGAATGCAACAGCTGGGAAATACGAGTGTTTTGCTAGTAATAACGTTTCTTAAATCTATACCTAACAGATATCAAATAGTTACTAGTGCATAACTCTAGCAGAAGATGTTATGCGGAATTGATATAACATTACACATCAAAAGTATGGTGCAGCAGAGTAAACTAATGGACACAGATGATACACAAACTATGTCATATATATGGTTTCATGTCACAAGAAAATCAAAGGTCAGGCAAGGTCAATAGGAACAGCATATTTAGGGCATGCTTGCATCCTTTGCCTAATCTTGATCAACTAGGCTAAAGAGGATTTAGCCAGCAATGAAATTGTGTGATAAGAAGGGGAGAAATATTCAGAAGATCTGGTATTTTGCAATGCAAAGTAGGGAGAAAAATAACAACACCCATACCAATGATGAAATCAGGCATCGAGGAGATGAAATTCTAGAGAAAGTGAAGTATATTCCGTGGATTGTATACTGTGCATGGAATTGAGAAAAGCAGAAATGATTTTCAGGGTGCTAACCACCTAAAAGTCTCGATCCCCACCAAAAACAATTCATGTATGACCAAATCTAGGCAGGGAAGAGAGAGGAAGGGAACGGAATAGAGAGCTTGAGAGAAAACTTAACTCAGGATCACCCTGATCCTCCATATATGTCCGCAACTGGATACAATAGAGAATAAATTGCAGATGGGGAAGAAAAAAACAGATCCAGATCTCAAATCAGTAAAGAGCAGCCCCCGCGAAAGAGAGAGCGAGGTGGCTGTGGGAGCTAGGGCAGGGCTTTCTATTTATAGCTAGTACACATTATGTAAATAATGGCAACTTTGGTGTCATTCTACAGATCAAACCAGCGATATAAAATTCAGCCCAGGCAGCGCCTAGGCACTAGGTGGTGGCCGGCCACTGCAATTAGGGCCCAATCTTTCTTTCTTTTTAACTGGATTAGGGACCAATCTGCAAGGCTAGGCGACCAATTAGGCGGTTCGATGGCCGCTTAGGTGAGGTCAAGTCAGCATCAACAGCCACCAAATCTCACCCGTCACCATCGATTCCGCATTTCCCACGCGATCCCACCATTGAGAGCTATTCCATACTTCCAAGTATATCCTCCTGTATGTCAGGACGTCTGGCGCCCTATTCTAATGGAAGATGAACTTTTGCACCTTATCTCCAAAAATTAAAATAATACATTCTGTGTATTACTCGTGTTTCAAATTACTCTTTTTGCGGATAAGACAAAGGGTATATAAGGAATATAAGAAGATCATTTCCAGTTCAGAAAAGCAAGGGCGACAACCAAGTTTCCATAGGAGTTTAGACAGCGATACTTCACATTATTTACTTCGCCGGGAACCAAAAATTCTGCCTGGGCTCTTCAGTCTTCAAAACAGGTCAAATTTAGAGTGTGCATACCCCAGATATCCATATTGATCCGTTAATTCCAGACAGCATGTATATTTGTAGTTCTTTACCCTATAACTAAATTCCAAAGGTATTGGACTTGCAGCTAACAATTTTCATTATTTGCCTTTAATTCAAGATTCCCCAATGACACGCACAGCACAAACGAGGACTCACAAAAAGCAACTTATATGCATATCACATTAATGAGCAAGAAAATAACACTAACATATCACATTAATTGCGTATAGAGTTCAAATTTTAGAAAAGAAAGAACAAGATAAAGGAATTTCAGTTATAGTTACCACCTGTTGTGTGCCATACACGGAAGCGTAAGGCCCTCCATACTGCGCAGCAGCCCCCTGTCCAGGGCGAGCACCAAACCGGCCACCATCAGCACCACCCGCCCCTGTCGGGGCCGCAAATCCACTGCTACCAGGCTGCAAAAAAATTGCCAGTCAAAAGGCCACGTACACGAATGACAATATATGACGCATCTGCTTGGAACATCCTATCAAAGAACATATTAGACGGAATTTTCACAGAGCCTCACGATTTGGCCGTATGGTTGTTGCCCGCTATACGGAGGCTGCTGCCCGTAGTGATTGGGCCCTTTCGGAGGAAACATGGCGGATGCGCCCGCCTAGGGGCTCCTACGGGGTCACAAGACCCGAACGAATCAATCCGCGCGCACGAACAAGAGCCTGCGAGAAAAGAAAAGGAAAAACCCTAGATATTTCAGCACCAACTGCGAACACGGTTGAAATGAATCCAATCCAATCCAATCCAGCCACCGAGGCGAGCGGGAGTTGGGTGGAATTAGCAGATTCGATCCGCTGCTCGCGACATGTGCTAGGGTTTAGCCGTGGGGCGGAAGAGGAGGAGGCCGTATGGCGTTGGATGAGGCAAGTCCCCCGTGCTGCGGCTTCGGATGGGAGCGAGCTCGGCGGCCTGGGGCGCTGCGGTGGAAGAGCGGCGGGGGTTAGCGGCGGTGGCGGCGGAGGAGGGGTTCGGCGAGCGCGGGGTGTGGGAGAACTATGCGACTCCTTTTTATTTTGCTTGGTTTTTTCATAGGGTTCAGCAAATAATAAATGTTACAAGGCCACATTGCTAAGGTTCACGTTACCGAGTTCCGGCGATAACCGAATTCTCGCGGTAACTGCAGTTATTGGTCAAAAATTCAAAAAAAAAATTGGAGAAAGTTCATCCGGTAAAATTTGAATTTTTACGAAAAAATCGTGTTTTGCCCTCTCGGTAACCACTCGGTTTTGGTCGGTTACCGAGCGGTTTAGATCGGTTACTGAATAATTTTCTCGTATTTTTTATTTGGTCGGTTACCGAGCGGTTTGGGTCGGTAACTGCTCGGTTTCTCGATTTATCGAGCGGTTTCATCGAATTTCAGCGTAGTTAAAAAAACCTAAAAAAGGGCTCAATCTTGTAAAATCAATAACTAATTCATTTGAGTTTCAAATTAAGTGAAACAAATTTTGTTGGCTTCCTTATAACATGATCTACATAATAAAAATATTTATACTCATAAACAAGTTCAAAATTTTCTGTGAGAAATTTTATTTGTTAAACCAAGTTAAATGCATAGTTTACTCTTTGCTAATCCAAAAATCATGAAACTAATTTTGTTAGTCTTATTACATGATCCTATATCTTTTAAAAATACATGAACTCATGAATTAGTTATTGTAACATGCATGATTGTGTAAATATGTTGCGATTAGATTAATTTATAACTGACCCATCACACCTCAAAAATTAGTGAAACCACTTTCATGAGCTTATTTATACTATGATTTACCTAGAAAAAATAATAGTAGACATGAAAAGTTAATTACAGTGCTGTTTCTTAACATATTCACTTTATGCTTGTGAATTTTGTAAAAATCATAGAGAATTTAATAAAACTCTAAATAAAGTGAAATTAATTTTAAAGATTCTCTTAAAATACGTTTTATATAAGAAAAATGTGTGTTTGCATGTTACACTTTTCCTTCACATGAGTTAATAACTGAGTCGCACGTTTCAATTTTTTTTATTTTTTTCAAACTTTTCTCCCTATAGAATATGATGCAAACGACATTATTTTTGAAAAAAAAATTCACAAAAGGTCTTAGAATTGTGTCTAGTTTTTTTAAAGATTTTTTTTAAAATTTTTTATTTTTTTAATTCAAATTTCGGTTACTATTCGGTTTCTGAAACCGGACCGAACCGAGAAGATCGGTAACCGTGATTTTTGGACGGTTACCGACGGTTTTTTTAACCCTGCACGTTGCCCATATACATTCTCTGCCGTTTGATAGTCCGATGCCCATTTCTTGATGAACCTCGGCCACGAGCAGCCATTCGTTACCGCTGCAGGGTTGGGTCCTAAGCTGTCACCCGCTCTCATTCTATCTTTTTGAAGGAGCGGCATTTTGTATGTAACCTTTCTTTCTTTCTTCCATGTATTCGTGGGTCCACATAGACCGAGAAAAACAAAGCTTCATTAGCGAATGGGATTAGAGACCCTAAGTAGTCTTAGCTGCGCCGTCCGTATTTCTCTTGAGTTAGAAGAAAAGACAAAAAAAAAAACCTCTCTTTTCAGAGTTTTCGTTTTAAAAAAAAATTCTTACGCCACCATATGATAGGGATAAACATAAGATTAAGATTGTTACATATGGTTCTATTAGAGTTGAGCTTTGTAGTTGGCTAACTAAGTTTGTCGGGCTAAGGTTTTTATTATATCGCAACACGATTAAAATTGGTCAAAGTGGTAAATTTAACTTGAGTTTACAAAAATCAAGAGAATTACCTTTTGACAGGTCTATCAATAAGTGAAAGTGTCGCGAAGAATGACTGTACGAGTATGAGGCCGCCGTGGTGAACAGCTCGAAGGTTGGAACATGCTATCACCTTCTCAGGCATGCGCATCAAATTGAAATCCCTCTTTTGGCATTCTTCAATATGTGGAGGCAGAGCAATCATAGATCCTAAGGGGGTGTTGGTGTCGAAGGACGTTGCTCGGTGGAGCTTTATGCGTGTTGAACTTGTTTAGATGTAGTTCTTCGCATGCTAAATTGATGTATTACTGATTTCTTGTCTCTATAACTCATGTTCCGAAGCAAAGATTAAATTTTGAAGTTCATGATCCTTTTATTAAGATTTTGTATGCATGGGACTGGTAAAACTATTAGTGTGGTGTCGTGTATGCTTTTGTATAAGACTTGGAGGCAGTGGCGGAGCTTGCTAAAGAATTCAGGGGACAATAAGAGAGTTGGATTAGTGTATACTTAGCAATTAAGTGGCAAAATTAATCATTACTTCTACAAATTTTGGACTTAGTAGGCCATGGCCTACCTTGGCCATAAGGAAGCTCCGCCACTGCTTGGAGGTTCACTTGGCAAAATTCAAAGTTAATTTGTAGTTCTACGTGGTCCCAATAGTTTTAGTCAGTGCCAATTATTGTTTGTCAATGCATTTTATATCTAAATTGTATGGCTCTAAGATAATGTTTGATAGTTATCGTCAAATTAACTTTGAATTTTGCCTTTACTATTTGAGTTAAAATTAGTTCTTAGAATTACAATATTTTAATTATAAAACATTAAATCAGCTCGGAGTTTCTGCTGAGCAACACATGGTAGAGCAGCATAGCAATACCACACGTTAGCCCTTTGCATGACTCTTACTTTTCTGTCATCTTCTTTCTTTCCCTTCACGCGCAACTTACTATATTTTTCATTTTCCTTTTTCTCGCTAGATTATATCACATAGTGTGACGATGTCTCTATGTGAAACTCTATGTCATGCTCAGCCGTTTTTGCGTCATGTCCTGTCCTTTCCAGCTAGCATGCATTCCAAAGAGAAGAAAATGGAGAATTTGGCTCCTAGCAAACGGTGTTTCACTCGATGCTATGCATCAAACCAAAAAAAACACGACTACTCAACCAGCATATCTACACAAAATCCAATCAAACAACACCTCACTACACGCCACAACATGTCGTAGTTTGAATCAACACAACTAGTAAGGGACTTTTGCAGCCAAGTGCATGAGTGAGACTACACATGCATGTATATTTAGTTGGAAAAGTGCATGCCCATACTTGGGATATGTCCCACGTAATTCGTAGCATGGATATTGCATGATCGCATACTCATGTCTATACATACTTAGTGATGCGGGAGTTACGCATCAAGTGTGTGGAAACACTGTGTAATTGCAAAAGTTCATAGTTCTCTTGATTTATATTTTAGTATTGTCAGTGGAGAAACTCCTAATGTAATTTACTGTTTTGTATAAAAAAGGGCTGCACTAATCAACTATGCCACTTAGTTAACCCCATCAAACATCGTGAGTTCTGAACCACCTGATAGGCATACACGTCTCCTTAAAATTCTACTGGTGCCGATGACACAAAATAATTGGGTAACTTGTTTGATAGCCACAGCTCACTGGTGCTCCCTCACGGTTGGCAATCGAGAAGCACGAAGAAAGCAACAGGGACCCAGTTGTTACAGCAACACTCTCAAGCAAATGTTTCATCTCATTTGAGTCACTTCTGCAAACATCAGACATCTTATCTGTGAGTTGTGTTACACAACACCACACAATGTGTACATCTTCCAATGCAGTCATCGCATTTTTAAAACTTTCCACATATTTACATACATATTATTATCCTTGTAGCTGACAGACTAATTGAACATTGAACATAGAAAATGCACATCAAACAAGGTGATCACACCCATGAGTGAACACCATATGCTTTGTCAACCAGAGTACCAGTTACCAACAGAATATGACTGCTGCCCCATTTGAAAGGGATATACATCACACCCACTGAATTAAAAAAAATTGAGCACAGGCAGGCAGCGACAGAACAAAATCAGTTCAGCATTGTTCAATTTCAACCCAACTTGCAACTAGACGTCATCTTAAGCCTGTCACGGGCATACAATCAAATAACTCGCCATGACACTGACACAAGAGGCTTCTGCAACAATGCCCTGGGATCCAAATGTGCTTCAGGGGGCAGCAATGGTTCATCGGTCTAGCTCACAAGCTGATAAAAAGGAAGATACCATGGCACTCACAAAAGAGAAGAGACAGCAATATGCAGCAGACCTAATGTTTTGGCAACAGCTCATCTTCCCTTATTGTTTATTGAGTCTCTTTAACAAATAATCTGTGACAATTTACAACTGTTTTAAGGCTACGAATCAATGGAATTGAACCCCTAACCTCACCAACCTAACCTCTTGTCTATGTACATCACAGTAACAACTATATCACTTCACCACAAAAATTAAGGGATATGCATCTGTTCCTACGCCTTTTTCCTTCTTTGTTCCTATGCTTTGAGATTGACTCGCGTCTTGATTGGCTTTAACTTTACCCCCATGCTCTCGGGCGAGAGGAGCTCCGGCGATATGCAAAACGGGTTCAAACTGCTGAGAGGGCTGCAGTTTATCTGGCTCGGCCTGTACAGGCCATATCCCATGAGGAAGTACTCCAATGGTATGAGCATTGCATGTGGCTGCTCCTCTGTCACAACTGATCCACATGCTTGTACCTATAAAAATACCAAACTTGGTACGTAAACCCCAAAATCAATAAGTGGAAAGGTTAAAGTGTGGGCAAATAGATACCTCCACAAGAGCACTATATCGCCTATCAAGTTTTGCAGTCATGTGAACAGCCTCAGCATGGAACTGAGAATCCTCACCAACAAAAATTATAGTTCTGCACTGCAGCTGCTTCAGGCTTTCTGTCAAGTCTTTTCTCCTGTAAAGCATTACAAAGTATGATTCCACTGACCCAGCTATAAGTTAATCATATAAGAATTGTACAAAAAAATGAACATACTCATTGATAGTTTGGATAAACTGCCACACGTTCATGCACTGTCGCTGATCTAGAAACTGCATGAATTAAGAAGAGAGTTAAGCATCATTAATTTAGACAAAATAATGGTAGCTGATAATGGAGGATGAAAAGATTTAGTACACTTCTACAAGCCTGCACAATATCTGATTCAGGTACAGTAGAGCATCCACGTACTCCCTGAGGATAGAAAATTCCAACAAAAAAGTTCAATGGACAACTACAAAAATGCCACATGACATAAACTAAGCCATTTAATTACCTTGCCAAAGTAGCGCTGCAAAAAAATATCCTTCACCAAGTTGCACATCCCATAATAATATAGCAAATTTGACATTACCTAATAAAATAAATTTGTCAGTACAGCCTTATTATTCTGCAGGGCAAAGGTAGAAACTGGGGGCTAAATATTGAAATAACTACCTTATTATAAAACCACTCTGTCCATGAGGGAGCTTTACATAGAGGTGAAACGAGGATAAGTCCTAGTACACGCTCTCTATACTTTGTCTGTAACAAAAACATAGATTACCAAGCATTTGTGCAAACATTACCGAACACATTAATTTAGAAGAAATACATACTGCGAAGAGAGTAAGAACGTATGCACCAGCAGTGACACCTAAACACATAACAGAATCCAACCTGAAAAATACCAAAAAAAAGAAAAGAAAAGAAGTTACTTCACAGATGACAAGGAAAATTGTCTGAGCACTACAACTTTTTCAAACAATACGAGAATATGTTACCCAAAGAAATCAAGTACGTCTGCAACCTGATCCGCTAAGTCATCAACAGATGCCACAGGAGTGCTTGGTAAAATCGGAGCAGCTCCTAACTGCATGAAATCATGAAAATATTGATCCAGACTTGCCCGATGCATCGTATTAAGATAAATGCAATGATAAACCACTTCATTGTAACAGAAAATTCCACTGACCTCATGTCCTGGGGGGCTGATATGGTAAATGCAAAAATTGTGGAGCAACAATGAAGCTGCTTCCGGGCAGAAGAGTAGTCCTTGGAAGCAAGACATATCTGACCAAAAATAGTGGACTTAATTAAGTCACCATGCTACAGAATTCTTAAATAAATTAATATAAGGTAAGCATGATTGTAAAACTTACGGTTCAAAGCAATATCTGGATAAGTAATAAGAGCAGGCTTATCATGGTCACCATATATGGCAACAGATACAGATCCATGGTTTGTTTGTATATGATGTTCCTAAAGAAAGAAGAGCTAGTCATCAAACAAACATGGACAAAAGATGGCAACAATAATTATTATAAACATCTAAATTGTAGTTCACACAGGAGAAATTATGAAAACAGGAGGAGTGGGGGGGGGGGGGGCATAGCAGGCATCTGCAGATGAATGAAGCTTGTGAAGTTGTGATACCAATGACACTTATAGACATGCCCTACTGCAGAATCAATGCCTCTATGGATGCTTAACAAATTTGGCTATGACACACTTTGTAAGCTATCAATCCAGAGTCATTTCTTTCTCCAAATGAAATATAGAAACCAGCAGTGCCCGCAGGTTATTGAAAGAAGGAATTATAACACAGCAAAAGGTTTGAATCACAATCGAATGCCCTCTATTTCCTGCGTGTTCCACTAAAAGTTCACAAGGTGCTAATAAGAGAGAAGCGTAACAGCTCATTATAACATGATGTGCTACAGTTATGACTCCTATACCACATCTCCTAGGGCCAAAAAGGGGGAAAGGTGAAAGATAGCACTAAGTACCAACAGGAAGTGATTCCTCCACTAGGCAAATAGTTAAAAACATACTTGTCAAGAAAAACATATGCTAGGACAATATAATTAGCTGTTCTTTTCTATCACGGGAAGGATGTGTATGGAGAGACGTGGCAGCAAAGTAATGATTCAATAATAACATCACAGGCATCCTATTTTGATAAATAACAATAACTCAAGAACCTGTGAGGAAATAGACTAGTACACTACATTACACATTTCTAACAACAGAACTGAAAGAGTTTTTTTAGCAGTCCTGAGTAATCCTACAGCTACCATGTACGCCACCAGGATCATATGCAGGCCTAGTCTGGGTGGTTATCTCGGAGAAGTGCAGTTGGCAGAGGAGGAGGTTGTGATGGACTCATTTGCGTGTGAAAGATGCAACCAAGTTTATGTTTTGTCCACTAATCAGTGGGCCTCACCAATCCAGCTTTGGATATAGGAAACTTAGAGAACCTCACATATACTCCAGAATCCTAGCCAACCATACAACTTCTCTTAAGACAGCCTTTTGGACTCTACTCTAACCTACTTTCTTCAACAACTATTTTTCTGATTATGTGCAAGAATTATTTCTGTACAAGCTTAGGACGAGTAGTTTATCTTAAAAATTTGTTATTGCTATTATGTACTCATATGAAAGAACAAATTCAACTGCAACAGTCCCAACTCCCAAAGACTAAATATGTACTCCGAACCAACTAAAAAGGCTACAGCAGCATCCACAGAAAACAGGGACCTCAATCCCACTAGACCGTGTTTCATTTCTAATTGCACACATGAATCTAGCTTAAATTTCTTCAAGACAGAAAGGAACGTTGGAGTGGAAATTTGTGCTGGAAAGCCCAGACAACAATTTGACACAACATGATTAAATAAACTATAAGGAAAGTGGGTAGTTAGAACACCCAAGATACAAGCCAAATGCGTCAAAATCACATCTTTTATGGTTTCTTTTTCTTCTCTCTTCTGGCGATAAGCACGCACAAAGCAGACGACTGATTAGTTCAATTGATTAGCAAGCGATACAAACTAAAGTAGGACCACATGACCAAACGAGAACCATAAACCGGAGAAAAGAAATCAGCATGGGCAAAGGCAGGTAGCGGCCAACAACCACATGAGGACGTCGAACTGAAGCGCAAGAAGCAGTTGCCAAGCAAATGGAATAAACTGCGAGCAAATATTGAGCAAAGGAACAGTGCTAAGAAGAAGCGCAAGAAGCAGTTGCCAAGCAAGAAGCAGTTGCCAAGCGATATGGATGAGCAAAGGAACAGTGCTAAGAAGAGAAGAACTGCCAAACTGCGAGCAAATATTAGCATGAACTTAGAAACAAGACCCCCCCCCCCCCCCCAAAAAAAAATACATTCTAGATGCCCAGAAGTAGAAATTCAAAATATCATAAAACGAAATCTGGGAAATAAAGAAGTAGAGGTTAAATGCTATAGGGAAAATGCTTAAATCTGAAACCACTACAATGCACTCAGGGAGCAAGCAAAAATTGGAGGGGGGGGGGGGGGGGAGGGGAGCGGAATCAAGAAATGCCCCTTCCCTCCGGTCTCCGGAACCTCCAACTCTACCACGGAAGGAACTACATCCAGGAGAATCTAAACCCCAACACGCCAGGTTCGCTTCTTAGTTCTTTCGGCCATCCAAACCTCTCAATCCGCGCGCCCCGCCCGCCTCTCCGTTCCTCCCCCGCCCGGAGAGCAGAAATAAACTGTAGCAGGGAAGTTTCAGGGAGGAAATCAAGGGGGAATAGGGGAGCCCCGACCTTGCCGCCGAAGGAGATGCGCTCGACGTCCACCGACACAACGGAGCCGCCGGAGTCACCCATCCCCGCCGCCGCCGACCGCTGCGGCGTCGATGTCAAGATGACGTGGCCTCTCCTCTTCTCTCTCTCTCTCTCTCACCCACCAACCCCTTCTTTCTCTCTCCAAAATGCTCCTGCCGCCGCTTGCTTGCTTCCCCACCTGCGCGTCTTGGAGTTCTTGTGGCCTCGCTTATAAACCAAGCACAGCGCCCCTGAGCGGCGCAGCGCTAACTGCGTTTTGCCCCCTCCGAGTTTCCAGCTATTACGATCCAGTCCATGTTACGCGGAAACAGACAGGTCAAGGGTCCACTGGATATCTACGGTCGGTCAAGAGTCCATCCCTCGCTGCACTTTATCAAGGAGCAATTGAATTCCTGAAGTTTTGGAATACATCTTTTGAGGAGTCCTAATTTCTAGTAGCATACTAGTTAAATAGCTGTATGTTCTAATAAAATTATAAATATTAGATAAAATTATAAATATTAGATATAGTTATATTAAATACAAATCTAATGTATAGAGATATGGATACGTTATGAAAACGGTATCGAACGAATATAATAGTAATGATGTCATAATTTAATTTCAGATAGAATCGAAAAAAGAGATCATCCGTTAATTTTTATTTTTTTTATTTTCATTAATAAAATAAGTCTTATATTTATAGTTGGTGACAAAACGGGAAGATCAGGAAAAAGAGTATACGATAAAAATAAATAAATTATTAAAAAAACTAGAGATTTTTATTAGATAAAAAAGATAGAAGAAGATGCGACAGGAGACCAACTCATCAACATTAGACGGCCATGCTCGGTGAAACGTGACCAGATGGACTATTTGTGATTCTTTTCCTACCCCTGCGCACAAGTGACTGTATACTCTCGATGCTCGACGGTTCATTGCCAGCACTCATCATTGGACGTGCACCACTGCACCTACTATCTTCATTGCAGGCAAGCCCTGCCCATTCTTGATTCTTCCTACTTCCTCCGTCCTTGTCATCTTCTCCTTCATCTAATTAACAATACCGCGGATATCTTGTGCCGCAACACTATTGTAGTTTTAGTGTAGTTTTTTCTGCTTGGCATAAGCAACTCATGCTCTGTCTTCGGGCTCTTTTAGTTGAAAGCTAGATATATTTTGGGTGGGACCATGCTGAATTTTTTTGGTATTTCAAGATGAAAGTTTGAGAATATGGTTGAAATGCGAAGTCCCATGTCGAAAGCTCAAATTTAAAGTTGAAAGATGAAGCTTTTTCATGTCAAAAGTGGAGGTAGAGTGTGCGATCATATAGTAAAGATACTAAAAAGTATGCGCGGCGTTGTTTTGATTTCTTCCTGGTTGGATGGCTCCTTGTTATAGTCTTTAGATATGATTAGGTGGCAACCTCGAAGTAGTCTTAACTTGCATTACAAATGAAATTATAATCTTAGTTTTAGTGTATAGTGATATATATTCAGCCTATTGTAAAGCTCAAATTGAGAGTACTGAAAGGATAAAAAATATATACTGCAGATAAATGGTTAGTTTGGATTTCCATGGAATGCATATTGTAGATTCATTATTTCTTTTTAAGAAGTGGAATAGTATCATGATCGAGGAGATAGTGATCAAGATCCGTCTAGAGCACTCATATTCTGTGGACACAAATACAAAACTGGACAACAGAAGGGGGAATCAATTAGCTATGGATGCTGAAAAGCCTAAGAACATGGTGTGAGCAACAATTGGACCTGGGAGAGCAGCGGGGTTAATCATGGTGTGAGCAAAGCATGTGGAGGGACACAATGGAGGGTTTAATGGAGCCATATACGATTTACCACTGAATAAGTACATATTTTACGATATACTATCAATAGATCTACGTGTCATTGATATACTGATATCATATCATAGAACAGACAACTTATTCGATGGTAAATATTAAAATCTCCCTTAGTCCATCCTGCCATAGCGAGACCAAATAAATAGCATATAACAGGCCAAGATGTAAGCAACATTATCTGAAAATGAATGAAAGAACAAAGTAAAATGAGATACCAACCTATCCGTTTCCTGGAGAACTTATTGCAAACATCCAACATATCGGGACTGCAACTGATCATTTCTACAAGAACCTGCACTCGTCGCTACTAGAAGCTTAGACACAAGTTAGAGATACCAACCTAACCACGTGCAGATCTGAGCTAACTGGTTGTAATATACAGCCAATTTTCTGTTGTTCTATAGAAATTGCTAGGTCAGAGTGCGTATCTCGATAGAGAGAATGAGAGATATTCCTCAGATAGTATCTCACAGGGAAACTAAATCATAGAAAGGCTGGAAATCAAGATAAGTAGTACAGAAAAATTAGTGCTTGCTCAGACAGTAAATATTCTTCTTAAGCTAGTAAATACAACGAAGTTATGCCCTGTAACTTTGTTACGACCTTTGCATATTTGGCTAGCCTGCTGTTAGGCATCGACTCTGTAAATTTCAACAAGGGCAGTACTACAGCAGCTTAACCGAGCTCCTGCCACAGCTACGTTGAATGCAAAAGCAAATGAAACATGACATTAAATATTAGCACCATTATGCATCTGAACTTTCTGTATAAGAGTAGTTTCTCAGCAAACAATTCTAAACAAAGATGAGTTTCCTAGAACTTGGAACTTTCTGAATAAGAGTAGTTTCTCAGCAAACAATTCTAAACAAAGACGAGTTTCCTGGAAATACACATCTCTGACCATATACTCTCTGCACAATGCATCTCTGAACAATTACACATTGCTTTTCTACAGAAATTGCATCAGCAGCACTGCAATTAAGGTAGCCCCTTCATAAATTAGTTATCAACGTATGGCAGGCAACTAACCAACCATAGCAAATCTACTGATCATACGAGAACATATTGTTGTGTTCATCCTCCTGTAGTTTTTCCGGCTAAACTGAGAAACTATCTTGCATGTTTCTTAAAACGTAACTGATAGCCACTTGTATACACCTTATGCAAGCATCCCGATGAAGACTTGTGTATTCCGTCTTGCGATCTTAACCACCGATAGATCTTTCCCGTTCCCGCTCCCAATACCTCAGGTTGCCTTATCACTTGCATTGACATCTCTTTCGCTTGATTTTGTCTTCGTCCTCTATCTCACATTTTGCTTGACCTCCACGTGTACACCTAGGATCACCCTTGAATACACGCGGATCCCTCGATCGTTCGGCACAAAGCTCCCCACTTAGCCCCGCATCGTCGGACACTAAGTTGCATCCACCATCTACACATCATTAGACAAGCAAACATGTACTTCCAACACCATTTAACTCCATCACAAGTTAATCGAAAAATAAAATCCTTATAGAAATGACACATCACTGAAAAATTGTGAATGCCGAATGATTCACTTTTCACTCATCCTGAGCGCCTGACCATCCGGTGTGTTCAACTCAGCAGACCACGCTGCCTAAAAATCTCTCTACAAGAAATAGTCCAACGTACACAATTGCTTAACGCCAGACCATTTGGCATGTTTATCTCCACCAAACAACCATTTTGCAATCTCTCTGCAACAAATGGTCCGGTGTATTCTTCAGCGTTCATATCTTCCATCGTCAGACCATTCAACGCATGTAGGTCCACTAGAGCTAATTTCTAACATCTCTGCAAGAAATGCTCCGGTGCTCACTGCGCCCATCGCCAGACCATCCGGCGTGTACTTTAATTTTTGCTTCTGAATTGAAATACTCCTGTGTGTACAAAATTTTCAACGTCGGATCATCTGGTATGTACAATTTTTCTAGACTCAGAAATAAAAACGCCGACTTCATTTTCTCTACAACTTTGGTTAGTCATGATCATAATTGCAGTACATAAATATGCTTATACAATCCAAAAAATTAACAAATTAAATCCATAACCTTGTCAATCACTCATCACATATAAACCAAGACATATTTCAACTTGTTTTATTTCAACTTGTTTTCTCAATCTCCCTCTTGATGAGTGTATTGACAACCCTTAAAGCACAAAAAATTGGTTTGAAGAAAACCTAAGAAGCTCATCCAAGTGACCAAGAACTCAAGAAAGAGTAAAAGAAGATGTCACTTGGCATATGAAGATTGCAAAAGCCCGAAGATCGCTATGGAAACTCAAATGCTCCCCTTTGTTGAATGCATAGATTCATTATAGCGTATTTTCTCCCTTTTTCATTTATGCAATATTCTTTGTGTATAGCATATTTTCTCTCCATTTGGCAATACAAACATCAAGGACAAAAACACTATGTAATGCATGAACATGTAATCCTAATAAGCTTTCACAAGTATATCACAAAGTATTTGCAAGAGCTAGAAGCTTCAAATGGCTATAAAGAGTGGAATGAGGAGCTCCCAATTGCACAAATACTCGAAAAGATAGAGTTACATAAGAACATGAAGCTGCACAAGCTAAATTGAAAAATTGTTGGCTCATTTAGGTTCACATAGCTGAATCATGTTAAATGAGATCATCACATAAGCATCCACTTATGCCGAGACAATATAAGCATTAAGAAGTAGCCAACTTCAATCTCAAACTATGCAAACAAGCATTCAAGATAGAAGGCTTTGCAAACGCTCGCATATGAAACCAAGACTTAGTTAGATAAAGGGATTAAAATAGAATTGATCATTTTAGCACATTTTTTTTAATTTTATCCTCAAATTGTCTCTTATCCAAGCAAAGTGCCGCGCGACTGGGTACAGCAAACACCTATCTTCAAGACAATCGTATTGGATCATATTTGAGCACAAGAAACTTGATTCTACAAGATTTTTTAATTTTCACAAGTTATCAAGTTTTTATGATCAAGTCAAGTAGTGTCTTTGTGACACAAGGAACATATGTTCTCCTGAGGTTCTATCATGAGCTAAACATTTGACAAAGACAAAAAATATAGTGCAATATTCCATAATCCACTGTCTTGAACCAAGAAAACTAGAGCAAGACATTCACCAAACTAGCCTTAAAACGAGCATTGACTAAGCCAAAGTAATGACATACATAGTGATCAAGAGTGAATCATTTTATACTCTACATGATTCATAAAATTACAGAATATCCTCTTTAGAAAAGCTAGCTTGCTCAAAATATTTTAATGTCAAAGCATCAAAAGGAGTCTAAAATTAAAAGATTGCTTCGTATAACTACTTAACTTAGTCCAAATTCAAGTCTAGCAAATGAAAAATGCTAAACATACAAGTAAAAGCTCAACTATAATTTTAATCTTATAAGATGAGATGCAATGCAAATGCAATAAATATAAGATAGGGTATGTACAATTGCTACTCTCCCTCACACAATGCCATAGGGATGGCAAATTCCAAGATCTCCCCTTAGAAAAGCAAATCTAGATGCATCGAGAGGCTTGGTGAAGATATCGACAAGCTAGTTTTGGGTATCTATGTATTTTAGCTCAATGTCTTCCTTCTCATTGTGATATCTCAAAAACTAAAATCACACATCTATGCGTTTAGTTCTTGAATGCTGGATTAGGTTATTAGCTACACTTATGACATTGGTGTTGTCACATAGGAGTAACACACTCTTGAAGTTTAACACAAAATCTCTCAAAGTAGCAACCATCTACAAAATCTAAGAACAACAGCTAGCGGTAGCAACATATTCAGCTTTAGTAGTTAACTGTGCAACACTAGACTATTTATGAGAAGACCAACAAACAAGCGAGGTAACAAGAAATAACATGTACCCGATGTATTCTTCATGTCAATTCTACAACCAGCAAAATCCGTATCCGAAAAACCTCGAAGAGAAAGCGAAGAGAATGCAGAGAACCAAAGACCATACTCAAGAGTCTGCTTGAGGTACTTGAGTATGCGTTTCACCGCTTGGCAGTAAAACGTCCTTGGTGAAGCTTGGAAATGGGCACACAAGCAGATGTCAAAGTGGATGTTGGGTCTTATCACCATCAGGTACAAGAGAGATCCAATCATGCTCTTGTACTCCCGCTGGTCTACCTCATCGCCATCTTCATCCGAATCAAGCACGGTTGAGGTAGGCATCGGTGTCGCTAAGAGCTTTGCATTGTTCATGTCGAACTTCTTAAGCAAATCTTTAGTGTACTTCATCTAGTGGACTAACGTATCTTGTTTGCATTGCTTGATTTGTATCCTGAGGAAGAAGTTGAGCTCGCATATCATCGATATTTCAAATTCTCTGCTCATAGTATTTGTAAACTTGGCCACAAGTGCATGAGAAGAGCCACAAGAAATAATATCATCCACGTATATCTAAGCAAGTATGAAATCATTGTCATACCTAAAGGTAAACAAAGTTTTATCCACATACCCTATCACATACTTATGCTCTAGCAAAAAAGACTTAAACCTATCATACCAAATTCTAGGCGCCTGCTTAAGCCCAAAGCTTTCTGAAACTTGTATACTCTATGTAGGTATTTGAGGTGCTCGAAACCTAGGGGCTACTTAATATAGACCTCTTCCTCTATGAAACCATTTAAGAAACACTTTTGATATCCATTTGGTACAACTTAAAACCTTGGAATACCACAAATGCTAGGAGGATACTAATTGCTTCTAGTCTAGTTACTGGAGGAAATGTCTCTCCAAAGTCTCTCCCTTCTATTTGAGTGAAACCTTGAGCCACAAGTCTAGCTTTATTTCTCACTAAAGACCCATCCTCCCCCTATTTCTTTTTAAAAACCCATTTGGTGCCTATGTTGTGAATATTTAGAGGTGGCTCTACAAGGAACCAAATTTGGTTTCTCTCAAAATTTTCTAATTCTTCATGCGTGCCATTGACCCAATTTGAATCAGAAAGAGCATGTCCAATATCATAGAACTCAAAAGATGCAACAAATATAGAATTAGTGAAATGAGTATGTTGAGTAGATTTGGACATCATTACCCTCTCACCAAGGTCGCCGATCATCAGTTGCGGGGTATGTCTCTGCTAAATGTGTTGTGGAGCCTCATGCTGTGAGACAACCTCTTGTTCATGTGCACACTCAAGAACAGTGCTAGCACAAGGGTTAATTCATTCAAGGTCATATCATAGGATTCCATAATGGTGTTAGTGTCAAGATTATAAACTCTGTAAAAGTGACCATGAAGCGAATAACCCAAGAAGATCCCATCGGAAGAACATGACTCAAACTTGTCAAGATTGCCACACTTTAGAATGAAACAATGACATAAAAAACTTTCAAATGAGAAACCTTCAGCCTCCTCCCAAAATGCAGCTCATAAGAAGTCACATTTAAGATTGAGCGTAAGAAAATCCAATTTGCGATGTAGCAAGCGGTGCTAATAGCCTCAATCCAAAACTTTCTAGGAGTTCTATGCTCATCGAGCATCGTCCTAGCCATCTCCACCAAAGTTCAATTCTTCCTTTTAACCACGCCATTCTGCTGAGGAATGTGTGAGATAGAAAATTGATGCTCAATGTCTTGTTCAAGACAGAAAGCATCAAAGAGATAGTTATTGAACTCGGTGGTATTATCACTATGAATTGCTTTCAATGTGGTAGGGAGTTTTTAGAACAATCTCAAAGCTAAGCATGAAAGTGTGAGAACACTTCATCCTAACTCACAAGAAAGAACACCCAAGAGTAATGAGAAAAATCATCAACAATGACAAGTACATACCATTTCCCACTTACCGAACGAACCTCGGAAGGACCAACATTGTCCATATGCAATCATTCAGTCATCATTAGATTGATTGTTGGGTGAGAAGCGACAATCATCTTGCCATGCTGACAAGGAGCACAAACCATGTTCTTCTCAAACTTGAGCTTAGACAATTCTCGGATCAAGTCTAGGGCACTCAAACAACAAACCAAATCAAAACTCATGTGCCCTAGTCTCCTATGCCACACCCAAAGTTCAGAAGAAGGTTAAGAAATTAAGCATCAAGAAGAATCAAAAGACTTAGAAAAATCAGCTCTAAAGACTCTCCCTACTCGAGAAATCCGGCAAATCAAAACGTCTGAGGAATCAAGAACTCTAGAAGTATCAAGCTTGAAGCGTACTTTCAAGTCCTCATCCAGCAACTGAGATGTAGAAAGCAAGTTGTATCCCAGATGCTCCACCAAAGCCACACCCTTGAGAGTGAAACTCTCACTCATTCTTACCATAACTTTGGCTTTTATTCTACCTTTTCTGTCATCGTGTCATTGCGTCGGGGTGAGAACCATGATGTATCTCCAGTCATATAGCGTGAACAACTAGATTCAATGAGCCACGTACGTACTAGAAGAACGATAGGTGGATAGCTCAGTACTGGAGTTGGACAAAAGTCTCTTGCGAATCCAGTACTTGGTCATCTGTCCTGAAGCAATAAAAGCATATGTATGCAAATTAAATACTAGTGCACTGAGGGTGAGTGCCACGATAAAGAAAATATGGTTCGTCAAAGCACTACAACTCAAAGCCTCTTACACACGAACCAAAATCATATAAATCATAGTAAGATTCATGCTAAGCATCACCTCTAGAAGGAGACTGAGAAGCCTCTTACAAACGATCAAGAGCATAGAGAAGCTTGATTGCCCTATCATGATCAGAGTAGAGCAAAACACCGGTTGATCTAAGATTGCCAACAATTACATTGAATCTAGCAAACATTACATCCAAAAGTTCTTCGGGTCCTTACACAAATATTTGATATTGTTGATTGTATGTGCTTTGATGTCTAGCTTTAATCTGATTAGCGCCCTCATGAAAGACACTCAAAGTAGACTAGATCGCCCGATCAGTATAGAGGTATTGAACTCTGTCAAACTCACTCCGACTCAAGCTGATGAACAATATATTTCTAGCCTTGTTATTGGCTTCATATTGTTCAATTTGAGCATGAGAAGTATGAGCAGCAGAGATCTCATAATTGGAGTCCATAATCTCCCATTTTACACTTCCTTGGCTTAAGAGAAAAACCTCCATGTGCACCTTCCAGTACGAGAAGTCACGACCCTCAAAGAGCAAACTCTTCCCATGTCTCTCTATGTAGCCTACAGATCACAAAGCCGTTTAAGGTCAATTAGTGATTTAACATGGCTCTGGTACTAATTGTAGGACCGAGATTAACGACTGAGGGGTGAATAGACGCCTAAACAATTTCTTAGGAAATTGATGACTTTCTCATATTCTTAAACCCAACACACTTCAAAACCACATGTGGAGCAAGAGAGACAAGAACATCTCTTATAAGACCCAATAGGAGCATCTCTAAAGGAAAGCGAAAATCAACAAGAAAATACCAAAAACTTGCATCGAAATACGAGAGCAAAAAGTAGGAGACCGAAAGGAGATGAACTCAAGCATCTGCAGAAACACTCTTTTCATTAAGCTCAGAGGAACGCACTCTTTTGACAGATTACAAAGTGTTTTTCTCACAAAAGCTCTCACCTAAACATAGGCTAAGCACTCCTCTCTCTCCACACAACATAAGTGGAAGGCTCTCAAAAGTCTCCAAAAACTCTCCAAAGCTCTTACATTACGACCAGCCATACCCCTCTATACCTTTAAGTAATCCTGTCCCTAAACTGCTCTTCACTTACAATGCACTCCTACCTACCACGGGGGTAGTTTCATCCGAATTTTTCAAAGTCCATCAGATGGTTGTGGCGCCTTCATGACTTAGTTTCATCTCAATGCAAGCTTCGTGATGATGCCACATGCACTCCATCCTCCCATGGTTTTTTGGCTAAATTGGAAACCACCATGCACGTTTCTCAAAGCATGACTCATAGCCACTTGCATACACCTTATGCAAGCATCCCAATGACGACACATGTACTCTATCTTACGATCTTAACCATTGGCAAATCTCTCTCATTCCTGATCCATCAGGCCGCCTTGTCACTTGCATCGACATCCCTTTTACTTGACTTTGTCAACACAATGTCTTCATCCTCCATCTCACGCTTTGCTTGACCTCCGTGTGTACACCTAGGATCACCCTTGACTCCATTCAGCTCCCTCGATCGTCCGGCACCAAGCTCCCTGCTTAGCCCAGGTCTTCCCACTGTCGGCCGCCAAGTGACATCCACAACCTACACATTGTTAGACATACAAACATGAGCTTCCAACACCATTTAATTTCATCACAAGTTAATCCAAAACAAAATCCCTGCAGGAATGACACATCACTGAAAAATCATGAACGCCGGATGATACAATGTTCACTCCTCGTGAGCGTCGAATCATTCGGCATGTTCAACTCAGCAGACCAAGCTGCATAAAATCCTATTTGCAAGAAATAGTTTGATGTATACAACTGCTCAACGCTAGACAATCCGACGTGTTTATCTCTACTGGACAACTATTTTGCAATCTCTCTACAACAATGGTCCAGTATATTCTCCAACATCCATATCTTCTATCGCCGGACTATCCGGCGCATATAGATCAATTAGAGCCGATTTGCAACCTCCCTGCAAGAAATGCTCTGGCGTTCACTGTGTTCATCTCTAGACTATCTGGCGTGTACAATTTTCTTGGACTCAGAGACAAAATGTTAACTTTATTTTCTGTACAACTTTAGTTAGTTATGATCATAATTGTAGTATATAAACATGCTTATGCAATCCCACAAATCAACAAATCAAATCCACAATCTTATCAATCACTTGTCATATATAAATCAAGACACAGTTCAACTTGATTTCTCAAAATAAAAATTTAAATCATTTTATTTTATCATACAGACTCCAAATTTTGTATGGATCACGGAGTTAGAGGTGTGTCAAACAGACCCATTATGTGTTAAGGATGAAGTGGCGATCGGTTACACAAGGGAGGGAGGGGGGTTGACACAAAATTGTTGCTTAAATGATCAAATATGGTTTTAAGAAAATGTCACCCCATTCTTACACTTTCAGCTGAGTTCACTGGCCAACCTTTTCCCCTACTTTTCTTTCTGCGGAATTTACCGTTTTGATAAAAAAAATTTTTTTGCACTGATGGACTTTGATACTGCATGGCCAATTTTAGCTCTATGGAAAATAGAATTATATATATATATATATATATATATATATATATATATATATATATATATGTGTGTGTGTGTGTGTGTGTGTGTCTGTGTGTGTGTGTGTGTGTGAGAGAGAGAGAGAGAGAGAGAGAGAGAGAGATCATACAAGTCAGTATATCATGTGTATAATTTTATCGGCTTATTCTTGCCCATCAAATTATTAGGGGCAACGCATGAAGGATTTATCACATATATATACACACATGTGTGTTTGCCGACTATTTTTTTTCAAATAATAATATTCAGCAATTCTAAAATTTTGTCTAAGTAAAAACAATTATAACTTGAAAGACAGACTTCGCAGCGACTTCACAGGGATTAACAAGTATTACTTTTACAAAGACAAGTATTATCATTGAGTGGAGTGAATAACAGTTGGTTAAGCAACTTGGAGAATAAGGAACCCCGAAACATATATGTACTGTGTGCCACACGATATTGTACTGTTCCTTTGTTAAGGACTGTAGCACACACATAAAAACTATTTTTAGAGGTGGATTATAACTCATTTTCAGATGTGTTTACCCACTAATCTTTGATCGAAGGTATATGAAAATGGATAATTTTAATAGACGCAAAAGAGATAATCTGTGAAATCTATTACCAGAGGCGGTTCACTTAAGGAACCGCTTGTGAAAACTAATTTCTACAGATGCTTCTTTAAGTGGATCGCTTGTGATTTATCGCTCGTTGAATTGACATTTTTTAGCTAAAAAAAGCAATTTTTTTTTTGATTGATCAGGCACCCTTGCGGTCGCGACATCGCAAGTCACAAATTATGCGATTTGTTGTACGAAATACGCGTGTGTGCGGTTCTTGTAACTCGAACTCGTACCTCTCAGCTCACACAAACTCTCTTTACCGTCCCACCAGAGAACTACTAGTGATATTAATAGCATATGCATTTCTTTTAATATATTCTATCTGAAACTTCAAGCAATTATTTAAACATATAAATGACTTCAAAAGAAAAAAATTCAACTATAAAGTTATATATCTCGTCTAGTGCTACAATTTTCGTATAAAGTTTGTCCTCATCGACTTTGCATGAAAAAAATATGAATTTTTTAAGATAACCTATCATCTATTTCTACAGACGGTTCATAAGGAACCAACTATAAAAATGACCATCTATTATAAGAGGTGGTTCACAAAGAAACTGTATCTGGTAATAGATGATAGATTATTTTAAAAAAATTCATAACTATTTCATACGAATTTGGATGGGGACAAATTTTATATGAAAACTGTCGGACTCGACGAGATATACAACTTTGGAGTTGATTTTTTTTCCGTTTGAAGTCAATTAAATATTCAAATAATCGTTTGAAGTTTAGACATAAGAGATAAAAAGAGTGCATATGTTATTGTTACCATAAGTCCTATTAATACAAGCAACTCAAGAACACGGAGAAGAAAAGAATATTATTAATTCTAACATCTCCAACAAGATTAACAAGAAAAAGATCAATGGCCCCTACTATCTTCTCAAGGAGAAGAAAGATCGATGACAAGATAGTGACCTACAAGGTTGACATGCAAGACAGGGGAGATCGATGACAAGGTAGTGACTTATAAAGTTGACATGCAAGATAGGGGAGGGACCAACTATTTAAATACTCAAGGATTTTATTGATAATATAAAGAACTTAAAAAGGTTTGGATTCTTAAAATAACATTGTGTCCAAAGAACTGGGGAGGATTTGGAGACTTAGTTTACAAAAGTATTATTAATAACAAATAGCACATGCACTTCTTTTGATCTCTTATGTCTAAAACTTCAAATGATTTTTTGGACATTTAATGACTTCAAATGAAAAAAAAATTCAACTACAAAGTCATAGATCTCGTCGAGGCTACAATTTTCATATAAAACTTGTCCCAATCTGAATCCATGTGAAAAAAATTATAATTTTTAAGATAATCAATCATCCATTACCAGAGGCGGTTCCTCGTGTGAATTGTCTTTGGTAATAGATGGCAACACTACTTAAGAAATCATCGAATGAGACAAGTCATTAGTGACGGCTGCTCAGTACACGTCACGACCCATCACTAATATATGGCCTGGGTTGAGACTAGGCCAAAACCCATCACTAATGAGGGGTCATTAGTGACAGTGAGGGAACAATCCATCACTAAAGATAGTAGTGGCGGGTCACTCAAAACCCGAGTGACGCGTTACCTAAAGGCCCGTCACTAATGAATCAATCATTAGTGATAGGTCGAGAGGGCACGCTCATTAGTGACGGGTGATAATTACTAATAGTTGACTCATTAATGACAGGCTTTTAGGTGACCTATCAATAATGACTGATCGGATCCCTAGTCATTGCTGGTCGGATAAAAAATTCATAACTTTTTATACCAACTCAAATGGAGAAAAACTTTATATGAAAATTGTAGCCCTCGACGAGGTCTATAACTTTGTATTTGATAACTCTTTATTTGAAGCCATATAGATGTACAAATAAATATATAAAGACTATCAAACGAACCACACACAGTGCCAAGTTCTGGATCTAGTGTAAAACTAGTAGGAATCATTGAAAAAGACACATATATGGTCACAAATTTAAAAATTATAAATTCAAGATTTTTATCGTAAGTTTGATAACTCAGATTGATAAAATGTTTGTGCAACACTAACTTTCAGATGTAGCACTATGTCTCCGAAATTTTTCAGGCAAATCGGAGAAGGTCAATTTTCGACGAAAAACTTCAGAGGGCCTATCGAGGGTCTTCTGAGCCTTTTTTTTGGGTCAAGAAATGTACATGTCTAAAGAATTGTATTTTTTCCAGATGTGCCTTCTCGTTAGCTTTGAAAGTAGAGGTCAAACGTCGAAATTGAACTCCGTATGCAGAAGTTGTGGCTGTTTCATTGAACACTGCATAGGTTGGACACACTTTTTCATACGGAGTCGGATGGAGACAATATCAACATTTTAGAACTCGGCGAGATCTATAACTTTGTAGTTGACAAAATTTTCATTTAAAATCATTTAGTAAAATTATAACCCTCGATGAAATCTAGCAAAATTAGTCATTAGGGATGGGTCATGGTTATGACACATTACTAATGACTTTTGGCAAAGAAGGTTAAAAGGATAACATATCCGGTTGCTATCACAACTATGTGATAGCAGAGGTGGTTATACGCTGCAAGGAGGAGGTCGCGGTTTTGATTCCTATGGAACATAAACTTGAAAACAATATAAAAAAGCGTGACTTGTGAGGCATATGGGATGAGTTTGCGTTGGGATGGCTCGGGTAAATTTTTTTTTTGACCTTTTTGTGTCCAAAAAATACAAAAAATATTAATCAATCATTAATGATGGATCAAGATTACAATCTATCACTAATGTTCAATCAATAGTGACGGGGTCACGGTTATAACCTATTACTAATGCTCAGTAGTGACGGATCATCACCTGTCACTAATGACCTATCATTAGTGACGCGATAAGAGTGACATGTACAGGTTCCATCACTAATACTGGTTATCACCCGTCACTAATTACTTTTTTTTCCACGTAGTGTCATTTCCATAGGCTTATCTTAAAAAATTCATATTTCTATACAAAATTGGACGAGGACAACCTTTATATGAAAATTGTAGCCCTTGACGAGATCTACAACTTTATTGTTAAACTTTTTTTAAAATTTAAGTTATTTAGATGCCCAAATAAGTGTTAGAAGTTTCAGATAGAAGATATCAAAAGAAATGCATATGCTACTTGTATCCCTAGTAGTTTTACAGTAGAATGGTAAGGGTGGATTGCGCAAGCTGAGATATTCCAAGTTCCAGTTTCAAGAACTACCGTCGCACGTATTTTACGCAAAAAATCACGTGACTTGCAACATCGCGACCATAGGGTGTCTGGTCGCTCTTTTTTTTTTTTTGCTTTTTTTAGAAAAAAATGTCAATTTGGGAACCGATTATCATATGCAGTTTACTTAAGAAACCGCCTGTGAAAACCTATTTTCACAGGCAGTTCCTTAAGTGATCCTTCTCTGATAATATGTTTTCACATACGGTCTCTTTCTCGTTTGTGAAAATTATCCATTTCTATAAGTTTTCGATCAGAGACGACTGGCTAAATGTCTCTGAAAATAAGTTATCATCTGCCTCTAGAAATAGTTTTAATAATAGTGGCAAGGGAAATGAGCAACTTGTAAACTATCTAAAGTTCCCGTGAATCAGTCTATCATTCTTGATTTGCATGAATTTGGCTCATCACCTGAATAACATTTGCAAATTTCTTATGTATGTAGCTTTCTCATCATCAAGTTTGCATCCAACATCATCTTACCAATTACCAAACTACCAGTACACACTAGAAATATTTGTTGGGTGCGTCCAGATGCGTTTTTCGCTGCGGTACTATATATGCAAGTGACCACGGTTGCTGAGATGTCCCTTTGCTGAATAATCAAAATGGAGATTAAGAATTGGTGTACTTTTTCATGCACTAGTGGCAAAGAGAACACCACAACATGTCTACATCACCATAAGATATATTGTTTTTCGTTTGGTGGCTTGGCTCTTGATATCAAAATCTCTGCAAGTACAATTGGCAATTGATCAGAGGATGTTTTCATAAAGCTCGCAACCTAGAGAAATATTACCTTGATATCTCCATGAATATAGCGTAATCCTCCATACCAGGATCCGTCCACTTTGGCTCGAATCTGGATGCTCACAAAACCTTAAATAAAACAGGATAGGTTGCCCAAGTTCTAAAAAAATGACAGCCCATTTCCAATTCCAATAGCTTGTAATCTTGACTTTAATTTTAATTTGTAACTTATCTGACAAATATGTTTTTCTTCCTCCTATGAGCGCATTCCCAGTTCTTCATTTGATCTAAGCGGGCGCTTATTTTCAAAGCGTACTTTAGGTTGAATTTTTTTTTTGCAGCTTAATAATTCACAAACGGTGAGGCTTCAACAACAGGAAAGTCATGATCGGTACGACATATGCGTCCTAACTCCAAGCTCATCTTGAATAATCCTTCAAAGCCTATGCAAGAAAACCAGAAGCGATTTTCTGGTGACCTGTAGTGCTTCTTAGATGCGTCCTCTTTTCCTGAAAATTAACGTTACACCCCCTCTGCAGAACCTGTCGTGTGGTGACCAGTGTGAGATTGAAGTTCTTGTGACACTTACGCCTGCTGCAGATGCGATTCTAATCTGTGGTCGAACCGTGACGATCTTATTGTGACACCCGGAGGCTGCAAGGGACGTCTGTTGTTGCTTAGGCAAGGCACCCACCGATACAAGTTTCAGGTACACAGGCAAGGAATTTGGGAGACCTGCCGAATAGGCACCTGGACAAAGAAACGCATATTCGGTCTGTTTCAAGTCGCACTACTTAAAAAAACTATTTTTAATATCTAAAGTGTTTTTTCACCGACGGGTCATATGATAAACCGTCTAAGCGATTTTTAGAGATAGACGATATAAGAATCTACTTGTGTAGATATCATTTTCACAGGCGGTCATGTACAAAGTGACTTAACAATTTTTAGAGACGAATGATATAAGAATCCACATGTGTAAATGCCATTTTCACAGTAATGAACCGCATATGGAAATGATCATTTCTACGGACAGTTTTTTATGTGAACCACTTCTAAAAATAAGATGATTGATATAGATAGTTCACATAAAAAACTACGTGTGATAATGGTCATTTTCAGAGGTGATTCCTTATACGAACCGTCTGTAGAAATGGAGGGCCATTTTTAGAGGCGGTTCATATAAGGAGTTGCCTTTGAAAATGGATGATGGATTATCTTAAAAACTTCATAACTTTTTCATATGAATTCAGATGGAGATAAACTTTATATAAAAATTATAGCCCTCGATAAGATCTACAATTTTGTAGTTAAAAACTTCTTTATTTTAAGTTATTAAGGTGTCCAAATAATCAATTGAAGTTTCACACATAAGTTTCTCATGCTAGTGCTACCATAAGTCCTATTAATACAAGTAAACTTAAGAACAACAAGAAAAAAAAATACTACCAACTCCAACATCTCCAACAATATCAATAAAAAGATCAAAGATCACCACTATCAACAATAAGACTTAGCTTACAGAAGTACTAGTGATAACAATATCATATGCACTCCTTTTAATCGATATCTTATGTCTAAAACTTGAAATGATTATTCTAATATCTAAATAGCTTCAAATGAAAACAAATTCAACTACAAAGTTGTAGATCTCATCGAGGGTTACAATTTTCATATAAAGTTTGTCTCATTTGAGTTTATATGAAAAAGTTATAATTTTTTTAAGAAGCTATCATTCATTTTTAGAGTCGATTCCTTATATAAATTGCCTCTGAAATAACTCTCTATTTCTACATACACTTCATTACGTGAACCGGCTATGACATTAGATGACAATTTATCTTAAAAAATTCATAATTTGTTCATATGAAATCGGATGATGATAAACCTTTTATGAAAATTGTAGCCCTCGATGAGATCCGCAACTTTGTAGTTGAAAACTTTTTGATTTGGAGTTTTTTAGATAGCCAAATAATCATTTGAAGTTTGAGATAGAAGATATCAAAAGGAATGCATATGCTATTATGATTAATAGTAGTTCTGTGGTGAGATGGTAAGAAGGGTTCGCACGAGCTGAAAGGTTTCAAGTTCGAATGCCAAAAACTGCACCCGAGCGTAGTCACGCGAAAAAAATGCTTGACATCGTGGCCGCGGGGATGCCTGGTCAGTAATAAAAAATTCACTTTTTTTTAGCCAAAACATGTCAATTCGGGGATCGATTATCACAGGCGGTCCGTTTAAGGAACCGCCTGTGGAAATCGGTTTCCATAGGCTGTCCGTTTAAATGGAGCACCTGTGAAAATCTATTTTCATAGGTGGGTCCTTAAGTGAATCGCCTGCGGTAATAGGTTTTCCCAGGCGGTCTCATTTGCACATGTGGAAATCGTTAATTTTCATAGGCTTTCGATCACAGGTGGATGCTCTATGCGCATGTGAAAATGAGTTATCACCCGCCTCCGAAAATAGTTTTTGTAGTAGTGTCGAAGCTCAATGGATTGTTTGGATGTAGCTTTTCATGCATGGCGTGGATAGACAACGACAACGATGTAGTACCTGCCTAGAAGCTATCAGTACTAGGTACCATCTATACTATACTCCTATAAAATGAACATATTGTGATAGATTAAACGATCTCCACCATTCATCTAAATTAATGAAACGGTCATCATGCAAAGTTAGACCCTATTTATTTTTCTAAAGGGATTTTTGTCTCTAGGGCACTAATAAAGCATGATTTGGTCCATACCACACCGCACTTCTCATTTTTGTCTCACCGCACCACAGAAACGTGGTTTGGTCTTTAGGACACCGCGTTAAATAAAATAATCATGTGGTGAGTGAAAAGACCTTGTTGCCCTTCTCCTCATTGTTTCATTACCAAGCGGGTCCCACCAGAAAACCACTGAGATCCGCTCCAGCCCTTCCTCCGAGCAAGCAGCACCGTCTTCTTTCCCGAGTCCGGTGACCATCTCCGTCCCTCACCGTCGCACCACCTCCCTGTAGCTCCAACCTCCAACTCAGAGTCTAGTGAGCTTTGCCCTATGTTGTTCAACGTTTCGCGCGCGTCACTTCTGTCTTAGCCCACCACCAGCGCGGTCCTCCACGAGCGTCACTTGCCATCGCTCCTTGTGGCTCACCGCTGGCCGCTTTTTGGTTGGGCCCGTCAACCGGGAACCCCCCCAACACGCTCTCCATCGTGCACATATGCTCACAGTGCCGACCCCTCACCGTCTTGTCGTCGAAATCTGCCGCCCGTCGTGAGCCAGACCACCGTGAGCCCTGCCCATATCTCTCTCTTTCTCCTTCCCCCGTGAACCCAACTCATGGTGAGCCGTAGACTCGTCCCTCTCCCTGTATGACCGACACATGGGATCCACCTGTTAGCCACAATAAGAGAGGTGAGATGCTGATGAGAGAGATCAATGGCATTTGTGTTATTTTCAAACTTTTCTTTCTCCTTATTAGCTAAAAATGATTATTTTATCTGACGGGGTGTCCTAGAGACCAAGCTATATTTTCGTGGTGTGGCTGGGACAAAACGAGAAGTGTGGTATGGTGTGGATCAAACCACGCTTTATCAGTGTCCTAAAGACAAAAATCTATTTTCTAAAAATACTTTCAATCTCTTCACCACAAATCAAGGAAGTAACAATGAGTATACTTTCTTTTTGCAATCACCCACATATTTTCTTAAAAAGGCCAATATTTACTATATTTTAAATTGATTTTAGATATATAAAACACATGTGCAGTTGTTAGACCTGGTAAAAGTCACTGCTGATATTGCAGTGGCTCTAATTAAGGTCTCTTTGCAGTTGCAATAGTGCGTCGATCTCTTTCAAACATGAGGATGACATGCATGGACGCATATATACATGTGTTGCTGTGGACGAATTTCTTGCGATTCACACTTTTGAGGTATCCGGGTGACTCAACTGACTGGCGACATACGATGACATGCAAGGATGCATTCATGCATATATCTGTTGAGTGCATGGCTGCATGCCTAGTTCTTCATTTGATCTAACCAGGCGCTTGTTTTCAAAGCGTACTTTAGGTTGAGAAATAATTGCAGCTTAGGCATTCACAAGTAGTACGACTTCAACCAAAGGAACCAATTATTGGTACGATATATGCGTCCTAACTCCTATCTCATCTTGAAAATATTGCAAACCTTATGCAAGAAAATCAGAGGCATGCATTTTTTTTTGCGAATATAGAGGGCTGGATTTATATTAAACTTGGAAAAAATGATGCACCCTCCTATTATGTAGAGGTCCGTGAGAAATAAAAAAATTTATAAAGATACTACACATTACTACAGAAACTATTTCTAGAGGCGGTTCGTAACTGGTTTTTACAGGCGTTTAGCTCAACCGTATACGATCTAAGACCTATGAAAATTAATGATTTCCACATACGCAAAATAGACCGCCTGTGAAAATAGAAGGCCTGTGGAAATTAATGATTTCCACATACGCAAAATAGACCGCCTGTGAAAATCTATTTTCACAGGCGGCGTCTTAAGATAACCGCCTGTGGAAATGGTTTTCACAGGCGGTTCTCTCAAGGAGCCACCTATGAAAAACGATTTTCGTAGGCGGTTCCTTAAGTGAACCAACATTGCTAAGAGTCTTTCCTCTCCCACTCACAAAGCCTCGGACGGCTAGCCAATTCGCCTTCGAGATCAAAGAATCTGCTACTCTTGTGGATGACTTCGTGCATAATGAACCGACACATGTCACGTTGCACGTTTTGGATATCTTCGTCTGTAAGACAGGTGTTGGTACGTTCGATCATCTGTGCCTGAAATGAAAACACAACGAAAAGAGTTAAAACACTACTGACAACGGAAACAATACCAAATTAGAATGTGCAAGTGCAATGATGACTTACATCTTCGGGGTTCATTTTGTCCCTCCCGTTTACCCTAAGAAACTCGCAAATATAATATCCACAAAGAACGGTATCGAAACCTTGCTTGTGACACTTTATAAAAAAACGCAATGTATTCGTTAGTTCAATAAGGCACTTCGTCATAAATAGTGAGATAGAAACATTAGAGGTGTGTTATTAATGGAAAATATGTACGGACGGCAATCGCATCTGGCTTGGCCATATCATACAACCCACCTTTCGTTACGTACCACTTATAGGCTCTATTCGAATGCCAATAAGTAATTATCAATTCATAAATGATTTTTAAGAATTTTATGTATGGGGATTGTCTTTACTTCCGTATAACGTCGATAAGATCTTGGTAGGATTTTTGAGGGAGATCGGCTGAGTCAAGGATCACGAGTCTATTCAACTTCGGCATCAACATTATACAAATTAAGTGGTCACTATATGAATCTTTATGTTAGGTTCTTGATCGGCCAATTGAGTAGAATATTTATGTTAGGTTCCTGATGTATCACACTTACTTAATGTTGTAGGGAACCATGATGTAGTCCTTGTCTTGCATATCTAGCATAGCCCTTCATATGTAGGTTGACATTTTAAGCTTGCGTGTTTTGGTCAATTCTCTTATGACCCTTGTTTTCTTCCTGTTACTCTTCCCCTTAATTTGAGGGTTATTAGTCCTTAACTTCACGACCAAGTTAGGCTGGAAAATTTGTTGCAGATTAATAAATCCGGCCGGTAACTTCAATTTTTCCGCATCGTTAAATTGCATCCTACAGAATAAGTCACTAGTCATTAGCTTCTGTAGCATTTATTGGTAGATATATGAATGTAGGGGTATATTGTAGGCACTTATATGCACCACATGCTTATGAGATTGATGTCGAGTTTATCGTGATGGAACAAAGCGTGCATGTCCTTAAAATCCACCATGAGATAGGAGTCTCCGCTTAGATAAACGTTAGCGGGGACTGAAGCAGTGATTATGGAGAACCCCGCGCGACATGCCCTCATGTACCATTCGTGGAATCTCCTCATCTCCCACGGACCTTCTCGGAGTTGAAACAATGGTAGACATGGCCTGCCATTCTGATATTTCTCAGGAACATCCGATGTAGGAAAGAAATCCAACTGAGGGGTACTTCATGTTTTGCCGATATCTTTTGCAAGGTCGCCCTTCACTGGAGATTCCAGAGTGGATGATGCCTTTGCTTTTGAGGATAGAAGCCACCTCTTCACCGATGATGTTAGCCTTTTCGTATGGGGTAACCATGGCAGGGACTCTCCGATGCTCAGGTGAATGTGTCGGAGGCGGAGATGCCAGAGTCGTCGACGCTGGAGGTGGAGGTGCCGGAGTCGCAGACGGTGAAGCATGATGCGAAGATGCCTGAGGCGGAGATACTGGGCGCGGGGGTGAAGGTGCCTGAGGCGGAGAGGCTTGGCTCTGGGTCAGAGGTCCTTGAGGCAAAGAGGGTTGACTCTGGGGCAGAGGTGCCTGAGGTAGAGATGCTAGGCGTGGGGGTGACCGTGACACTGGCGATTGTGACTGATGACGACTGAAGATGATATCCCGTCTGGGCCACAGAATGAAGTGGCCAACATCCTCCTCGAGAATCTCGATACTTTCAGGTGTGCTGATGTCTAGCTTGTACTTTATGAAAAATGGTTGTACCGAGTCCACTTGTACCTTGGTGTAACCGGTCGGAATGTCTTGATTGTGAAATGCACGGCCTAGAATGGTCTGGCCCATGGCAGCCTCGATAGTGAAGTCTCTCTTGCCGACTGGAACATGTAGCATGCAAGGGGTAGCCTCTGTGATATCATCCACATGATATCTCTGGTTATCGACCTGCTTGGATCTGACGCTGCTCCGAAAGCCTGGGCTAGTTGGTTGATCTGTCAGCATTAATGCCGCCCTTTCCTTCTCCTTTTCATTCCACATTTTCATAAACTGGACCTTAACCTGTTCTTGTATCTCTTCCACCAGGGTCTTCTTATATCTATTACGAGTCTTGTACTGGCCCGCGGTATTTGGGAACCCATGCTTCCAGCTCACTTTTGATCCGATGCCTCAAGTGCGACCCGGGTGTTCCTTGTTCCCCAGGGTCTTGGTAAGCAGGTCATTCTCGCTGTAAGGGTCTAGAGACCCTTTGTTAGCAATCCCTTGAATAGTCTTGGTCACTTCCATGTCGTGTGGGCTTTTGAAGGGTAAGTCCCTAGACTCAGTTCGTTCTGACTGAGCGTAGACCTAGTTCCTGCTTCGCTCATCACATTTTTCCAAAGGGTTGGGTTTCCCAGCCTGGGCAGCCTCTTCTTATTGCCTCCTCCATTCAAAAATTTTGGGAGCGTGCCCGACAAGCTAAGGTGATGGTGGTACTTGTTCTTCTTCGCGAGGTGCTTGAACGATTCACCGAGTTTGATGGTCTCTCGTGTGGTCTTCTACCAGACAAACTCCGCCTATTGGTCTGGCGTAATCTTTTCGTATTTATTAAAGGGTACCAAGTTCTTCTTCACGAAATCCTTATTCAACTCACTCTTCTAGCCCCAGAAGTTCTTTCCCATAGTTTTCAATGCATTCTGTTTGGCGGCTTCCTCTGTTCCCGAGGAAAATCGGATGGTTCTCTACAATTTTTCTCACAGGAACTCCTTCGTCTCATCTGGCAGCAACCGCCAACCAGTTATAGTGATTGGAACGTACTCCTTGATTTGAAATCCGCAACTATTGCGAAATTTGGCACATGCCTCATGAGATGCAACAGGCTCCCCTTCAACACCGACTTGAGTTATTGTATAAGTGACGGACGACAACTTGTTTCTGCTCGCTCGACCTGTCTTCATTTCAACGTACCCCTAGAGGGACCTGAAGTTTCAGGCATAGAGGGAGCAGAAGGTTGTGGCGCAGATGATCGATGTGAAGATCTTTGCACCCTCACCCTCTAGAGAGAAAAAAAAGGAGAGTTGACATAAACCACAGAATTATTCCTCCATTTAAGAGTATAAAATACATTGACTCAACTAAATACTTCTTCGGCGGGATCGTAGTCGTTGTCACTTTCCCGACATTGGCTCTCCCAGTCGCACAGAACAGGGCTTAGGCTGTGATACGAGCCCGAGCTTTCACTGCTATCGGAGGAGGACAGTTGGTGTGGGCTTGGGCTCCTATCCGACCTGCTACTTGCATCCACCCCATCTTGTGCCAGGGCGGCCTCTATTGCGAGCATCCTCTATGCCGGAGAGCCCTCTATTGCAAGGATCCTCTATGCTAGGGTGCCCTCTATTGCGAGGATCTTTTGTGCCGGGGAGCCGTCTATTGCGAGGATCCTCTGTGCTTCTGGTTTCTTAGGGGGGCTTGGGCTCCTATCCGACCTCCTGCTTGTTTCTGGTTTCTTAGGGGATACTGTCCTTTTCGGCCCCATGGTACTTAATTGATCACTGAATTATTGTTGCCTAGAGGAAAGAAAAGGAATCACAGTATGCGTTTTAAACTTTTCGTGAGCACATCCTTAACTTTCGTGCAAGGTGATTGCAATACATTAGAATGAAACACAACTACAAAAAGTTTAACAGTTGCATTGTTTCGGTGAAAACTCAGCTATGTACATCCGGGAATAGTACAATAGATATATTCTTTAATTATTTCCTGAGAGACATTATCGAATTTTTCGTATACCTTCATAAATGAAATTATGTTATAAATGCATTTTAATCAATATCATTTGTAAACAACGGTGTTGTTCTGTGCAGTTTGTAAATAGCTGAGTCATCTTGCAATCTTTCTATTGCATACTTCATTCCTAGTTGAAATGTTTGGTTTGTTACTGGTGATATTCAACTAGGGTGTGCATACCAAGTAAAAATAGGCTAGTTTTTTTTATAAAATGGCGCGAATTCATAGGAAACCGTATATAGAAGGTCAATAAAAGTTCTCAAATAATCTATAGGTGTACGTATGTGCAATTTTCATAACAAATTCAATCAACCTGCGAGATAAAAAGAAAGGGACACTTGCAAATTGTCTTGTCTCACAAATATGATTGAATGAATTTGTTCTTGAAATTCTGTAATGATATGAACCATGCTCTTACCTATAGCTAAAATTATTTTAGAATCTATAAGAACTTACTGCATATGGTTCCCAAAGAATTTGCACCATTTACAAAGGGGGGGGGGGGCATTTTCAGGTGATGTGCTCCTATTGAGCTACCCCTTTCTCTGACCCTCACCAGGCAGATGACACTTCAATATGGAGCAGATATGTTTAGTTTGTGTTGTTTCTCTAGTCATGGCACCTAATGTCTCATTGCTTTTATTTTCTGGCTTCGTTAGGGATTGGGATCGAGTGCTGTTGGTAGGCTGGGCCGGCAGCAGCATCCCACTTAGTCGTTTTTTACTTTTCCTTCAAGTCCTTTTCCATTGGTGGTCAAATGAACAGAAATGTTGGGAAAGTGAATAAAGTCATTGATTGGGCACGCGCCTTTCTCTCAGCCTATTTGCTTTCCAAGCAAGTGATATATTGTGCCAAGTTTGTCGCAGCAGATTGTAACCCTATTGTAATCTAATAAAATCTCACCCTTTCCTCGCAAGAAAATAGCTACAAACCATTTGGTTCCGAGAAATCATGTGGAGGTCAAGGTCCAAGCCACAAACCACTTGATCAAGTTAGTGGCTTTTATAAGGGCATGACCACCCAATGCCCAGAACCAAATAGATCAATACTGATGCAATCAAAATGAAGCCTAAACATTCATGACATTTTCTCCAGAAAAACATGTCAAGGAGATGAAGCAACAAGGCACACATACAACACAAGAGCAAATAGCAAGCTACCAGGAACATAATCTTAAAGAGTACTTGCATTGGTTCCATCTAAACAGAGTTTCAAGGCCTTACAGACCAGCAACAAGCTCAGTCATAACCAGGCTACTTCGAATAACAGAAGAAACTACGAGCAACAAGCTCCAAATCCGGGACAAGTCAATACAGAAAAAACTACTAGAACCATAAACCACCTCTCACCAACATCTCATCATCCCTACCAAAAAAGAGAACATCTCATCGTCCAGCAAAAATCATCCCTACCAAAAAAGAGAACATCTCATCGTCCAGCAAAAAGGAAACTTGTATGGCGAACATGGCTAAGCAGTAGAACATAACGTCCTTGACCTGATGATTAGCACCCTGGTAATTTGATTTAGTAAAGATTCATTAAGACATGAATAAATGATCTCTATTGGCTTGCAACAGCTCAACATTTGTGAAAACTTTGAGGACGTAATCTACCTGATCAGCTGTTCCTGGCTGTTCTACGATCAGTGATTGCAATGTATGTTTTGCACATCGAATGTTTTGCCATACATGTTCACAGGGCAGAAAGGATATAAAGGAGATGGCTACTCACCACTCCAGGCGTTGACGGTGAGGTGGACGGGGTCGGAGGGAGAGGGAGAGGCTGTCAGCGTTTACGGTGGCGGACGGGGTCAGAGGGAGAGGCCGTTAGTGTCGGCGTCGGCCGTGGCAAAGGGCATCGGAGGGGGAGGTCTTCGGCCTTTGCGGTGGCGGACTGGATCAGAGCTGAGGGAGAGGCTGTCGGTGTCGGCATCGGTGGTGGCGGAACTCAGGGACGAGGAAGCCGGGCTCGGTTGTGCATGTGGTGGCGTGGATCCGCGTCGGGAGGATACCAGGCTCGGGGATGAGGAGGAGGCCGGGCTTGGAGGTGGCACGGAGGAGAGGAAGCCTGATGGCGCGGAGGAGAGTCAGTCAATGGTGTCTGGGGTTCCGGGGGGCTTGCGCGTGATATATATAAACATTCATTTCCACAGGCGGTTGACGTAACAAACAACATGTGGAAACCTGTGGAAATGTTTTTGACAAATCTATTAATCATTGTCAATTTTTTGTCACTTTTGTAAATCAATAATCACATTGGAATATTTGGAGTAAAATAATACAACACATATATATTTTTGTCACTTTTGTATATCAATATTCAATTCTGCCTTTTTTAAATATGTTTTTTGACAGGCCTATTACATAAGATCAGTTTCACATTGGAAAATAAGTTCCATAACATGAAAATCACATTTAAAACTAAGTTACATAGCATGACTATTTGCCCTGAACTATTTTCCATACACCATCAAGGCGCATGTAGGGCATCACAGATCTATCGAGGGTTGTTTCTATAAGTTTGATTTTTTCTGAAACTCCGAAGGTGACACGTTATCGAACTGATTGTATTCTTCTTTATCCTCCACATTCTCAACTCTGATAATTCTTTGTTTTCCAGCAACAACTATGTGCTTATTTTCATTCGCGGGTTCATTTATATAGAAAACCTGTGCGACATGATTAGTGAGTACCCACGGGTCATCTTTGTGGCCTACAATGTTGAGGTCAACAGTTGTGAACCCGTAGTTGTCCACCGCCATGCCATTTGGGTGTTTCACCCATTTGCATCGAAAGACGGGGATCTGAAGATTCACTCCATATTCGAGTTCTCAGATTTCATCTATGAACCTATAGTAGGTGATCTTTTCACTTGTTGTGTCATAGGCTTCTATCCGAACATCGCTATTTTGGGTCGTGCTCTTCTTGTCCTTTGCTTTTGTATCAAACATGTACCCATTAATGTCATATACTTAACATGACGTAACTAAACTTGATGGGCCACAAGCCAATATTTTCACATTTTTTATCTGTGGATTCACCATATGGTAGGTTTTGGTTCTTGAACCATGTGGTGAAGTGATGCTTGTGATCTTTCAAGATCCAATCATACGAGCGGCCTTGATTTTCTGTGTGAAGCTTATTCAGGTGTTGCTTGATGTATGGTGCCACTATCTGGAGTTGCTACAAGATGGTGAAATATGCTTCTGCCACTGCTTTGTAACCATAATTGATGAATCCTTTCTTTCCTTTTGTCGGTGACATAGGAACCAGGGGTCCCAGAGTCCCTAGGCCAGAACAGCAGAGTGCCACGTGGCGCCCTCCCTCGGGGAGTATCTTCCCGAGGTGCGAGAAGACCAAGTTTCGGGAGAGGGTGCTCGGGGCCATGAACAGTGGTCCCCGAGTACCCAAGTTCCTCAATGACCCGAGAAGACCAAGTGCCGGGAAGAGAGTGCTCGGGGCTACGAACAGTGGCCCCTGAGAACTCGAGTCCCCTGATGACCAGAAAAGCCAAGTTCTGGGAGAGAGTGCTCGGAGCCATGAACAGTGGCCCCCGAGCACTCGGTTCTCCGAGGACCCAATCACCCAGTTTCGGGATAGAGTGCTTGGGGCCGCGAGCAGTGGCCCCCGAGCACTCGGTTCCTCGAGAACCAAGAAAGGGCATATCCGGGAGAGAGTGCTCGGGGCTGTGAAAAGTGGCCCCCGAGCACTCGGTTCCCCGAGGGCCTGAGAAGTCCCTCGCCGGTGGTCCCCCCAGGGGCCCAACGGTGAGGTGTCAGTTGGTGAAAGGCCCGATGCTGCATTTAAGAGGGCGCGTGGCCTGTCGTCTCCAATTGCTCCCCTCACGCTTCCTGACAGTCCCTGCCACGGCCTGGTAGGGAGGTGTGAGGACATTTAATGCATGGGTTCCATCGCGGGACATCCGGCGCACCTCGGGATAACATCTTAGAACCCGAGGCGCTCCGCGTCACCTTGCGCAGCAGCCCATGATGGTTGCTTTCCATTTATGGCGCCTAGGAACTCGCGTCATCCCTTTCTGGGCGCGCAACTGCCCCAGCGATTATAAAGGCAGGGCGGGCTCCCCTGGAGAGAAAAGGACCCCGAAAAAAATCCCGGTATGAGCTAAGCGCAAGAAGGGCCGGTTGAACGGGACAACAGCCAGGACAAGCGCCAAAGCTCAGATCACCGAAGAACAAGGAGCACGAAACTCTAGACTAGACAAATATTCTTGTAACCCAGCAAACATTCCAAGAGTCATTCTCAGAGCATTTATAGAATACACATAGGAGTAGGGTATTACGCTCAGTACGGCCCGAACTTGTCTAAAAATCCCCAGAGCATTTACTACTTCCTGCATCCGATCATTCCATCCCACCTGCCATCGCATTTACGCCCATTTATTTCACCCACAAAATAGATTCAGAATCAGCCCCCCGGCCGAATCTCAAAGGGGGTCCCTCCGGATCCCTGCTTGAGGAGTTCACCCTCCGACATGTGGCGCTAGGTAGGGGGGTTGCATCCCTGAATTTGTTTTGTTTCCTGCAGAAAAGATGGTAGGTGGACATCGTCTCCAACGCACCGGCTCCAGCTCCAGTAAAGAAATGGAGCCCCTTGCACAGGAGGCCCCAGTCTCTGCTGCCCCTCAGCAGCAGCCACGGTCCGCCCGCACGGCGCTCCCTTCTCATGGGGACCATGGCGCTGGGTCCAGTAGGGCTGCCGCCGCCGTTGCAAGCGCACCGCCTAACCCTCAGCAGGTGGCAGAAACTCCTGCCGTAAGATCCACGTCTGGACAGCGCCGGGCGCTGTTGCGGTGCAGGCTCACCTTCGGCGACGCCAGTCCTGGGAGCGCGCTGCTTGCAGCGTAAGCGCTCCTTAGGCACCCGCCTGTCCAGGCGGCGGGGAAAACCCCAGAAGGCCGCTGGCTCCAGGAAGTGGCCGCTCTAGTGGGTACGGCTCACCGGCAGGTGCTGGCCGAAAGCACTCATGGCACCTCCCACCACGGCGCAACCAAGGCCGGTCCATCCTCAGGTGGCGGCCGAAACGGTCGGGGGGCCTCTAGGCGGAGCGCTGCCTCCATGGCCACAACTGGAACTCAGGACCTTCGCTTACACCTCAATGAGCGGAGGGCCGTTGAAGATGTGCGCATCACCCTTGAGCGCCAACGGAAGTCCCGGCACGAGGCCGAGGCAGAGGACCAGGCATCCTCTATGCCGGCCCATGACCACCGGGGTTCCCCGGCGCGTCGGCGTTCGCCCCCTAAGGGCGCTGCCCGCGCCACAGGGTACAGCACCGGCTGCTGTGCATTCACCGACGAGCTCCGTCGGGTCAACTGGCCCACGAAGTTCAGGCCAGAGCTGCCGGAGAAGTACGATGGGTCTATCGACCCCGTCGAGTTCCTCTAGATCTATACCACCGCCGTTCAAGTGGCAGGCGGTAGTGAAAAGGTGATGGCCAATTATTTCCATGTAGCCTTGAGGGGCTCTGTTCGTTCTTGGCTTATGAACTTACCCCCGGGATCCATCGGCTCCTGGGATGACCTCTGCCACCAATTTGTGGCTAACTTTCAGGGCACGTTCACGCACCCTGGCCTTGAGTGCGACCTCCACGCCGTAAAATAGCAGGAGGGGGAGATGCTGCAGCGCTTCATACAATGCTTTAGCCAGGTCCGCAACACCATCCCGCGGATAACTCCCTACGCCATTATCGTCGCGTTCCAGCAGGTCGTCCGCGATGAGCGGATGCTCGAAAAGCTGGGCACGCACAAAGTCGAGACCACCGCGGAGCTGTTCGCGCTGGCCGATAAGTGCACGAAGGCGGCGGAGGCTCGGGCGTGGCATGTCCCGCGCCCTGAGCAACCCGCTACCGACCAACCAAGTTCTTCCCGCTCCGATAAGCAGGAAAAGAGAAAGGGAAGAAGGTGCGACGCTGCCCAATCGTACCGGCCGAGGGCCCTGCCCGTAGGCCGGCAGAAGGCCCTGACCGTCGGCCGGCGCGCCGGGCAGCCGCCGACAGAAGGCCCGCTCCCGCAAGGGCTTCGGCTCCTGCTCCCGCAAGGGCCCCTGCTCCTGCGAGGCCCGAGCCGGGGAAGTGGTGCCAGATCCACCAGACCAAGCGGCATGACCTCACAGAGTGCCGGACGGTCAAAGGCCTGGTCGAGTGGTGCCAGAAGGAGCGCGATGATCTCCGCAGGGGTGGCGACGGCAGAGCCGCCCCTGAAAACTAAGACCTCGGGTTCCAAGAGCCCGAGCACACCGTCGCTTGAATGCCTACTCCGAAGGCGAACAGGAGCAGCGAAGGCGCGACGACGTCGACTACTTGGAGGAGCGCCGGTGACGTGCCGCCGTCTGAGCAGCCAGATACCAGCAAAGCCTGCAGCGCTATCATTAGCGTCACGTCCGGGCCCGGTCACTCGAGGTTGGGGATTTAGTTCTCCGACGCGCTTAATCGCGCGAAGGAAAGAATAAACTGTCCCCTATGTGGGAAGGCCCCTTTACCGTGATCGGTGTCCCGCGACAAGGCTCGTTTCGGCTGGCTGTGGAGGATGGGCAACCGCTCCCAAACGCGTAGAATATCGAGCATCTACGCAAGTTCTATCCTTAGGCAGGCATGTTTGTGCTCAGGCCAACCAGGCCGGGGGTTCCCCCCGCCCAAGTTGGCCGGGGGCTACCACCAACCATGTAAGTCACCCAATCTTGTACAAAATTGTCAATATATATACACTCTCATTTTCCAGTTCTTATTTCAAATTTTATTTTCTCTCTGGAATTCATACGTTTAATCTGTCTGGTGAGATGCTCAATTGTGCGAGAAAAACACACTCTCTCATTTTTCCCGTTGATAAAAGAATTCCGATCGGTATGGTCGCAGACAGTGATCGCTGACCTAAGTCTGGTATGGTGGGCTGTGGTGTCCGGCTGTCGTGGCGGTACCCCGAGCACTACCGAGCCTCTGGGTTCTCGGGTAATCCTACCGCTTGAGCAAAGAGTGGTTGGGACCGCCTAGACCCCATGGGCGGGCTGTTGGTGCTCGGTTTGGTCAGTCCTCCCCCGGGCACCACCGAACCGAGGGACCTCTTGGTCATGCCTGTTGTCCACTTCGCTGGTTCGGGTATTCGAGAGGTCTCAGGTCAAAAATGAGAGTAGTCTATAATGAGTACAGCACTAACAGAGCGCACCAAACAAAGAATATTTTCCTATTTTCTCAAGCTTACAGATCAAGGAATAAGAATAAAAGCAGCCTGACCGCAAGGGACTTAGTGCCCAGGGCGCTGTTCAAGCCTAGGGGTCCCCGGGTAGTCCTACCACTCGAACATGAGTGGTCGGGACCGCATAGCCCCTGGCTCCTTCTCATGCTTTCCAGTGCTCGGGCACTCCGTACGAGGGAACCAAGTCCCCGGGTACCCCGAGCTCGGAGCGCGCACCCCTCCTGGATCGGTCGGCTGAAAGGCTGACAGCTATCTGGTGAGTGGCTAAAGTCATACGAATTTACATTCTCACTTACATACGCAATAAACTATTGTTCCCGAGTTATCCTCAGGACCCTCGCATTCTAATCTGTTCGGCGAGATGGTCTCCTCGCGCACAAAACCCTGCCCATGTGCTCGCTTTTTCCGGAATGACAGAACAGGCAGTAGACAGGTGTACCATACGAACGGCGATGTTTGACCGAAGTCTTTCATGGTGGTCGTGGTGTTCGGCCAGCTTGGCAGTACCCCGGGCACTACCGAGTCCCTGGGGTTCTCGGGTAATCCTACCGCTTGAGCAAAGAGTGGTCGGGAACGCCTAGACCCTGTGGGCGGGTTGTTGGTGCTCGGTCTCGTCCGTCCTAGCCCGGACGCCACCAAACCGTGGGGACTCTTGGTCGCATCTCCGCCCAGACGTGTCTCCGGTCTGTTTGTTTGAGAGGTCAAAAAATGGAAAAGCGTTCACTGGTCGTGGCGTGCTTCGTGCTGGATCGACCTATCTCCCGAACAAGGAAGTTCGTGCCTTTGTGTCTTGACTTAGCAGCTGCGGACTCACGAGGGCTCGGGGGCTGACCGCGCGGATTAGTCTCACTACTCAGACGATGAGTGGTCAGGGCGACTTCGCTCTCGGGGGAGGAAAGGTCAGGCTCGGTCCGGCTAAGTACTCCTCGGGGCATCAAGCAAAAAGCAATAAGACGACATCAAGACAAACATTGGAGTTGCGATCCCGAAGAAAGGCTTCTATTATATTCAAAAAAGAACCATTTGGAGGGGATCACTCCCATATTTACAATAAGTCAAAAAGCAAAAGCCTAATCTAAGTCGGCGGGCTTTGAAGGCGGCGAGGAGTCTTCGCTGCTGCTGCCGCTGCTCGGTTCCGACGGTGGCTCCCACGTGAAGCACGCTGCCACCTCAGCAGCGACACCCTGAACAGCCTCCCGGGCTGCAGCTTCCTTGGCCTCGACCACTCCCTGCCGGACTGGCTCCAGCGAGAAGTTGGGGTCTCGGCTCCGATAGCAGGCAAGGACGTGCTTGGCCACCGCCTGGGCCAGGACGCGCCCCTCCCGGGATGCCAACTCCTGCACAGCCCGGGGAAGAGCCTTCAGGCGCCGGCTGATCTCCTCGAAGCCGAGGGCGATGTGGCCGATGGTCTCTTGGTCCATCCCTTTCTCGCCCACGTTGACGTGCCCGAGCCCGGCGACCCTTATGGATCTCCGTGCCTGCCAAAGGATGTCCCGCATCATCAGCTTCACATTGGCCCGCTCGGCCACGGCAGTCTCGAGCTCGTCCCTCGTTATCTGCAGCCGCTCCTCAAGGCTGATCCCCTCGGCTGCATTGGTCAGGATGCCGCTAGTGGCCGGGGCCTCGGCTTGTCCCCGCTTCACCTGCTCGGGTAACTCAGCAATGACCCACTCCCGGGCGGCCAGCTCGGCCTCCCATTTAGCAGCCTGCTCCTCCCGAGTAGTAAGGGCCGCCGACACCGAGGTGGCCTCCGCTTCGTGACGAGTAAGCTGCTCCTCCCGGGCGTCCTGAGCCGTCGCCGTGATTTCGACGTCAGTCTCGCGGATCGCGACCTCCTCCTCCCGACGGTGGACTTCGGCGCAACTCTGCTCGAGTTCGTCGTTCTGGCGGGCTAAGTCTGCCCGGGTGGTCTTCACAGACTTCTCGCGCTGCCCGATGGCCTCCTCTCGAGCACGAACCAGCCGTTCCTGGGCGAGCAGTTCCGCGGCCCGCCGCCGCGATGCCTGCTCCCGGCGCTCGGCCTCCCCCTGCACGGTGATAGCTTCCTCGTGCACCTCCTCCAGCGCCTCCCGCTCCTCGGCCATCGCGCGCATCTCCCTCTCATGGTTTGCGCGGGCCAAGGTGATGCGGGCCTCCAGGAGTTGGCCGACCTCTTCTAGGTGCCCCCTCTCCTCGACGAGGGCGGCGCGGTCCCTCTCGAGCTGTGCTCGCTCCCCCACCATGGCATCCTCCAGCAGCTCGATCACCTCCCGGGCGCTTCCAAGTACGTCCGGGAGGGGTTCTGGGGCTTGGCTGGACGATGGCCGGGCGCTGGGTCCCCTGCGAGCCCTCTCTACAGAAGTGCTCGGGGTCCCCGATGATGGCCACGTCGACGTGGCCACCCTGGCCGTGACCATTTCCACCGCTACCGCCTGCTCTGTCCTCGGGGCGGGCTCGGTCGGCGCCGACTGAACAGGCGCGGCCGCTGCCCTCGGCGCAGGGCAGGGTGACGCCTGCGGCTCCGGCTTGGCTGGCGCGCTTAGCTCAGGCGCGGGCGCGCTCGGCTCAGGGGCAGGAGCCGGGCTTGGCACCTCTGGTCGCCTCTAGTCCCCGGCGGGGTCCTTGGGCGGCCTGAAAACAGAAAAGGTTAGTACCCTAACTTACATCCGGGCCAACACGCTCGGGAAATGAAAGGAACTCACGTAGATTTCGGTCCGTGGTATTGCCACCGGGACTCTGGAATCTTGAAGTCCGGGCCCTGCGGCTTCGGCCCGGGGTCCGCCTTCCTCCTCTTCGGCGGGGGGCTCTATCCTCCAGGCCGTGGAGGGGCCGCCGTGGAGCCTGCTTCCGGTGGCGGGTCGGCCCGGGCGCCCGCTGTAGCACCGCGGGCCGGCCTTGGCCTTCGGGCTCCCGCGCCCTGGACCTGGCCTCCGTCGCGGACTCCACGCCCGACGTCTGGCCGCCCCGACCTCCTTCCTTCGCGCTGCCCGCCACCGGCCGCTGCCGTGGAGGCGACGGTGACGACGGAGACGATGACTGGGGCACGAATGCCCGAGGGTGTTTTCCCTTGTCCGCCGGGGCGGCCGCTACACTACCGGCAGCGTCTCTCCTACCGGCCTGATGGCTGCTGCCTCCGGCAGCCCCACGGCCGACCTGTGACCTGCTACCCCCGGTGTCCTTACCGCTGGCTTGCGTCCGGCAGCCCGCGGCCTCCCTGCCGCCAGCCTACGGCCTGCCGCCCGCGGTGCCCCCACCGCCGGTCCGCTGCGCGCCGCCCGTCTCTTCATCTAATCCGGGAATCTGGATAGTCACGGGGTTTCGGCATCCCGGACGGTTGACCAGACCCTGGGCGTTGAACTCCGGCAGCGTCGCTTGCAGCGCCACCCGGCCCGGGTCCGCGCAGAGTGCCAGCTGCTGCCGGGGCAGGACCGCCCAGGTGAGGTCTTCAATGCCGGTCACCACCCGTAGCAGGGTCGCTAGTGCTCCCTCGTCCAGGTTCCCGTCCTCGCCGATCTGGGTCCTTGTGATGTCGTCGGGGCCCGTGTACATCCAGCAAGGGCGGACCCGTTCTCGCAGGGGCGCCAGCCGACGCGTAGATAATCCGCCACCACCATCACTGACGTCAACCTCGCTCGATGCAGATCATTGATGCGGTTCAGCATCGGCCGCATCCGCTCGTCCTCCACCGGGGCCACCTCTCAGATCGGCCTGTAGGGCTCTGCCACCTTCTCCGGCAGCGTGAGGCGGTCGTGGGGGCTGACGTCGACGTAGACCCAGTCGCGCCACCAGTCCTCCCACTTGCTCCACAGTATCTGAGGGATGTAGAGCTCGGCCAGCCCGTCCCGCAGCCAGAAATTGCAGCAGCTGGCGACGTCCGCGGTGGAGGAGCCTCTTTTCTTCCCGGCTGGCCGCAGGACGAAGAAGTGGCGGAACAACGCCACCAACAGCGGCAATCCCATGAACATCTCACAGAAGTGCGCGAAGACTGCCAAGATGACCACTGAGTTCGGACTCAGGTGCGCCAACTGGATGCCGAACGTGTCCAGGATCTGGAGGAAGAACGTTGAGAACGGCGGCACCAGTCCGGCGGTGACGAAAGAAATGAAGACGACGATGCGCTCAGGCCAATCCGTGATGGGCAGGAAGCCTGCCTGCGTCACCACCGACGCCTCCCGGTGGCCTTCGGGCACCATGAGTTTGCGGACCTTGTCCGCCCCCTCCTCATCGACGATCCTCGACTCTGGCAGCACACTGTCGGGCACCTTGTCTCGGCGGCTGCTTCCGGCCCTCGGCATTTTTCGGGGGCGGAGAGTGCATTGGAAAGGGTGGAGGACCGAATGCACCGCTGGCCGAAGGGAGAGCGAGAGCTCTCGAGCGCAAGGAAGAAGAAGAAGACAAGAGTCGTGATCGTAAGAATCGCGTGAAGGGGCAATGGTTCACTCCCCTCTCCTTTTTTATGTCCTGGGGGTTTCAAACGGCGCTTTCCACGGCGCATTCGGCGAGGCGCGTTTTCTTGTTCGGCGCGGGCGCCAGGCGAATCTCCCTCGACCCGTACGATCGCCAGGCGCACTATCCTTGATCTGCGCGGTTGCCATGCGCACCGCCCGCCTCGTTATCACGTGCCTCAGGAGTCGGATGGACGCGCGTCCGTTCGGTTCCCCGCTGGGCTGTGTCAAGAGCCTTGGCCAGAAAGGCCATCGCCGGAGAACAGGCCATGTGGCATCGATGCTGGGATTGGCCTCGATGAATACGAGGGCCCCATTCGTAGTCTCTAGGCCATCGCCTACCAATGGGCCCGGGGGCTGCTGTCAGTGACACAGGAACCAGGGGTCCCTGAGTCCCTAGGCCAAAATAGCAGAGTGCCATGTGGCGCCCTCCCTCAGGGAGTATCTTCCCGGGGTGCGAGAAGACCAAGTTCCGGGAGAGGGTGCTCGGGGCCATGAACAGTGGTCCCCGAGTACCCAAGTTCCTCGATGACCCGAGAAGACCAAGTGCCGGGAAGAGAGTGCTCGGGGCTGCGAATAGTGGCCCCTGAGCACTCGAGTCCCCCGACGACCAGAAGAGCCAAGTTCCGGGAGAGAGTGCTCGGGACCATGAACAGTGGCCCCCGAGCACTCGGTTCCCCGAGGACCCAATCACCCAGTTCTGGGAGAGAGTGCTCGGGGCCGCGAGCAGTGGCCCCCGAGCACTCGGTTCCCTGAGGACTAAGAAAGGGCATATCCGGGAGAGAGTGCTCGGGGCTGTGAACAGTGGCCCCTGAGCACTCGGTTCCCCGAGGGCCCGAGAAGTCCCTCACCGGTGGTCCCCCCAGGGGCCCAACGATGAGGTGTCAGCCGGTGAAAGACCCGATGCTGCGTTTAAGAGGGCGCGTGGCCTGTCGCCTCCAACTGCTCCCCTCACGCTTCCTGACAGTCCCTGCCATGGCTTGACAGGGAGGCGTGGGGACATTTAATGCATGGGTCCCATCGCGGGACATCCGGCGCTTCTCGGGATAACATCTCAGAACCCGAGGCGCTCCGCCTGCCGCCTTGCTATGTCAGGTTTGCTCTGACCGGACGGGCATGCCGGGCTGCTCGGTCGCTGCCTGGTGGGCCCTCCCCACGACGCCCGTTGAAAAACGGTATGATAAAGAACAAGACCGGACGGGGGCGCATTTTCAACCCTCCCCGTCACCTTGTGCAGCAGCCCATGATGGTTGCTTTCCATTTATGGAGCCTAGGAACTCGCGCCATCTCTTTCTGGGTGCGCAACCGCCCCGACGATTATAAAGGTAGGGCGGGCTCCCCTGGAGAGAAAAGGACCCCAAAAAAATCCCGGTACGAGCTAAGCGCAAGAAGGGTCGGTTGAACGGGACAACAGCCAGGAAAAGCGCCAAAGCTCAGATCACCGAAGAACAAGGAGCACAAAGCTCTAGACTAGACAAATATTTTTGTAACCCAGCAAACATTCCGAGAGTCATTCTCAGAGCATTTATAGAATACACATAGGAGTAGGGTTTTACGCTCAGTGCGGTCCGAACCTGTCTAAAAATCCCCGGAGCATTTACTACTTCCTGCATCCGATCATTCTATCCCACCTGCCATCGCATTTACGCCCATTTATTTCACCCGCAAAACAGATTCAGAATCAGCCCCCGGCCGAATCTCAAAGGGGGTCCCTCCGGATCCTTGCTTGAGGAGTTCACCATCCGACACCTTTGGTCCCTCTCCCAGACAACCACCCCTCATGTCGAGATACAGGTACATCAATCGGTTTAGCATCTTATGTAATCGATGCAATACTCAATGACTTCCTTGATACTATAGCCTTCGATCATGGAACCCTCTGGTTGATGCGCGTTTGCCTGATCTTCCGAAAGGTAATATAATAAGTTGATTAGTGTAGCTTCGACGTTGATGACCCAAAGGCTCCGAACAGAACAGATCAAGAACCCTCGTAACCACTACACCACTACTCCGTGGTTATCAACCGTGCCAAGACGCGGTTGACCTCACCAAGAAGGCTTTTTCTACAAGCAAATCAATAACACAAGCAAGAACAGGTAGATGCAATCTGAATATTGCTAATTACCAATGAAGTACTCGAGTTTGGGGTTCAACAAACCGATAAATGACGAAACTGTCTAAAATAGAATAATTTAAGCTAAACCCGAGCCTAAACTATGATGGCCATCGTATATTTATAGGGGGACATGAGGGGGTCAACCTAGGGTTGTGCAGCTATGGAAAGAGGCGTGCACAACCTGGACTCCGACCTCGACACGATTACAAAACCCGACAGGGTTTAGAACGGTGACACAACACCTTATTTCTTTGACTCTGACTAAACTATAAGGAATATTTGGTTGATCATAGATCCATTGGAAAGGGCTCGACATAAGCTTTCCAGCAAGTCCATGAACGCCTAAAACGGACTTTGTATGAGAGAGTTATGCCCGTTTAACTGACGTGTTGTCTTGAGACTTGACTACGACCACGACTTCGACCACGTCCATGACTCCAACTAGAGCTTAGCCTCGAGTCCAAGTAGACTTGACCTTCGAGGGGTGACATCCAGGTAAGGTTGTAGTGCTTCTCCCACATTCCTAAGCAATAAAATATTAAAAGAATTTAGTAGTAATCCATCCAAGGAAACATGAACAGCGAGAAACGAGTTCACCTGGTGGTCTAATTGTCGTGCACATGCTCTTGTAATTGGACCTTGTATGATTTGAGGATTATTGACGGTATTGATCGTATCTGAAGAAGCCATGGGCTCATCACTGGGTGAGCACGATTCCGTACATACCCCTTGAGAATGTCCATGTACTGCTCAAATGCATACATTTGATGTCATAATATAGGGCCCAATGCAATTATCTCATTCACGATGTGAACCAGAGATGTATCATGACATTGAAAAAAGATGGAGGGAAGCACATCTCAAGTTGGCACAGAGTATCTACCAAGTAACTATGTAGAGGACCCAGTTTTTCAGCATCGATCACCTTCTGAGCAATTGCGTTGAAGAAGTGACACAACCGTGTGATGACCACCTTTATGTATCCTGGCTTGATACCCCTGATTGCAATAGGAAGCATCTGCATCATCATCACATGATAATCGTGAGACTTCATGTCGATTAGCTTCAAATCTTTCATCGAGACTAGTTTCTTGATGTTGGATGAGTAACCAGTCGGGACTCTTACCCCACGTAAGCACTTGCACAATGCCTTTTTCTCCTCAGGTGTTAGAGAGTAGATAGTCAGGGGAAGATAATGTTTCCCATTTGGTCTGTCTTCAAGGTGTAGCTTTAGCCTGATTTTAAAATGCTCCAAGTCCTTACGTGACTTGATTCCATCCTTTGTCTTGCCTGGTATGTCAAGTAAGAGGCCAAGGATGCTATCACACACATTCTTCTCAACGTGCATGACATCGATGCTATGGCAAATGTCCAAGTCCTTCTAGTAGGGCAAATACTTAAAGAAAATCGACATCTTCTTCCACAACATCCAATGTGGGTAGGATTCACCAGAAAGATGGGTTTAAAGTCAGTTGTCATGAAAGTGAAAGGATCTACTGATTTCAAGAAAATAAGAGAGTGATCTTGAGCTGGAGAGAAGGTTTTCGAGGTGAAAGAGTAAGCAAACTTTTGTGTGTGAGAGTATGGGTCAATCTCTATTAAAGTAAGTACTGACGGCTCTCATGATGGGTTCTTATGAAAAAGGGGGCACCGCAGATGTAGTGTCTCCATTTTTGGACTGCCTCGAGTAAAGCATGGTTGGCGTCTCACTTTTCTTCCTCTTTTTACCCTTCGGCGGCTTTCCAAAAACAACATTGATGCTCTTGACCATTCAAACACTAGTGCCCCGCTATGAGGTTCTGGGGCAGTACCTTGCTCAATCATGTTGTCAAAATATTTCTTCATCTTGCGGTATTTGTGAGTTTTGAGTAAGAATCATCGGTGTCACGTGTACACTACCTTTTGTGAGTACGGGAGGTACATAGACGCGATTTCATCCAAGTACATTACACATCCTTGCTTCCTTTTAACCTGCCCCGATAGGGAAAAAAGGGCGGGATAATCACTGATGGTTATGAAAATCATGACTTTCAGCGTGAAGTACTGCTGTCAGAACTTAACCCACACCCGGACCCCATCGTTCCACGATTTTGCCATATCTTTCATCAATGGTTCCAGAAACACATCTATATCATTGCTAGATTGTTTCGGTCCTTGCATAAGGTACTTTCGCTTCATGCATAGCCATGGAGGAAGGTTGTAGATTGCCAGGACCATTGGAAAAGTGCTATGTGGGGTGCTCATGTCAACAAAAGGATTCATTCCATCGGTACTCAACGCGAACCTTACATTCCTTGGTCCTTCAGCGAAATCTGGATACATAGCATCTAACTTTCTCCATTCGCTAGGATCAGTGGGATGTCGAAGCCTAGTTCCATCCTTCTTGTGCTTATCGAAATGCCAACGCATCAATTCAGAGTCCCTAGGGTTCGAGTACAAATGCTGCAAGCGGGAGATCACTGGCATGTACCACATCACCATGGCAGGACTTCTTCTCTTCTTCTCCGTGTTGGAAGAAGTGTCTTCTTCGCCACGATCAGCATTACTCTTCTTCTTCTTTGCGTTGGCGGAAGCATCTTCATCCTCACAATCATCATTCCTCTTATACAGACTAGCATTGCACGCTGGGCATCTCTCCAAGGCTTCGTACTTTTTACGGTAGAGGATACAGTGGTTCAGACACGCATGTACTTTTTGCACATCCAATGAGAACGGGCAGATAAGCTTCTTAGCCTAATAAGTGGTGGTGGGCAAGGAGTTAGGTTTTGGAAGCATGTTTGCCAAGAGACTCTACAGATCCAAGAAACTTTTGTCGGACCATCCATTGCTGGTCTTCAACCTTAGAAGTTCAAGCATTGAATGCAACACCGTAAACTCCTTATCATAACCCTTTGATTCCTCATACAAAAGATCCTTCGATGCCTTTTGTAACGCCTCAAAATTATCTAAACCTCTCATGTCCCTTACAATATGCGGTTCTGCATGGCGCAACATTTCCTCTAGATCGAAATCAATATCATCATCCATCATAACATCAGTGTCGCCTTCCACTACCTCATCATCACCATCCCCTTGCTCAGCAGCGATGTCGTTGTTTAGTTCGCTTGCACGTTATTTGCCGTGATTGGACCAACATGTGTAATCCTTGACAAAATCTCTCAAGATCAAGTGTGATTTGATTATGCTTGATTTATCCCATAATTTTTGGTTCTTGCAGTCAGAACATGGACAATATATTTCCTTTGTCTTGTTAGTCAAAGCGTCCATCTCGGTGGCTTCAATAAAAAGAAGAGAGTCATTTGATGTATATTTCTCCATGTCTTAGTGCATCGTACATACATGCTCTGTCCATCTTCAACTTCAATCAAAAAATTAGATACATAAATTAATTAATTAAAAAGAAAATCATAATTAAAAAAGTTCTTTTAAAAAAATGGAAAAATTAGGCATGTTATGATTATAATATGTCTACGTAATTGGATCTACATTGGCGTAAATTTATGGCTCAAAACAATGTGGATTCATTACTCTATCCGTCTACATCTAGATCTAGATCTAGATAAAAAAATTCACAGGATAAAACCTCCTAGAAGCTAAAAGAACATTAAATTGAAGCTAAATTTTTAAAATATAATGCTAGAATCATGTGAATCTACACAATTGAATCAACATTGCCACAAATTTAAGCTAATTTGAGGATCTAATTGGCTGGAACTATGAGCATCTCTAGAACCTATTCAAACCCTAAATAATCATAAATCTAAATCTAGACTTCAAAAAGATGCTAGCTAAGAATGAGATATTCTCACCTTAAATGTCTCCTCCAAGGAATTGAAAAACAAAATCTTCCCTCTTTGTTTTCAAATTTCGCGGCCGCCTTTTGAGCTCTATTTTTCAAACAACAGTGAGCTCGATTTTAATGAAGCTCCCTGCGGACAGAAATTATTTATGGAGATATTATCACAGACGGTTTATATAACGAACCGCTTGTGGATAATAATTTGCACATACGGTTCCTTATGTGAACCGCCTGTGATAATGAAGTTATTTCCACAGGCGGTTCACATAAGGAACCGTCTGTGAAAATTAGTTTTCACAGGCAGTCCGAAACCGCACGGCCTCTAGCCCACTACTCAGGTGATTTATCATATGAACCGTCTGTAGAAATAAACCCTAGATATCTTAAAAAATAGTTTTTATAGTAATGACAACAATATCCTCTTCTTCACCTCTGGTAATCTTCATCATCCTTCACCTCTCCGTGTAGCCAAGTAAGCAAAATATCAAAATTAGAGTCGAAACCTTACACCAACTCTGACAAGAAACCCTTACCCTTAGATAGGGTAATAGCCAACATCTTAAATCCGCTATCAAGACGCATACTAGGCATGCAATTTTGTGGTGACCACTGTTGAGACGTGTCCTATTTCTTGAAAATTTATCCTGCATCCCTTGATTTGCAGAACTGCTTCTTGGTGATCGATGGAAGATGTGTCTAGTGTCGCCCTCTTAATTTTCCTTTTTTGTGGCACTTACGCTGCAGATGCGATTCTGCGGTCAAACCATGGCTATCATGCATATGTGACATTTTTTTTTTTTGATACGCATGTGACATCTGCACCGGCTTGTTGCCTGACCAAGGTACCGACTACCGAGGATGATGGCTGATGTGCACCAGAGGGCTTGTGGCCTACCAAAGATGGATGCATGTCTTCTCGGGTACCTTGGTTGTGGAGGCTTGTGATTCCTGGTCTGGGCGTCCTTCCTCCACTTCCGGCGATGTGGCGAGCGGCGCATTTGATCCGCCGTGAGGACGAAGACCCTGCGATGTTTCTATGTATTTTGCTGTCTGGTAGGGTCTTCTGTAAAAAAAGCTGTATATTGAGAATGAGTGGTTCTGGGTCTCGTAAATTTCTTCGTATCTAGAGTTTGTTATGCAGAACACGGTGTAAGCACTATGCTCTATTAATATAAGGAAAAAAAATACACGTTACTCCCTCCAAGTATTTGCGAGAGACTACTTAACCCTTACGATACCGTCTCACATCACCCTTATACCTATTTTGCTAAATGGTTTTGATGATGTGAAAGGTTGTATTGCCATATAAAATGCCATATCGCCTGGTCTCTCTTTCTCCCATCATGGTCCCTCTCTTGCCAATACATGCTCATCTCTGTTGCGTTCTTCTGCGCCGACACAAGGGCACTATGTTTCTCTCCAAATATCGCCATGACTTCCATCGTATTTGAAGCATTATGCATGCAGCCAGCAAGCACGACACGCTGGAACACCAGAACTGCAACAAAAACAAAATAAGCTTCCACGCCATCAAAAACACGTAAAAAAATCAGTATAAGGGGTGATGCAAGCCGATAGTATAATCTCTAGGGGTTAAGTAAACCAAAAATTAGTTTAACCATAGTTTAATTAAGGGGTTAAACGGACTCGTACGATACTTCGGAGGGAGTAATGTAGACTTGTTCCTGAATATAATAATCGGCTTCCAGTCCCTTCCCCAAAAAGAAAAGGGTCGTGTGTTGTTGGTTAGGCAAGGCACCCGTACCGATACAAGTTTCAGGTGTAGAGGCAAGGAATTTTGGAATCAGATCCGATGATACACGCACTTGGACAGAGAAAAGCTCGTTTCGTCTGTTCCAACTTCCAAGTCGAAGCTAGATCTGTCGATCCCGTTTGGACGTAGCTTTCATGCATGACGTGGGTGCACAACGACACGTACGTGGTACTTGCCGAAAAGCGAGCTATGGTATACTTGCGAAAGATACACACTGCAGATATTGCAATGGCGCCTCTAACCTCTTTGCGGTATACGTAGTAGGTCTCTCTTTCAGACATGGATGCCATGCATGGTGCATGGATGGAATGGGTGCATGTACGTCATGTGCTGCTCTGGGCTAATATCTTGAGGTCAACACTGTTGTATCCGGGTGATTTAACTGACCGGTAACGTACATACACTACTACTGAAAAACAAATAAATGAGACACGATAGAGTAACGATTCTTCTAGATCTGTTATTTATGTAGTCTTAAGATTACGATCGAATCTTGATCTGTCACTAACAATATATCATCAGTAATAGGTAATAATATTACCTGTCATTTATCATATTATTAACGAATCATAACTACACTTGTGATTTATGATCTGGTCATAAATAACGGATCTCCCTGCACCAGTTATTAATGACGGATCATATTACGACCTATCACTTATTATTAGGTTACAACTCATTACTTATAACCACTGAGTAATTTTTTTAAAGTAATTACAAATCTTGATCTAAACATTTTCAATAATATTATATTGGCTAAACATATATTGATGATTAATTCCACAATTCATGTTGTAAAAACAAGATGTGTAGCGGAGTGCAGCCCCTAGGCAGCAAAAGCCAAATTCTCATGGAAATAAAAACATGTATACATGATTAGGAAGAGAAAAGACAGTCTATTCATGCCCAATCAACCAAAGCATATATGCTTAATTCTCTAAATTTCAAGCGCAAGAACCAGCTTGATATATAATTATATTTTTTATTTTCTCTTATTATTTCTTACCTTACCAGCACTAAAGCATGAACCAATGTACATTTCTGTTCAAGTTTGATATAAGGGTAGCGGCTATGGACACGAACACACGTTCTGAAAATGGTGCAGGAACTTGTTGAGAACTCAATCTTCTAACTCGAATTTGGTCTAAAAATTTACTGAACCCGAGGAAGTGGGGGGGGGGGGGAATGAATGTAACTTTTTTTTTTCTGTAGATATTCGTAGAGTAAAAAATATCGAAATCGGAGGACATATGTAAAAGTTATGTCTGTTTTACCGAAGCCACTCTGGAAATTTTTATATGTAAATTATAACTAGTCACTTATCAAAATTTATATGTAAATATTAATACAAATTTTATATGTAAAATAAAAAATCAGTCATTAGTGACAGGTCAAGATTACAATTGATCATTAATATTCAGTCATCAGTGATGGGTCAAGATTACGACTCATCACTAATAATTCATAAGTGACGGGTCTAAGGTTTTGACCTGTCACTTATAACCTTCGGCAAATAAGCTAAAAGGATAAAATATTTGATGTCTATCACAACCACGGGATAGGTTAGATAGTAAGGGGATACATGTGTGAGGGGGGAATCGTGGGTTCGATACCCATGGAACACAAAGACTGAAAATAGTGCTAAAAATAGTAAGTGATCTGTGGCGAGTTGTGATGGGTCTGCATTGGAATGACTCGGGTGAAATATATATATTTTTTAGATTTTTTATGTCCAAAAATACGAAAAACGTTCATCAGTCATTAATGATGGGTCAAAATTATGACCTGTCACCGACAACCTCATAAGTGACGTCTTCGGGGTGATAGGTATGAGACCCATCACATATAACGGTTATTACCTGTCACCTATAACTTTTTTCAGATAGTGATATATACTACTTTCGTTTTCATTTATTTGTCACCATTTATTTACTGTAGCAATTTTGATCTTGCATTTTTATAAATACTTAAAACGCAAGATCAAAATTCACTACTACATAAAACTATTTTTGAGACACCCAGGAACCTTTCTATAGGCGGGTCATATAGTAAACTGTTTGAGCGATTTTTAGAGGCGGACGACAGAAGAAACTATATGTGTAAAAGTCATTTTCATAGGCAGTTTTTTATATAAACGCATGTGAAAATCGTATCATTTTCACAGGCGGTTCACATAAGGAACTGCATGTGGAAATGCTTATTTTCACAAGCGATTTCTTATATAAACCGTATGTGAAAATGGTAGGATTTTCATAGACGGTTCATATAAGGAACCGCATGTGGAAATAGATCATTTTCACAGAAGGTTCCTTAAACCACATGTGAAATTGGACAGATTAACACATACGATTCACATAAGGAACCACCTATGGTAATAGTCATTTTCATAGATGGTTCCTTATATGAACCGCCTGTGAAAATAGAGGCCATTTTCAGAGACGGTTCACATAAGGAACCGCGGGCCTCTGAAAATGGATGATAGCTTACCTTAAAAAATTCATAACTTTTTCATACAAACTCGGATGGAGATAAGATTTATATGAAAATTGTAGTCCTCGTCGAGATCTAAAACTTTGTAGTTGTAAACTTTTTTATTGAAGATAATTTATTTATCCAAATAATCAGTTGAAGTTTTACACATAAGTTTTGATCACAAATATGCTATTGTTACCATAAGTCCTATTAATGCAAGTAAACTCAGAGAAGAAAAAGAATACTACCAACTTCAAAATCTCCAGCAAGATGAACTAGAAGAAGATCAAAGAACCCCATTATCAATAACAAGACTCTTCTTACAGAAGTACTAATGATAACAATAGCATCAAGTGTCATCAAGCGTCAGCAAGGTCACAAATATTTTTATTTTATTTTATTTTTCTCTTATTTTTTTCTCACCTCAACAGCACTATAATAGGAACCATAGTACATGTCTTCTCAAGTTTGATATAAGGGGTGACGGTTATGTACACAAACGCATATTCGGAAAACAGTGCAGAAACTTCAGGGCAAGAAATCAATCTTACAAACCGAATTTGGCCTCGAAAAAATAAAAAAATCCACAAAGTCGGGGAGAAACAGATGTAACTTTTTCTGTAGATGTCCGTAGAGTCAAAAAATGTCCAAATCAGAGTTAGTATGTAAAAGTTATGCCTGTTTTACTGAAGGAGGTTCACAAGCAATTATCACAGGCGGTTTACTTATAGAACCATCTGTGAAAATCGATTTTCTCAGGTGGTGTCGGTGACATGGGAACCAGGGGTCCCCGAGTCCCGAGGACAGAACAGCAGAATGCCACATGACGCCTTCCCTCGGGGACCATCTCCCCGAGGGCTGAGAGGAGCCAGTTCCGGGAGGGGTGCTCGGGGCCATGAACAGTGGTCTCCGAGTACCCAGAGTTCCTAGAGGACCTAAGAAGAGGCAGTTCCAGGAGGGGTGCTCGGGGCCATGAACAGTGGTCCCCGAGTACGCGGAGTTCCCCGAGAACCTGTGAAGAGTCAAATCCGGGAGAGGGTGCTCGGGGCCATGAACAGTTGGTCCCCGAGTACCCAGAGTTCCCCGAGGACCTGAGAAGCCCTTTGCCGGTGGACCCCACGAGGGCTTCGCGGTGAGGTGTCAATCGGTAGGAGGCCCAATACTTCATTTAAGAGGGAGCATGGCCGGTCGCATCCAACCACTCCCCCCACGCCTGTTGTACTGAGTACGTCAGTCTCTACCACCGCCTGACAAGAAGGCGTGGGGATATTTAATGCGATAGGTCCCATCGCACGTCACCCTGCGGGGCCCATAAAGGAAACGGCTTGGAGATATCGTCGTTGGACTCGAGGTGTATCGCTTGCCCCCCCTGCTGCGTCAAACCTGCTCTGACCGAGCGAGCATGCGGGACAGTTCGGTGACTGCCCGGTGGGCCCCCCTGCACCTGCTAAGGTTGGGCGTAATGGGTGACGGGACCGGCCGAAGGCGCATTTTCAACCCCTGTAACTTCAAACTGTAGCCCCATGACGGTTGCTTTCTGTTTATGGCTCATGGGAACTTGTGCCCTCTTTCTGGGCACGCCAAGCCTCCCCTTGGCAGAATATAAAGGGGGGGGGGAGTACTTCGTAGCAGGAGGACCGGTCGAAGAAGCTGGAAGCAAGGAGCAAGGCCAAAGCTCAAGACTTAGACAAAAAATATGGTAATACAGAGATCCAGAGAAAGGCATTCCCAGAGCATTAATAGCACATCATATGCACAGGAGTAGGGTATTACGCTCCGTGCAGCCCGAACCTGTCTAAAATCCCTTGTACATTTACTCCTCCTAGCAGACGATCATTCGTCCCGCCTATATCTCATACATTCGCATTAAATCCACGTACAAGGTAGATCCAGAATCAGCCCCCGGCCGAATCTCAAAGGGGGTCCCTCAGGATCCCCGCTTGCATTGTTCATCCATCGACAGCTGGCACGCCAGGTAGGGGGTTGCTTCCCTGAATCCGCCTTGTTTTCTGCAGGAAAAATGGTGGGCAGACATCGTCTTCAGTGCACTGGCTCAAACTCGAGTGAAGAAGTGGAGCACGTGGCCGAGGAGGCCCCAGCTCCTGCTGTTCCTCAATAGCAACAGCAGTCGGCCCGTACGGCGCCTCCCTCCCTCGGGGACAACCGCGTCGGGCCCAGTAGGGCCGCCATCGCCGCAAGCGGGCCGCAAAACCCACAGCAAGCGGCAGTCGTCCTTGCCGCAAGGTCAGCATCCGGACAACACTGGGCGCCGTTACGGCGTAGGCTCACCTTCGGTGACACCAGCCCTGGGAGTGCTTTGCTTGCGGCGCAAGCACTCCTTAGGCACCCGCCTGTCTAGGCAGCGGGGGAAACCCCGGACGGTCGTTGGCTGCAGGAGGTGGCCGCCTTAGTGGGCACAGCTTACGGGCAAGTACTTGCCGAAAGTTCCCGCGCCACCTCCCACCATGGTGCAACAAGAGCCGAACCATCTTCGGGTGGCGGCAGAACCGGCCGGGGGAGGGGGGGGGGGCTCCAGGCGGAGTGTCGCCCCCCTGGTCACAACAGGAGCTCAGGACCACCGCTTTCACCTTAATGAGCGGAGGGCCGTCAAGGATGCGCGCGTTACTCTCGAGCGCCATCGGGAGTCCCGGCGCGAGACCGAGGTAGAGGACCTGGCTTCCTCTATGCCGGCCCGCTACCGCCGGGGTTCCCCGGCGCGCCGGTGTTCGCCCCTCAGGGCATGGACGGTGCCGTGGGATACGGCATGGGCTACCGCGCGTTCACCAGTGAGTTCCGCCGGGTCAACTGTCCGACAAAGTTTCGGCTAGAGCTACCGGAGAAGTACGACGGGTCCATCGACCCTGTCGAGTTCCTCCAAATCTATACCACCGCCGTCCAAGCGGCGGGCGGGAATGAAAAGGTGATGGCCAACTACTTCCATATGGCCTTGAGGGGCTCTGCCCGCTCTTGGCTTATGAACTTACCCCCAGGATCCATTGGCTCTTGGGATGATCTGTGCCACCAGTTTGTGGCTAATTTTCAGGGCACTTTCACACGCCCCGGTCTGGAGTGCGACCTCCACACCGTTAAACAGTAGGAGGGGGAGACGCTGAGACGCTTCATACTACATTTCAGCCAGGTCTGCAACACCATCCCACGGGTCACCCCCCATGCCATCATTGTCGCCTTCCGACAGGGCGTCCGCGACGAGCGGATTCTTGAAAAGCTAGGTACGCACGAGGTCGAGACCACCGCGAAGCTCTTCATGTTGGCCGACAAGTGCGCCAAGGCGGCGGAGGCTCGGGCGTGGCACGCCCGCGCCCTGAGCAACCCGTTGCCGACAAGGCAGGTCCTTCCTGCTCCGACAAGTGGGAAAAGAAAAAGAGGAGGAAGCGCGACGTTCCCCGTGTAGTGCCGGCACGTCGGGTGGCTGTCGAGAAAAAGCCTTCTCCCGCGAGGCCCGAGCCTGGAAAATGGTGTGAAATCCACCAAACTGACTGGCACGACCTCAATGAGTTTCGGTCAGTCAAGGGTCTCGTGGAGCAACGCCAGAAGGAGCGCTAGGAGCGCCGCTGGGGTGGCGACGACAAGGCCGCCCCCAAAAACCAAGAGCTCGGGTTTTAAGAGCCCGAGCACACTGTCGCTTTCATCGATGGAGGCACGTACACGCCCTCCTCTCGTTGCTGCGTCAAGACAATGCGGCGTGAGGTGTGCTCGGCAACCCGAGGTGCTGCGGCCGCAAGGCCCCTCAAGTGGTCGGAAACACCGATCACCTTCAGTAAGGCGGACCACCCCGGGAGCACTGCAAGGGTGGGACGACTACCTCTGGTAGTGTCCCCCACCATCTGCAATGTGAAGGTCAGCTGAGTGCCGATCGACGGGGGTGCGGGCCTGAACCTCCTGTCCCAGGAGGCATTCAAGAAGCTGCAGGTGCCTCCCAGGCGCCTAACGTCATCCCTTCCCTTCTACGGGGTGACGCCAGGACACACACTACCCCTCTGGTAGGTCGAGCTGCCCGTCACCTTCGGGAGCCGGGACAACTTCCGGATGGAGAACGTCGTTTTCAATGTCGCAGAAGTCCCTCTCCCCTACAACACAATCCTCGGGCGCCCGGCGCTCGCCCGGTTCATGGTGGTGACACACTGCGCCAGCTCACGGTCAAGGTGCTGGGCCTTGCTGGCCCCATCTCCGTGCCCGCCGAGATCGGCAGCGTCATCTCATGCGCTGAGCAGCTGTACTCAGCCTTGGTCTCCGCTCGAGCCGAGGTCGAAGGACACCCAGGGGGCCTGGGACCCTATTCATCCAAACCCTGACTCGTCACCGACACCTCCATCCCCACGAAGGAGGTCGCGGTGGGTGAAGACTCGTCCCAGGTCATCCGAATCGGTGCTGACCTGGGCAACAAATAGGAAAGCGCGCTCGTCGCCTTCCTCTAGACTAACGCTGACGTGTTTGCATGGCAGCCGTCAGATATGCCCGGGATCCCTAGGGAGGAGATCGAGCACCACCTTGCCATGCACCCAGACGCACGGCTGGTGAGGCAGAAGATCCGCCGGCAGGTGCCTGAGCGCCAGGAGTTCATCCGGGAGCAAGTCAGCAAGCTCCTCGATGCCTTCATCAGAGAGGACCTCCACCTGGAGTGGCTGGCCAACCCAATCGTCGTTCCGAAGGCCAACCGCAAGCTGTGCATGTGCTTCGACTACACCGACCTTGACAAGGCTTGTCCAAAACATCCTTTTCCTTTACCCTGCATAGACCAGATAGTCGATTCCACCGCGGGGTGTGATCTTTTGTGTTTTTAAGATGCAAATTCAGGTTATCATCAAATTCGCATGGCCAGGCAGGACGAAGAAAAAATATCTTTTATTTCCCCAGTGGGGACTTACTGCTATGTGTCAATGCCTTTTGGTTTATGCAATGCTGGATCTTCATTCCAGCGGGCCGTGTGCATTACCCTTAATACGCAGGTTGGTCACAACGTCGAAGCTTATGTCGACGACCTCGTGGTCAAGTCCCAAAACTGGACCACCCTGCTGGAAGATTTGGCCGAGACCTTCAGTAGTCTCCACACCACCCGCCTAAAGCTCAACCCCAAGAAGTGCGTCTTCGGGGTGCCCGCCGGCAAGCTCTTCGGTTTCTTGGTTTCCAGTTGGGGAATTGAGGCCAATCCCGAAAAGATCCAGGCCATCGAACAGATGCGGCTCCTGACTCGGCTCAAAGAGGTCCAGTGCCTCGCCGGGTGCATGGCGGCTGTGGGGCACTTCATCTCAAATTGCTGAAGAAGACTGGTCATTTCGACTGGACACGGGAGGCTGAGCAGGCCTTCCAAGACTTGAAGAAGTATCTCACCTCACCGCCCGTACTGGTGACCCCCTTCGAGGGCGAGCCTTTATTGCTCTACGTCTCGGCCACTCCTCAGGTCGTGAGCATGGTACTGGTGGTGGAGCGTGATGAGTGCTCGGGGCAAGGTGCTGGGTATGAGCGCCCGGCCACCCCCGAGCAACTTACAGGTCTCGAGGCTCCTCCCAACCAGGGAATCGTGCCCGAGACCTCGGCCCCTCCCGACCAGGGAGTCAAGCCCGAGACCTCGGCCGCCCCCGACCACTGCATCGAGCTCGCGGACTGTGACAAGTCCTCGGGTGAGGCCACAGTCGGGGCCCACTGTATACAGCGACCGGTGTACTTCATCAGTGAAGTCCTCCGAGACGCCATGACAAGATACCCTCAAGCCCAGAAATGCTTTATGCAGTGCTCGTGCTTCCAGGAAGCTACGCCACTATTTTCAGGCGCACAAGGTCTCAGTAGTGACCACATACCCATTGGGGCCGATCCTGCGGAACCGAGAAGGCACCAGGCGTATTGTCAAATGGGCGGTCGAGCTCGCAGAATTTGATCTGCACTTCGTCAGCCGCCAAGCAATCAAAAGCCAGGCTCTGCCTTCGTGGCAGAGTCGATGCCTGTCGGTGAATCAGGAACCGGGGGTCCCCGAATCCCCAGGCCAGGCCAGCAATCCGCCACGTGGCGCCATCCCGCGGAGTCTCCTCCGCGAGGTAAAAAAGATTAAGTCCCGGGAGAGGCCGCTTGGGGCCACAGTCAGTGGTCCCCAAGCACCCAAGTTCCCCGATGATCTGCGAAGTCTAAGTAATGGGAAGAAAGTGCTCGGGGAGGTATACAGTGACCCCCGAGCACTCGAGTCCCCCGACGATCAGGAAAGCTAAGTACCGGGAGAAGTGTGCCCGGGGCCGCGAGCGGTGGCCCCCTGGGCACCCAAGTACCCCGAGGACCCACTGAAGGAAGTTCCGGGAGAGAGTGCTCGGGGCTACGAGCAGCGGCCCCCGAGCACTCGGTCCCTCGAAGGTCCGTACAAGTGTGCCCGGGAGAGAGTGCTTCGGGAGGTGAACAGTGACCCCCGAGCACTCGGTTCCCCGACGACTCAGAGAGCCCCCTGATAGTGGCCCCCGCAGGGGCCCACTGATGAGGTGTCCGCCAGTCAAAGGCCAAAGGCCGCATTTAAAGAGCGCGCATGGCCTGTCACCCCAAACTGCTCCCGCCACGCTCAGTGTCAGTTCGTGCCACATTCTGGCAGAATGGCGTGGGGTCATTAAATGCACAGGTCCCATCCCGTGCCTTCCGGCCCATCTCGGGATAACGTCGTAAGGGCCGAGGCGTTCCGTCTGCCCCGCTGCTGTGGCAGGAGAACAAGACAGGGCGGGCACGCCAGGCAGCTCTGCGGCTGCCCAGTGGGCCCTCTACACGGTGCCCGTTGCCAATGCATTTATGGTGACGGATGACCGGGCGTGGGGCGTATTTTTTACCCCCGGTCACTTTGCACAGAGGCTACGATGAAGCCCTTTCCATTTATGGTATCTTGGAACTTGTGCCCCCTCCCGTTCGGGGCACGCTACTGTCGGCGGGTATTTAAAGTAGCCGGCAGCACGGACAAAGAGAAGTTTTTGAAGCTTTGAAATCTCTGAGCAAGCTAAATAGAGAAGAGAAGAGAAGATCGAGAGCACCCAAAGCCAACAGACACACACCGACTGAAGAACAAGGAGCCTCAACCTCTAAGATAGACAAACATTCTTGTGACCAGCAACATCCTTGAGGGACATTCTCAGGGCATTTATAGTATCCATACAAGAGTAGCGTGTTACGCCTCCGTGCGGCCCGAACCTGTCTAAACACCAGCGCATTGATTTCGTTCTGCACTAGATCATTCCACCCCACCGGCCATCGCATTCAAACCCATTAATTTCTCCGTCAAACATATTCAGGATCATCCCCCCGGCCGAATCTCTAAAAAGGGGTCCCTCAGGATCCCTGCGACAGGAGTTAACCCTCCGACAGCGCCGGTCCTCGAGACCGACAATGAAGAGTTATCCGCATACCCCGGGTAAGACGGGCCCAGGTACTGGGTCATGCACTTTGACGGCTCCCTCACGCTGAAAGGCGTGGGGGCTGGAGTGATTCTCACCTCCCCAACGGGTGAAGTACTCCAGTGTGTTGTGCAGATGCATTTCTGAGCGACGAACAATATGGCGGATTACGAGGGACTCATCGCTGGCCTCCGAGCAGCAGTGGGTCTCGGGATCCGACGGCTGCTTGTCAAGGTAAACTCCCAGCTGGTGGTGAACCAAGTATCCAAGGAATAACAGTGCGCAGACCCGCAGATGGCGGCGTACATGGCAGAAGTCAGGAGGCTGGAGCGGCACTTTGACGGCCTGGAGCTGCGGCATATACCTCGCCGCAACAACGCTCGAGCGCACTACGCTGGCTGGTAGTTCTCAAGAATCCTCGTGGATCGACGAGATCCGAGGGTACTTGAAAGAAAACATCCTTCCCGGGGATGATGCCTCTGCGGAGAGGATTGCACGGCTGTCCAAACGCTATGCCATAGTAGATGGGGATCCCTACCGGTGCGGCACGGAAGGGTGTCCTCCTGAAATGCATCACCCGAACAGAAGGCAGTGAGCTCCTCATTGAGATCCACGAGGGCGAGTGCAGTGGCCATGCATTGTTCCGCATGCTGGTCGGGAAGGCCTTTCGGCAAGGCTTCTACTGGCCAACAGCCCTCCAGGACGCTTCCGAGCTGGTTCGACGCTGCAGGGCGTGCTGGTTCCACGCAAAGTAGAATCATCAGCTAGCTCAGGCTCTTCACACCATCCACCTGTCTTGGCCCTTCGCGGTCTGGGGGCTGGACATCTTGGGTGCATTCCCTCGAGCAATCGGGGGCTATGAGTACCTCTACGTCGCATCGACAAATTAACCAAGTGGCCGGAGGTGGTTCCAGTCATCAACGTTACCAATACCACGGCGATCCAATTCATCCGTGGTATCACAAGTCGCTTTGGCGTCCCGAACAGGATCGTCACCGACAATGGCACCCTGTTCACAAGTGCCCTGTTCGGGGAATACTGCGAGGACCTCGGGATCAAGCTTTTCTTCGCCTGTGTCGCTCATCCTTGGAGCAATGGGCAAGTCGAGCGCGCCAATGCCGAGATTCTAAAGGGGCTCAAAACCCAGACCTACGACGTGCTGGCAAAGCACGGGAAAGGGTGAATCAACTAGCTGCCTGCTGTGTTATGGGCCAACCAGACCACGCCAAGCTGGGCTACCGGGGAGATGCCTTTCTTCCTCGTCTATGGCACCAAGGCGGTCCTCCCCTCCGAGCTCACGCTAGGCTCCCCCCGGGTGAATGCCTACTCAGAAGGCAAACAGGAACAATGAAGACGCGACGACGTCGATCACTTGGAGGAGCGTCGGCGACGAGCCACCGTTCTAGCCGCCAGATATCAGCAAAGACTGTGGCGCTATCATCAGCGCCACGTCCCGGCCCGGTCACTCGAGGTTGGGGATCTAGTTCTCCGACGTGCCCAGACGCGCGAAGGAAAGAATAAACTCTCCCTCATGTGGGAAGGGCCCTTCATCGTGACCGGTGCCCCGCGGCAAGGCTCGTTTCGGTTGGCCACAGAGGATGGGCAACCTCTCCCAAATGCGTGGAACATCGAGCATCTGCACAAGTTTTATCCCTAGGTCAGCATGTTTGTGCTTAGGCGAACCAGGACAGGGGCCTTCCCCCTGCCCAAATTGGCCGGGGGCTGCCACCAACCATGTAAGTTAGCACTTATGTACAAATTGTCAATATACGCTCATATTACTCTTATTCTGAGTTTTCTCTCTGGTATCCATATATTTAATCTGCTTGGTGAGATACTCGATTTGTGCAAGAAAAATACGCTCTCTCATTTTTCCCCGCTGATAAAAATGGATTCCGGTCGGTATGCGCACTGGCAGCGACTGCTGACTTAAGTCTATTGTGGTAGGCTGTGGTGCCCGGCTGCATGGCAGTACCCCGAGCACTATCGAGCCTCTGGGGTTCTCGGGTAATCCTACCGCTCGAACATGAGTGGTCGGGACCGCCTAGACCCCAGGGGCGGGCTGTTAGTGCTCGGCCTAGTCAGTCCTACCCTGGGCACCACCGAACCATTGGACCTCTTGGTCATGCCTCTGTCTGTACACTTCGCCGGTTCGGGCATTCAAGAGGTCTTGGGTCAAAAATGAGAGCAGGCTATTACGAGTACCGCACTAACAGAGCACACCAAGCAAAGAATCTTTGCCTATTTTTCAAGCTTATAGATAAATGATCGAGAACCAAGCAGCCCGACCACAAGGGCCTCAGTGCCCAGGGCGCTGCTCGAGCCCCTGGGGTCCTCGGGTAATCCTACTGTTTGGACATGAGTGGTCGGGACCGCCTAGCCCCTAGTTCTATTACCGGGTTTGCAGTGCTTGGGTGCTAAAAGGATGCCCTGGGGGCTCAAGCGCTCCTGACAAGGGAACCCACATTCCCGGGTGCCCTGAGCTGAGGACACCTACTCCTTCCTGGCCTGGCCGGCTGGAAGGCTGACACCTGCTCGGTGAGTTACTAAAGTCATATGAATTTCCTTTATACGCAATAAACTACTGTTCCTAAGTTATCCTCAGGACCCTCGCATGCTAATCTGTTCAGCGAGGCAGATTCCTTGTGCGCAAAACCCCGCCTTCGTGTTTGCTTTTTTCGGAACGACAAAAATAAATAGTAGTCGGTGTACCGTACAGGCGGCGATGGCTGACCTAAGGTGCTTTTATGGTGGCCGTGGTGCCCGGTCAGCTTGGCAGTACCCCGAGCACTACCGAGCCTTTGGGTTCTCGGGTAATCCTACCACTGGAACATGAGTGGTCGGGACCGCCTAGACCGCAGGGGCTGGTTGTCGGTGCTCGGCCTGGTCAGTCCTACCCCGGACACCACCAAACAGTGGGGACTCATGATTGCGTTTCTGCCCGCACGCGTCTCTAGTCTATTTGTTTGTGAGGTCGCAGGGCGAAAAGCATTCACTGGTCATGGCGTGTACAGTGCCAGGTGGATTCCTCTCCCGAGCAAGGAAGTTCGTGTCTGTGTCTCTTTGACTCAGCAGTCGCGCACTCGCGTGGGCTCGGGGGCCGGACGCTTGGGTGGTCCCGCTGCTCGAACATGAGTGGCCGGGGCAACCTAACTTCTCGGGGGAAGATTGTCAGGCTCGGTCTGGCCGGTGCCTCTCAGGACATCAAGAAAAAACAAACAACACAAAGAACAAGCACAGATCGGAGTTCGATTCCAAGGATGGCTTCTATTACATTGAAAGGAACCATTCATGAGGGAATCACTCCTATATTTACAACATTAAAAAAAACAAAAACCCTAACTTTTTACAGGCTAAGGAGGAGGGTACGCTTCCCTACTGCTGTCACTACTCAGGCCCGGCTCTCGCACAAAAGATTCCACCACCTCGGTGGTGACATCGTGGACGGCCGCCCGGGCGGTGACTTCCTCTGCCTCAACCACTCCCTGCTGAGCTGGCTCCAGTGGGAAGGCGGGGTCTTGGCTGCGATAGCAGGTGAGAACGTGGTCAGCCACACTTTGGGCCAGCGCACGCCCCTCCCAGGTCGCTAGCTCCTGGACAGCCGTAGGGAGAGCCTCGAGGCGCTAGGTGATCTCTGTGAACACCTGGGCGAGGTGGCCTATTGTTTCTGTTTCCAGCCCCTGGTCACCCACAAACACACGCCCGAGCCCGACTGCCTCCACGGAGTCCCGCGCCCATCGAAGGATGTCCCGCTTCATCAGCTTCACATTCGTCCGCTCTGAAAGGACGACATCAAGCTCCTCCTCGACATTCTTCAGCCGAGCCCTGAGGCTACTACTATCGGCGATAATGGCAGGGACACCCCTCCCGGTCAGTGCCTCCTCAAGTCAGGTAGCCACCTCGATCCGGGTCCCATCCAGTTGCTCGGCTCAGGCCTTGATGGCTTGCTCTCGGGCGGCTAGGTCGGCCTCCTGGCTAGCGACACGCTCCTCTCGGGCGGCGAGTGCTGACAACGCCAAATCGACACTCGCCTCACACCGTGCGACCTGCTCCTCCTAGGCAGCCAACGCTGATGACACCAAGTTGGCATCCGTCTCACGCAGTGCAACCTGCTCCTCCCGGCGGAGGACTTCGGTGCAGCCGCGCTCTAGGTCATCGTTTTGGTGGCAAAGGTCCACCTATGCAGACCGCACGGCTTCCTCCCTCTGGCTGGCCACCTCCTCCCGTGAGGCAACCTGCCGCTCGCGCTGGGTAATTTGCTCTTCGTGAGCATCTAGCTCGCTGGCGCGCCTCCTCGACGCTCGGTCGCGCTCTACCGCGAGCCGCTCCAAGCGGTTGGCTTTCTCCTACACGGTGACAGCCTCGTCGTGAGCCTCCTCCAGTGCCTCCCACTCCACGGCCACCTACCACATGGACTTCTCGTAGGCCGAGCGAGCCGAGGCCACGTGGGTCCCTAGCAACTTGCGGACATCCTCCAGCTGGCCCCTTTCATTGACTAGGGCGACGCGCTCTTTCTCGAGCTCAGCCCACTTTGCCACAACGGCCGCCTCGAGCCGCCCGATGACCTCCCGAGAGCTTTCCAGCACCTCGGGGAGGGGTTCCGGGGCCTGGCCAGGGGATGGCCGAGGGCAGGGTCCCCTGTGAGCCCTCTCAGCAGAGGCGCTCGGGGACCCCGATGGCCGCCGCGCTGACGCTACCCTTGTCGCGACCACCTCCCCTACAACTGGTTGCTCCTTCCTCAGAGGGCTCAAGGCAGGGCCCGCCGGGGCTCTCGGCTCAGGGCTAGCCGGAGCTCTCGGCTCAGGACCGGCTGGGGCTCTTGAATTAGAGCTGGCCAGGGCCCTTGGCTCGGAGCCCGCCGGGGCGCTCGGCTCAAGGACAGGGGATGGCCTCGGCTGCTCCGGGGGCTTCTGGCCTCCTGTAGAGTACTTGGGCGGCCTGAAACGAAAACAGGTTAACCTCCAGCCAAAATTCGGGCAAAATATGCTCGAGAAGGAAAGGGAGCTTGCGTTGTTTTGGGCCCATGGTACCGCCATCAGGACTGCAGGATCCAGAACTCTGGATCCTGTGGCCTGGGCTCAGGCCCAGGCTCCGGCCTCCTCCTTTTCGGGGGAGGGCTTTGGCCCTTGGGCCATTGTGGGATGGTCCCAGCGTTCGCCTCGGGGCCTGTTCCCGAAGACTGGCCTGTTTGGCCGGCAGTTGTCGCACCGCCAGCTGGGCTCTGGCCCTCGAGGTGTTGTGGGATGGTCTCAGCGCCTGCCCCGGAGCCTGCTCCCGAAGGCTGGCCGGTCTGGGCTCTGGCCTTTGGGTCATTGTGAGCTAGACCCAGCCTCCGCCCCGGAGTCCGCTCCCAAAGACTGATCGCCTCGACTGCCCGCCATCGCGCCGCTTGCCATCGGCCGTTGTCGCGGAGGTGACGGTGACGAGGATGAAGATGGTTGAGGGATATACGCCCGGGGCCGTTTCCCCTTATCGCCCCCGTTCTGCGGCTTGCTGTCGTCGGTAGCGGCACCCCGCCCTCCTTTGATGTCCGCCCTGGGGATGTGCAGAGTCCCGCGGTCTCGGTGCCCTGGACGGTCGACCAGCCCCTGGGTGTCAAAGACCGGCATTGACTCTTGCAGAGCCACTCGAACCGGGTCTGCGCAAAGCGCCAGCTCCTTGCAAGGTCATCGACGCCGGTCACCACCTTTAGCAGGGTCGCCAGGGCCCCCTCGTCGAGGTCCCCCTCCTCGCCTATGCAGGTCCTCATCAAGTTGCGGGGACCGGTGTACATCCAGGCGAAGCGGGCGCACTCCCTCAGAGGGGCCAGACGGTGGCGCAGGAAATCGGTGACCACCATGAGCGAGGTAAGCCCAGCCCGGCATAAGTCTTCAATGCGGTTCAGCACCGGGCGCAGACGGGCATCCTTCGCGGGGGCCGCTTCTCAGATCGGCTTGTTGGGCTCTGCCGGCGATTAGGGCAGCGAGAGGCGGTCATGGGGACTGACGTCGATGTAAACCCAGTCTCGGCGCCAGTCATCCCACTTGCCATGTAAGACCTGCGAGATGTAGGCGTCGTCGAGTTCCTCCCACAGGTGGAAGTTTCAGCAGCCCACGACCTCCACCTCGTCCGATCCCTTCTTCTTCCCGATCACTCGAAGGATGAAGAAGTGTCGGAAGAGCGCGACCGATGGCGGCACCCCCACGAACATCTCGCAGAAGTGGGCGAAGGTCGCCAGGATGACCACTGAGTTAAGACTCAGATGGGCCAGCTGGACGCCGAAGGTGTCCAGTGCTTGCAGAAGAAACGCCGAGAACGGTGGCACCAGGCCGGCGGCGACGAAAGATACGAAGATCACGATCCGCCCAGCCCTGCGTGTGGCGGGCGGATAGTTGGCCGGCGTCATGACCGACGCCCCCCGCTGGCCAGCGGGGACCATTAGCTTTCGGACCTTCTCCGCCCCTCCTCATTCATGAGGCAAGACCTCGGCAGGACGCTGTTGGCGCTCAACGCATCCCGACGGCCGCTTCCTGCCCTTGGCATTTTTGGGGGTGGGGAGTGCGCTGGAGGAGACTAAAAGCAAGGTGCGCCGCTGTCGGAGGGTTAACTCCTGTCGCAGGGATCCCGAGAGACCCCTTTTTAAAGATTCGGCCAGGGGGATGATCCTGAATAAGTTCTTCAGAGAAATAAATGGAAGTGGAAGTAAATGCAACGGCCGGTGGTGGGGGATGATCGACCTAGTGCAAAGAGAAGCAAATGCACCGGAGTTTAGACAGGTTCGGGCCGCACGGGGGCGTAATACCCTACTCCTGTATGGATGCTATATCTTACCCTGAGGAGGATCCCTGAGGGATATGTCTGGTTACAAGAATATATTGTCTAACTAAGAGCTTGAGGCTCCGTGTTCTAGCTCTGCTCAGGCTTGCTTGCAATGTTCTTCGTCTGAGTGTCACACGGTCGATTGCTTGGGCTTGTCTTTTTTCCAATTGTTCTCTCCTCCGATTTTTCGATGTTTTTCCTTGTCCGATGTTCCGATGTTTCTCTCCTTTTCTTCTCTCTGTATGCCCATCCTTTTATGCACTCACCGGCCGCGACATACCCCGAACGCGAAGGAAGGGGCACAAGTTCCAAGACGCCACGACTGAGAAAGGCGTCATCATTTCCTCTGGGCGAAGTGAGGGGCGGTGGAAAAACGCGGCGCGCGTCTGATCACTCGTCACTGTGGACGCCCTGACAACGGGCGCCGTTGAGAGGGCCCACCGGGCAGCCACAGAGGCACCCGGCGTGCCCGCCCTGTCTTGTTCCTCTGCCACGGCAGGGCGGCAGGCGGAACGCCTTGATCCTGGCAACGTTATCCCGAGATACACCGGATGATACGGGATGGGACCCGTGCAATTAATGGCCCCACGCCTCTCTGCCAAAGCATGGTAGGGACTGACACCGCGGTGGGAGCAGTTGGGGATGTCAGGCCGCGCACGCCCATTAAATGCGGCCTTGGACCTCTGACTTGTTGACACCTCATCGGCGGGCCCCTCGGGGGCTCTTCTGGGTCGTCGGGGCACCGAGTGCTCAGGGGTACTGTTCACCTCCCCGAGCACTCTCTCCCGAGCACTCTCGCACGAACCTTCGGGGAACCGAGTGCTCGGGGGCTGCCACGTGCAACACCGAGCACTCTCTCCCGAGCACTTTTGCACTGACCCTCGGGGAACCGGGCGCACGGGGGCTGCCGCACGCAGCCCCTTGAGCGCTCTCTCCCGGAACTTAGCTCTTCTGATCATCGGGGGACTAGGGTGCTCGGGGGCGACCGGGCACCTCCCCGAGCACTTTCTTCCCGGTACTTGGACTCTGCAGGTTATTGGGGAACTGGGGTGCTCGGGGACCAGAGGCTCTGGCCCCGAGCACCTTCTCCCGGACTTAGATTCTGCGGGTCATCGGGGAACTGGGGTGCTCGGGGACCAGAGGCTGTGGCCCCGAGCACCGTCTCCCGGAACTTAGATTTTCCTCATCCCGCAGGAGGGACCTCGCGGGATGGTGACACATGGCGGACGGCTGGCCTGGCCTCGGGACTCAGGGATCCCCGGTTCCTGATACACCAACAGTAGCCCCCGGGCCCATTGGCAGGTGATGGCACGGAGACTGCGGATAGGCCCTTCATCGCGGACGAGGTCGAGGCTGGCGTGGACGCCACATGGTAGGCTTTCAAGAGGTGGCCATTTAGACCCGGGCCTCTGGTACGGCCCAGCGGGGAGACAAGCGGACGCGTGGCCATACAACTCCCGAAGGGCATGACAATGGTACGGGTGGCACGCGCGGCTGCCGTGCAGATCGAGGAAAATACGCCTGGCAGCCGCTGATGCCGCACGATCGACGGGAGATTCGTCTGGTAGTTGCGTCGACCGAGGAAGCCGTCCCGCCAAGCGAACCGTTGGCCGGTAATGTTTGAACTCTGAAATATAAAAGGGGGAGGGGATCGATCCGCCCCCCTCTTTACGCCTTCTTGCGATCTTGCTCTTGTCTCGTTCGTGCTCCGGAGCCCTTAGAAACCTTTCAGGCGATCGGAGCGCTTCTCCTCCTTTCTCTCCACCACCAGACAACCTCCGCTCCCGTCGAGATGCCGAGAGCCGGAGGAGGCCGTCGTGACAGGACTCCGGATAGCGTGCTGCCGGAGTCTCGTCTGAAGAATGAAGAGGCGGCGGCCAAAATCAGGAAGTTGCTCATCCCCGAGGGGCAGGAGGGAGCCATGGTGGTGACGCCGGTGAACTTCTCGCCGGCGACGACCGTTCCCAGGCGAATCGTTTTGTTCACTTCTTTTGTGGCGGCGGGGTTGGTGCCGACGTTTTCAACTTTCTTCCTCCCAGTTCTCGACACCTACGGCATGCAACTAGTGCACTTGAGCCCCAACTCCGTCGTGGTGCTGGCGGTCTTCGCGCACCTCTGCGAGATGTTCGTGGGGGTGGTGCCTTCGGTGACACTTCTCCGGCATTTCTTCGTCCTGCGGCCGGCTGGGAAGAAGAGGGGGTACTCCACGGCGGACGTCGCGGGGTGCTGCAATCTTCGGCTGTGAGACAGCCTGGGGGAGCAGTACATCCCCCAGGTGCTGCGCAGCAAATGGGAGGAGTGGCGACGGGACTGGTTCTTCATCGACGTCGACCCCCATGATCGTCTCGCTCTACCGGAAGCGGCGGCGGAGCCCCAGAAGTTGACGTGAGAGGTGCCGCCGCCGGAGGACGCGAGGTTGGAGCTGGCGTTCGAGCGCATCAGACTCCTGCGCGACTCCGGGCTGACCTCGGTAATGGTGGTGGCGGACTTCTTGCGCCGTCGCCTGGCGCCCCTGCGGGAGCGGGCCCGGCCATGCTGGCTCTACACCGGGCCCAAGGATATCACCCGGACCCAAATCGGCGCAAGCTGGGACCTGGGCCCAGCGGAGCTGAGGGGCATGACCCGAGTGGTGACCGAAGTGGAAGACATGAGCCGGGCGGAGCTCCCGTGGCCGGAGATGGCGCTCTGCGCCAACCCCGAGCGCACGGCGATCATGGCGAAGCTGCCGGAGTTTGATGCCCAGGGGCTCGTGGACCGGCCGAGGAGCCGGAGCCCCGAGGCCCCCGAGCTCCCTGGGTTGGATGAGTTGGCCAGCGAGGAGGCCACGAACAGCCCGACGCGGGCTGGTGGTGGGGCCGCTGCGGGCAGCAGCCGCCGCACCAGAGAAGAGGGCACCGCTGAGAGCGTAGTAGCGGCGGTGCCGGGGGATCGGGGGAAGCGCCCCCGAGTCTACATCCCAGTGCCGGATTCCCCGCCGTCGCCATCGGCAGCGGCGGCGTTCCCGGTCCTGGAACCGCGCCTTGTGAGGATGAGGCCTGACCCGGCACCTGGGAACCGCGCAGCGACCCCGCCAAGCCCTCGGCGGAAGAGGAGACGGGAGGATTCCGGGCCGGCACTGCTGGACCCGGACTTCAGGCTCCCGGCGGCCAAATGGCAGTACCGGGGGACTACGACCGAGTAAGTTTCATTCTTCGCTCTTTTTTGGGCGCTCTTTGCCCGAACTAGGCTTCGATTTTGACCTTCGTCTATCTCCCGCAGGCCGCCCACGGGCGCCGCTGCGATCGAAGGAGCATCGGCGCCGGCGCTAGAGCCAAGCCCGCCAGCTGAGCCGAGGCAGGCGGATGCAGCGATGGCGGGGGGGCCAGTGGACGCGGCGGCCGAGGGAGGACGGCGGAAGCGGCGGCCGAGGGGAGGACGGAGCCGTCGCCTGAACCTTCGGCGCCCGTGGAACCTACCCTGGGCATGCAGAGCCCGGGGCGAATGGTGGCGGAAGCAGCGACCTTGCCGGGGCCGACGGATGCGGCGGCCGAGGCGGGAACGCGGCTGTCGCCCGAGCGCCCGGCGCCGGTCCAACCTACCTCGGGCGTGCCGAGCCCGGGGCGGATGATCTTGTGGCGACCCTTGGGGACCCCGAACCCCCCGGAGGCGGATCGCGGGGAAACCAGCGCTCCACCGGCGCCTGGCCAGCTTGCCGACCCCTTCCTGGCTGCGATCGAGGGCGTCCAGGTGGCGGTCGAGCGGCTGGGCGCGGCGGTGGACGCGAAGGAGGGGCAGATCGAGGCGGAGCGCACCTGACTAGTTTTGGAGAGGGCGCAGCTTGCGAGCGCCCAGGATGAGGCCCGCGCGGCGGCTGCGCGGGAGCAGAAGCTTCTGGAAGATACTCGCGTGGAGGTCACGTGGGAGCGGGAGATTTTGAAGGCCGCCCGCGCTGAAGCCGTGCGGGAGCGAGAAGACGCCGCCCACCTGGTTGAGGCGTCGCAGCAGCAGGCTGCCGAGGCCCTTGCCAGGGTGGGGCAGGCGCAGGAAAGGGAGGAAGCGGTCGCGGGCCGCGGGAAGGCGGCGGAGGAGCTCCGGCCTGAGCTGACCCGCCGAGAGGGCGAGGCCGATCAGACGCGCGCCGGCCTCCAACGTTGGGAAGAAGACCTCCGGAAAATTGAAGAAGATATCCGCCGGTGGGAGGAGGATGTCTCCCTCCGGGAGGTCGACAACGAGATCACGGCGGCGGATCTGGGCGCCCGGGAGGACTTGCTGGCCCACCAGGAGGACGTGCTGACCCGCCGGGAGGGGGAGCTGACCCGTCGAGAGGGGGAGGCTGCCGTGGCGGCCGCGGCCATCGCCACCAGGGAGGAGGAGAACGCTAAACACGAGGCAGAGCTGACCGCCCGTGAGCGCGCCTTGTCCGAACTGGTGGCGCAGACAAAGCAAGCCGCTGGCTCCGCAACCGACGACGGCTCTTCTGGCGCAGCCGGGGGCCAGGGACTCGAGGAGCAGCTACGGGCCGCGAAGGAGAAGCTCGAGACTACCTTCGTCTCGCGGGTCAACCTGCAGCATATGTTGGAGGACATACTCCGATGGATGCGGCGTGCCGTGGAGAGGGCCGGCCTTGGGCGACTTGTCGCGGACGAGAAGAGTGATAGCCCTGCACGACAAGTCCTAGGGCTTCAACAAGTCTGCGAGCGCCTCGAGGCGCTGCCCTGGGCCATCCATGAACTCACCGCCCGGGAAGGATGCGGCTTGGCCCACGCGGTGGCCGAGCACGTCCTGGCTTGCTACCAGAGCAGAGACCCGAACTTCCCGCTGGAGCCGGCGCGGGAAGGAGTGGTCGAAGCCGAGGGAGAGGCCACCAGGGAAGCAGTTCAGAGAACCACTGCAGAGGTGGCGGCCGGCTTCAGGCGGGAAGTGCCGCCGCCGCCAGCCCCCGGGGATGGCCAAGACGACTCCGATGTCGACTCTGCCTCCGATTAGGCTTTTGTAGTAGTTTCCTTTTCTTTTTTTTGTCTTGGCTGGATGTAAATATGGGAGCGATCCCTTAGAAAAGCTTGTATTTTCCTTGTGAATATAATGGGAGCTTTTCTTTGGGCTTGCAACTCCAGTGCTCTTGAGTACTTAGTGTTTCTTCCGATGTTTTGCCTTGAAGCCCCGGGGAGTACTCAGTCGGACCGTTCCCGACCTTTCCGTCCCCGAGAACGAAGTCGTCCCGATCGTCATTCTTGGTGCGTTCAGCCCCCGAGCCCTCGCGAGTCCGCATCGTCTAAGTCAAAAGACAAAGACACGAACTTCCTTGCTCGGGAGATGGATCGATCCAGCACGGAACACGCCATGACCGGTGAATACTTTTTCACTTCGCGACCACTCAGTCAGTAGACCGGAGACGCGCGCGGGAGGAATTGTGACCAAGAGGCCCCATGGTTCGGTGGTACCCGGGCTTAAGACGGACCGAACCGAGCACCGACAGCCTGCCCCTGAGGCCTAGGCTCCGGACTACTCGAGTGGCTCGAGTGATAGGATTACCTAGGGCACCCAGGGACCCGGTAGTGCTTGGGGTCCTTAAAAGCGGACCGAACACCACGACCACCACGAAGGACTTCGGTCGGACATTACCGCGCGTGCGGTACACCATTCTACGGACCGTTCTGTCGTTCTAGAAAAAAGTAGACACACGGTAGGGTTTTGTGCGTGAGGAGATCATTTCACCGGGCAGATTAGAATACGACGGCCCCCGAGGATGACTCAGGAACAGAATACTATTGAACGTAAATTTGTCTGAATTTAACCACTCACCGGGCAGCTGTCGGCCTTCCGGCCAACCGATCCAGGAGGGGCGTGCGCTTCCGAGCTCGGGGTGCCCAGGGACTTGGTTCCTTCAGCCGGAGCGCCCGGGTGTCAAGGGGCACGCGAGGATCCCGGGGTCGGGTGATCTCGACCACTCATGCCTAAGCGGTAGGACCACCCGAGGACCCTTGGGGCCGATCAGTGACCTGGGCATCGAGGCCCTCGTGGTCGAGCTGCTCTTGATTGTCGACCTGTGACTTAAGAGAGAATAGGGAATTTCTTTGCTTGGTGCGCTCTGTTGGTGCGGTACTTGCTATAGACTGCTCTCGTTTTCGACCCGAGACCTCTCGAATACCCAGATCGGCGGACAAGAGCAGACAGAGGCATAACCCAGAGGTCCTATGGTCCGGTGGCGCCCGGGTATGACAGACCAGACCGAGCACCGACAGCCCGCCCCTGGGGCTTGGGCTCCAGACTACTCGAGCAGCTCGAGCGATAGGATTACCCAGAGCGTCCAGGAACTCGGTAGTGCCCGGGAGCCTGTCACGACACCGAACACCATAGCCTACCACATCGGACGTAAGTCAGCGGCAACTGCCCGCGTGCATACCGATTGTGATTCTTTTATCAGCGGGGAAAATGAGAGAGCGGACTTTTTCTCGCACAATCGAGCATCTCACCAGACAGATTAAACATATGGAATCCAGAAAAAAAGAAATTGACATACGACTGCACATTGAGATTTACATTGAATTGACAATTTTACAAGGTTGGGCGACTTACCTACCCAGCTAGTGGTATCCCCCGGTCAACTTGGGCGGGGGAGAAGCCCCCGGCCTGGTTGACCTGAGCCTCGAGCATGACCGTCTACGGGTAGAACCTGCGCAGGTGCTCGATGTTCCATGGGTTGGGAAGCGGCTGCCCATCTTCTGCTGCCAATCTGAAAGAACCTTCTCGCGGGACCCCGATCATGGTGAAGGGACCTTCCCACATAGGGGACAGCTTATTCTTTCCTTCACGCGACTGGACGCGTCGGAGAACTAGATCCCCCACCTCAAAGGACCGTGCCCGAACGTGGAGCTGGTGGTAGCGCCGCAAACTTTGCTGGTACCGGGCCGCCCGGACGGCGGCACGTCACCGGCGCTCTTCCAGGTAGTCGACGTCGTCGCGCCTTTGCTGCTCCTGTTCACCTTTTGTATAGGCATGCACCCGAGGGGAGCCTAGAGTGAGCTCGGAGGGGAGGACCACCTCAGCGCCGTACACGAGGAAGAATGGAGTCTCCCCGGTGGCGCGGCTTGGCGTGGTCCAATTAGCCCATAGCACGGTGGGTAGCTCGTCCACCCATCCCTTCCCGTGCTTTGCGAGCACGTCATAGGTCCGGGTTTTGAGGCCCTTCAGTATCTCCGGGTTGGTGCGCTCGACTTGCCCATTACTCCGAGGGTGAGCGACGGAGGCGAAGCAGAGCTTGATGCCGAGGTCTTCGCAGTAGTCCCCGAACAGGGCACTCGTGAACTGGGTGCCGTTATCGGTGATGATCCGGTTCGGGACGCCAAAGCGACTGGTGATGCCGCGGATAAAATGGAGCGCCATGTTTTTGGTCACCTTGATGACTGGGACCGCCTCCGGCCACTTGGTGAACTTGTCGATGGCGACGTAGAGGTACTCATAGCCCCCGATTGCTCGGGGGAATGGACCCAGAATGTCCAACCCCCAGACCGCGAAAGGCCATGACAGGGGGATGGTGTGAAGAGCCTGAGCTGGCTAGTGAATCTGCTTTGCATGGAACTGGCACGCCCTGCAGCGCCGAACCAGCTCGGAAGCATCCTGGAGAGCTGTAGGCTAGTAGAAACCTTGCCGGAAGGCCTTCCCGACCAGTGTATGGAACGATGAATGGCCACCGCACTCGCCCTCGTGGATCTCAGTGAGAAGCTCGCCGCCTTCTACCCGGGAGATGCATTTCAGGAGGACACCTCCTGCGCTACGCCGGTAAAGATCCCCATCTACTATGGCATAGCGTCTGGACTGCCGAGCAACTCTTTCGGTAGACGCCTCATCCTCGGGGAGGGACTTTTCCTTCAAGTACCCTCGGATGTCGGACATCCACGAGGCATATTGAGAACATTCAGCGAGTGCAGCACACTAGTCGGACAGCGGCACCCTGACGGGGCTTCCCACTGAGGGCACCGCCGGGGTCCCCTGAATTGAGTTTGAGGTTTCCCCTTCGTCCTGTTTGGCAGGCAGGACGGAAGGCCGTGCGAGTCTTTCTTCAAAGACTCCGGCAGGGACACGCGCACGGGAGGAGGCCAAGCGGGAGAGCTCGTCGGCAAGAGTGTTGTCGCTGCGAGGGATGTACCGCAACTCCAGGCCATCGAAGCGCCTCTCCAGCTTCCTGACCGCTGCCACGTATGCCGCCATTTGAGGATTCGTGCACTGGTACTTCTTGGATACCTGGTTGACCACCAGTTGGGAGTCCACTTTGACCAGGAGGCGACGAATCGCCCCACCGCAGCTCGGAGGCCGGCGATGAGACCTTCATATTCCGCCATGTTGTTGGATGCGCGGAACTGCAACTGCACGACGTACCGGAGCTCTTCACCCGTTGGCGAGGTGAGAACCACTCCGGCCCCCGCGCCTTTCAGCGAGATGGAACCGTTGAAGTGCATGATCCAGTACCCGGGCGCGTCATGCCCGGGATACGCAGAAATCTCTTCTGGGATGACCTCGGGGACGGGTGTCCACTCTACCACAAAGTCGGAGAGCACCTGGCTTTTGATCGCCTGGCGATTGACAAAGTGCAGGTCAAATTCCGCCAGCTCCACCGCCCACTTGATAACACGCCCGGTGCCTTCTCGGTTCCGGAGAATGGGTCCCAATGGATATGTGGTAACCACCGAGACCTTGTGCGCTTGAAATTAGTGGCACAGCTTCTGGGAAGCGATGAGCACGGCGCAGAGCAGCTTCTGAGCCCGGGGATACCTTGTTTTGGCCTCCCGGAGGACCTCACTGACGAAGTACACCGGTCGCTGTACCCGGTGGGCCCGGACAGCGGCTTTTCCCGAGGGACTGCTGCAGCCCCTAGGCCCGGCGGCGTGGTCGGGGCTGGCCTGATGCTCGGGTTCGACTCCCTGGTCGGGAGGAGCAGAGTGCTCGGACTCGACCCCTTGCTCGGGGGAGCCAAGTGATCGGGCTCGACCCCTTGCTCGGGGGAGCCAAGTGCTCGGGCTCGACCCCTTGCTCGGGGGGAGCCGCGAGGATGGGTGAGTGCTCGGGGGCCACCGGGAGCTGGGACCCAGCACCTGGCCCCGCGCACTCATCACGCTCCACCATCAGCACCATGCTCACGACCTGAGGAGTGGCCGAGACGTAGAGCAGTAGGGGCTCACCTTCGGAGGGAGCCACCAGCACGGGTGGCGAGGTGAGGTACTTCTTCAGATCGCGGAAGGCCTGCTCGGCCTCCGGCGTCCAGTCGAAACTACCGGTCTTCTTCAGAAGCTTGAAGAGGGGGAGCCCTCGCTCCCTGAGCTTGGAGATGAAGCGCCCGAGGGCCGCCATGCAGCCGGCGAGGCGCTGGACCTCTTTGAGTCGAGTCGGGGGTCGCATCTGCTCGATGGCCCGGATCTTCTCTGGATTAGCCTCGATTCCTCGGCCGGAAACCAAGAAACCAAGGAGCTTGCCCGCCGATACCCCGAAGACACACTTCTCGGGGTTGAGCTTGAGGCGGGTGGTGCGGAGACTGTTGAAAGTCTCGGCAAGGTCCTCGAGTAGGGTGGCGCGGTCTCGGGACTTGACCACGAGATCGTCGATGTAGGCCTCGACGTTGCGGCCAACTTGTGAATCAAGGGTAATGCGGATGGCACGCTGGAAAGAAGACCCAGCATTGCGCAAACCAAAAGGCATTGACATATAACAGTAAGTCCCCACCCGAGTAGTAAAAGCAGTTTTTTCTTCGTCCTCTATGGCCATGCGGATCTGGTGATACACAGAGTTTGCATCTAAAAAACATAAAAGATCGCATCCCGCGGTTGCATCTACAATTTGATCAATGCGGGGCAAGGGAAAAGGATCTTTAGGGCAAGCCTTATTTAGGTCGGTGTAGTCCACACACATGCGGAGCTTGCCGTTGGCCTTCGGGACGATGACTGGATTTGCCAGCCAGTCGGGGTGGAGGACCTCTCGGATAAATCCGGCGTCAAAGAGCTTGCTGACCTGCTCCTGGATGAACTCCTGGCTCTCAGGCGCCTGCCACCGGACCTTCAGCTTCACCGGGCGGGCGTCCGGGCGCACCGCCAAGTGATGCTCGATCACCTCCCTAGGGATCCCGGGCATGTCGGACGGTTGCTATGCAAACACGTCTGCGTTGGCCCGAAGGAAGGTGACGAGCGCGCTTTCCTATTTGCTGCCCAGGTCACCACCAATCCGGACGACCTGGGTAGCGCCTTCGCCCACCACGACCTCCTTCGTAGGAACAGAGGCGTCAGCGGCGAGTCGGGGTTTGGATGAAGAGGGTCCCGGGCCCCCTGTGCAGCCTTCGACTTCGGCCCGTGCTGAAACCAGAGCCATGTACGACTGCTCGGCGCAGGAGACGGCACCGCCGGAGTCGGCAATCACGGAGATGGGGCCTGCTGGGCCCGGCATCTTAATCGTGAGATACGCATAATGCGCGGCCATCATGAACTTGGCGAGCGCCGAACGCTCGAGGATGGCGTTGTAGGGGAGGGGGAGCTCCGCGACGTCGAAGAGGACGTTCTCCGTGCAGAAGTTGTCCCGATTCCCAAAGGTCACGGGTAGCTCGACCTGCCCGAGGGGCAGGGAGTGCCCGGGTGTCACTCCGCAGAATGGGAGCAACGACCTTAGGCGCCTGGAGGACATCTGCAGCTTTTCGAAGGCCTCCTTGGATAGGAGGTTGAGGCCCGCACCCCCATCGATCAGCACTCTACCGACCTTGACATTGCAGACGGTGGGGGACACCACTAGGGGTAGTCGCCCCACGGCTGCAGTACTTGCGGGGTGATCGGCCATGCTGAACGTGATCGGGGCGTCCGACCACCTCAGGGGCCTGGCGGCCTCCTCGCTCGGGGTTGCCGAGCACACCTCGTGCCGCATGACCTTGATGCCACGGCGTGAGGAAGGCGTGTAGGCGCCTCCGTCGTTGAAGGCGACGGTATGCTCGGGCTCCTGGAAGCCGAGCTCGGCGTTGTTGGGGGCGGCCTCAGCATTGCCTCCCCCGCGGGACTCGTCGCGCTCCCTCTGGCGCTGCTCGACGAGGCCTTTGACCGTACGACACTCCGTGAGATCGTGCCATCTGGTCTGGTGTATGGGGCACCATTTGCCTGGCTTGAGCCCCGCGGGAGTGGGGACCCTCGCTGGAGCAGGAGCCCAGCCGGGTGCCGGGGCTCTTGCGGGAGCCGGTGCCCTAGCTGGTGCCAGGGCCCTCGCGGGGGCCGAGGCCCGAGGAGGGGCCCTGGCAGGGGCCCTTGCGGGCGCAGGCCGTCTGTCGACTGCCGCCCGGTGTTCTTGCCAGCGGTCGGGCTCTTGGGCCGGCCTACGGGCAGGGCCCTGGGCCGGTTCGACAGGAGCAGCTTCGCGCTTTCTTCTCTTCTTCTTTTCCCGCCTATCGGAACGGGAAGAAATTGGCTGGTCGGCGGTGGGGCGCGGAGCATGCCACGCCCGGGCCTCCGCCGCCTTGGCGCACTTATCGGCCAGTGCGAAGAGCTCCGCAGTGGTCTCGATTTCGTGCGTACCTAGCTTTTCGAGCATCCGCTCGTCGCGGACTTCCTGCCGGAAGGCGACGATGACAGCGTGGGGGGCTACCCGCGGGATGGTGTTGCGGACCTAGCTGAAGCACTGAATAAAGCGCCGCAGCGTCTCCCCCTCCTGTTGCTCGACGGTGTGGAGGTCGCACTCCAAACTGGGGCGCGTGAATGTGCCCTGAAAATTAGCCACAAACTGGTGGCAGAGGTCATCCCAGGAGCTAATAGACTCTGGAGGTAAGTTCATGAGCCAAGAACGGGCAGAGCCCCTCAAGGAAACATGGAAATAATTTGCCATCACCTTTTCACTGCCCCCGGCCGCTTGGACGGCCGTAGTGTAGATCTGGAGGAACTCGACGGGGTCGATGGACCCGTCGTACTACCTAGCGCGCCAGCTGTCGGAGGGTTAACTCCTGTCGCAGGGATCCCGAGAGACCCCTTTTTAAAGATTCGGCCGGGGGGATGATCCTGAATAAGTTCATCGGAGAAATAAATGGAAGTGGAAGTAAATGCAACGACCGGTGGTGGGGGATGATCGACCTAGTGCAAAGGGAAGTAAATGCACCGGAGTTTAGACAGGTTCGGGCCGCACGGGGGCATAATACCCTACTCCTGTATGGATGCTATATCTTACCCTGAGGGGGATCCCTCAGGGATATGTCTGGTTACAAGAATATATTGTCTAACTAAGAGCTTGAGGCTCCGTGTTGTAGCTCTGCTCAGGCTTGCTTGCAATGTTCTTCGTCTGAGTGTCACACGGTCGATTGCTTGGGCTTGTCTTTTTTCCAATTGTTCTCTCCTCCGATCTTTCGATGTTTTTCCTTGTCCGATGTTCCGATGTTTCTCTCCTTTTCTTCTCTCTGTATGCCCATCCTTTTATACACTCGCCGGCCGCGACATACCCCGAACGGGAAGGAAGGGGCACAAGTTCCAAGACACCACGACTGAGAAAGGCGTCATCATTTCCTCTGGGCGAAATGAGGGGAGGTGGAAAAACGCGGTGCGCGTCTGATCACTCGTCACTGTGGACGCCCTGGCGACGGGCGCCGTTGAGAGGGCCCACCGGGCAGCCACAGAGGCACCCGGCGTGCTCGCCCTGTCTTGTTCCTCTGCCACGGCAGGGCGGCAGGCGGAACACCTTGATCCTGGCAACGTTATCCCGAGATACACCGGATGATACGGGACGGGATCCGTGCAATTAATGGCCCCACGCCTCTCTGCCAAAGCATGGCAGGGACTGACATCGCGGCGGGAGCAGTTGGGGATGTCAGGCCGCGCACGCCCATTAAATGCGGCCTCGGACCTCTGACTTGTTGACACCTCATCGGCGGGCCCCTCGGGGGCCCTTCTGGGTCGTCGGGGCACCGAGTGCTCGGGGGTACTGTTCACCTCCCCGAGCACTCTCTCCCGAGCACTCTCGCACGAACCTTCGGGGAACCGAGTGCTCGGGGGCTGCCACGTGCAACCCCGAGCACTCTCTCCCGAGCACTTTTGCACTGACCCTCGGGGAACCGGGCGCTCGGGGGATGCCGCACGCAGCCCCCCGAGCGCTCTCTCCCGGAACTTAGCTCTTCTGATCATCGGGGGACTAGGGTGCTCGGGGGCGACCGGACACCTCCCCGAGCACTTTCTTCCCGGTACTTGGACTCTGCGGGTCATCGGGGAACTGGGGTGCTCGGGGACCAGAGGCTCTGGCCCCGAGCACCTTCTCCCGGACTTAGATTCTGTGGGTCATCGGGGAACTGGGGTGCTCGGGGACCAGAGGCTGTGGCCCCGAGCACCATCTCCCAGAACTTAGATTTTCCTCATCCCACAGGAGGGACCTTGCGGGATGGTGACACGTGGCGGATGGCTGGCCTGGCCTCAGGACTCAGGGATCCCCGGTTCCTGATACACCGACAGCCGCGGTCTGGAGAGAATGCTCCCGGTGCGCAAGGAAGACGAAGGCAAAAGATGGTAACTGCAAAAATGGCGTGAGGGGTAACGGTTTGTTGCCCCTCTCCCTTTTTTATCATGGGAATTCAGACGCCTCATTCCTCGGTGCAATTTGAGAGGCGCATCTCCCTCGATCCACGTGGTTGCCAGGTGCGCCTCCCGCCTCATCATCACTCCCCTCGAATGTCGGAAGGGCACGTGCCCTTTTGGTTTCCCATTTGGGTTGTACCAAGAGCCTGGGCCAAAAAGCTGCAAGGCCCGCAAGATTTTGGCACCTGATGACAAGCCACGTGGCACCAATGCTGTGATCGGCCTCGAAGAAATAGGGCCCCATTCGCAGTCTCTGGGCCATCGCCTGCTGATGGGCCCGGGGGCTGCTGTCGGTGACATGGGAACCAGGGGTCCCCAAGTCCCAAGGCCAGGACAGCAGAATGCCACGTGGCGCCTTCCCTCGGGGACCATCTCCCCGAGGGCCGAGAAGAGCCAGTTCTGGGAGGGGTGCTCGAGGCCATGAACAGTGGTTCCCGAGTACCCAGAGTTCCCCGCCACTGCCACTGTCATGAAGAAGAGAACCAACTCCTGCACAGTCGCCGCCTCTGCCACCGTCACATAGAATAAAGGAAACTCCTCCCACTCCAAAGTTTCCTCCAAGGGAGCCAACTCCTACCCCTCAGAAGTCAGCACCAGTGCCACCAAGTGAGGCAACTCCACCCCCTCCAAAGTTGACAACAGCTGCACAATCTAAGAATTTGAGTTCATCTCAGAAGTCGGCTTCATCCTAGAAGCAAAGGGCACCTAAGAAGGTGGCAGCACCTGAGAAGTTGCCTTATGAACAAACACCAGAGGAAACCAGAGCGATAGTGGATGCTAGTGTCAAGAAATTCTTTCAAAAGCTAGAGCCTGAGAAGAAAAAATCAATTCATGTAGAAACACAGAAGTTTTTCTTGAAGATGGCCAAACCTGTTAAGCGTAAGAGTAAATCAGACTACACGAGCGTAAAAAGCAAGAAATACTTGAAAGAGTCTTCTATTGAACAAATACAACAAGAACAGAATCTAGAAAGATTTCTTGATGATGTTAAAATGACAAAAGAGCAATTTCTAGACGAGTCTCTGGCACCAAAAGCAGCCGAGAGATGGCAATTTAAGTTGGGCGAACTCTTGGTTGCGCCAAACGTGTGGGATAAATTGACATATCAACTTCGGAAATTCCATGCGTGGTACATAAAGGAGTCACGAGATGGTAGAGAAATGTTCAAGACCAGATACCAGGATCAAGATTTCCTCCAGGGGGACGGCTCTATTTATATATTATTTGAGAAAATGTATTGACTGTACCAACAAGATGCTCTCGGCGTGTCTATCTTGAGTTGTTGGACTCTGTAAGTGTCTTATATGTATAATTAACAGTATACATTCATGTACCATTGGATTGAATGTCTTAACTTATTCCTTATGTAGAATGAAGGTACAAAGATGCAGGACGGAGGGCATCGATCATGTGGGATTCATCGACCCACATCAAGTAAACCCGACAATGATGCAATCCGATCCAAAAGGAACCGAGGACTATACATTGAAGTGTATTCTGGAGCTACAATTGAAGAAATACATACTTTTGCCCTACCACTTTGGGTATGTGTTTCACTCCATGAATGTTCTATTCTTTTTTAGCAATACATAGTTAGAAATTAGGGCCAACTAACCTATGGTGACCTATGTACAGTTATCACTTGATCCTCCTTGTCATCCAGTCAGACATCAGCAAGATCGTTGTTTTTTTACTCACAAAATAATCCAAAAGAAACCTACCAACCCGTCATTGAGTTGCTACAAAGGTAAATCCTGACCATTTCTTTATTGCTCTTGTAATATTTGATTTGATTGAATCTAAGTCTACTTGTGATAATAATCACACACATGCAGAGTGTACCTACAATACATCAAGAAGAGTGTTAGACATCGGCCATTGGCGAAAGAATGTATTATCCGACATGACTTTCCTTGTAGGAAGCAGGGCCCGAGGAATAATTTTTATGTGGTTTTTATGTAATGGAATTCATGCACGGATTCAACGGAGATGCGTCGTACCAGGTGGTCGATACTGAGGTATGCGACATACATCTTGATGACTAATTTTCAGGTCCGACACGTGTTCATAAGGATTGATTTCTTCAATTGTTGAAATTGCAGCTCCTCGCGCTGTCCAGATATCGACTCATGGCCATAAATTGCAGCTCCTCGTGCTGTCCAGAGATCGACTCATGGCCATTGAAATAAACACACTTCAAGAACAACTTGTCGGGTTCATCATTGACCAAGTCATCAGTTCAACCGGCGAGTTCCATGAATTTGGCTCCTCTCTCTCGTTACTTTCATCCAACAAGAAAAAGCAGAATTCAGAATCTTCAATTAGCAAGAAACCTTAAGCTCTTTTTCATTGTTGTAATGAAACCTCACATGTATGCGTTGTATATATACTGTGACAAGACTTGATGTTTTAGAAATGAAATTTATATGTGCTTGTGTATATATGTTGCGATAAAACTCGACGTCTCGTAAATTAAATATATATGTGTGTGTCCATAAATATACTGCATACTATTGCCGGTAACCGCCAGAATTTGAAAATGCCACAAAATTGGTGGCAACCACCACATTTTGAAAATGAAGGGAAATACCTATTAGTGCCGGTTGGTAAAACAAACCGACACTGATAGTACACATATCAGTGCCGATTCGTATTACCAACCGGCACTGATATGTGTACTATCAGTGCCAGTTCGATCCACAAACCAACACTGATAGTGATTTTCAGTGCCGGTTCCATACCCGGCACTGATAGTCACGGACTATAAGTGCTGAGTAATCAGTGTCGGGTCCAAAACCGATACTGATGAGATTTTGGAACTGACATTGTTCACCTATTTTGTAGTAGCAATAGAGATAAAGAGAGAACAGTAGGATTCAAAATATGTACTATCAGTAGATAAATATGAATCTCGACATACAAGGATAGACCACATAATACCATCAACTAAAATCTCCATGTGCTACCAGATATATCAAACAACTAGAGAGATCACAAGTTTAGACTATTATACTCATAAACATGCTCAATCTCAGTGTATCAACTCATCATCGAGCAAATATGAATATGTATCGATGCTGTCCAGAATAAAGAAAACATGATCTGGTATGAAAGTGGCATCATTTTATAAGCAAAAATATCATACATCATGTTTAAAGTAGTAATTGAGTAGCAGGTTGTAATTACAAAAAGAATTGCTCTCTCAACAGTTGGCCCTAGGACAACAGAGGTCCTGCTCCTAACTGTTCCATTGAACAAATCATCGGCTGGGTATATTTCTAAGTTCTCATCTAGTTTTAGAACCCTATACATAAATCTTTAGATTTAAATCATCATGGACAGTGCTGCATAGACATAACAAAGTACAGGCCTAAACCATTGTACTTAGAAAAACATGCCTTATCTTAGATCATATTTTCATCATCAAGTATCACATCACATACAACCTTACTGCTTAGAGTAGAGGAGGAGGAAAGTGCTCACGTAGTCACCTGCTGAAAGGAACTAATGATCAAAAGTAGGCACGACAACTCTACCTCTGTCTCAGAAACCCTATGCACCTCGTGGGGAAGGAGGAGGTTGGGGTGGTGCATCAGGGACGAGGAGGCCGTGCGGTGCGTTAGGGATGAGGAGGAAACACGGTTTCCGTTGGGGAGCTCAAATCTAGGGAGGAGGAGATCGAGGCGCGCAGCTGGTGGGGAAGGAGGAGGCTGGGGCAGCACGTCGGGGACGAGGAGGAAGCACGACTGAACGTTAGAGAGTTCAGATCCGGGGAGAAGGAGACCGGGGCTCGCAACTGGTGGGGAAGGAGGAGGTCAGGGCATTGTGTTGGGACAAGAGGCCGGGTGGCACGTCGGGGACAAGGAGGAAGCACGATGGCACATCAAAGAGGTGCAGTGGAGCTTGGCGGGTTTGAACCCTAGCGCGAGTGGGTGCCACAGGTGAGCGGGCTGGGACTTAGGCAAAATGACACGAATAAGGGTGGCAACGGGTCTGCCCCCGTCGGGTTTTGCTGGAACGGACCTGAACCCGAAACCCGACTCGTCAAACCCGACCCGAACCCGAAATCCATATCGGGCGCAAAACCACCCCCGCCCCCGGCCCCGACGGGGAACCGAAACCCGACGGGCAACCCGAAACCCGACAGTGTAACGGCGGCGGGGCGGGTTGGGGCGGGCGAGCGGGGCGGGTGCGGCGGGTCGGGCGGGCGGTTCGGGGTAGAGCGGAGCGGAGCGGGCGGGCGGGGCGGGGCGTGCAGGCGGGTGGGGCGGGGTTTCGGGTTTCGGGTGGCACCCACGGGTGAAAAAACATCACTTATAATAAATCATAGGTGACGGGTGATACTTTTAATCCGTCACCTATGACTTAGAAAAGGTGATGGGTGAATAGTATCACCCGTCACCTTTTATTTATAATAGGTGATGTGCGAAGAGTATCACGTGTCACCTTTTACTTATGACCCATCACCTATCACTTTGACATAAACCTTTTAGATTCAAATTCATAAATTGTTATGTGAAATTTTACACTTAATTCAAATTCAAAACCATCTAACTTGTTATATGTAAGATAACACTTAATATTACAAATTTGACATTAATATTACAAATTTGTCATTAATATTACAAATTTAATATATGTAAATTCGAATTTGACATTAAGATTACAAATTTGGCACTCAAATTCAAATTCGCTATTTTCATGCTTTCTTGATATGGATCCCTTCATTATGGTTGGAGAGCAGGTATGGAGTTTTCTCAGTCGGCGAAAGGCATGGCACGATTGCAGTAGCAAAAGGGGGGATTTCATCGAATTGATTGAATTCCTCCTCAATTCTGCATGTTCATGAAGTTCGGCCTTAAGCCCATTTCTTCAAGGACAGTTCATGGGTTCTCATGATCATTTCCTTTTCCTTTCATTTGGAGTAATGTAAGATCAGACTCTCGCATATATTCTTCTTTACACGAATGCTGTCAATAGAGTGACAAACATTTATTTTTTTCCAATACTCTAGATCGAATAGTATTGATTTCTTATTCCACATTTTTTTTTGTTCAACATCCTTGGAGGATTGTTTTTGCTTGCCAACGACAACATTGATATTCTTAATATGAATGTGGACATCTTCCCGCTGAAATGACTTGGAGGTAACTCTTTCTCCCTTGTGCCATCAAATTGCTTGTCCATGTTCTGGTATGGATACTTCCTGGGAAGAAAATGTCAATGCTGTATGTACATTATTTTATTTGAGTTGTTCAACCTTAAACTGCATGTGTCATCTAAGTAATGGGGGAAAGCTTCACATTTTCTTTTCGTTTGACTTGACAAGTTAAGAAGTGCTGATAGATCATTGATGGTAATGAACAACATGGCGTGCAAGCCAAAGTATTCTTGCTTGTACTGATTCCAAACCTTGATGCCTTCCGACCATAGTTTCTTAAGATCATCCACTAAAGGCTCGAGTTACACATCAATATCGTTGCCAGGTTATTTTGGTCTTGATATTAAGATCGACAACATAATGTATTTCTGGTTGTTACAAAGTCAGGGTGGAAGGTTGTAGATCGATAATACAATAGACCGGGTGCTATGTGAGATACTCATATTACCGAATGGATTCATGATATCTGTGCTTATAGCAAACCTAATATTTCTCAATTCTTCAGTGAACCAACCAAATGTAGAATCAATGGTTCGCCACTGAGCGGAATCCGCAGGGTGTCGTATCATTGCATTGTTCTTACGATCCTCCTTATGCCAACGCATCAATTGTGCCTCCATTCTGTTAGCAAACAAACGCTTCAGATGAGGAATTACAGAAAAATACCATACCACCTTCCTAGGAGGCCTTTTACTTTTCTTTCCTTCATCCCCATCACCACCATCATTTCTACGTTTATATCGATGAGTTCCACAAACAGAGCAGTGATCCAGCTCTGCATACTCCCCACTAAGCAAGATACAATCCTGCTTACATACATGTATTTTTTTGGTTTCCAATCCCAAAAGACAAATTAGCAGATACAGCAATGCTTCGAAACTCTTGTCAGTCCAACCATGAATTGCCTTTAGCTATAGAAGCTTTAGATACTCAAATAGCAGTGTGTACTTCTCCTTATAGTTAGGATAAAGGAGCACCTTAGAATCTCGTACAAATTTTTGGAATTTAGCAAGCTCACCACTGCTATCGTCGTGCCGCTCGACATCCTGCACCATCTGGTCCATATTCTCCACAAAATCCCTGAAATCATTATCATTGAAACATATTATGCCCTCGTCCCTAAGATCATGATCCATATCCTCAGGTGTAAGTCCTTGATCCACACTATCGGCATGGAGGTCCCGATACATCTCTCCTTCATTAAGACCTTTATCGTCATGTTTGTTCGAACATGTATAATTCTCTTTAAATCCATACATGATCAAGTGTGCATGGACATTGTTTGGTTTCAAGAACTTCTTATCAGTCCTGCAATCGCGATATGGATAATACATTATCGTTTTACTAAAATCTTTCATATGCGCCAAAACAACACTCATGAAATACTTCACCCCGCTTAAGTACGCTGGACAAGTTCGAGTCTCACGGTACATCCAACTTCTGTTCGCCATCTACAATGTAAAAACATTCATTCTTCATTAACTATTACCTTAATTGCGTGATTAAGCATACAATTAAAAATTTCATACAATTACAATATATCTGTGGCATCTTGTGGTAGTAAAATAAGTAACTTACCATGTGTTTAGTTGGGCGTACGAGGGAGAACCTCGTCCAGGACGAGCCCTCGTCCCCGCGTTTTGTTGGTTGGATTGAACCAAACTATCCGGGATAGAGTGGTACACATTCTAGTAATATTCTATCCAGATGTTGAACCATCTCGTGCGTGAAAATCGGACGAATGACCCCGTACAAGTTCTGGCAACTCCATTAATCACTTGTGGTTAGTGATAATTAGTGACTATTAGTGGTTACTAAGGATTTTGAGTTAAATATTAGTTACAATTAGATATTATTAACAATATCTAATTATTATTATGAGCATTTAGTGATGACTATTGACAACTTAAGTTATGATTAATTGAAATTAGTAATGATCAGTACTAATTAGCATAGTTTATTGATAATAACAAATATAAAAATTATTATTTCTGTAAAATAATTAAGTTATCCATGGATATAATTCATGGCTTTTAAACAACTAAACATGTTCTCATATCATCCCATACATCTAACCAAACACATTCACGTATCATCCTATACATCCAACTAAACAACCTACTTGGACAACCTCATCAAAGACAATCCCGTACAAGACGATCCTATCCCAATCAACTTCGTTCAACCAACCAAACGCTACCTTAGTAACAACTAACAATATTATTATATGGCTGCTACTTCACCACTTATCATACTGCAAGTGCATTGATTGCTAAAACAAAAGCATCCAGAGGTACTTACCTGAACGGCCCATCATGCTACAAGTGAAGGTACTGCATGCAACAGTTGGATAATTTGGTACCGTTACTCTTTCCACTAATCAACTTGTGGAATGGAAATATGGAACACTAGAGACTCCACTTACATTATTACCACTACTACGAAAGTGCCATCACTACCGGTTCTAATAACCCCTTCACTGTCAGTTTCAAAACCGATAGTGGGCACGTGTTGGTGATAGTGCTCAAGCTATCACTATTGGGTCCTCAACCGGCAATGAAGCCTCTTCCAAAAAATTAAAAAAAAATCATGAGCTAGCTCAAATCGAGCTAGAACTGCCCCTGCCACCATCCCAATCCGCCACCGACCAATGTCATCCCAATCCACCACTGATCGTCATCATCCCAATCAGCCACACACACACACACACACACACACACACACACACAAATCCAGATGTGGCGGCATGAAGGCTGCCACCACAGAACACGCTGATGAGGCCGCAATTGTTGATCTCGTCATCACATCGCCCCATTATGCACATGCTCTCCACCTCCTCCCTCTTCGCCATGTGCTCCCACTTGATGGCCCCGCCGCATGCGCCTGCTCTCCACTGCTTCCACTCGACATAGCTCGAGGAAGCACTGCTATGGAGGACGGTTGATCGATGTGGATCTCCGCTATTGTCGCTAGCCATGGATCTCTGCCCCTAGTGAGATTCATGGTCAGATTCTAGCTGGATCCTACCATGGATCTCATGAGGGGTGAAGGGGCATGCGGAGGAGGCCGATGGTGGGGAGGAGCCAGAGGAGGAGGCCAGCGGTGGGGAGGAGCGAGGGGAGGGGGCTAGCAGTGGGGGAGGGGCGTTGGGAGGAGGCCGATGGGAGAGGTGTGTGGGAATGAGGTCAGTAGTGGGGAGACGGCATGGGAGGAGAGGCCACTACTACAGAACAGGTCATAAGTAGCGCCTCATGAGTGTCAGTTCAAGCGCAACCGGTAGTGTTGACGTATCAATGTCGGTTCTTAAACTCCCACACGTGAACCATGATTGCTCGTGCCGGTTCTCGGCGCCTTAGTTATTGCTCGTGCGCTGGAGTTTAAGAATTGGCACTGATAGTTACAATCAGTGCTGGTAGGAACTAGAATAGGCACTGATACCTTTGTTATATGTATATCCAACACTTAGCCCCTCTCCTTATTCGCTCCATCCAACCTGACGCTGCTCCTCCTCCCCGATTGTCGCCTCCTCCCCATCCGTAGCCTCCTCGTCGTGTGTCGTCTCGTCGCCTCCTCATCCTCATCCTCGTCGTGTGTCGGCCTGCCACCTCCTCCTCCTTGCTGCACGCCGACCACCGCCTCCTCCTCCTCGTCGTGAGTTGGCCCGTCGTCGCCTCCTCATCCTCGTCCCACGCTGGCCCACCGTCGCCTCCTCGATGTCCCCATGGCGAGCAGCAACGACAGTGGAGGTGGAGGGCGTAGATCTAGGCGGCATGGAGGCAGCCGCTCCATCCTATCCGATTGCCCGGGTCCGGATGACCCCCCTCGTACTCTCAGCCTCCACATTCTCAACGGCGTATCCCCTTCCTACCCGGAAAGACCACGAAACACCTAGGTTAGTTCTCAATTTTAAATTAGCAAATTGTAGCTAGCAAATTATAGTTAGCAATTTTAGTTAGCCAATTTAGGTCTTGAAATTGGATATGTATTATAGTTCAAAATATGTTGGCTTATTATTAGATGTGTATGTGATGATATTAGATGTTTATCGCTATATTGGTGTTTTAGATGTTACCATCACTTCTCAGTGAGTCACTAGTTTGGTACTTCCTTATTCTATGATTGATAATTTGACATAATTACGAGATTATCCACATGTGCCGATTGATATGGTATTGGTGTTTTTTTTCTCTGGGCATGTAGATGTATCTATAACTTGTCCTAGGTACATCTGCATGTTAAGAGATGAAAATTTCTTTGCTATAAATTATAAGAAAGTCAGTTAATATTGCAGTATGTAGTTAACAAATTTAGAAACTAACATGTCGATTGATGTAGATGCTTCCTTATCTACAATGGATACATGACACTATTGCGGATCTTGGTGGCACACCACATGTGGTGAAGACTATATTGGCTGATAATAATAAAATGAAGATCACTATCTCTTTTAGCATTTCTTTTTCTAAAGAAGGAGATATCATTTTAACAGCATCAAGCTCCGAAATAAACCAAAGACTTATGGCTCAAAGATCTGCTATCCATGAGATTCTACAATCGCTTAACCTGCAACTTAGATACATGTTTTCGGACTATAGCTATTTCAAATTGAAAGCACTTGAACAGAATGAGGATGTGCTTGCAATGACTCTTAGGCTCTCACGGTTACATGCAGCTGAAACGGTTGGTGACATGAACCTGTAGTTTGTAGCTAGGATTATTTCAATAATATTAAATTTTTCCTCTATATTGTTACTCTTTGTCTGTGGATTTTCACTGGAACACTAGGACACGGATGGATCATAGCTTGACTTCAATTTTACGTCTTCTTGCCTAGCAATGGGAGTACACATTACTTAGTCCTCAATGCAGGAAGATCCGGGAAGGAAAGTACCGGTCACACATTAAGTTTCAGTGTGATAGTAATAGTTTCGTTATTTACAGAAGTCCAATAGAACTTCCGTTTGAAGTAACAGCTAGTGCGCTTATTTATGCACTGAATCATTTCGATGCAATATTTGGAGTTGAAATTTTATATATCAACTATGCATGTAATGGTATTTGATGTAATTTTAGAAATGCTTATAGTTTGAATTAATGTATTAAGTGTTTATCGTGACTTAAACATTAGAAGAATAGATACATGTGCATGTGATGTATTTTGGATTGTACAGTTTTTTTTTTGCTACCGAATATCTATCAGTGTCGGTTCTATTTTAGAACCGACACTGATAATCAGTATCAGTACCGGTTCCTAATAGGGACCGATACTGATAATTCATTATCAGTACTGGTTCGTGGATATAACCAGCACTGATAATGATTTTTTAGTACCAGTTACATACCCGACACTAATAGTCATTAACTATCAGTGCCGAGTAATCAGTGTCAGTTCAAAATCCGCCATAGATGACGATTTTGAACCGATACTGATGAGATATTCTGCAATCGTCGATGGTGGGGAGGAGGCCAGTTGGGGCAAAGTCGAAGAGATAAGGTTGACTCCAGCTAGATGTGAGATAAGATAGAGAACTGGCCCAACGCGAGGTTGTGAGTTAAAATTAGATTGCACGAAAAAATCGGGTTCAATCAGAGCTTAAATATTAGTTAGTTTTAAAAAAACGGTAGTGTTAGTATAAGTGCCGGTTTATAGTTAGAATCATTAGTGATATTTAATTATCACTGTCGGATTTTTTCGAATTGATTTTTATACCGGTTCTTAATACGAATCAATAATAATACACTATTATTATTGGCTCATAATAAACCGGTAATAATTGGCCGCCATATATACGTACATTTGAGAATCATCCAAAAACATAAATAAAGGAACAAACCATATGCCAACGATAACAATCACTCCTGGAAAGGCCAGGTACGTAAAACCGAGCTCACATACACAGATACAAGCCGGTCTACAAGCCGGTCGACCACATGACGACATGGATACCAAGAACGGTACACATCATTGCCTGGGGGGATTTTAATTATACGTATAGGCGCGTAATATTAACTTTTTTTTTCACATGTCGACCGACGAGGACTCAGACTGGAACGGTGTGCGTGGGCTGGATGCCCGATGCCGACCTCCGTCCACCCTCGCGCACGCTGTTCTCCGCAAACCGCTCGCTAGCGGTGTTGAACCCCTTCTCGCGCTCCTGCGCAGTCCATTCCCCGTTGTAGTAGTCCTCCGCCGTTGCCCCTGGCCGCGGCCCCGCCAACATGCCGCCCCACTGCGGGAAGTATATGAGCGCGACGGGCAGCGTGCACGCGATAATCATGAACCCCATGTACATGATCCCTGTCTGCGTCGTGTACTTGCTACCGTGGAAGAAGATGAGCTGCGTCAGCACAGCACCCACGCTGCCACCACCGCCGGTCATGCCATTGACCAGCCCCAACGACCTCCGCGATACGAATGGCACGACACCGAAGGTGAGACCTTCAGCAGCCTGCACGAATAAGGAGAAGAGTATCATGATGGCGACGGACGTGGCGTAGGAGCTGCTGACGACGCCAAGAACAATGCACAGGACGCCTTCGATGGTCTGGATGATCCACAGCCCCCAAAGCCTGCCACGCATGCCGTACCGGCTGGAAAGCCAGTCGGACAAGCTCCCGCCGAAGGGTCGGGAGAAGAGGTTGACCATTCCGAAGCTGGCCGCGATTAGGCCGGCCGTGCGGAGGTTAACACCAAAGCGGTCGAAGAAGTATTGCGCGACAATGTTGTTCACAGTGAGCTCCACGCCGAAGGAGTAGCCATAGGTGAGCGCTAGGATCCAGCCGCGGTAGTTGCCCACCGCGTGGCGAAGCACGCTGCCGAAGCTGGCCCTGTGCATCTCCCCGGTCTTGTGGAGCTTCCGGTAGTTTCCGTCGGGCATGTCCTGCCCGAACGCCAGCACTGCGATGGCTGAGAACGCCTGCATCAGGCCTGGGATGAAGAAAGCCACGCGCCATGCCGTGAACGGCGTGCTCCCAATCTTGAGGATGGCCTCGTACACCAGCGGCATCAGCATCTGCACAACGCCGCCACCGAGGTTGCCCCACCCTCCGGCGTAACCGTTAGCCAGTCCCACCTTGTTTGATGAGAACATGGAGCTCATCCAGAATTGGGTGGACACGAACGACGCCAGCGATATGCCCGTGAAGAACCGCGCGAGCAGGAACGACGACGCCGAATTCATAATGGCCGAGCAGTATACGGCCGGTGTTGTCAGGAGTATGATCGCCGCTGAAGCGAGCCGGGGTCCGACAAGGTCGCACGCCGTGCCCATGGCGAGACGAGCGAAGACCGCGCCAGACACGGACGCGATCCCGGCGTTGCCAATGTCCGTGGCCGTGAGGCCAAGCGTGTCCCGGATGAGTGGCAGTAGCGGCGGCGCCGCAAAGGTGGACACGAAGCAGCAGAAGAAGGAGAACCACGCCATGTGGAAGGCGCTCATGTGCGGCCTCGAGAAGGAGAAGAGCCAGAACTCTGTGGCCTTGTTGTCCGAGTCCACGGGCATCCTGAACCGCGTCTTGGACGCGGGCACAGCCCCCTCCACCTCGATGGCCGCCGTCTTGAACTCCTCCGCCATCTGACCTCCCTCGTCACAGTGTCTTACTCCCTATCTCCCGACTAACTTTACCCGTACTGTAAGTTGGTACTTGTCTATACGGCCGCAGCCCAGCGACGAATTTATATAGCGCGACGGGGACCGGCCGGCCAGGAGCGCGCGCAGGTGGACAGGAGGGCACGTTGGTTGGGGACAGTGAGCCGGGTGATCTTATGGGGCCACCGGAGAGCCACCGCGCACGGCAGCGGAGTGCTGCGTCTCACCGAGCTCGCGAATGGCGCGCGTCGTGGCTCCCCGAGGATGGGGTTCTTTTGGCAATCGAGCTGGTTGGTGTCGCTATAATAGATGGCAAGTGCGCGCTATAATAGACGGCAAGTGCGCCTGATTGGAGGGGAATATTCAGCACTATGACTTTGGGAGTTTGGACTTCGGAGGCCACGTACGTCAGCTCACTGGGCCACGTTCGTAATGTTACTGGAGATGAATGCTCTGACGACTCCAGCTCAAACGCCGTCGTGCAGGAAGCATGCATCGGCTACATATCTGACAACAGAGAGGTTTTGGTCCACTGGACTTCCTTTTAAGTATCTTCGCCCTGCTTTTTGTTAGCTGAAAAAATGCAACTTGGCAACGTATTTAGCACTTGCATTGCATCGTCATTATCAGCTTAATCCCAGGCACAGACAGAAACTTGTTAGGACAACGACCAGTTGAATCCCTGCTGCATTTTATTCTCATTGGACAATTGCAACATCTAATTTGATCACATAAGTCATCCCTCGTGGAAGAGTATTTTTTTACATGTGGATGAATTATCATTAGGAGTTCAAAACATAAATTAAAAGTGGTAGTTGGACATGAACCGGTAGCTGCCGCTAATTCACTGTCGTTTTTAAATTTGCACAATGTCGATTTTAGAACCTAATGTCACCCTAACAGTACTAATTTTCCCTGTCATACGATAAATTAAGATTGCTGAAATGTACTTTGGAAGCATTGTTGAGTTTGCTTGGAATAACAAAAGAGTACTACAAATACAAGCTAGGAGATGGGCAATATATATGTAAATAAACATGCAAGGTTATGGGATTCCAAATGCGTACTTTACCCCGGCCCTTTGCTTCCTGCAAGCATGCAACAGCAAAATATAAGAATCTTTTGTGCTTATAGCAAGGAGCAATATAATCCAAATAATAATGTGCCTGCACAGCGGATCTTCGTCAGAGCGTGGAGGATTCTTCGTCTGACTTTGGGATCTTGCATCACCTCCCTGGCCTTTTGCTAGTGCCAAGTACTAAAACCTGCATAGATTAATGTCCTCCATCAACATATTATAAGGCACTTGGATTCCCGGTTAGTTCGGATGCAGGAAACCAATAATTGTGCCCAACGGATGATGCGAATCGTTTAGTGTATACATGAGGCCGGGATACCGTGGTCAGCCAATAATTGATAAAGCTCATCGTTGTCAACCTATAAATGCTTCTTTTAATACCGACTGATCATATTTAGAAAGGTTGCGTTCTTAGGAAGAGGTTTTCTATGGTCCTTAGAAAGCTATCAAGAGTTAGCACAATTTATAATTAGAGAGGTACTCCCTCTATATTTCTTTTTTTTTTAAACCAAATTTTGTATATTTTGATTAATATTTAATCAACTTATAAGAATATCTAGTATATAAAAATTATACAACTAAGTTCCAAATTAAAATAATTTTATATAATATAGACTTTGTAGCTATAAATGATATATTTGTGAGAAAAACCTTAGTCAAAATCTAACATTAAAAATAGAAAAAAAATATGTCTATTATTTTTAAAAGGAGGAAGTGCCTATTTTTAGTACCTTAGGTACTAAATTTACGCATACTTTTGGTACCTCTTGGTACCTTTCTAGCGTCCTTTCTGATTATTTTTCTAGTGTCGAGACACAAGGGCCGGACAAACGCCTTAGGCTTCATAGATTAACCGTTGCCACTAGATCATAGTGGAAGGACATCTCTCACACTGGCATTAAGATTGCATACAGTGAACAATGAAAGCAAAGCAATAGTGCAAGTAAACCCTGGTTCATACAATACTATAGAAAAGATTATCAGTGTGAACTAAAAAATATTATCAGTGGTGATTTTTGAAATCGGTATTAATAGTCTATGACTATTAATGTCGGTTTAATTTGTGAACTGGCATTGATAATGAGTATTAGTACCAGTCCATAACAAAGAATCGATATTAATATTCGGAGTATTAGTGTCAGCTAGTGAGACAAACCGATATTGATATTTTTGTAGGCACAAATAAATTATGAATTTAATAATATAGCATTCAAAATTTGATTTCAAATTTGTATTGATATATGTAGGCATTTATTATAGGAAGATATATACATAAACACATACATCATAAATAGTTAATCCGCATCCACACGTAATCATGAGTTCATCAACATCCATACATAGTCATGAATTCATCACCATCCACACAAAAATATTATCACAGTTCACACTATAAAGTTAAACACATTACAAATTTACTCATCCCTGATTCTACGGTGCACGTCGAATCATATAGTCTTCATAGTTGATATATGCGATATCAACTCCATCTATCTCATCCAAATGGCGTAGTGCATAAACGAGGGCACTATCTCGAGCAAGAAAGAGTAGATCCATCGGCATTCCATAAATAGTGAAACCTCCTCTGAGTTGTGATTAGCCTGATACCTGCCTTCATGAACCCTCTTCACTTCCGAGCCAATCATTGTGTAATTAAGTTGCATCATGACATAACATAAGAGTGAATCCAAGCTAACATCCAAATGCATCCTGCTATTCTAGTAAAAATTCTACAGGCAAAGATGATAAATATGAAGAGAAAATTTTATAATATATAAAACAATACTATAGAATAAAATATATGTCACCAACCGTGTCAAGTGCATATAATCGTAAGAGACTAGTCCACATTCTTCTCAAGCGCTTTCAATTTAAAATATTTGTAGTCTGGTAAAACATACCTAACTTGATCTTTAACCTCTTTCAAAACCGCTGCCACTGCGCTTTTTTTAGCCACATAGCCCTCATGTGATCTGATGCTAGAGGCAACAATATTGATAGATTCTTCTCATATTGCCAGTATCCGAAAATTAATTGATATCTTCCTTGTATCACTATCACTTATAGTGGTAGTCACAACAGGTTGTGTACAACCCTCTATGTCAGTAATCATTCTGTTTAACCAAACTAGAGAAGAAATCACCTACATCAATATAGGCAAATCTTTAACAATAACACAATTTTCAATTATCAGTTGTTCAACCAAACTAGGTAGACACTCATTCGGCTACATCCATGATACCTGCTAGATCCACGCGGCTTCTATAAAGAGTAGGGCATATGTGCTGACAGAACTGAACAACAGATGTAACCTAGTCGACAGTATATATATATATATATCACAAATCAGAAATTACATTTCGAGTCCACCTTATTAATCAATGAAACCTTACACATAAAACATATGTTTGTACAAAAAAGAACACATCATACAAAACAGAAATGATCGCGACTAAATAAAAATAGTAACAAACATCTCTAACCCTCAATCCACTAGAACAAAAATTAGCAGTTTACAGGTTAAACTTCGGTGTACAAGGTGTCTGACTTGATATCAAACCACAGAAACCAACTCGCCCTCTTTCTCAAATATCAAAACTATCTAAATCCCCTTTCTGTGTGCACACCAGAGTATCTCCTAGTTACTTGAAATGACAGGGGATTAAAAAATCAGATGACACACCTCAGATTTGCATTGATCAATTTTTTGGTTCCTACTTGTGAGCATTGCCTCTTTCCATGAATAAAGTCATCCCAAAAAACCGACCATCGTCTCTATCGATAACCTATCTAATTAATTGTGTGCATATCAGTGCTTACCGGTGGCCTGGAGGAAACAAATCAAGGGTGGTGGGCGCCGAGAGATGAACGGATGTGAACTGTATCATTCCTTAAATACATAGGGTCATCAGCATTCATGCCGGATCAAGATTACCAGCCAGCATTAAATTATCAGTGCCAGTTCGTTCCAAGAGCCAGCACTGATATTGAGTATCAGTGTTGGTTAAACCCAACTCAATATTGATACTTCATTAGTGTCGGTTCTGACTCAGCCAGCACTGATATCCTGACACAGATAACTAGTTCTATTGTAGTGATATTAGATCACGATGGGCCTAAAATGAGCATAATCAAGTCATCATGCATAATCTGGACAATCATGTAATAAATAAATAAAATGCATCACAAGCACATATATATATATATTACAACATATAGAACCGACACAAGATACAAATTGGATTTAAAATTTGCAAGCACGGGATGGTACTGTCTAGGACTCCCTAGTTGTAATGAACATTAGTTCGTGGTGGTGGTAATGGTGGATATCTATGTGGCGATGTAACAAACCAATTTCTAAAACTAAAGGAAATAAAAATTATTTTACAACGGAAATAAAACTTTTGCAAAATCAATAAACCCTAAACTTGTATATATATGCATATGTGTTTGTATACATACATGTGAAGGTATGCATATACATGTATAAGTATATATGTGTGTGCGGCTGCTCTGAGCAAAGGATGAAGCTCCAAGCGTCATCAAGCAATTCAAGGCATGTGTTGCACATTCTCCGGAGGGGGTGGGGGGGGGGGGTGGGGAGTTCACCTCCGTCAAATTTGGATGCTATTGTGCCGACCAAGGCGTCACCAGGGACCTCACCGCGCCATATTCACCGCAATAGAACATTGTGGTTGAGAGGCACAACCATTCCATACTCGCGATGGCTCACTGTTTGCTAAAGAACAAACGGATGCTCGCACTACGTGAAAAAGGATCATAAGTAATGGGTGCGGGACCGTCACCCCAAATATGCCATTGATGACTAATCATAAGTGACAGGTAAGGATCCGTCAATTATAAGATAATTGTTGATGGGTCACAACGTAACCTGTCACTAACGAAGGTAACAAGTGATGGGTCAAAACTATGACCCATCACTTATAAAAAGTTATAATGTCATAAGTGATGCATCATAACTGTGACCTGTCACTTAAAACTGATGAATAATTTTCTTGTTTTTTGGACACAAAAAAGTCAACAAATATATTTTTTCCCCAAACCATCCCAACGCAGGGACTATCACCACTCGCCATGTGTCACATGCTATTTTTCACATTATTTTTAAACTCTGCATTCCATAGGAATTGAACTCGCGACCTCCGCTCGCGTGCGTTGCCCCATACCACAACACCCTCGCCTGCGTTCTGAAGGAAGACAAATATTTTATCGTTTTAACATTTTTTGCTATCACAAGTGATGGGTCACGGTTATGACCCGTCACTTATGACTGCTTTTTTATATAAATTTAATTTAATAGGTGACTCGGAGTGACCTTAGGTAAAATAGGCATAACTTTTGTATACGGACTCCGATTTTGACGTTTTTTTTACTCTACTGATATCTACAGAAAAAGTTATATCCGTTTCTTCCCAAACTTGTTGTATTTGGTGTAATAGCCCAAAATTCTAAAAACCAAGAAGATAAAAAAAATTCAAGAGAAAATAAAAAGAGTTTTGCAAAATTAAATACATCCCTAAGTGTGTATGTGTGCTTTATACATATATGCATATATGTGGATATATGTGTTATGTGTATAAACACATGTATACATTGAGGTCTATTTTCCTATAAAAGAATATATACACACACACACACACTTTTTAGTTTGCTTGTTTGATTACTTGATTATGTGAGCTAATGTATTTGTATAGGTAGTATATACGTTGTATGTATAATTATACAAGTGCATATACATGAGAGAAATTATATAAGAAATAGAGAAGCTTTTGAGCTAAGCCCAGCTCCCTTCTCTCCCTCTCAGTTTCAGCCCAGCCCGCCACCATCTTTCCCCTCCTATCTCTTTCTCTGGGTTGCAGCCCACTTCTTTTGCCCGGCCCGCCGAGCTCATCCCCTATCTCTAGCCTCTCTCTCTTACTCTCTCCCATCTCCACGCTACACCGCCGAGAAGACTGAGCCGGCCATGAGCCACGGATGAAGCCCGACGCCCATACGATGGAAAGGAGCTTCTAGAAGCTTGCTAGCTCACAGATAAGTAAAGTCCTGAACGAGTATTCCTTATCTCCAATTGGAACCGAGCTCAAATTGGAGTCCGAGTAGATGTCGATGTCGTTCAAATCGAAGTCGATACACCCTCGAACTCTATCTCCTCCGGGTATAAATAACACCCTAGACCCCTCCCCTAGAGCATCCCAAACCAAGCCTTTAGTCTAGAGCCCTGATTTTGCCACCGCATCAGAAGAGGAAGCTGTCGCCATCGATCTCGACCACCGTAGCCCGAAAGCTACCAAAGAGGAGTTCTCCAACATCGCAAGGGCGCGAGCAAGCTTCCCGACGCGATCTCGACCTCCAATCATCGCCCAGGACAGAGTTCTAACGACCTCCGAGGAGGTTTGCCACCGTGTGCAGTCACTCGCATCACTGGAGCTTTGCCGGCACCAATACGTTCCCTAAGTGAGTTCCCCATGTCTCCCTGACCCTGTTCCGTCACTCACCAGAGTAGATAAGTCATCAGAGCCCCGTTCTGACAAGATTCTGGCGTTGCACCACCGCGGAAGCTGTCGACGCCGCCTCTGTTTAGCTGGAGATGAGAGCTAGTGCACGTGAGCCGTCCAATCTGAGACCAAGAGTCGAGATTAGAAACCCCTCATATCCCTTCAGTAGCCAATCATGAAGTGCCACGTGTCAAGTCATAATCCCAGTCAGCTGGACGCCACGTCACCGAGCCAAGTTATCCAACCACATCAGCATTTTTGCTTACGTGTCATGCCATCTTAGCAAAGGATGCCTAGTCAATATTACAGTCAACGTTGGTTTTCTTTTTAATTATTTTAATTATGTGCTGACATCATAAAGCTTAAATATTACGCAATAAATAGTTTTCCAGTGAGAAAATAATACTAAAAATTAATAGTAATTAGGTAATTAATTTCTAAAAAATTTAAAAATGTTATATAGTTCTATCTAATTCTATTTAATAGTTTTAAATAGTTTATAATTCAAATAAGTGATAAAAAAAATTCCAGAAATATCCTAGAACATCATAGATAACTTTGGAAAAATCCTAGAAAATTCCTAGCAACATAATTTTATTTGTAGATAATCTTTTTAGTCTTGTTCTAATCTTTAGAAAATCATAACTTGTAAACCGTAGCTCCATTCTGATCTGTTCTTTTGCCAAATTGTTCGGAATAGTGTAATCTTGTGATGATAGTTTTTGTTGTGTGATGTTTGGTTCTTTTTGGATCTTGGTGTTTCTATTCTGTTGTTTTTCTATGTATGTTTCAAGTAGACGCCAACATTCAGGAGGAGCTAGAATGTTTGCATGATCAGGATTTTAAAGACCCAACTGAGTTCAATGTAGGCCAGTTGTGTTCTTGATCACTTTTATCCTAGTTTTACAAATGTTTTGTTTACAAATATGCATGCTTATAATTTTATTGGGAATCACAAGAGTTAGGATTTACCCTAGTTTTTTCCTTATCATCCTTGTCGTCATAGTATGGTTTTGGGTTATAGATGGGTATATGATTTTTAGTTTTGCTTTGGATGGTAATCATGATAATTGTTCCACGAACTGGATAATGATCCTATGCAACAATGATAAAATATGATGGAATAATTTTTGTAGCAATATGGTATAGGGATTTGAGCAGGTGGTATGATGAGATGCATGGTTGGGTAAGTGATAGTCTTGCTCAAATCTAAGGACCGGTTCGTGGGGTGACATTTCTATGTTTATTGTACAATCATAAGTTTGGAATGGGACGGACCTAGCCAAGTAATTTTGGTTACTCTCAGCATAGTGTAGACCAGGCAAAAGAGCGGTGAATAGATGATGTCTTGAGATCCGAAAGACGCAAGAGGGGGCTTCTGTTGTTGAAATAGAATCACACGGTAGTGAAACCTTAGCGGGTAGACATGTGCTGAGAGGAGGCATTGTAAAGGCTTTGTAGTGGATTCTTAGCACACACCTCGGCAATGTGTAAGAGTTTTCCATCGGTTAACGGATGCTCGACAAAACAGGATGAAAACGTCTTGTGGATAAGTACAACCTCTGCAGAGTTAATAATGAATATTCAGTCGTGCTCACATTCATGAGCGGCATTAAAAACGTACCATGATTATAACTTGATGTTATGGTTAGTCGGGTCATCTGTGATGGTGGGAATCATGGTTGAAGATGGTCAATCATAGTGGTGGGAACTATGATTGAGGGTTCAACCCTAGTAGATGGAGCTTTGGTTGAGGTTGGTTAGTTGGTTAAGTCAAGATGGATGGAATCTTGAGGTGATTTGTTAATTATTATTGCTTTTTAAATATTTTTACTTAAATGCTAATTTATGAAAGAGAGTCATATTAGCCTTATTCTTGTCAAGCCTTCATATGCATACTATTTCCTTCACAACTTGCTGAGTATGACAAGTACTCACTCTTGCTATCACCAAACACTCAGTTAGAGAAGGTATCAAGGAGTACACTGAATGTGGATCGTTCTAAGATGCTTTCTACATTGATGATATATGTGGAAGAGTCATAAATGATTAGAGTCTTCATAGTTCATTTAGTTTTGCTGCAGTTTATTTGGTTTTTCGACCTTTGAAGGTCACTTTTTGTAAGATGGTTAATTCGATCAAGTATGGATATTATAATGATTATCATCAATGAAGTCACTATATGTTAGAATTGATTCCTGTGCTCAGCACATAGATGAGATTGGTTTGTTTCGTGAACTAATCTTGACATTTGGTGAATTTTTCAAGGCCAAAAATGTCCTAGGAGATTGAGTTCTCGACCTCTAAGTTTCGCACTGTTTGCCGCTCCTTACATCAAACTTGAGCAGAAATGTATAATGGTTCCTATTCTGTGCTGCTAAGGTAAGAAGAATAAGAGAGCACCATCTACTGCTCCTACTGGCGCACAAGATCTGCATGAAGCTTCACCTAAGCTTCCTCATGAAGTCTCTGTGTCTCAGCCTAAATGGCCAGTGTATGTGCCTAAACAGCCTGTTGCTGATGCAATTGCTAAAGTATAGCTGTCAACTCTAAAGGTAGTGCAACATTAGGGACTGGAGGTGTCATCTCCGGTACTGAAGGCTGTGGCACTGAAGGCTATGGAACTACCTAAGAAGATCCTCCTGTCTCGACGTTGTGAGACCTAGCGACTGGCGAGAAGTACTCCACGCCATCTGAATCTGAGTCACTGTCTAAGTCAAAGAACACCTGAGGTAACTCTACCTCGGCCTCTACAAGGGCCTGATCTCAGCTGCAACTCTCTCTCTCTCTCTCTCTCTCTCTCTCTCTCTCTCTCTCTCGGCAACTGGGACCTGCTCCTAAGCGTGAAACATCACACGTTGACCATGGCATATGTTTCCAATCCTTGGCAACAAACTACGTCTCATGGCCATATCAATAGCCTTTTCCTAAGGTGTGAGCATGTCTGGCAAATGAGGAGAACCTGGAACGAACGGTTATTAGAATAGTGGCCTGATCTCATCATGTGTAGAGAAAATGCCTCCAACAAGAGCGTAGTATGGGGGTGCAGTGTCTAGATGAACGATCTTGTGAAGATATATGCTACTAGCCTGAACCCCCAAAGCCTCAAGAATGTTGTTCCACTATAACCTCACCCGCTCTCCCTAAAACATGAACTTAATGAAGTTGCGCTTTGGAACAATCCACATGGTGGCATAGAATACTTTAACCCATTCATCAACATATATGTCCACATCCGTGAGCAGAGCTGATAATCCAAGGAATGCATCAAAGTGTTGTCTCATGTCCACTCCTCCTGCAGCCAACTGCATGTAATGCCAGTTGAGCGTATTGTGCTCCTCAAATTGACCTTCCTCCTTAAGTAAGATGCATGAAAACTCTCCTGCAGGAGGGTCCAAAACATGGGATTTGCCCCCCTCATCTCTGTGTAGGGTAAACCATTCCTCAGCGGGCATGAACCTCAGCTTCTTGATCCATGGTGACTTGAAGGATGTCAAGTCACGCAAGCGAATCTCACCCTGTGTTGGAGGCTACTCCTAGGGCAGCTCCCCCTGAGGATGCTCCTCCTCCTGTCTTTGGTTCCTGACGAGCCCTATTCCGGCTGCCTGACTGGCTACAGGCATCAAGCCTTACCCCATGATAGAACGAGTGCGGGTGGATCGACGTAGAGGAGAGCTGTTTATTATCTGAAACCCTCTCTGACCCTCTGAAGCATTTGCAACCGCTATGGACCGGTCCCAATCTTTCTGTGCCTTTGACGCCTTTTTATTCGGCTGGTCAATGGCTTTGCCCTTGTCATGGTGCTCAACTGAAGTCAATAGTGGTCCCTAGTAGGACATGTTGACTCCCGAGTATACACAAAGATCATATCGGTTGAACCTTGATATACACATGCACTGCCCTTTGCCTCACGATATTATTCAAGCTCAAGGTGAGATATGTGCCACTTTTATGATAGCTCGACCATTCACTCGATCAAATAGTCGATTCATCATAATTAACTCTTTAATAATATTAGTATGGCCAAGCACTTTCTCAATCCAACTACCTCGAGGGGCCCAGAGATATCTCTCCCGTTATCAAAGAGGGGCAAATTTCATCTTGATTGCTCAAACCCCACGACATGTTTTATGACAAACTTAAAAACTATTTTTATGACTACCCAGTTCCAGAATAGCATTTGGCAGTACCAAATTATGTCACTGCATATTCTGGGAATCAATGACCATCTCAGGTCTAAGGATCTTGCAGGTACACCATCTGAGGGAACAAATGATTGCACATCATAATTAACAATCCCAGCAGTATAACAAAGTGGGTCTATCCAACATCATATTCTCTAACATGAGCATCAATCAATACATGTGTTGGTCTTATGAATCATCATAATGATATGTGACCAGGGATCAAATCAGAATAACATCATGATATAAACAAAATGTTCCGCGAACAAGTCACATACTTGCTAATCAATGTAAATGATAGTCATCCAAACAATAACATATTATTCAGAAGTATATGAACATAGATGTATGATACAATCATCTATATGATTGCCTCTAGGGCATATCACCTTCAATCTCCCACTTGCATTAGAGTCAATCATGTAAGTATCTAATACCCACAGCTCTCATGTGCGCCTCATGCTTGGACCACGGGAGTGGATTTGTCAACGGATCAGAAATATTCAAATTAGTGTGGACCATGCATATCTTCACATCACCTCCATCTAAAATCTCTCGAATGAGGTGATAGCGCCGCATTATGTGCTTGGACTTCTGATACATAGGTTGTTTGGCTTGTGTAATGGCTCCACTATTATCACAATAGAGATCTATTGGACTAGAAGCACTACGTATCACACCTAACTCAGAAACAAACTTTATGACCCAAATAGACTCCTTTGCAGCTTTAGAAGTTGCGATATACTAGGCCTTCGTTGTTGAATCGGCCACTGTTTCTTGCTTGAAACTCTTTTAACTCACTGCTCCTCCATTGAGGTAGAACACAAAACCAGATTGCGATCTCAAATTATTCTTGTCAATTTGGAAGCTAGCATCGGTGTAACCATTTACAACGAGCTCCTCCTCACCACCATAGACTAAGAATATATCTATAGTTCTTCTTAAGTACTTGAGGATATTCTTTACATTTACCTAGTGACCTTTACCCGTGTTTGATTGGTATCTACTCATAAAACTTAGAGCATAAGAAACATTTGGGCATGTACAAAGCACGGCATACATGATGGACCTGATAGCGGAAGTATACAGGATCGCACTCATCCTCTCAAGCTCATCAGTGGTCGAAGGACAATGACTCTTGCTGAGAGTGATGCCATGTGACATTGGATGGGTCATCACTGGACCCGTCACTAATAGTGCATTAGTGACGGGTTCTAGTCGGCTGACACTAATGATATGTCTTCTTTGATGGTTTCTTACGTAGTGAGCATGTCTGCCAAGAGTCGAAACAACTCTATAAAGTTATTGTCAAACCAACCATTAATTTACTTCAATTAGAGAGTGAAAGCACGATATATAACTTTGTGTGTTCTCCTTGTAACACGGGAACAATATTGTTTTTGAGCCCTCTACTGTACACTGGAATTTTTAATCTGTCTTTCACTGGTGCAGTCCCCCCTATCCGTCATGAAACATTTGATCTAGATCATTTTCCACCATGAGGTCCAACCTATCTGTATCGCACCATATCCTATGTATGTCGTCATATTGTTATCTTGATCATCGATAATGTTGTGACCTTCTTGTACAATCTCCTCTTTATCATGCTCAATCCAACAGGTATACACATGTTTGAAACCACTTTGAATTAACTGTGAATAGATATGCCCTGTGGTAGAAAATTTCTTCTAATTCTTACAATCAACACATTGACAACATATAAATTCCTTGTTTTATCTTACTTGCACTAAACGCGACACTTAGAAAAGTAGGTGTGCCGTTAATGAACTCAAGGCCAGTATGGTCCACACCATACATCCATCTCAGTCTATCTACAATTAAGAAAGTCACACAACATTTTATTCATGACAATTGTTAGTCTACAATTAATTTGATATTGTTAGAAATTAAAAGCTACTTTAACATTAGAATCTAAATCTTGCCTAGAGCTGCTTATGTGGATTCTAAAGGATGATGTTTAGAAGTTGCCACTAATGATATTACTTATTACACTCGTATTATTGTCGGTTCGCTGCATACCGTCAGTGAGTGACACGCCTTCTGCCGACTGGGCTGCAGCCGCATCCGCCAGGCCTGGCCACCTAGGCCACCTCACCCCAACCTGGGCCTCGCACACTACCACCCCGTAGCCCAAGCCAACCTAGCGCCAGGTCAGCCCACCTGGGCTGCAAAGCCTCATCTGCCTGTTGTCACTAACTGGGCCGGGAGTCCCAATCGGGCATTGCTGCCTCACCGACCCTATAGGGCTGGGCTGCCTTGCGCCCAAGCTCCACTAGGCCGTGCCCTTTCGTTGGGCTGCCACTGGGCCACCTCTCCCACAGGCCTACATCCTAGGCCGACATGCCCATACGGACCGCGCCTCCGGTCGTGTGAGTTCCACACGCCTTTGCGCCAGACTGAGCGCCTGCGCTAGGCGTTCAGAAGCCAAACTCTACGAGAACTCCTACATGCTAACTCCACATCCAACATGCCAACCGCTGACAACATCCTCACCATAGCCACCATGGCCTCGATGCGCTATGCGTAGGGGTGGATCCACCGCTAGGACGAGCATGGGTGGTCGCTCGAGCTCCCCATCGGCTGGAACCCCCTCCTCCCCATGGATTTTGGTGATTCACCGAGCTAAGAGCTAAGGAAGAACCAAAGAAGTACCATTCCACCACCGAGCTGAGGAAGAACTGAAGAAGAAGACCCATTTCTCCATTTGGGCAATTGGGCTGTGAGGCCGACGCACGGGCGCATAGCCCAGTGGCCCACAGCCCACAAGTAAATCTTGAACCGGTCGGATCCCCCAAAATCAAACTCCAAAACTCCAAATCTCCACAACTCCACCACAACTCCAAATCTCTGATCCACCCTGCGCAAGCGCAACCCTAGCTCCCAGGCTCCTGGCGGTGGGTGGGCAACGGCAGTTGCCTGTGGTGGCGGCCAACGCCAGGCAGCACTACACCAGCGATGTTTGCTTAACTTGAGGAATCATGGTTGGGAGCCATTGTGTGCGGAAGTCAAAACATTTTGTGGACAAAATGAAATACCAATTCCAAATATGGATGAAGCAATATCCAGATGGGGCCAATAAAGGTGAAGTAAGATCAACGTCACTCAAGACCATCATTATCGTGTTGACACCTTTTATGCAGCTCTTGATGCTATTAACATAGAGATGACTCATCGTTTCAGTGAGCTATCTTCAGAGTTGCTTATATGTTTTTCTTGTCTTGATCCAGGAGATAGATTCTCTAAGTTTGATGTGCACAAGATTGCTAGACTTACGGAGATATATGACATAGATTTCTCTATCAGCGATCGTGCCATTATAAAAGATCAACTTGAAACATTCATTCTTCAGGTTCGAAGAGTTGAAGATTTTATTGTTTGTCACGATCTTGCAAGTCTATCAATGAAGATGGTAGAAACCCAAAGACATATTGTGTTTCCATTTGTGTACCACCTTATTGAGTTAGGATTGGTACTACTAGTTGCAAAAACATCTGTTGAAAGATTCTTCTCGGCTATGGACATCATCAAACGGAAGATGAATTTGCCTAAGCCTTCTAGTTCTAGACATAATTAGTGGTTGTGGTTCCGTAAGTTTCTTTACTTAATTACTTCTATTGTCTTTGGTTACATTTGGTTACTTTGCTTAATTGCATATATGTTTACCTTCTGTTATTTTCCATTTTGCTGGTTCATATGGTTTTATCGACTTATGTTGGGGACTAGTTCACTTCTCTTAATTATTATCTTAATTAAGGTACTTTTCTTTAATCACGTCTTAAAGTTGCCCTACCTGCTTTGGCTGGTTGGATCCGCCACTGGCTATGCGCAGCCACGATGCCATCCTCTGTGCCTATTGTTGTGGTCGACGAACTCAACACACATATGTGTCCTTTCTAGAAACATCATATTGTTGCAACACTCGAATGCATCTATCAACCTCCGAAGTTCACCATGTCTTTTGCCATCGCCATCGCTGCTTCACCTTGCGCCGTGTCCGCTCGCACTGCTCGTGCATTGCATGATGTCTTGTAGAAGCACAATCCTCGTGCCTCTATGTGATCTTCCATACGCCGCCTCTAGATCTAATTTAACCATGGCTCTAATACTACTTATTAGGAAATTAGCCATATGTGAAAGCAATAGATCAATCTACCAAGATGATGTACATAATCATAGACGACACCAGAAGCATGATATTTGTTAATGAAGATCAGTTGAAGCCTATATCTCTAAGGCATGACTACGGACTCTTCTTCCCAACTAGCAACACTAGCTGCTTCTTGGGGTTATTGGCAGAACGGTCGCCCCTTGAAAACCTATCGCTAAGCTATCTTGGTTACTAATAGTGGCCCTCCTCTCATATTTATGAGGGAACCTGGTATACATAATCAACTCTGTACAATTATTTGACACATATCCAAGAAGAGATGAATCAAGCAAAGGTGAAAACTAATTCATCTGGTAGAACTTTTACTTGCATTATTGGAACCATTATGTACTAATTCTGCTTTACTCAATCTATTTTGCATTAAAGAAATTGATTGACTACTTGAATTGTAAAAAAATCATTGAAGAATTTGACACATGTTTTAACCAAGTATTAATTCTACGTGTAATCCACCAAACATATGATTAAGCATTACATTGCTATGTAACCAATCAACCTTGTACAAATGAAATCACCAAAAGAATTTGAGTGCATAATGACATACATTGTTATGCAAATTGCGACGCTTGGCTTCATGTTGGCAGTGAAGTCGATCCATCCTCTCATGCGCGCCACCGTGATGGCTCACCTCCCCGTTCGTTGCAGTTTCTCTGTGTTCCACGCAGTCGCCTTCACCTTCTATCGCCTCCTCTGTGGCAGGCATGTGACAACGGAGGCGCAAGACTTGTGGGAATGCTCAGGTGGATCAGAGTGAGGTTGTCAAGTGCGAGCGACAGGAAGAAGTAGAGGGAGAAGAGCAGTGGCTTCGCATGCTATGGAGGAGCGGCAGCCGTCGTCCCATGGGTGATAGTGATTCCAACACTATGAATTGGATGAAAGGCATGGAAGGATATGATGGTGGCACAAAGGTTCTCATTGGTAATGTGAACTATCTCTTCATCACTAGCTCGATCCACAACATCGGCACCCATCCCTGTGGCACTTAAACCCCTATGAAACCTCTATTTGATTGTTCCCATGAGCACCACAGGCCACCCAGAACCAACATTGACATAGAACCTCACCTTGAAACACACAAGGAATAACCAAATCAGAACCCTTGCAGCAGAACACGAGACATACACACTGATCAATTGATCCAAAATGGCAACATGATTTGTGAGCACACCACGTCCCCATAGCAGTCAACGCTGGTAATTCGAGCGGCCAGATTACTAAATCGCTGCCCATTTCAAGTGAAGGAGAGATTTAATTTGTAGAGAGGGAACCTCACCTAGTGACAGGTCGTGCAATCAGAAGGGTGCAGGTCGAGCCCCCTACATGCACGGGAGCAGTTGTAGCAGGAAGCGGTGCCACCGCCCACGACGTAGGAGGATGATGTAGCACCACAGTGGGCGGGGTGAGGAAGGTGGGGGCCACTTCCTTGTGCTGCAAGGCGGGGGCTGGCTCCACTTTGTTGTTTGAACTAGCGAGAAAATTATGCATTGATTGAAGTGGACGAGATTGCTCCCCTCTTCTATTCCCATCCCTAATCCCATCTATGCGGCTCCGTGTAATTGGCTACAGTTTTCTCGTTTGCCAACACGTTGTGTTGTCTCCACCCACACAAGTGGCAGGTGCTACTTATCTGTTTTCCTTTTCATCTCGGTCATCTGCCACTCTCTTTTCATCTAACTGAGTAGTAAAAGCATAGAGAAGTTGGCAGGATTGGAACCAGATGGTTGGAACACTTGGGCGGCACTCAGACTCACATCGCCGCCCAACGGCACGGGCAGCTGCCATGTGTAAGCTGTGGCACCTCCAATCATGTACTACCGCTGATGACGCTAAGAGGGCACCAAGATGCAGCAGTTGGGATGTGCTAGACAATGTCCTTTAGATTTGGTTTCGATGGACTAGAAATTAAACAAGTGTGTTGCAATGATGCAATCTTCAGATAAAAAATATTGTACCTAAATCTTACATGGAGTTCTTATGGACCTAACCAAATCTAGCAATCTGAAGGCATAAAAAAGGCACAAGGGGTAATCACCACAACACTTCAGCAAGGTTGCCGACGACGAGCTATGAAGGTCAACGTTAAACACCTTGAACTGATACATCCACGATTGCTATGTGATTTTCCTAGCCCTCTCTTTCTCCTTGTCCTCGTGTCTCACTCGACCAGCACCATGAGAGGTGGTGTTCTTGGGAGCCGCAACGTCAGAAATGTGGTCAGGGATGACATGGACAACGTCAAGGAGGATGTAGCAATGTAGTCCAGTAGCTCGGTTTCAAGTGTTGAGACGCGATCGAGGTTGGTGAGCTAATCAAACTGAGACAGCCACGGGTGAGGTACTCATTAGCTTAGCATCATGACCCTTGAGCTTGGCATCAATGACAGTCATGGCGGCACGAACAATGATGGAGATGAGCTCGCGATACCAACAAGCAACTCGGTGGAATGGTTGAATTACCAGATGGAAGGATATATCTATTATGGAAGGCAAATAATGGGTGATTGGTTTTTTTTTTAAGGAAACACTACTGTAAAATAGGCGTTCACTACTGGTTCAAAACTGGCTTTCACTGCCAGTTTTGTAAACAGCAGTACGCAAGCGGTAGTGATAGCCGAGTTGCTATCACTGCCTACTGTTATCCACCGACAGTAATGGTATTTGAAAATAAAAAAATAAAAAAAACAATTGCTTCCACTCAGCCCCAGCGCCCGCTCCACCACCGCGCGTCCGACAACCACCACTGCGCCACCACCACCGCCGGTTTCATCCGTAAGTGCAGCAAGATCAAACATTCACAGTAACATCGAACATTCACATCATCGAACATTCACAGTAACATCAAACATTCACATCATCGAAAACAAAATCACAACAAAGATCTGGAGGTCGTCACGGATCATACAAAATCACAGCAAGATCAAACATCCTCCACGGATCCAATCGCCACCGCCAAAGCCACCTTGCGCTCGGCCGGAGGCTATTGGAGGAGGAAGGCCGCGGCTGGAGGAGGAGCTCGGTCGGAGGTCGTTGGAGGAGGAGGGTTGCGGTGGGACCAGCCTTTGCTGCTCCTCCACCTACCACTCCCACTATGATGCCTCTCGGCGCAGCACCACTGTGGGCTCCTCCATCTCCCACTGGGTCTACTCCTGCGCATGAGCTACGCGATGAGCCTTCGCTGCTCCGCTACCTGCTGCTCCCACTTGGCTGCCTCCTGGCGCAGCACCGCAATGTACTCCTCCATCTCCCGCTCCGTCTGCTCCTACACATGAGCTACGTGATGAGGCTTCATTGCTCCTCCGCCCGGTGCTCCCACTCGATTGCCTCCTGGCGCATCACTGTTGCGCACTCCTCCATCTCCCGCTCAGTCTGCTCCCGCGCCGACCGTAGCTGATCCCGGTGCTCCCGCGCCTTCTCGTGCTCCTCCGCTAGCGACACCTCCACCACCACCCTGCACTCGGCCCTCATTGGGTATCACCTGGGATCCCGCCATGGCACACACAGAGATCGAGTTGTGTGCGGCGGAGAAAGGATAAGGGAGAGAGAGAGAGTTCGAGGTGGGAGAGATAAAGTAGATTATTTTTGCTGGCCAGACGAGCGGACATACGCGAGATTTAATTGGATTGAAGGTAAAATTCGAGTCCGGCATCAAGATCACTGCCGGTCCAAGGCTTTAACCGGTAGTGAAAATGGATTTAGGCATCACTGCCGGCTCATGTCATCAGGCGACAGTGATGCCCCTTATCACTGCTGATTTGTAAGTTATATTGGTTGATTTTTCACACGAGGCTTATAAACTGGCAGCGATATACCATCACTGCTAGCTCATTAGGAACCAGCAATGATGGACCGGCATATATGACCGGTTTTGTAGTAGTGAAATGGGATCCAACTTTGCACGGTGAACATTTATCAACTCGGGTGGATGGTGGATATCGTTTGAATTTATCATAACTGGTGAATTATATAGGAGTATAGATGTAGAAATAGTTTAGCGAGATTCAGCTTCATTCTTTCCATACTAGAATTATGTGTTAACAAACTAAAGAACGTGTTGTCTTTTAGGGCATACAATGTTTGATTGCAAATTCTATAGTATGGATAATTTATCTGTTGTTGTAAGTGAATATTTGTTAAAAGAAAATGTTAAATACAAAGAAAAGGTGTATTCAACTTCTAGTATATGATATCGGAAGTATTTTTTCATTGCTAGAGAAAGAAAAAAATGTTTGCGTATTAGAGCTTTGAATAGTCTTTCAAGAGAAAGATTTACAATTCGATCTTTACCTACTCAACTACAATGCTGATCATAGTTGTACACTTGAGTTGACTTCTTGTTTGAGAGGAGGATATATAACTTCCGATTTGTACTTTTTAATATAAAAATGAAAATAAACAACAATTATAAATCCTTTAATTATTTATTGTTTGTCATTGTTTGAAAACTTACGGTTGAAATAATATGGTTATGTGGTGTGTAGGTTTTGATTGCAAGATGGATTTCTTCTCATATTTAGACATTCAAGCATAGTATTCTTCTTGTTTGTATCAAAATACATCAAGATGGAAATTTTTTAATATGACACATTAGATATTGTAAACTTAAAATTACGAATTGTCAGACGATGATTCCTTTTCAATGTTGACATAAATCCTGATGGTCTTACTTATTATGACTTCACTCAGAGAGGTGGTAAATATGATTACATGTATCGTATTGAACAGCTTATTGTTAGATGGCTAGATAAGCTTATTGAGTTTGATGATTCTATTTTATCCTTGGAGTAGTCGGTCGATCAGCCAGATGTTCATGATAGAAGATGTCAAATGTTTATCTACAATAATTCATTATTGATGAAATCCATGTGCAGGCAGTCATTAATAAATAGATTGTGGTATGCTATGGAAAAAAGTTATGTTGTTGAATGTGGTCACCATATCCCCGTTGCTGAGACATGTAAAGATATAGCTCTTCCACTATGGACAGATAGTTTGGCCATGTCAACCAGGAAAGACAATAGGAATGAGGTTCATTTCCATTATTCGAACGCCCTTGGTGGAGACACTATCAAATGAAAGAGGCATTCAAGTACGTAGCATCCAAATGCTGATCATCCAACAGCTTCGCAGCGGTTCATAACCATGATATTGAAAGGAAGATGTATTATATGTTCAGACGTTGTCTAATTATTATTTTTTAATCTTGCAGTGATAGGCTCAAGGACAACCAAAAAGCAAGTTTTTAGGCAAAATTCAATATTGAGCTTTTAGAAATTAATGACTTGAATAACATATGTGCATATATGTTATATTTGCAACCCTGAGGGAACTCATGATATATAATCATGGATGTGAAAGTATTGCATAATTGTTGGATTGAGACACTTATATTGATGGATCTAGCATTTGATACGGGTGTTAGGTTGTTTATTGTTTTATTTATGTTCATCATTCATTGTTTTATATTTTTGGCGTGTACCTGTTAGGTTATTGTCTTACTAATTGTTTCTTATGCTCGGAAGCAAGCATGCCATACATATTTTATGTTACAAACAATTCCTTCTGTGTTATGGAATAATAATAAAAATCTCAATTTGCCACTAAAAAATTGATGGTCCCTTATGTGCCAGTATTTTTATTTTTCCTTTCACTACATGCCACTTCGGTTCAAATGGAGTTAATTGAGGAGCAAAAAAACCAATTTACCCTTCACCCTTTCTTCTTCCTTCTTCCTCACAACAGTACATTCCTTTTCTGTACCAAATCAAACAAGCCATAATGAAAAGTCTAGTTTGTCGCATCATTCCTTGTTTTGATTGTGAACAGGTGATCTGTCCTTTCCGTTTTCTTGCACCAATATGCTGAGCAGTGTATTTGCGTGTCTGGCTTGATAGCATGAGCTTGGTGGAGCCATCTTTTGATGTAGCTAACTATTGGATCCTTTTTGGAAGATTTTGGCGTGGATGAACCAAGAGAAGATGAGGGTGGTGAGCTAGTCGGCCTGCCTGGGAATTTCAGCCACCTCACCAATTCCTCACTACCAACTGTTGCTCCGTCCATAGCCAGATGGAACACCTGCTCGATGCACTCCGCTACTGCGGCACATCGGCGACTATGGGCAGGGACATAGCTATGAGACACACGAGTGGAAAGGCAGCGAGGGTCAATGCGGAGGCGGCGGCACATACGTGCCCGTGAGTGCTGCAGTGGATAGGCGGGACGGCTGTGGTGGGCCCAGCGAACGCGAAGATGGCGGCATTGCCACCATCGACGAGCATTTGCAGCAGGCCGCTGTGGAGCCTTTTGCACCATCACCGAGAACTCTTGTTGTGATCAAAACGAGGCCAGAGGAGGAGCTAATCTGATCAAAATGAGTACTGCAACACAAGGGGAGAAAGAGGCAAAGGGCAATTTGATCATTAACGCAAAATTTGACAACAGACTGAAGGCTAACGACAAATTTGGATAACGGAGGTGATAGAAATGGCACGTAGGAAAGGAAAAATAAGATATGTCACTATGTGAAAAAGATACGAGTGACGGATGATAATATTTATAGGTGATGTATCTGTCACCGTAAACACGTCAGTGATGACTAGTCATTGGTAACGGGTACAGACCTGTCACCAATGATGAACAAAGGTGATGGATAATAACTGTTACCCGTCACCTATGAACATCTTCCATGTGCTGGGGAGAAATTTATAGGTGACGAGTAACTAGGTTACCGTCACTTATAGATTCCTATGATCGTCTCACATGTGTTGAGGAGAAATTTATAAGTAACGGGTGACTTCTTCAACCGTCACTTATATTCTTTATAAGTGACGAGTAACTATATTACCCGTCACTTATGACTTTCACCCATGTACTAGGAGAAGGACATAAGTGACAGGTAACTTATAAAGAACATAAGTGACGGGTAGACAGTTTATCCATAGGAATGAGTTGTTTCCTGGCTGCATCCTGGAACGTAACCAGAATTTGGCAGCTGTCTTCTCCCTGCAAACAATAGCAACGCATCAATACATATCAACAAACACACTTGTAGGAGTACTCGCTTCATCATAGAATTGCAAATATTACAAAGTTCAAATGTATTCATTATAGAATCACAAATGTTATAAAATTTCGATCAACTCATAATTACTTAAGACTTCACAACTTAAGGCTTCTATAGTGCAACTCGCCCTGTGGGCTGATAACATTAGACACCCTGAACTTAGTGATTCATCGTCGAATATCCGAGAGTGCACCGGCGTCGAGAAACATACACTTGTATTTCTGCATAATTTAACGCATAACCAATGTCATGTTATCATGGAATTAAACTAATTACCAAAATTAGTTATGAATAATCTTGTATTGAACTTACATCGGGGGATTTGATATTCTTTGCTCAGAGCGTGAGGAGCATGTTCCACGCAACATAGAATCTGTAGGTGTTGCCCGGTGGTTGTTGGTGACACTGCTGAAAAGAAACTTTACTGTTAGATGAAAAGAGAAAAAAAACAGCAACAGAGAATATTTGGTAATTGTTTGGTAGCACTTACCGTGTACCTGGTCTTGTGTGTCAGCCTACGACCAGCTTTCGCGTCGTAGTCAGGTTGAGCTCAAAGGTACTTATCGAAAACCCTACATAAAGAGGGATCGATTATGGAGCCTTCGAATGTTAGAAAAGTTTAATATGTGAACTAAGACAGGCAGAACTTACGTGTCGATGAATTATTTTACAGTGCTGTAATCACGCGATCTAAGTTTGCCTTTTGTAGATATTGGTCTTCACGAGTCGATGTAGAACACCAAGTCCCACTCGAGGCAAATGTTAAGTAAGATCCAATGGCCACCGGTGTTGTGGGCGCTCATCAGGTATTTCACTTTTGAGTATTGTTGCATTGCCCTGGCCACATGATTCGCAGCGTAGTTGGGATGAAGTTGGATGACCGATATTGTAATGGCCTCAGGGTCAAGAAATGAGACGGGATCCTTGTTCTTCCTTGTTTCTTTCATCACGTGTCTATAGATAAGGACACAGTTAAATTCAAGTCTTAATGGTATTAATTAATGAATATCCAGTATCAAGGGACTTACAATGTGAAGACTCGTAATAACAATACGTCCAGGCCATCAAGGTTGAAGAGGTCATATAAGTCATTGAAACCCACAAAGAAGTAGTCGTCCTGATCACTTAAGAAGTGTCGTCATTTGTACTATACGACAATGGATTGATCATTGCTGTCTCTACAAAGCCTGTACGTAGTAATTATGCGGGTTGATACATGCTTTTCCCGCCCTTGCTAGCTCATATACCGTCATCAAGGGATTCTCATATTTGAATTTCGTGTTGGCCTAAGTCCACACTGGTGCAATGTCCGTGGACTCTTCACCAGTACAATGGACTTTGACTTCATCGGTACAATGGCCTTCGACATCTCCAGCAGGGGATTCTTAGTGTCTTTCTCCTCGACCTCCTTTTCCTTCTTCTTTTTTGGGCTCTCTGGGGGGGGGGGACAATATTGGGTCTAGAAGAGAGGTTGTCGGATGCAGAGGAGAATACGGTGAAGCCGGCTTCTCTAGAGGAGGCTGCCTTCTCAGGAAGTGACCGGTGTGGCTGCGGTGCACTTGGAGCTCGTCCAGACTGGGATGCACTGGAGACCATGATGTCGTCTCTCTTCCACTGAATCCTTTGATGAAGAGCTTCACCGAGAGTTATGACTTCCTCATTGGGGGGGACCTCCAATACGTGATCAGTGGCATTGCTATATACCATATCCACCGTAACCACGGCATAGCCTGCACGTATCAAGACCGTATGTAAGATATGGATGCCTGGAAGCACCTAGCCCCTTGCAACCTTGATGTGATATCCGCTAGGCCTGATTACAAGGCTGCAGCACGTGGGCCCTTCTAGTAGGTCAATTGTATCTGGCTCAGTCTCGGTAGCAACTACTTGTTGCTCGACCTCCCTAGAGGCGCAGCTACTCTTCCCTGCAGCTCCGGGGCTAAAATCGTGTGGCATGGAAATCTCCATTCCCTTTGCTGCAAGTTTCCCCATGATGCTTGAGTAAACTTTCCGGGTGAAGTCCCGTGTCAATGCATCCACATCCACTGCATCCGACCTCTTCCTCTTCTTGTACATCCTGATGTCTTCGAGAAAGCTGTATTTCCAGCCCTGGGAACTTGATACACCTCGACTCGACCTGGGTGCTCCAGGTTTCCCAGCGCCGTTGTGAGAACATCACTTTCCCTGACCCCGGTGAAAGAACCTTGGCTGGCTTCGGCTGGCTTTTCTTGGACTTTTTCTGTGACTGCCTAGGTTTCGCTGTTTCTGAATGCGATTTCCCCGCTTTTGGATAGCTCACCCCTTGCACGTAAATATGACCGTGATCGTCCCGGGAATTGTTTTCAAGGATTCTCGTGGCCTTCTCTGGCTAATTTCTCGTCCTCTGCTTGCCATTTCACCCTTTTCCCAGTGTACCCGGCTGCGCCGGTCCTGTGGTCATGCTTGTTCTTAGCCCGAATCTGCTTCTTCTTCTCACTCTCCTTCTTGAACTGCTCTGAGTTCTTCATCTGTACAAAAGCATCCCAATCTTCCAGTTTTAAGTGTTTGTAGCTCTCAAAGGGTGCCACTCCTTTTGCTAAGTACCGATTCACAAGCTTGCTCTTAAAGCTTCGATGAAGTTTCGTGATTGCTTTCATTGCTGCATTGACCGCGGTGTTCTTTTGACGCTCGCTCATGTTTCCAGGGTACTCCAGATACTCTATGACGACATTATTGAACAAGTCCCTCTTCACTTCGTCACTGAGGTAATCGAACTTAGTCGTTATCGGCACCCTCTCCCGAGCAATGAGCCCTGCGACCCTCCGGAATCTATTCAGGGCCTTTTCATCCATAGGCAGCCCGTCAGCATCGATTCCTATGATGGTAACCTTGTCCGTCGGCCACTGTGTTTGTGTCCTTGGCTTTCATGCTCGTGCAACACTACCAGCTATCTGGCTTGGAGACTGTGCTACCGCCATCTAGAGAGAAAAAAGGGGAGTTGACATAAACAAAGAATATTCCTCCATTCAACAAGTATAAAATGTATTGACCCGCTCGTATCAATACCTCTTCGGCGGGATTGTATTCTTCGTCACTTGCCCGACGTCGGCTCTCCCGATTCGGTGACGGGTCAGAGCTTGGGTTGTGATACTGGCTTTCGCTACTGCCAGAGGAGGACGCCGAGTGCGGGCTTGGGCTCCTATCCTCCCCATCTTGTGCTGGGGGGCCCTCTAGTGCTAGCATCCTTTGTGCTTTTGGTTTCTCAGGGGTGACAGTCTTCTTTTGCCCCATGAAAATCAAGTGTAGTATATTCTATTCTCAATAGAGGAAAGAAAAGGAATCAAAGTTAAGAACAGGGTAGCATCAGTCTAACTATAAGAGGTGTAGAAAGGCAACTAATTTCAACAAATTTGTCTAACTACACAACATCAAAGTATGCTCAAGTACAAAGTGTTAATCCCTTTGTTTCATCAAAATATAAGGTATACAGTTGTTACACCTGTCAAACTGTAGACCTTTGAGCATATCATACAATGAATACTCTTTCCTAGTTTTGCAAGAGTTTTTTTTTTGTTTTTGAGCTAAAAGCTCTCTTGCCTACAGCAACATACGATTTTCAGGAAGGAGTATGCCTTGGAATAATCTTATACATATGGTGTTAATTTAACAACAGGACAACAATTGTCTCGTATAGTAAGAGCGCATGCAATAACATAGTTAAGGATTTAGGATGCACAAGTCAGTCAAGTTATTTAATAACCATCACTGTCTAGAAATGTCACATGTGCACTCAACATAGATTCAATTTGTGAAGATTGTATGTAAATCACAGTTTAACAAATGAGTTCGAGCAAATTGGTATATGCAATATAGTTCTTCAGATTAGTGGCTACAGATGATGAACTACTTATAAGAGGCATTTGTGCGATAATAAGAGCATGAACATTAAAATTTCACAAATAACATAACAAGAGCAATTTTGACAGCAGGTTGACAAACAAACCACCTTTCGTGGATGCTAGCTCATAAGCCATTACTAGGGTTGCTATTTTTGTGAATGGTTGTAATGCCAGAGTTCGGATGGTTTGCCTCTTGGCTGGACCGAGATGTTAACCATCATTACTTTCCCCCTCGCAATTGTCCTTGCCATGTAATTTTTTTAATCTAAATCATGTTTGAAATGTTAAACAAATTAACCAGAGACATGTTGATATATATATACTAGAAGCAACACACAAATATGCATATCTACGTACCATTAATCACTAGTTACTCATGTTCACAACCCATTTTTTCTTTTGTTTTTCATGAGTTATGGTCCTATTCCATAATGGATAACAGTGTGAACAACAAGTAAAACATGATTGAGGATTAGATAATATCCATTGTTTAAAAATATTGATGATATTGCCACATGATGCCCAGGGAGAAGGAGAAGGGAGAAGGAGAAGGGGCAAGGAGAGAGAAGTACTTGGAGCTCGGGGTTCTCGACGACGGTGACAGGCGATGGGCGACGGGGTGACGATGGGGACAAAGACGGGTTAGGGGGCGATGGCGACGGGTGGACGGCTACGGGCGACGGGGTGACAGCGGTGACGGGGAGACGGGTCGACGGCGACGGGTGGAGGGTGACGGCGACAGCTCATGGCGGCGGGTGGAGGGCGACGGTGACAGCGAACCCTAGCTTGCGCAGGCAAAAAGACTTAGGCAAAACGAAATTGCGCGTGCGGGGACTAGCTAGGGTTATATACAAACAAGTCATAGGTGGTGGGTTATAAATGTTACCCGTCACCTATAAGTATCACCCGTCACTTATTGTAATTAAAAGGTGACGGGTTAAGAATATCACCGTCACCTTTTACTTCGACTCGGCCTGTATATATAAGTGATAGGTGACGGGTTATAAATATCACCCGTCACTTATTGTAAGTAAAAGGTGATGGGTTATTAATATCACCTGTCACCTTTTACTTCGACTCGGCCTGTATATATAAGTGATAGGTGACGGGTTATAAATGTCACCTGTCACTTATTGTAAGTAAAAGGTAACGGGTTATGATTCATAACCCGTCACCTTTTACTTTGACTCGGCCTTTAAGTCAAAGGTGACGGGTCATAAATGCCACCCGTCACCTATGAGTATGACCCATCACCTTTTAGCAAACCTAATATTACAAATTCAAATTTGACATTAATATTAAAAATTCAAATTTGACATTAATATTACAAATTCAAATAACTTGAAACTTAAAATTCAAATTTGACATTAACATTAACAATTCAAATAACTTAAAAGTCAAATTTTCCATTAATATTACAAATACGACATTAATATTACAAATTTGACACTGAAATTCAAATTTGTCATTTTCGTGCTTTCTTGACATGGATCCCTTCGTTATGGTCGGGGCGGATGTATGGAGTTTTCTCGATCGACGAAAGGCGTGGCACGACTGTAGTAGCAAAAGGGGAAATTTCATCGAATTGATTGAACTCCACATCAACGACGTTTGCAACTCCGACAATGCGTCTTTTCCCAGCGAGAACCACATGACATTTCTTCTTTGTTGTGTTAGTCACATAAAAGACTTGGCGAACATCTTTAGCGAGTACGAAGGGTTCAGACTTGTATCCGACATGTTTGAGATCAATGCTAGTGAACCCATACTTGTCATTAGTGACGCCCTTTGCCCCATGTACCCAACGGCACTGAAACAGAGCTACCTTGAATCCCAAGTAGTTCAGCTCCCAAATCTCCTTTATTTGATCGTAGTATGTGCCCCTCTGCATGTCGTTGTCATAAGCATCTATACGGACACTACTGTTTTGGTATATGCTCTTCTCATCTTAGGTAACCGTGTAAAATGTGTATCCGTTTATATCGTACCCTTGATATGTCATAATTGTGTATATAGGGCCCGATGCCAGTTTTTTATCAGAGCACTTGTAGGAGTACTCGATTGTCTGATTCGATCTCGGAACCAAGTTGTAAACCTTCGCATATGTTGCCTTGCAACCCAAGCTTCAGTCTGCCCTGGATTCTCTTCAAGCAGCATCTGCTTGTGCTCATCAACATATCGGCACACTTCGCTCATTTGTTGCAGCACGAGAAAATAAGCTTGGTCGTAATCCTTCGGATCAGGAGTTATTGCCATCTTCCCCAGAACTCCCACACCTGCGAGCCTCCCCTCATGGCGAGACTTAGGTATGCCAATTAGGTTATTTGGGTCAATGTAATTAACAGACCACTCCAATGCCTCCTCTGTTGCGTAACCCTGCACGATGCATCCCTCAGGAAAGGCTCGATTCCTTATGCACGACTTGAGAATGCCCATATATCTCTCGTATGGAAACATGTGATGCAGGAACACGGGGCCAATGTAGTGTATCTCCTTCACAAGATGAGCAGTGAGATGTACCATGCTATCAAAAATGATGGTGAAAAATACACCTCAAGAATACATAGAGTCTCAAAGTGTCTTCTTTCTAGCTCCTCCAGCGAGTCTGGATCGAGCACCTTTTGTTCAATTGCATTGAAGAAAAAGCATAGGCTCAGGATAGCCTCGCGAACCTTTATTGGGAGGATGTTCCTAATTGCTACCGCAAGCAGTAATGTCATCATCACATGGCAATCATGGGACTTCATCATGGTGAAATTCATTTTTAGCTCTTTCACCGAGACAAGTCTTGCGATGTTGGACGAGTAACCGAAGGGAACTTTCTCACTGTGTAAGAACTCGTAGAATTCTTTTTGTCTCCTTCCTGGAGAGAGTGATAGCTACTGGGGATAGGTGTTTTCCTTTGTCCGTATCTTGTGCATGGAGCTCCAGGCTTAAGCCCATTTCTTCAAGGTCAGCTCGTGCATTCTCATAATCCTTTCCTTTTCCCTTCATTTGGAGCAATGTACCGATCAGACTCTCGCAGATATTCTTCTTTACATGCATGTTGTCGATAGAGTGACGAACATCTAATTTTTTCCAATACTTTAGCTCAAATAGTATAGATTTCTTATTCCACATTCCTAACTGTTCATCATTCTTAGAGGATTGATTTCGCTTACCAAGGACAACATTGATATTCTTAACCTGATTGTGCACATCTTCCTCGCTGAAATGCCTCGAAGGTAACACTTTCTCCCTTGTGCCATCGAATTGCTTGTCCATGTTTCGGTACGGGTGTTTCCTAGGAAGGAAATGTCGATGCCGCATGTATACTGTTTTCTTTGAGTTGTTCAATCTCAAACTGCATGTGTCATCTAAGCAATGGGGGGCATGCTTCACCTTTTCTTTTACTCTGACCTGACAAGTTACGAAGTGCTGGCAAATCATTGATGGTGACGAACAACATGGCGTGCAAGGTAAAGTACTCTTACTTGTCCTGATCCCAAACCTCGACGCCTTCCGACCAGAGTTTCTTAAGATCATCGACTAAAGGCCTGAGGTACACATCTATATCGTTGCTAGGTTTGTTTAGGTCCTGATATCAAGATCGACAACATAATATATTTCCACTTGTTACAAAGCCAGGGTGGAAGGTTGTAGATTGATAATACAACAGGCTAGGTGCTATGTGAGGTATTTATGTTACCGAATGGATTCATGCCATCTATGCTCATAGCAAACCTAATATTTCTCAATTCTTCGGCGAACCAACCAAATGTGGAATCTACGATTCGCCACTGAGCGGAATCTGCTGAGTGCCGTATCATTGTGTCGTTCTTACAACCCTCCTTATGCCAACGTACCAATTGGACCTCCTTTCTGTTGGCAAACAGACGCTTCAAACGGGGAATTACAGAAAAATACCACACCACCTTACTAAGACCACCTTTACTTTTCTTGCCTTCGTCCCCATCACCACCGTCATTTCTACGCTTATATCGATGGGTTCCACACATGGGGCATTGATCCAACTCTGCATACTCTCCACGAAACAAGATACAATCCTGCTTACATGCATGTATTTTTTCTATTCCCAGTCCTAAAGGACAAATTATCTTCTTCACGTCATAGACGCCCTTGGACACCAAGTTCCCCTTCGGTAGTATGTCCCTTAGCAGATCCATCAATACTTCGAAACTCTTATCAATCCAACCATGGGTTACCTTCAGTTGTAGAAGCTTTAGGTTCCCAAAGATCCACGTGTACCTCTCCTTACAGTTGGGATAAAGGGGCGTTTTGGAATCCTGCACAAATTCTTGGAATTTAGCAAACTCACCATTGTTATACTTGTCGTGCCGCTCAACATCCCGCACCATCTGGTCCACATTCTCCACAAAATCCTCGAGATTATTATCATTCAAACCTAATATGTTCTCATCCCTAATATCATAATCCATTTCATCGGGTGTAAGTCCTTGATCCACACTGTCGATATGGAGGGCCCGATTCATCTTTCCCTCGTTAAGGCCTTCTTCACAATGTTTGTTCCAACATATATAATTCTCTTTAAATCCATGCATGACCAAGTGTGCATGGATATTGTCTGGTTTCGGGAACTTCTTTTCATTCCTGCAGTCGCGACATGGACAATACATTACCGTTATACCACGATCTTTCATATCCTCCAAGGCAGCACTCATGAAATGCTTCACCTCGTTCAGGTACTCCGAACAAGTCTGGCTCTTGAGGTACATCCAACTTCTGTCCGTCATCTACAATTAATGTAAAAACATTCATTCTTCATTAACAATGACTTTAATTTCGTGGATAAGCACGCGATTAAAAATTCCCAACAAATACACTAGATCTGTGGCATCTCGCGGTACTCGGACAAACCTAGTATCAAATCTAACATAAATACAACTCATTTGTACTAAGATTTTAGATAAAGATGCAAAATGACCGATTACAACTTAAAGCATAACAAATCTACCAACTCAAAGCACAACAAGTCTACCAAATAGGGATTAGAGGAGAAGAAAAGGGGGAGATACAAACCTTCAAAGATATAGCAGCAATTCAAACTTCAAATTAACAAAATATTAGAGAGTCTCCAGTGAAACCGAAAAAAATTGCCAGAACTAAGCGCGCGATACTATTGACAACTGTTCGACCCGCACAGTGGCTGACCAGCCCTTATAAAGATCTAAGTAATAAGTGATGGGTGATAATATTACCCGTCACTTATTACTTCTCATAAATGACGAGTCATATTACAACCCGTCACTTATTACTGGCCCAAGGAGACCCGTCACCTATGCCATGTCATAAGTGACGGGTCGTACAATGACCCATCACCTATAACTAGTGCGGGAAAATCCGTCACTTATGACCAGATTATAGGTGACGGATTTATTCATTACATGTCACTTATGTCATAGGTGATTGATAATATTATGACCCGTCACCTGTTACAGTCTATAAGGCTCATGCTAGACTGTTTGTCCCGTTTCTTCTACTGTTTTGATTTCTAACATTTACTCTGCTTTTGTCTATGATGTATGTGACTACAGCCTTACAGACTCGAAGACGACTTGCCAGGAAACAGGACAGCAATCATTGAGGAAGTTTAGTCAGATAGCGTGTGCGTATGTGTGTGGAGTAAATGTTGTAATCGGATGAAATTGTACTTTATGATTTCGATACTAAATTAATAAAATTACGTGTTTCAATTACAATTGTCTTTGTTTCTTTTGTCTACTTTACATATACTGGTACGCTCACGACATATACTGTTACAATACAATATTTCAAAAGTACATGTTTCGAATCCGCGAAACACACCCCATATGCTATTAGAAATATTCAGTTGTGCCCATCTACTGCATCTGTGTTGCCACTTGTATTTTGTGCTTCCCTATCAGATGTGTTGACTGTAGCACACCTGTAGAAACCAACACACCATACCTGTAGAAACCCATAAACCCAGTGCATGGTTTTAGAACTACGAACAGACTTGTACAGGCAACTTCATCTGTCCACAATTCTATGTCAATCTCCACTATTCTTCCAGATTGTGCCTTCCATATCATTTGAGGAGCCTGCACAAAAAATACGCCCGCTGGATCTGGTTAATGATTAGTGCTGTAGGGGCATGTAGTAACTAAACTGGTTTTTATCCATGCATGAAATGTATGGATGTAAGGACTGAACTGAATGTTGGTGGAAATTTAGCACCCTTTCTCGATTTCTTACGATTTGTAATATTTCTTATTGTTTTTACTGCTGTATGGTTTTTCCGTATTTTAGTGCCTTTTTTTTGGTATGAGCAACCCATGTACCTAACTTGTGTTTACACACGCTTTTGGAACGTTTATGAAATATTAGTTTAAATTAAATCATGAAGCATTGTTTATCTATTATTATCAACAAATTATATATGCTTGTGAAAACACTCAAACGGGGCTGACATTGCATCATTGAGTTCTAGTTTTTAAGGTACAGGATCGAACCAAATATTATTTCCTACAGTTCGAGTTCACGCTATACTACATAATCTAGTTCATGGTAAAACATAAATGCATTTGAACGATTCGTTGAATCAGTTTTACTTATAAGCGTTGGATCAATTTTGGAAAGCATGATGTGCCTTATTGCTTTAAACTGCGTGTGTTAATGTGATCGGTAAATCAGCATCCTAGATGGTGGACGTGAGTACAATCTTCCATAGACAGAGGCGAACAAAGAATAATAAAACATGTCAAGGTTTGGAATGAATTCATATATATCACCGAATAACTATCTAATCCATAATACGTTATCTAACGTGATGATGACATGTAAAATCTAGACCTACATATTATCGACACAATAATAACATATTAAGAGTATTAAGCCGTGCCGTCTCGGCAGGCTTCGAGCGTATCCACGTTAGTCTATTTTAGTTGCTCCGTTTGATATGTTTTGTATGATCTAGATGAAGGTCATTCGAAATGATTAGCGATAACTAGTGTCCCTTTATGTCCGAGATAGTGCTCCGTTTCAAACATAACATTACAAAAGGTAAATAGTCAGTAAGTGATTGTTTGACATGAAGGAACAATAACCAAACGACAAAGAAGCCTCATGTGTTCACGTACACGACGGTGCACATTGATGAAGCTGCTGTCCGAGACAGTGAGTATTCATGAACCTGTTGCATCAAATATTCCTTCATATCATATTAATTTGCTATATTTAGTGCTCCTTCATATTACTCTGAGCATAGCCACGTTAGACTCATTATAATATTAGTGTATATGAGAACAGACAAAGGAGAGAGAGAGCATGAAGGAGGACTTAGCAGCCTTGCACAGCTTGCATCCATAAGAGGATTTAATGATACAACATAATATTATACATGCACAGGAGGCACAACTAGCGCAGTGCATACTACTGTCACTGATTCTTGATAGCATGTCAGACGAAAAAGAAAACAATAACCAGACGACAAATAAGCCTCCTGTGTTCACGCTAGTGCGCATTGATGAAGCTGCTGCTCGAGCCAGTGCATATTGATGAACCTGTTGCATCCAGCATTCCTTCATGTCACATTAATTTGCTATATCCAGTACTCCTTCATATCACGTCATTTACTGACTATTCATCTTTTATAATGTTGTTTCTGACGGTGTATACACATCATGATGCTTCTCTTGGCTATATAAGTATGATGCTACCTTCATTTCATCACACTTTTTATCCGGTGCTAACTTTGTATGTTTGATATAGTACATACTTAAAGTACCACAATCCAGTTGATCACACCTCGTCGCCCCCTCTCGCCGACCATGCTGCCACCTTGGTAAACTTACTCTACACTGTGGATATCTTGAGTATTTGGATTCCACAATCCAGTTGATCATATAACCCTGTGGCAGCAGGGACATACGTACGCCGGAACAAATAGATTCACGGTGGCGGGGAGGGGAAGCATAACAAGGCCATAGCATGTCACGCGTAATGTGCGATCAAATCATAGAGCCAGCAGTAGCGGTGGGCGGAGGCAGAGTCAGCACGAGCAATTGGCACACCGGAGGTGAAGAAGACAGCGGGGTGACACACCGGAGTTGTAAGAAGAACATTTCGTTTCTCCACAGGGCTCGAACTGCAAAAATACCACCATGTCAGAAAGAGAGAGAAAGGAGCGAGCTCCCACAGACAGAGGAGACCTCGACCTCGCCCTCCCCCACATCACTTGGCCTCCTCCCCCTCTCTCTGGTCGCGTCCCACCCCCCACCCTCCCTCCTCGACTCGATCTCTGTCTCTCCGCCGCCGCCGCCGCCGCATCCCACCGCGAATCCCACGCCCCGTTCTCACCTCCGCCGGAGCCTTCCTCCCCGTCCCCGATCCGGGGCGCCCTCGATGCGGTGCCCCCGCGGCGCGATCGCGTGACGGGCGCCATGGATGGCCCCGACGGCGGCGAGGCGGCGCAGCCGCAGCCGCTGGAGTGGCGCTTCGCGCAGGTCTTCGGCGAGCGCGCGGCCGGCGAGGACGTGCAGGAAGGTACGTACCTGCGTGCGTGCCGTGCGCACGCTGCCGTCCCGAGATCCGCTCTATTTGGGGGGCTCTGGCTCTGAGGCTGGGGTAGTGGGGATCGGGAGGGTCGGTTCGTGCGGTGGTGATGGTGGATTCGAGTTGTTCGGGTCTGGGAGCTTTGGGCTCGTAGGAAATGCGCACGCTTGATTGGCCTCCGGTAGTGGTACTTGATGTTACCTTTCGCAAAATGTTAGCTTTGGATTGTATTGGAGTATGAGTACAGCGGTGTATGTAGAGTCAATTTGGATGTTTTGATTGCTGCTATATTAGCTGACCTCGGGAGAAGGTCACGGAGCTCAGTCTTCTGTATGTTGGAAACTTAAATGGTTAATAAGATTTCATTCAAACATAGGTGCATAGTTTTGTGTTTTAAGGAATGCAATATGGTTGTTAGATGATGTCCATCGTGCAAACCCTTGTGGCACTGGCGCTGGATTTGTAGGAGATATATTGCTGTTTTGCTTCGTGCTTGTGTTGACGTAATGCTAAACTGCTAACTTTAATTGAATTTCATAAGGTGGTTTGATGGCATGGGATGGAAAGCCCGCGAGAGTTTAGGTGTATGTTAGAAGTGAGCTGTACAGTCGGTTAGAGTGATGTTAGGTTTCCTGAATTTGTCTGGTTCGGGTTCATCATGTGCTCTTGGCTTGTCGTCTTGTAGGAAATTCGTTATCTTAGGTTCTGCCACTAGGATGATTTGGCATTGGTGCACAGTGCCTTTGCTCTTGTATTCGTTTTGAATGTATGTTGTCGGAACAGAACTGCCTCCATTCAGTGATGCCCTTGTTTCCATGTGAGACACTATATATGGTCCATCTGTGATTTTTTTTTATCAACATGCCACATTGGTCCAGTTGTGTTCATCTGATCATTTCTTGTTCAGAAAATGGAAGAAATTGATATCCGGACCTGATGCTTCTTATTATGAAGCTTGTGATTACATTTTTCTGAGTCAAAACAGGCTACTGTGAAGGGAGGCTCATGATACTGAATTACTGATGGTGGATGTCTTTGTCTTTTATTTGATTTCCTACTTTGTTTTGTTCGAGAGGTGAACTGAGTACGATATGTTTGTGGGGAATGACTCCCATGGTTATTAAGGCGTCGCTTAAGTGGTAAGGCGGCTAGAGGGCGACGCCGTGCTAGACGCCATGCTTTGAAGTGGTATGGCGTCCGCTTTATTCTCAAGGCGTCCATAAGGCGGCCGTAAAGCGCCTCCATGGCTTAAGGCGGGGTGAGGCGGGCGCCATATGGGCAGCCCGTAGCCTCTGGCGGGAAGAAGCAAGAGAGAGAGGAGGGAATCCAAAATTGGCGCAATAAGTAGGAGAGAGGAGAGGGAGAGAGAGAACACATAGGGAGAGACCCAATCTCCAGCTCCTGCGCCACGCCGCGACGCTGCCAGATCCAACCTCCATCGCGCCCCTTGAATTTGTAGCTATGCTTACTACTTTACTAGGATAGGATGATGATATGGCGTTGCCTCGCCTCACGCCTTAGGCACTAAGGCGGTAAGGCAATAGTGAATCGCCATGCCTCGCCTTTACGCCTTAATAACCATGATGACTCCATACGAGTCTAATTTGATTGTAAAACACATTTATCCATACGATCAAATTAGACTCGTTGAAGGTACAACACATTTATCCATCTGAAAGTTATATTTAGATTTTGCTCTATCCTGAGGACTTACTTGGTGAATTGGGTTATTGACCATTCGATAACTATCCTTTTTTATTTGGGACTTGAAGGATAACTACTGTATATGGTACAACGAGTCTAAACCTACTTCCCGGATCCATTGCATCGTTAAATGGGCGAGGAATCTCATTCTTTTGTGTTAGCTAAGTTAAAAATGTTGCCTTGTATGTTGATTCGGTATGCTGTTCTGTTGCAGTTGACATCATCTCTGCCATCGAGTTTGATAGATCTGGTGATCATCTTGCCACGGGGGATAAAGGAGGACGTGTGGTTTTGTTCGAAAGGACAGATGCTCGGGATGTAAGCACTAAGCACCACATATTTGAGCATATGTTGGTTTCAATTTCAAATTTTGCTCTAATAAAGTCGTACTATCAGCAGAATGGCAGCCGGAGAGAACTGGAGAGACAAGATGTTCCAATTACTAGGCACCTGGAGTTCCGTTACAAAACCGAATTTCAGAGTCATGAACCTGAGGCATGTTAATAAGCAGGATTTTGTCATTTCATTTGAAACTCTCCATTGCCATAAAGTTGTGTTCACATAATAAAACTGAGAAGTTGATGTTGAGAATAACAGCTCAGAGAAAAAAAAAGTTATTTAGCCTGGGCATGGTACCATTTTTTGTATTTCACACTGCTATACACACTCGGAGCATAGAATAGAGCATTGCAGCACAATGTGCTATTCTTGTTTTTTTGTTGAATTTATTGGTAGATAGAAAGTTATATCAATGCTCTTCTTATTTTTATGTGATTTTTGTAGTTTGACTACCTCAAAAGTTTGGAAATAGAGGAGAAGATCAACAAGATCAAATGGTGCCAGACAGCCAACAATGCTCTCTCCCTTTTGTCCACAAATGATAAAACAATCAAATACTGGAAGGTATGGAGGAAAAATTATGTTAGGAGCGATGTTTAAATTCTCTGGGCATGCCATTTTATTTTTGATCCTAATTCATATATACTTGTTCAGTGTAATTCTAGCCCTAACATGGTGGAATTGTATGTCCGTTGTTGAATTTGAGCATGCTCCATGCTAATACTGTCATAGGGGTCTGTGTTGAACTAGATTCTGGAATAAGAAAAATTCATGAAATTTACGTCAACATTGGCTGTACACTTTGGTCATATAGAAATTTGATTATTGCACCAGTCATATCGTTTTATTATTACTTTTAGAACTTTGAAAACACTAACAAAGTGTAGAGTTTGTTCTTCGTGGTTTTATCACGTGGCATTATTGTTTTGCGTTTTTTAATTGAGTATGCTCTTACCAAGTGCCATCCACTTTGACTTTGGTTACCTATTGCTTTAATTGCTGTACAGGTGCAAGAGAAGAAAGTCAAACGAGTTTCAGTCATGAATTTGGACACTTCCCAAAGTGTAGGAAGTAGTAGTGCTGTTAGTGCAGGTACCAGTAGTTCTAAGGCACCTCTTCCAAATGGTGGATGTTCAGAGAAGTTCAATTGTCCGAACAATGATCTCTCATTTCCACCTGGAGGTTACGCATCACTCCGTTTGCCTGTGGTAGTTATACTGAGCCTCTGTTTTTATATTATCTGCAAAACACTCATATGATCAGCTCTAGCATTTGAAATTGAAATTATATAATTGTTTAGTGCCAGCCATGCAAAACTTGCAGTTGTCCAGTCCAACTGACTTCAGTTTCAACCCCATGCAGGTTACAAGTCTAGAGGCAAACCCTGTTGCTAGATGTCGACGTGTATATGCTCATGCTCATGATTACCATATAAATTCTATTTCAAATAATAGGTCAGTCATGCCATGACATTGAATTCTACCTTTTCAATGGGATCCCTTTTGCACTCTTTCTTTCCAATCGCATCCCTCCCTTATGTTTGGTGTTCCTCACATTCAAACAGAAAACAAGATAAAATGATTTTACCCTCGCGGGTTTTTCCTCACTTTCAAAGAGTTAGCAGTAATACTTATGTTATGATCCTAGGATTATTAGGCGATAAACATCTGCTGGGAGGATAGCCGAATGGCGTCGGTTGTTAGGGATGAGAGATTAGACTATAAATAAGGGAGACTTAGAATATTGGGGGAGTCTTAGATTAATTCTTCTCTTGCTTGATTACAATGATGTGCGGCTATCCTGTTATGTAGAGAGGGGAAATTACAATCCTAAATTCCAACTCCTAACTCATCTCCTACCAAACTTACTCTAAGCAGTCCTAATTCAATCTGACTCCTAACTTATCTCCTACCAAACTTATCTCTAAGCAAATCAACTCGAATCATAACATATCAAACTTATCTCCTAATTAAAAAGGTAAGACTTATCTCCTGCTGCTGTTGTGGTGCTCCTTGGGCCCACATGAGCAGCCGGCTGTGGCCACCATTACAGCTTAGTATTATTTTATCACCTAACCCTTGCGGGTTGCTCTTTCATGAAAAGTTTTCCCACACCTTCTCATATATTACCTTCTAGATAAGTGCCATGCACGATTAGCTATTATGCCTTTTAATGGGTGAATTGCTCACATAGTCACCTATGTTTACTCATTAATATTATACCACAGTAATTCAACAGTTCTCCGTGGTTGTATCCTTTATCGATGATGTAAATATTGTGCATTGTGTTGATACATTGTTCTATTGTTTGTTAATCCACAGTGATGGTGAGACATTCATATCAGCAGATGATCTGCGAATAAATCTATGGAACTTGGAAATAAACAGCCAGAGTTTTAATATTGTTGACGTGAAGCCTTCAAACATGGAAGATCTAACGGGTAATTTAACTTAGTCTCATGTTTCCTCACTAAATGATGCAGCATGGAGCAATTTGACTTGATGAAGAGTTTCTTTACCATTTATCACGAAAATGTTGCAATATTGCTGGTGTGGCATGATGACATACTGAAATGTGCTGGCTATACATGTCTTACAGTTAACTACTTAACTGGATAGGTTTTGATCATTATGACTTCCATCTTATTTTGAGATAATAGTTTGTGCCTCTCTCTTTATTACTTAAATTACAATCCAGGTTAGGATTTTTCCCTGATAGTTGTTTGGCTTGCCACCAAGCTAGGAACTTAGACTTTTGGTGGCTAATGTTTGGTTCATCATCACAGCTGTGGTTCGCCCCATTAGCCTCGGACCCCAGCTGTTGAAAACTCATGTTTTTTTCCAAAACTTGTAGCAAATGATAATTTGTTATGTTATCACTTTGTTCAGTAGGCGTTTGTTATATGGAGGTGCACGGATGAATCTACTTATCTCTAGCTGTAGAATATTTTTCAGTTAAATGAGTGTGGATAAGGACAAGGATATTATCATGGTTGGTCATCTTTATGTCATATCATAGTATTTTCAGAAACAAAGTTATGTGATGGCAGGTGAAGACCGTACAATATTTTTTTGTCCCCACCATCTTGTTTTGGCACTTGAGTTGTCTACACAAACTTACCTTGTATTGGTTTCTGTATGGTGAGGTTTTTTTGGTCAAATAAGGGTATTATAGTTAATGGTACAATGAAACCACCTACCAAAAAGGAAGTTACAAATAGGGTTCCAGTGCTGGTTTTCATTGACTGATTAATCCCATGAAATGAAAAATTTACACTAAGCATATTCTTCACTGTTTTTGTATGTAAACATGACGCTTCACATTTTCTTGAACAAATTAGAAACTGCTGGTTCCATTCTGTTACTTCAACTTGACATGGGCCAGTACTACAGTCATTCTCTGGAAAGTTTCATGGTAGCATATGTGTTATTGCTGGGATTGGTGGGGCTGCTATCTGGATGGCCACTGGTACAATTGCACTAGGCACTAAGTAATTTCTGGATTAAGTAGTAATCTGGTAGATTAAAATAGAGCAGATGGACTTGGTACCAATTTGAGAATTGGACACTCATGTAGCATGTGGGCTACTGTACTGCGCTTGTGATACTATAAGTAACTACAACTGATGGGGCTGTTTGAATCTTATGAATCATTTTTGTTTAGAGTCGGCTTTTAATGGAATTTTGGCAATCAAATAATAGAAGCACAACTTTACAAATGTAGTTTGCATATGAGTTCTGGCCATCTTGAAATCTTTTATGGGGCTGATTCTTCATGTGAGAGATAGTTTGTTAATTAAATGTAGTTGTTTTATAGAAGAGTATGAGATCAAAACTACCCAATCTGGCACTCGATATATATTATTTCTTTATTGATATAAGCATGGCGTTCTCCAGCTTCATTTTCCTTGCAATTGCTAGAAGTCGTATTTGATGATTATTTTTGTCTTGGTATATGTACTTTATTATACAATCCTGTTCATATTTCAGAGGTGATTACATGTGCGGAGTTCCATCCAACCCATTGCAATACACTGGCCTATAGTAGCTCAAAGGGCTCTATCCGACTTATTGATCTGCGACAATCAGCATTGTGTGACAACCATTCCAAGATGTTAGTTAACCCCCTTGTACCTTCTCCTTGTAACTATCCTTCTGTACTGGACAATATCGGTGACTTGTCTGATGGATCGGGAATGTGCTACCTTTATTTATATTGCAAAAGTTTAGCTCGATGCTTTGTGAGTTAACAAAAGCCTATAAACAGATTTGAGGAACATGAAGCACCTGGATCAAGATCCTTCTTTACGGAGATTATTGCGTCAATTTCGGACATAAAGTTTTCAAGGGATGGAAGATATATTCTTGGTCGTGATTATATGACTCTCAAGGTGTGTTACTAGCTTCTCCACTCTTTTACCTAGCTTACCCCCAAAATTTTGTTCAAATTCAGAACATTTACTGAATGTTGTGGCATCAAAAGTTGTTTTATGACTTCATACTACATATCATTTTCAAATATTTGCTACTGCTTCAAGTCAGAAGTTAATTGGATGCCTTATTGTTTGAGGGAAAAAAACGGTTGGGTGTAGCCCTTCTATGTAGTATTGCATGAAATTGAGTGCGTGTACTGAAAAAACGAATCAACAGTCAAGTGTATGGCTATAGAAGTGTTCCAATGGCTCCAGCCTGTTTGTTAACACCCGTATGCATGATTAGGAACTGTTTTATTATTTGAACTATGCTTAGCTACTAACAGGAATAGATTATGAGATTACTTATCATCTCCTTAATGCCAACTTTCTTAGCCTTCCACTCTGATCTGCCTTTAATGTTTGGTTGAATATTGCTAGTTGGTTGATGGATCTAATTATATAAATATTGGCTAAAACCAGTAAATCTCCATGAACTTAAAAATAATCTTTTTCTGCTTCTTTTTATTACTTGCAGTGCTTGCGCATTAAAAGTTTGTGATGATAGTTCATTTAACAGTATACAAGTTTATGTTTACATAGTTGAATATCAAGATCTGTTTCAGAGTGCTTATTTTTAGTAGAGTTGGTTCCAATATTTTCTTTTCAAGTGTATTCTTTTTATACTCCATTTCAAAAAGAGAAGTTTGATCTTTTTCTTCTGTCCAGCTCTGGGATCTTAACATGGATTCTGGTCCTGTTTCAACCTTCCAGGTCCATGAACATTTAAGACCTAAGGTGAAGTTTTCTGAACTTAATGATTAATGAACAAGCCATGTGATGACAAATATATAATCTAGTTGTATGCTACCACTATTTTCAGCTTTGTGATCTGTATGAGAATGACTCAATATTTGACAAGTTTGAGTGTTGTCTTAGCGGGGATGGACTTCGTGTTGCAACTGGTTCTTATGGGTATTTCTTTAAATCATTATTGACTAGGTGTGTGATGTTATACAATTCCTGTCTATTAACACTTCATTTTGCTGGTATCTTTAAATGCAGTAATATGTTTCGTGTTTTTGGTTGTACTCCTGGAAGTATGGAGGCAACTACTTTGGAAGCAAGTAGGAATCCCATGAGGTAACATTTTAATATACACACTGTTTTCTTTTTCCTTTGTGGCCATGGGCCTGGGTTTGATTTTTTTTGGGGGGTGGGGGCTACCTTCCTGCCCCCATTTAGATATAGTGCTAGTTTACTCCTGTCCCTATCCATTACTGGGGATGTAGTGGGAAATGGGCCTCATTAGGGACATGATTTCATTTGATATTAAATCAATTGTGTAAGTTTATGTATTAATTTATCAATCTATGCATTGTGCAAGTAAATTCATAGTACGATAATGGAAGCCTAAACACGAGAGTTTTAGACATGTATATGTATCAATCTATGCATGTAAATATGTTCATATATAGGGTTTCCCCATGAGTTACCAGGGAATGGTACCCCTTGCCATCCTGTTTGGGAATGTGGCCTGGAAAGTGGGGAGGGGTGATGACTGGTGGATAGAATAAAACTCCAACCAGGAACTACGTTTCTCTTCTGTTTTCAAGTTGCATCATAAAAGTAACTCTTTCAATAGTACTACATGGAGCACTGTTGCCCCCTTTCTTTCTAGGAACATAGATTTTCTCCGTTCCATTATATTTGAATGAGTCACAAGCCTTCAGAAGTCAAGATCAGTTCCCAGCGCACCATATTACTGTTGCCCTCTTCACATTTTAGTTGCTATATGAAGTCAAAAGTCTTGTAACTATTCGTTCTCCAATTGTAATGCTAAGCATTTTGTTGGATTTGGGGTATCATCAGGCGTCAGGTTGCAAATCCGACAAGGCCCACACGGACATTAGCTTCTTTCACCTGTGGTGTTCGGAGAGGTGACTTCTCTTCAACATTGACTTAATTATTTTCATGAGATTAGCAGTTATTGTGTTCATCCAGTCTCAACATTGATCTATGCTATAGGTGGAGAAAATGCAGGCGCTGATGCCAATGGAAATTCATTTGACTTCTCGACGAAGTTGCTCCATCTCGCCTGGCACCCAACTGAGAATTCCATCGCATGTGCTGCTGCAAATAGCTTGTATATGTATTATGCGTAGAGAATGCCCTACAGAAAGTTGTTGATTTTTGGGCTTGCTCTCCGTGAAGGCCTTAGGCTTTCAACTGCAAACAGAGAGTGCAGGACATTGTAGTCAGTTCCTTGGGGCTAGAAGAGGCCGCAGATGTCCACAAGATCACTTGTTGCAGCGCTAACGGACTGCGGCCTTGTTGATTCTTTAGTAAATGTGTAAATTATAATTCTAATCATGGAAAGTTTTGGCCCCACGATGTGATCGCGGCAGTCGGCAGTAAAGGGACAGATCAAAGATAGTCTGCATTGATGGACTCGAGCACATCAGCATTGCAATGGTAGTATGATCGACAATTCTTCACATGTAATGCCACCTTGACAGGGCTAATCTTGTTTTGGAACTTGAATGTCTGAACAATAGATATTACTCAGTTATTGTAGCTATTCATCTTCATCGCCATTCTATTCGTTGGACTGTTAAAATAAGTCAGCACCGATGTAAGTGTGCTCTTGTTTGTGATTCTTAGTACAACCTATTATTGGTTCCCGAATGATGTTTGAACAATTTACCTTTTGCAAGGGTTGGCGGCTTGGAGGTTAGTTTACTTCCTCTTTTGTGTGAAAGGGAAAGTCTTGCTCGTCCCTTTTTTGGGTTTGATTTCCTCCTCGCCAGCGGTAGATGCTGACGACGGTGGATTTTTCTTCTGGGCTGTCTGCTTTGGCTCTCATGGTGGATGGCGCTGGTCTTATTCCCCTACCGATTTCGGTGAGGTGATGGCCGGTAAACTTCAAGGTGTTAGATGTGTCTCGGACCAAGTGTCGTTTTTTGCGGCATATTCATGGTTTGGAGTCTCTCATTGACTTGGTAGGTGGGCCTCGCTCCAGCTTTGGCGTGTGCTTGCGGTGGAGGGTACTGGAGATATGGAAGGTGGAGGAAAGGACCTGGTTGTTTTTCTTTGTATTTTTCTTTTATTCTAGGGTCCTGTAAAAGGACAGGGATGTACTGTGTTTCCTTCGTAATAAAAAAAAACCTTTTGCAACATCGGAATTAAGCACTCACTGAATTATAGCATGACTAGTCACAGGACATGGTTATCTTTTGCTTTCTCAGTTCCAAGAGTAGTGTAACGGTTCACTAGTTAGGGCCTTACAATGTATTATAGAGAACGGGAGCTATATGAACTCACTGTATGAAATTCCATGCTTCATATGATGTAACTTTACCGTAAGTACCTTTAAAGTTCTGTTTGGGATATTACAGAATTTTTTGGGAGGCAAGGATAATTTTTGTTAAATGTATGGTAAAATATTCACATTTAAATTGGTCATGTGGTGTGAGACTCAAGTTTCTGTGTTCCAAGTTGATCCGTGAAGAAGTGTAGGCTACGTAGAGCAAAGTAACCAACGGCATGAGAATGCTTGCATGATTAGTGAAGTTGGTAGTATTTTTCGTGAAATAGTAGGTGATATACCTGTCGGTAACGAGATATTTATAATAATTTCGTCAATATACAAGTTCCATATTTTTAGTCTTTAATATGTGTTGCATGAGTATATGCTCATGGTGGTGTGAGTGTGTATACGTCTATGTGTTGTACCGGAGTTTTCAAAAAAGAAAGTAACCAATAGCATGAATTCTTTGCTCTGTGTTCGGTATTCAAAGACAAAACTGGTGTGACAAATAAACCATTTGTTATCCATACATTCCTAAAATTTATACGCTGCACTAGGTTGCTCTTAAGACACGGAAGATGGAACAAACCCGATAGGCCACATAGGCCTATAAATCGTGTCATCTAATTTCATCACGTGGAGAGACTATATTGTACTATTTTTATTCTCAAATAGATGCCATATAATCAAATTTAAAAAACTTTTACCATTAATATACACAAAATTATTAGTATTTAACATATAAAAATGATACAAGTAGACTTCCTATGAAAAATACTTTCATATGATTTTATTTAGCCAAATTCACTAAAAATAAGTATAAAAAATAATGTTAAACATGTGTATTAAAGACCATGTGATATCCTAAACGATAAATAAAAAAACATAGGTACTTATATATGAACTTCCCAAACACAGCTCGTATGTTTTGGGGCGAGGAAGGAGTGTTGCATAAAAAAAAGAGAAAGAAAGAATGAAAGAAAATGAGTTTTTTTTTAAAAAATAACTATTAAGAGGTGGACTCAAATTTCAACTGACTTTCAAGGTTTTTCATATATAGTTGTTTCCTTTTTTCAACCGTTGACACAATCCGAATAAATAAAATCTAAAATGACATTACCATTTTTCTGTTGGCTCAAGCTGCAAGCTCCATCTTTTGAAGTCGTATCCACTTTCTTGCTATCCTCTCTGTTTGGAATCCTTGATGGGTGTTCCCGGAGAATACGCTTCTATTTTACGCTTCCGTCTCCGCAGCACAGTTGGCGTAGATTTTGAAAACCGAGGGCCAAAGTGGAAAATCCCCACACCATAAAACCCAACGAGATCTCCAGCTTCCCTTCTTCTCCGCCGCCGCGCCGCCAGCACGAAACGCTAGCCCCGTCCGCCGCCGCGCCAGCCACCACTCGCCCCTCCTCGTCGCAGCCATGGGTAAGCAAGCCACCACCTCTTCCCTGCTCATTCCAAAACTTCCCCACGGGCCTGGCCCGAAGCGGTTTTGCCAGGTTTTCTTGGTTTGGGGATCTGACCTTTGGGCGTCGCGCCAATGGTGCAGGCAAGGTGCACGGGTCGCTGGCGCGCGCGGGGAAGGTGCGCGGGCAGACGCCCAAGGTGGCGAAGCAGGACAAGAAGAAGAAGCCCCGGGGCCGCGCCCACAAGCGCATGCAGTACAACCGCCGCTTCGTTACCGCCGTCGTCGGCTTCGGCAAGAAGCGCGGGCCCAACTCCTCCGAGAAGTAGATCGCCTGCCGGTTCACCTAAATGGGATTGAGATTGTGATGTTCTCGGGTTGGGGATGATGCATGGACGTGGGGAAGAAACTTGAGAGTGCATTTTGGTTATTGGTAGTTTACTGTTATTGGATTATGCGCCAGACTTGAATCCTTATGCATTACCCTTCCTAGTTCCATTGTGTAAGGGTACAGCACGATATTTTATCTTGCAAGGATATGTTATATGTTTTTTTTTAACTAGTAGAAATGCCTAAACTTTTCGGTGCTGTTGTTGCTTTCAGATAGCATGTATTCGCTTGTGTGTCGTTTTGAATCGCCAATGCAGAAGAGTGGTCGCCTGTGATGAGTGAAAAAAATTTAGTTGTTACTTGCTCATTTGCTTGCTGTGTTGGCTCACAAAATCATCTGCTTCTAAAAGTTTGTGCCTTTTCTGTAATTTATCACCATATTATTGAGGTGTCCTTGTTCCATCTGAATTGTCGAGATCCATGCCAAAAACAAGGTGTTCTCCTTTGATTTGAGGTGATTGTTTAGTAGTTTGCTGTTAGCTCTGACGACCCACTGTGGGCTGGGCCTCGTGCGGAGCACGACTGTTTTGTGGATATATATATATATATATATATATATATATATATATATATATATATGTTTGAGAGTGAGTAGGATTATGTTCCATATAAAGATTGATAATAAAAGTGAATGTCAAGTTATGTGTGAAGATTAAGTGACTTAAGGTATAAAGTTGTCAATTAGGTTTTATGAATTAACTTATGTGTTTTGTGTTTAATAGTGAGTTGGGTAGTTCCATAAGAATACATGAGTTGAATTGAGGTATTCAATATGCCAAGTTGGAAGAGCAGGATTAAGACAAGCTTAGTGGATAACTTGCGTGCTTGATGCTTGCGATTCATGTCTAAGTGGTGAAGCGGATGAAAATGATGAAAAGAGAGAAGTCTTTCCATTCTTAGTTCATATGAAGCAATCAAGTGTGCTTCATCGAGCTTCTCGAGATCAAGTGAAGATCAAAGTAAGAAGCGAGGATGATCATCGTCATCAAGATGAAGAGAAGTGACGAGAAGACTTGAAGAGCTATGAGAAGCATCGATGCTTGGATGATGTATTCATCAAGTCCAGGATTGCTCAAAGCAAAGGTATAATTAGAATAGGTTTTCTAGTTTTACTAGCCGCAAGGAGTTTGGTGGGAGACTAGGTTATAGGATCGATAGCAGTACTATCAAGAGGGGCTACTGAAAGCGTTGCTCAATTGTTATGTCGAGTGCTCAAACCATGCTTAGTGCGGGATGAGTTTGTGTTGAGAGTTTATTTTAGGAATTCGGGGTATCTAAAAGGTGTTTTAGAATTAACCCTTTGTGTTGTCATCCTTACTGGCGAAAAGTGGTTGTAGTCAAGCTTTAGTGGTGTTTGGCATGTTCCATGTGGTTCCTAGTTTAATCTTGGAGGATTAAGCTTTGGAAAATTGGAGGAAGTGTCCAAATCAGTCTTCAGAGTATTCTTAGTTTGATCAAATGTTTGAGATCATGAATTCAGTAGGGATATGTAGCCCTCTGAATAAGCTTTCCATAGAGTTCAAAATCGCTGAAATCGGACATCAGGATCAAAGGTTATCACTATTTTCAGAGTGACAGCTATGATGATTTCGGAAGTTCTGGTTTTGGACCGAAAGTTCCAAGTTAGTCAGGGGTTCTGGGTTCAACCCAAAAGAAAGCTTTCGGTTTTGGCTTTATCATGGAACCAGAAGTTCCAGTTTTGAACCGGAAGTTCCGAGTTCAGTTGTAACAGTAATTGTTCGACCTAAGTTAGAAGTTCCCACTTAGGACCCGTAAGTTCTGGGTTAGATCGGAATGCCTGTAACGGCTAGATTTTTTATAGTGGGGGGTATAAATACCCCTTGTGTGGGGGCAGAGCTTTGAAGTGGTTTTTGCTGCCTTTGTGGTGTTTATGAGAGATGTTAGAACTTGGTGTTCTATATTTGAATGCTCCCCTCCCTTCTTTATCAATAATTTGTGAAAATCAAGTCTTAGTGGCTTAGTGAGGACAGAGTGAGGTATGTGAAGCTTAGGTTGCTTGTACATGTCGCATTAGTTGCATGTATTTGAGCAGTCAGTGTTGATCGTGCGCGAATTTGTGAGTTTATTACTCTTGGAGACCACTGTCCTCTAGACGGCTCAGTTACGGATTGCTGGTGATCTCCTTAAGCAAAGATTGTGAGGAGGCTTAGAAGTGGTTGCGAAACTCATCATCTCTAGAGTACAGGAAGAGTTGGCCATAGTGGAGACGAGGAGTGCATGTATGAAACGTCGTGAGGAAAAGAGTTGAAAAAGACCTAGCTCAAGTGTGATCGAGCTTCCTCAATAGAGGCATAGGATATCGGTAGATATCCAAACTTCGGTAAAAAATCATTTATCTCCGTATTTCTTGCCCTTATGCATTACTTTAATATACATTCTTATATGCTTATTTGTATGTGCATTGAGTTAATTTCATGATATTCAAATCTATTTTTCTGAGTTGACCGGAAGTTCTGATGAACAGTATCAGAACTTGCGGTGAATGGTAAAATAGGAACTTTCGCTAAACAATAATTTTAAAACTTTCAATTAGAGTTTTCTTGCATATCTTGTTAGATTTGAATAATCTTTGTCACACACTAGGATTATAACATTTACACTAATTTAGGGTTATTGTGCACTAGTTGAGCCTAACATATTTAGGTTTTTGAATTGTGAAAAATCTGTTAGTTTATTTCCGTTGCAAGTTTAGGCCAAATAGTAAAAGGGGTTGAAGTTTTGTTAAAACGCATATTCACCCCCCTCTATGCGACATCATTGTCCTTTGAATATAACTCGACACAGGGGTTACATACGCTGATAAATATTATATGGGTCATGGGGTTTTTCGTCACTACACGAATAGACCCTAACCATAAAGAGATGATGACAACAAACGTTGAGATGTACGGTACGCCTAAAGACTAACATAATTGTGTGTTGCTGCTAAACCTAATATGCTTTGGGGAATGAAAATAGATCGGGTTGTAATAAATGCTCTACTGAGTGCACCTAGGATGTTTGCCCTTCATGAGAGCATCGAGGCCTGCCGCCTTAGCACGACGGACCCTCTCCCACTTCATTTCCCTCTCAGTTTCGCGTGTTTCAGCCGCGGTGCACTCCTTTGCTATCTTCCTCATGCGCTCCTCCTGACGCTTCAGCCGTAGTTCCTCCTGCTGCTGCTCGTACTCTCGACGTTCATAAGCTTGCCTCCTCCACCAGATGCTCATGTTGATCCACCGCTTCTTGTTCTCAGTTTGCTGTATGTCCAGCCATCCCATGAAGTCACATATAGGTGTAGGAAACTGGACAAATGAAACAAGAGAGAAGATTAGTAAGATGGTGCATGAAATCATATGAAAGCTGCCACATGAATAATCTATGTCGCTATACCGGTGGGTAGTCATACAGTCCATATCGAGACAGGTCGTATTGGTAGTTGACACATATGAAGAAGCGTCTACCATAGATGTAGGGGATGTTCTAGGACTCGTGAAGCCTACAAGAGTCACCACAAAAAGCACATCGGCGGTTAGACCCCCTAGGGGATGGAAGTTGCCTAATGTTTCTTGGGTGAATTTGGTGGAGTTGAGGAAGACATTGCAATTGAGAGAGGGGAGGAAGGAGTGGTGTACCCATGGTTTAGGCTAGGGTTATTTATGGTGGTCGGGGCCGGTGCATGGGAATGACTGGGGGCTGGAGCACGGGAGTATTGTGCACAAGGACAAAAGACCTGTGATTCCCTGTGAAAACTGAAAAAGTTGTGCCATTGATTCATGGTAGAGATTTTCTATGAAAGCTGTTGCTTGGTGTGGTCATGTCATTCTGCAAAAGTTCAACAAGGAGTTATTGTTGCCTCTACATAGAAGGCAGAGAATCCTAGAAAGTTTTGGGCGTAGAAAGATGTATTGGTATAATGATAAATTCCGATCATTTCATTGATGAATGTAAAGTACATCACTTAAGACTCATCGTAAGCATTCGTTGCATGTATGTTGCTACAGTACATAAGGCAACATGCACCGACTCGGACCCTATCCCTACAGAATCTACGACAAATTATAACGGCATGTAGTACTCTATCGCTAAATGAAGCATGCCTTATAGAAAGATAAATTGCTGGGTGCAAGAAAACTTCTGCGGGGCTGGTGGAAAAGATTGAGGCTTCTCATTCAGATATTCCCAACGAATCTTTTGAAAGTTGCAACCATGGGGGTAGGGCTTGCTGCACATGTACCCTTGTGCCATCCATGTGACATAGACACCGACATAGCCGGTAGGCCACACACGTATTGTAGAGGAACCTGCATGTTACCACATATAGTGAGGTACTTATCCCACCACTCTTCATTAAGCTCCTGTAGCCTCATCTTCAACCGTTTGACATTCGTGCATCTCATTGCCTCAGTCTCCTCGTAGCCACAGTTGATATTCGTATACTCTTCTTCGTTCGCATACCATTTATACTTGCACCTAGGCTTATCGTGCTGTTGGAGGGAAGCATGTGAATTAGATGAAATTTGTAGCATGGTAGGATGTCATGTACACTTACCCCATATCGGTACCAAGCAACCGTACACGCAGGAATGGTTTCTGGTGTGTTATTTTACCGTAGTCGCACCATGGCATGCGTGCCTCGTGCGCTTGTATCTGCAGCTCCATCCCCCTTTTCTTCTACTCTGGGTCTTTATTTCTCTTTCACTCTTCACCCTCACACTTGAGTGTATCAAGGATGTCACATCATAACTCATAAGGGTCCATCTTTCCCTTACCCTTGTTGGACCCGGACCCGGAAGCCACGCATGGGATTATGGTGGAGATGAAGTAGTCAATCTATATGCACTAAAGCATATTCGTCCTTAGGGTTACCCTTATATAGAGTGGATAGTGGTGGCATGTGTTAAAGATCTTAGGGAATCTAGCCATGTGTTGGAACCAAGTCACAGGCGCACTTCTGACAAGTCACGGGCGTGTAGTTTCCGAGTGGCGGTGCACGGACTGAGTGATTGGTCATTGTGCATGCCATTAAAGCCATGATTCATATATACGCCATCGTTTCATCCCCCCTATTTCTATATTCAAACACGCTTCGAGAGTGAAGAAGATGACTCAGTGTGGATCTTCTTTTCCTTCACCTTATCAGTGTGGATCTTCTTTTCCTTCACCTTATCAGTGTGGATCTACTTATTAGTGTGTGTGGTGCTTTGGTGTTATCGAAAAATGTCCTCCATGACGTTTATGTAGCACACAAGATATATGGAAATGTATGAATAAATTGCGCAAAAAAAATTATGATACTTCAAAGTAAGTTATGAGGCCCTCCATGATGTTTTCAGAAATAATACAATTTTCAGTTCCTTATTGCGACAGTCAAAGCATACACTTCGAATTTTTGGATACAATATTTAAGTAGCTTTCTAAGGATGTTTGCGGTGTTCCTTGACTGTGGATTGATTTCGAGTAAAACAACACATCTGATCAGATGCAAGTGATGCCATAAAGACTCCTATATGAGCTCACGTAAACTTCATTAAATATTATATGAACACAAAAAAAAAATGTTCAGTTCTACCCCTAATAGGCCGATGCAGACTAGCGAATAGGCTTTTTAGTGTTCCCCTAATAGGCCGATGCAGTCTAGCGAATAGACTTTTCAGTGCTAGCCCTAATAGGTCGATGTAGTCTAGCTAATAGACTTTTCAGTGCTGCCATGTTCCTAGCCCCAACAGCGGCACCCGCGTAAGACAGGCCCATTGGGAGCAAGACATCCTTGAGTGTCGGCGCCATCTCGCCGCACGAGAGGTGAAACGTGTGCGTCTCGGGATGCCACCTGTCAACAAGGGCTACGAGCAGGGCCCGATCGTAGTTGAATCGTGTGGCTGCCTTTGAGCCCCACACCAACATTTCCACCTCCACCAACTGACACAACAGAAGCAGCCCAGCAGCACGCAACATGAAAACATAACAAAGTTAGCGATGGATATGGAAAACAAGCTGTATACAATGTCAAATTGAAAATGGACAAACCTCGAGATCTAGCGCTTGTCAATCCTAATGAGCTCATCCGGCACACGAGGTCGTAGTATCGACATCTCCTCAACCTGCACAGTGAAGTGATATGAACGGTGCTAAATGTCAAACTGGGGGTTAAGCAGCTTCAGCTATGCCTTACCTGCATGTTCACAAGTTATTTATATTTTTATAAGAAAACAAACATAGAGTAAGAAGTAAGCATCCAACATATAATATAACATAATTGATTGTTCAAAGCGTACATAAATATGTTAATGAAAACCAACATAAACATACTGGAAATCTCAGTACTATAACAGTAAACTACAATATTGTGCACATGAATATCCATCACAACACGAATTACAATATATAACTAGATGAAGTAGACGATCGATGACCATGAGGATGTCTCCCATCTGCACCTGAGCCAGAAGGACCCACTTCCACAGGGTTAACACTTGGGACACCAACGGTGCATTTCTTGTAAGTGTACCCGGTTCCGTTACACTTGCTGCACCATTTCACGCGATGTTCGGCTTTTACTTCTTCCATGTCATTACAAAACCTCGTAGTTCGATGATGTCCCTTCTTGTGCTTCATCTTGTTGGGATCAGGGATGAAAACACAATTGAGCCCAGGTTCCTTCGTGAAAGATCCATATGTCCCGAAACCATAGACCTCATATTTCTAGGTGTTGAATAGAGCTTCCTTCCTGAAGTAGTTAGAGACGTACCTCTGAGTTCTCATCTCTGTCACAACACATGCGGCAATCACATGAGAGCATGGCTTGTGCAGTAGCATCAGCTTGTAGCAAATGCAAACACACCTGTCATCGAAGATGATGCACTCTTGGATAACTCTCTCACGCTTGCCCCCCGCCCCTCCTTCTTTTGTCCGTACATAGAATTTCATATATGTGATGTGCAGTTCCCATGATCTTCATTCGGTGCACTTTGTCTTCTCTATTTTATCTTTCATGTACTCAGTCATCTTCGTCCCATAAATCGGATGAGCATCATTCAGCGCTGGGTGCACTATTGCATAGTATTTCCTGAAATACTTGTATGTCCATTGAAGTATGAGCTCTACAATCCCCACCAGCAGTAACCCCCTCACACTTTTGATCACCTAGTTATAAACCTCTACCAAATTTGTAGTCATAATGCCGTAATTAGCCCTGTTTGTGTCGTAGAGCAGATCTCACTACTCCTTCATCTCATTCTCAATCCACTCGCTAAATGACCTAGTTGATGACTCAATCCTCCGCGTTATGCCTGCTTTATTGTCTATTTGCAGGGATTCGAGAGGTACTGATTCATCCTCTGGTCCCCTTACGGGCCTCCCTGCACGCTCATGTGTTTGCTTCTTTGTTAGCTCATCCAGTGTCTTCCAAAGAGCATCAAACTAATGCTACTGGTTCTGACCACACAACTTCTTGAGCATGTTCATGAGGTTTTTGTTCTTGAATTGGCAAAAGAATCTTGCACCCAAATGCCTTATGCACTACCTACTTTGCAAATCTGGCCACACAAGTCCCATCACGCCATTGTCCTTCCATTTTTCTGATCCTGAATTGCTGCTAGCATCCCAGCATGACGGTCATGTAAGGCACACGTTCGGTCGAGCACCAACAATTATCATCTTGATACGGTACATGAACCAGTACCAACTTGTGGTATTCTCACTCTCCATAAATGCAAATGCCAACATCAGAACTTGGTTTTTTCCATCAACACCAATAGTAGTCAGGATCTAGCCCTTGTACTTCCCAGTAAGGAAAGTACCGTCGATTCACAGGATAGGCCGACAAAGCTCAAAAGCTTTGATACATGCTCCTAATACGAAGAAGAATCGCTTCAAGACATATTTGCCAGGTTTGAACAATAATGCATCCTTATCAAAGTTGTAATACGTCCCCAGGTCCTTTCAAGCTATGGTCTGTATTAAATGCGGAAGATTATCATATAATGCTTCGTAGGTCCTGAACCTCATATCAATTGCTTTCCTCTTAATCCTCCATACCTTGTTGTAGCTAATAGTGTAATTGTATTCCTCCTCAATTTGCTTGATTATGGATCCTGGTTCGTAGTTCAGATTGTTCACAATCTGGGCGTACATCGCATTGGCGACAAAGGCTGAGGTGATGTTCCTATAGCTGGGCTCAAGTTCATCCAAGGTGCAAGTGTGATCTATCACTATTGACACCTCCTAGTACTCAACTCACTTCCCCTTGAAGCCATGCACCCACCATGGGCAACCCTCCTTCACACACTTCACATTATATTTCTTTTTGGTTGACATAACAACATAAAACTATCGTCAAAGCGATGTCGCCCATTGAGTCACAACATCCTTCATGTCCTGACTAGTAGGATACCTAGCACCCTCGGCCATCTCATTATGAGTATACTCCCAGGGCACTTGATTCTCCTCATTCACCACAAGGTTGTTAAAGTTGGAATTTTTCTAGTCCACAGAAATAGGAGCATTGTCCTCATCATCCGACATGTCATACTCAGCACATTCATCCGCCTTATGATCATCCCGCTCCATCTGTTTAATTAGAGAAGGGATTCTTTCATCCTCGTCTGTCTCACCGGTTGGTTCAATCGGATAATCCGATAAATGTGCACCATTCCGATCGACATTGTTATCATTCTCCTCCTCATAACCCTCCTATTCCACGTACCCCACCCTCCATCTCCCCAACTATCTCCTTATTTTTTCATTGCACAAGCAACATCGGAAGCCAACCTCTTTGCGCAACATCATGCAGGTACCTCCTCCACACTTGATCTTTTGTAAATGGGTACACCTCCCAGTACACACCATCTCTTAGACAATTGCCTATAATGCTAATGGTCATCTCTTGAACCTTAGGAACTATTTTGAAGCCCCGCATCAACTAAGAATACAAGTGTCCGACACTTTTGTGCATATGTATGGAGATACCCTTGTTCATTGACAGAAATACAGACAATACTACCCCTTCTTCACCATATAATATTTCATTGTTCCCATAAAAAATCCTAAACTGTCACAGATCCGACATACCTGGCAACCATAAAAGAATCCTAACATCATTGCGACAAAATATAAATAATTAGGTAAAACATGTATTCTATACTGGAACATTCATTACAAACATGGCCCAACATGTATTCTATACTGCAACAAAATATTCCTAGGTCGCTACATCAAACACCTCCAAATCCTACATCTACTTCCTAACTTATGACTACAATATGTCTAAATCCTATATCTAATACCTAACATATGTTTAAATACTACATCTAATTGCTAAATATGCATATTGTAGGACTGAGAATGGCGACTAGAGGGGGTGAATAGGTGACTCATAAATTTTTTTGATGACCTCCTCCTATTTTAGTCACCCAACGCATATCAAAACTAAGAGTGGAAGCAAAACAAGAGATAAACAAGTTGCTATGAAAATTTCCAAGGAAAACATGACTCTCATGGATGTACATAAACCTTAAGTTCCATTGAAACTCATTCCAATGGTTATTGCCACAAAAGATAGCAACTTGAAGGAAGAAACCTTTGATTTAACAAAAAGATCATCAGAAGAAGAAATTCTCTAAGTTGATGATTTAGAGACCAGGAAATTCCAGATCAATTCTAAATGTAAATTTTATGCCTTTAGCAACAAGAAGAATAACTTTTCAAGATAAGAAAATTTCAGCTCATCAATCAAAACAAAAATAACAATGAAAAAGAAAAAACTTACAACAAAGGAAGAAAACCAATAGAGGGAAACTAGAAAGAGCTGAACACAAGCATCGGAGGAAACAAACAATTCATTTCTTGCAAATGTCAGCCCTCTTTTCAGCAGATGACAAGGTATTTTCCTCACAAAAAGCTATCACATATTACAAAGGCTAAACTCTCATCTCTCCTTTCCTCTAAAAGCCTAGCATATAAACTCAAATGGATGGCTCAAACCTCTCCTACAACCCTGCCTAGGGAGGTTCCTTGACCCTTAAGTTTTCTTGTTCCTAAAATACCCCTCTCTTCTAATAGCCTCCTACATATCACCGGGGCATTTTGGTCTATTTTTTGCTCTGTCCATCGAATTGTTGTGGCTTCTTCATGACTTAACTTCGCCTTGACGCAAGTTTCGCAATGATGCCACGTGCGCTCCATCCTTCCACGATTTTGAGACCAAACTGTGAAACCGCCTTGCACGCTTCTCAAAACGTGACTCACCCACCACTTGCTCACACCTTAATCAAGCACTCCAATGTCAATACATATACTCCGTCTTGCAATCTTGACTATCGGCAAGCCTCTCCCATTCCCGATCCCTCGGGCCGCCTTGTCACTTACACCGGCATCCCCTTCGTTTGACTTAGTCAACATGTCATCTTCATCCAACTTCTCTCGATTTACTTGAGCTCCATGTGTATAGCTAGGATCACCCTTAACTCCGCCCAGCCTCCTCGATCGTCTGGCACCAAGCACCCCGCTTAGCCCCAATTATCCCGCTGTCGACCACTAAGTTGTATCCATCACCTACACAACACAAGACAATCAATGTAACACCCTAATTTTCAAAAATTTGAAAATAGTAATAATTTACCTTTTCTTTAGAATTAAGGTGTTGTTCTTCTTCTCAAAATCCTAGGTGGAAAACTTATTCTAAATTTAATAATTAACTTAGGCTATATTAAAGTTTGATGCATTCATGCTAGAGTAGAAGCATTAGAGTTTTATTGTGTGAAAAATGATTTTTGAAAACCTCGAGGTGCGCCGTTTGAGTTTTGGGAAGAATTTGAAAAAAAAATCAATTCCCTTCTCCTTGGCCTAATCTTTTCCTCTCTTTTCCTTTTCTCCTTTTTCTTCCAGCCCATTATCCTTTTTCGCCTGCCCAGCACATTCCCCCCTCCTTCTCCTCCTCCCCGCTTGGGCCGCCGCTCAGGAGCCCAATCCCGCACATGCCTCCTGCTTGGGCCAGCCGAAGGCCAGGCCCAGCAATCCTGCTACTGCTGCTCCGAAGGCACTCGGCCAAATCCCGCCTCCTCTTCAGCACCGCTGATCGGTGGGCCCCGCGCCGTCTCCTTCCTCGTGCCGCACCGCCTGAGTCCGAGCTGGACACGAGATGACCACGTCACTGCCTCCCCGAGCCCGTATCCCAACAAACTCCCACTGAATCCAAGCTACTCTCCGCATCTATCTCTTCCCCCACCTATATAAACCCGTGCCCCCCTCCTTCGATCTATTTTTCCTCGAACTGAGCCGCCTCTAGCTCCAGCCGCCGCCGCCATTGTTGCCATCGCGCCGAGCTCCACCATCCACCGCACTCGTCGCCTCTCCGCCCTAACTGAGCAAAACTTCGGGACCGTGTGCTCACGAGGAGCCGATTCCACCGCACCCCTTCGCGTCTCAGTCACCAGAGCTCCTTCCCCAATTCTTCCCGTGCACTGCCGCCGACTACCTTCCGGAACTGCACCATCCGAGGTAAGCCATCAAACGGGTTCACCGTCCAGTCCTCTCTCTCCTCCGCCACTCGCCGTCGTCCCTTGTGCCTAGCGACGAGGTTTTCGCCTTCGCCGGCGAGTTCGCCATCGCCGTTCCCCTCCCTCATCTCTCACTGCCCGATCTATAACTGACGGTCTAGATTAGCTTCAGAATACCCCTTCGCCCGAGTCAATGGAATTTTGCCACGTGGCATGTGTAATCCCAGTAAGCTCTTGTGCCACCTCAGCCTGCCATGTCAACATCAACCTCAACAAATTGCCCACGTGTCATGCCACATCACCATAGCTTTACCCAGTCAGCTTTCTGAATTATTTTAATTCGGGGAAAAGTGGCACTTTTGCACTTTAGCCCCTGGACTTTCCTATATTTACCCTAAAGCCCATGTCTTTTTACATCTTAGTCCCTAAACTTTCTAATATTTGCAATTAGTCCCTCTATTTTTAAAAAGACCCCTTTCCCCTCTGTTTTATTCAAAATAAGTCATTTTCTATTTCAGATTTAACCCTAAACTTATTTTTAGCATAACTTTCTCGTTTTAGCTCTGTTTTAGGCGATTTTTGTGCTCTCGCGTTCATAGCAGCGTATCCTATCTTTTAGTACACTTTTCATAGATGTTAGATATTGTTTGGTATACTGTTCTTAGCTAGTTTTGTGTGTGCTTTTTCGGTGTGTTCCGAGAGCAGACGAAGAGCAGTTCGAGAATCTCCAGGACCAAGCCTTTGAAGAGTCTGAGCAGCAAGTTGGAAGTGGCAAGTGTCTTTGAACATTTGATCCAAGTTTTCAAATGTGTTATTTATTTCAAACATGAATGCTATTAATTTTGAATCCCACTTACTTATAGTACCATGTTTCATATATTCATTGTCGCCTAGCTGTCAGTAGTGGTTTATGGGTAGTTTATGCTTAGCTTTGCACAAGGGTATGGATGGGTTATCAGTTAAACATGATTAATGAACTATGCAACTATGAGTTGGGAATTATGGTAACTTGTGTGGCAAAATGGAACTTAGGGATGTCGAGCAGAAGGTTGGTTGATGATGGTGCGTGAGGCACAAGTGTGTGAAACACTTTGGTGGGTGGTAGTGTTTGCTCGGTGTCCTAAGGACTGGTTCATGGAGTGACAACCCAAGAATTATCGTCCATCCATGAGGCTTATATGGGTACGGCCTGGCTTAGTAATTAGAGGATCCTCAGCATAGAATGAGCCACTGGTGGTGTAGTGGAAGGGAAGAGTGATTCTTTCCGGAGCTACAAGGCACATGAGGGGGCTTCTGGGTGGTGTGACTCCACTTTGACGGTGGTGAAACCTTAGCGGGCTTATTCTTGTTGGGAGGATGCTTTCTAACAGCCTTGTAGTGATCTTCGGGCGACACACAACTGGCGTGTGTTAAGTGTTTGTGCAACACGGCAACAAGGAAATCATGACTCATGGGGAAAGCTGGATAACCTCTGCAGAGTGTACAATATGATATATCAATCATGCTCACGGTCATGAGAGAATTGGATCCTCACATGATTAGATGCTTTGGTTGGTTACCTATGAAGGGTAAATCTCAGTGGATGGTTCTTGGTTACGTGTGATGGGTATCAAGTTGGTTGGTTTAGGAACCTGACGTGGAATTCAAGTAGTTGGGAAACATGTGGAGATATTTCTAGGAGTTGGGAGTTTAGGGGTTCACATAGATAAATAGGTTGGTTTTATAACTCTTTTTATGATAGCATAGTTGCCATTTATGAAAATTTACTTGTTATAGCCTATTCCTTTAATCAAGCTTGCATGTCATATATTTCCCACACTTACGGGGTACAATATGTACTCACACTTGCTATTTTCATCCAAATATGCATCAAATTGCTGCTCAGACAATGGAGACATTGAAGGAGAACCAGACTTTTACATCGATGAAGATGAAGATTGCTAGGCTGGTGTATCCCCCGATCAATTGCCTGTGGAAGATGGGAGCTTCGCTGTGTTTAGTTTGTGTGCTTTAGTTAAAGACTTTGAGGTCTATCTATTTTGTTTTAGTTAAACGTTGTAATAATGGCACTGCGTTGATACAATGATGAAGTCGCTGCATGTATGAAATTTGATCATGGCATACATGTGGTTTGCATCTGGTTTTTGTCCCTTTATAAAACTGGGTGTAACAGAGGTGGTATCAGAGCCATGTTGACCATAGGATGCGAGCCTAGTTAGAATAGTCGAGTCTTAAGGATTATTTTTGTTAAGAAAACTATTTTCAAAAAAACTTTGCCTTGGCTTTTCTGCGCTTTTATTGGCTTATTCTGTTTAAACCCTGTTACTGACTCTCCCTGTTCTTTTCAAAATGTTGTAGATGGCCCGGAACTGTCAAACTGCACGCAAGAGCACTGGTGGTCATCTTCCTGCTCGACCGTTGACCTCGACCTGTGCTATGGCTTTTGGAAGACCGCAACTGCCCCGTGTTCAGCATTGGAGTCGTGTCTAGCACTCCAATGGATGCCGTGCATGATGGTTCCCCGCCAAGCTTTGGGAGATACTTCACAATCTGGGATTCGAGAAGGCACTTGAGTATGCCTTCAAGGCTGGAATTCATGACCCCGCACGCGAAGCCCTTCTGGTCCTTTGCCACCGCCACAACGACGACCTGATCTTCACTCAGTTCAACCATTACCCTCAGCGTATTAGTGGCTACACCAACATCGCCGCTACACCCGTCATCGTAGAAGGCGCTACCAGGCTTGGAGAGCAGACTGCCCTGGATTTGGAGCTGAGTCGTGATTTGGATCGTACCGCCGAGGAGTTGCAGTATGTCAGAGGCAAGCTAGCTCAGGCGCAGAGTGAGCTATGCAACAAGAAGCGTCATCACCTGGATTGTTGGGAATCTTCTTCTTCTGACTACGAGTCTGAGGAAGAGACTCCGTGCTCCCCGCACCGTCTTCAAGCCGTCGTCGTCCAGCACCATTACCCTGAGGTTTTAGCAGAGTTCTGAGTTCGTTTAGGAGGTTACCCCTTTAGATGTTTTGAGTCGTTAGAATAGTGTGTTAGTTAGTGAGTTGAGTTGGTGGTGTGCTATGTAATGATTTGGATCTTGTTTGAGTGAGTGATGTATTGTGAAGAGATTCTTCATGAATGCATCCTTATAATAATATATTAGTTAGTTTGGGAGTCTATCTCTGTCTTTTTCTGTCCGTTCTTGCTTCTGTTGTTCTATCTATTTCCTTGTTTCCTCATCTTCCTGCACCGATTCAGATGGTGAACCTAAGAAACAATGCCAATGCTTGTGATGGACAAGGCAATGACAATCCCCCTCCACTGCCGTAGCCTTCCCTCAAGCAGTTTCTAGCAGTGCAAACTTAGATTCTTAAAGGAGTGGCTCACTGAAACTGCATCTAGCTCCTATGTGTGGTTTTGGTAATTAATGACAATACCTATGGACTAACAATGGTGGTGAGTTTGTTAGTAGGTTATTCCATAGGTGATGCATGAATGAGAGATATGCATGAGCTCTAGGTGAATGGGGAGATTGAAAATGCATCAAGATGAATGAGCTCTAGGTGATGCTCGGGAAAGTGATGACAATGCCTATGGACTAACAATCATATTGAGAATTGCTATTAGGTTATTCCATAAGAGATGCATAAATGATGAAGCATGGATTCTTTGAGAAATGTCATGAGTTCAAAGAATTGCATCGAAAGTCATTGAGATTTTAGTGATGCTCATAAGAAGAAGAAGCTCAATAAGATTAGCAATAAGCTTGAAGGTTAAGTTACTTGTGGAGACCAAGTAACTAAAGGTATGACTTGTTAATAGAGTTTTATGGACTAACCCGTTTGCTATGTGTTTAAGAATGAGTAGGGTTAGGTTCTATATGAAGATTGACAATATGCATGAAGGCTAATAAGTTACTTGTGGAGTTCAAGTAACTTAAGGTATAAAAGTTATTATTTAGGTTTTATGGACTAACCCATGTGCTTTGTGCTTGAGAGTGAGTTAGGGTTAGGATCCATAAGAAGGTATAAGTTGAATTAAAATCATATGTGCCAAGAGTGAAGAACAAGAGTGGATTCCATATTTGATAAAGTGAATTCCTTGAAGATGTCTAATACAAAATGGTTTCTATGGCAAGACGGTGAAGGGCAAGCAAGACTCGGCTGCGATGAACCATCCGAGGGTGAAGGGCAAACAAATGGCTTGGCGCCAAGGACCAAGGCGGTGGTGAAGAGCGAGTGAAGGCTTTGCGCCGATGTACCGTGTGATGCCATGGTTAGCTA